>NC_136870.1:1985441-2585441 GCF_951799975.1 Gobius niger
ATTTCTACCTTTATCAGGCCCAAAGCGCTTTACAGTAAGGAACCAGTCACCCATTCGCTCTTTCATTCATAGAGACACTATGAAGGCAAGGTGGGGCGCTGGGATTCGAACCCACGACCTTCCGATCACAACGACGACCTGCTCAACTACCCCACGATAAACTTGAAATTGCAGCTCTTTCAGATCAACTGTCTTGTCCGTATGTTTTTGTTCTGTTCAGTTTTATAACTTCAGCAGTTATAAAAATACACATGTAGTTATCCTGCTTAGTCATTGTGCAGCACTTCTTTGTTTGGCGATCGTTGCTTTATATATCTAGCGACTCCAAAAATTCCAAACTTTCGGATTCAACTCACACACAACATATTATTAGAATCCTCATGTTTACACTTGCGGCCGTCCCCCACTCGCCTCTCCATTGTCCGCCGAAATGGCTGCGGTCACGGAAAACAAAAGATGCCGCGGACTTTGCAATTCATCTCGAGGCACGTCAGAGACTCATCCAGCTTTGCGGCTAAAGGCCTGTTTACTTGTCAACACGGCGCAAACATCCCATAATCAATGTTCGCCGAAAGCAGCGGCTCCCTGCTGGATTACGAAAGATTACTTGGCTTCAATTCCCGTCGGTCCATGTGTGACAGGAATAGGGCTGGATACTGTTAAACATTACCAGTCTGGTGTAGAAAAACAGGTTTAGGTACTACCAGTATAAAAATAATATACAAAAATACAAAAACTGCTATTGGTGCAATTTTTACCCCACATTTTTATTTTTCCCCCCCCAATGTTTGCCCCATTTTTCCGTATTTTTTTCTCGTTTCCCAATTTTTTTCTCTCATTTTCATTGCTAATATTATCCCTATTTCCCCACTTTTTTTTTTTCTTAAAACAAACAAAACTCAGACAAAATCTTTCCTTAATTTTGCCACAATTTCTCCCATTTTCCCCAAATTATTCCCCATTTTACACACATTTCTTAACACTGGAGATGAACCCGACAATTATTTCTGTATAGGTATCGTTCAGGTATTGTATCGAAAACCAAGTATTGTTAACCTCTTAACTCCCACCTGAACGGATCCCATTTTCTCCAGTTTGGCTTTACCCTAATCAAAAAGCCTCTAGGGAAAAAAACACCAAAATAGGCACAAAAAATAAGAAGAAAGCAAGGATGTAAATGCAACAAAAATGTGACAAACATTCAACAAAAATGTGACAAAAACTCAACAAAAATGTGACAAAAATTCAACATAAATGTGACAAAAATTCAACAAAAAGTGACAAAAATTCAACAAAAATGTGACAAAAATTCAACAAAAAAAAAGACAAAAATTCAACAAAAAGTGACAAAAAACTCAACCAAAAAGTGACAAAAATTCAACCAAAAAGTGACAAATATTCAACAAAAATTCAACAAAAATGTGACAAAAATTCAACAAAAATGTGACAAAAACTCAACATAAATGTGACAAAAATTCCACAAAAATGTGACAGAAATTAAACAAAAAGTGACAAAAATTCAACATAAATGTGACAAAAATTCAACAAAAATTCAACAAAAATGTGACAAAAACTCAACAAAAATGTGACAAAAATTCAACAAAAATGTGACAAAAATTCAACAAAAAAAATGACAAAAATTCGGCAAAAAGTGACAAAAAACTCAACCAAAAAGTGACAAAAATTCAACAAAAATGTGACAAAAATTCAACAAAAATGTGACAAAAATTAAACAAAAATATGACAAAAACTCAACAAAAAAAATGACAAAAATTCAACAAAAAGTGACAAAAAACTCAGCCAAAAAGTGATATAATTCAACCAAAAAGTGACAAATATTCAACAAAAATGCGAGAAAAAAAAAACCCTACAAAAGGTGACACAACACAGCAACAACGCGGGTAAAAAGATCAGTTTTGTGGGCCTTGGCTTTCAAATGAGGTGTTACACAGCCAAAAGAGGACAGAATGCATTTGGTTTAAGTGGGTGGTAAGAGGTTAAAGTGCTGATATTAAAAAAAAAAAAAAAAAGTCATGGTACCCAGCCCTAGACAGGAGTCATTTCAGCAGTTTGGCCCGGCCTTAGCGCACGCGTAAAAGGATCTTTTCAGGGTGGATTCCTTCAGAAGTCATCTCTCAGCGAGCTTGTAGCGGTGCCATGCTCTGCCCACGCCACTTATGTTCAGCCTTTTGGAGGAATCTATAGCTGGCTCTGGCCCCGGAAGACTTGAAAAGGAAGTAGTAGAACAAAGTGAACATTGTGAGGAGCATGCAGACTTGGCAAAAGAAACTACAAGAGCGGCAACGAATCTAGTTACTCATGATTGATGGATAACTGAACTTCTCAACAACTACTTTAATGACTTTTAATCTTTATACTGAACTGGCACAGTGAGGAGGTTCGATTCCTGAGCCATGTTGAAGCCTTTCTGGATGTTCTGTCTGTGTTTCTGGATGGACTTCCCCCAAGCACTCTGTTTTGTCCCCCAACTATTCAAAGCATGTACAGTAGACTGATCCTCCAGACAAACTGTCCCGACCAAGATTCTAGCTCACGGTCTGGAAAAGCGTTGGGGGAAGAAAGGGTCAAATGCAAAGGACAGACTTGGACGACGTCGTCCACGGGTGGCCGGTAGTAGATCGCAATTTCTATTTGATCACGATTCCTGTGCGCGATTGTCAATATAATGCCTTTGGACCAGTGTGGGTGAAGGGAGGCAGACAAAATAAATACATACAATATACAATAAACTGTTATGATAGTGATTTCCTATAATATATATTTTTGGATGATTTGTTTTCTCAGATGTCGAATATGTCTGCACAGTTCATGGGGAGGTGTTTTAAACGTAAAGAATGATTAAAAGCGAAAACTTTATTGATCAAACCGGCTTTTTGAAGATGCAATTGGCAACTCTCTATCGCTAAATAAATTGGCACACTTTGCCAGAGATGGCACATTTTACCACAGGTTTCATAGCTCTACATGATTTTAACCTGAAAGAGCTGCCATTATTGTTCCAAGCCTAATGAAAGGTGTGGGGAACAGGAAAACCTCTGCTAAATGCATCGAGTAGAAAGGATCACTGCACTGACCACTGATCTGTGGCCCTCCACACTATACGGGGACGACCGTCAACAACTTATCAGTTTGTGCCCCGTTAATGTCATCCGAGTCTTTTTATTGCTATTTTGTGAAAATACATTTTTAGTTGAAAATTATTAGAAATTGCTCTTATTACTTCAATGTTAGGAAAATGTACACAGCTACCAGAGACTACAAATCGCATAGTGCTGCAGTTTTGCTGACTTTATATTGGAGTCTATACAACATGTGCCACAGCAGTCGAAAACCTCACCGCACGTCACTGCTTTTGACTTACTTGACCTAGCCTCTTTGTTCCATTCAGTGCATAGGCCAGGAGCAAGTTCCTTCCATCTCCCTCTTCCCTGTGCTTAGTCTGCTCGTGGAATGCCAGATCTATGGTGCTGTACTTCGCTTCCTCCCCATGACCTGGTGTTGAATGTCAGCCATCTGCTTCTTCTGAAACTTCACACTTGCCTGTGATCTCTTTGAATCCCCCGTCACTCACTCAGAGCTTGACAAGACCAGGCAGCAAAAGCAGAGAGTAAAACTTGGTTTGGATGCAGTAAACTGTGGCGTATGTTAAACACCGGAGGTCTGCTTTGAATATTAGATACTTTTCAGTGGCATCAGTGGTGTAGTAAAATGGTCTATAAACTGGAGGGTTGCCAGTTCAAATCCCTGCTGTGTGTCCCTGGGTAAGACACTTTAACTCACGCACACCAGTAATGTGTCTGGTACTAGTAATGTGAGGGTAGAGGAAGTTTGGGTGGTCTGAAAATTGAGCTGCAGTGCAGAAGGCTTTGTTTTACCTCGGAAATCAATAAGTCTACAGCATAAAGTGAACTTTGCCAACCGCAAAGAGCCCACAGGAATCGTCTTTTCTGTTTTGTTTCCATGGAGAAGCGTGTTCCCATCAGAGGGGGAGTGGTCCCTTCTACAGGCTTCTGTTTTGCATTGGATCTTTTGCATGAACTTCACAGGCTCAAAAATCAATCAGTCAATCGTGCGTTTTTAGGTCTTGCTATGTTTGAATTTAAGTGGAAAAATATTGCAATAATATTGTGCATTCCCACAACTACACATGTATTTTCTTCCTCCAGGTGTTGTACCCTCTCCTGCCGCCTGTTCTGGACTGTAACCCCTTCAGGGAGAGTCCGGATACCCCCGAGCCCACAGGGAGCGCTCCGGGCCTGGATGGTCCCGCTCTCCACGTTCCTGATGAGGTCCGGCGGGTGGTGGGGGTCCTCAGCAACACATGGGGACTGCTTCAGGACAGCCAACTGCATCCGGAGTTATCGGCCCAGCTCATCGCCTATCTGTTCTATTTCATCAACGCGTCGCTGTTCAACTCGCTCATGGAGAGAGGTTTGGGCTCGCAACTCGCTTAGTGAAAACTCTTTTAGGGAAAAGTTAGTTTATAGGAAACTTTTGAAAACATGCCCACGACGAGCTCTATTATTTGAGAGAAAACTGAAACATGAACTGCTTAACATTTACAGTTAAATGAAAATACACTGCCTGACCACAAGTGTCCACCAGGAGGTTCAGCAACACTCTGAGCCCAAAGAATGAGATCGGCTGAGCATCCTGAATGACCAGGTTATTCCATCAGTTTTTCTCTGACAGAACAGGCATATTCTAAGATGACAATGCCAGGATCATCAGGCTCACATTGTGAAAGAGTGGTTCAGGGAGCAAGAGATGGATTGGCTGCCACAGAGTCCAGATCTTAACCCTATGGAGAATTTTTGGGATGTGCTGGAGAAGGCTTTGCACTGTGGTCACACTCTTCCATCATCAATACAAGATCTTGGTGAAAAAGGCAACGGAACACTGGGTCTTTGGATGTTGCAGACGTTTTGTGAAACAACGCTTAAGGCTAAAGGCAATACAACCAAATATTACAGCTTTTTTGATCGGGCAGTGCGTTTTGATTGCAATGAAACATTGCTGTACATAAGGTCCAATAAATTTGTTTTTTTTTGCAATAAGTAATCACAAATTAAAATACAAGGCATGTCTTGTTTTCAAAAGTTGCAAACTAACTGTCTGGCTGGGTCTATTTACACAAATGTATTTGTTACATAAAATAGCATGAAAGAGCCTTTTAAGACTTTTAATAGTGTCATAGTGTTTCGCGGGGCTTGTCTCTTGTCCTGGCAGAGTTCATGTTACTATTGACTGTAAAAGTAGTTATGCAGGCTCATTAATATGCATGACATGTTACAACACAGCTTTTAATTATCATAAGAAAAAGGTATATATATTTCCAGCCCTATGAATATTTTAGTCCTCATGGCCAGTCATTATTGGGATTTTACCGCTCTCTGCTGGTGATGACGAGAACTGCAGTATTTTGAACTTTACAGTCTTTACTGAGTATGTGCACAGAAACTTTAATCATGAAGAGGTTTTCAGACTGCTTTAAATTTTTTGTATTCGGTTACGAATCCAAAACATATGTTTTGCTCACAATACTTGGAATCGAAAAAGCACAGATACTACTGGCCAAATATTACTCCGATCAAAGTAAAAGTTGCTCAGTTAAATGATTACTCAAGTTAAAAGTACTGAACTGTTTTCCATTCAAATAAGTGTTTGGAAAACAGCAAACATCAAAAACATGACAATTGCACCCAATGTGCCCTCCTGTACGGCAACACGACGGGGACAAAACCTCTTCTCTTTTAAAGCAAACAAAACTCATAGACAACTTGACTTTCTACTTTGAGGAGGTTTTTTATTGAGAACTTTTTACTTTTACTCCACCACATCATAATAGATAAATATAACACTTTCCTCTCCACTTCATTTCTATAAAGACTCCAAACAGTACAGATCCTCAAAATCTTTACAAAAGTCATTTGTTACTTGGATAAATACATACATTTCAATAAAACATGTGTCTGAATCCTTTCTTATTGTGCAGGCTCCGAGGAGGGTTTCTACCAGTGGTCCCGAGGGGTCCACCTGAGGGCCAGCCTGGACCTCATCCTGGACTGGGCTCACGACACCGGACTGGGAGAACTGGCCCAAGACCATACGGTCAAACTATCGTCTGCCATCAACCTGCTGGCCACGCCCCGCAAGACTCTGCTGAAGGTCAGGCCGTCGCACCACTGGAACGCCTGCTGCTCTCTGTTGTTTTTTATAAACATCTTCCCCTGTGTTTGGAGCAGACGTGCTGGTCCTCCCTGCGCTCGCTGCACGGTGCTCTGCATCCGGCCCAGCTGCACCACCTGCTGAGCCTCTACAGCCCCGTATCGCACCAGGCCCGGCGGGTCTGGAGCCCGTCTGTCCTGGACCGAGCGGCCGCCCAGCACACGTGTAAGTTCTAGTCGAGGAAAATGCTGCACATTGTTCGCAGCTCCAGTGAGGACGTGCACAAAGAAGGTGCAGCATGTTTGAGGGGTTTTCTATGTGTTCAAAGGTGTATTCTGGTGCCTGGTTGTAGTCGATAAAGTGAGTTTGTGAAGTTTAGAGTTGTACGAGGGGCATAGGGCTGATATATTCATTACATTCATGTTTAGTAGGTTCTTCAAAGCTTGTTTGAAAGACAAAAACTCAGTGGATACCAAAACGAAAACAATGGTCTCATTCTCCTGTAGTTCCAAAATTCTAAGTAAAATTCTGCAACATAAAATGTCCATGTCCGGTGTTCAGATGTACAGCCTATACAGCAGAGATAGGCAACGTCAGGCCCGGGGGCCAAATCCGGCCCTCCAGCACAGAACCTCTGGCCCCCAAGATGATTTTGAGAAATATTATTATGCAAATACCTGTTAAAGTACTCTAACAATGTGAGAAATAGTGTGTTTTTATAGTGTATTTTTAAAGGTCCTTGCAGAACATCCCACTTGGTCATATATAATGTAAAACAGTGATTCTCAACTGCTGGGTCGGGACTCAAAAGTGGGTCGCGAGAAAAGGGAACTTTTTTTCAATACTTTCCATCTGAAACTACACGGAAACACACTGGAGTCTGTTCAAGTTAACATTGTTGGGTTGTTTTGATCATAATTTCAGTCTTAAAAGCAAATCTACGGCTTATAAAAACATAATAAAAACATGTGGTAAATACAATATTTTATACAATATATGACAAATGACAGTTTTATTTGGGTGGCAGCTTGTCATGAAGGTAATGGCGGGTCTCGGAGCCACTTTAGAACCACTGATGTCAAACATTGGCATTTGTAGGAAATGGTTCTTAACTTTAAGTGACACTGGTGAGGTTCGGTAGCCTGGCATCCAGACTAATCTCCGATGTTTATTAATTAATAAACAGGAGACTAGTCTGGCGACCCTGTCGTAGAAAAGCTACTGCTTGAGGCGGGACTAATGTGGGACAACCGAAGCGCATAGCAGCCAATGAGAACATAGCGGATGTGACGACAGAAACAGCGACAAGAAAGTTGTCGTCATTCGGACATTAACAATGGCGCTCCTGCCACACGGAGTTCAGTAAATGACTTCTGTCGTTTATGTCAGAAAAACTTAAGAATACAAGCATACCGGAGCATTACGTGAAGTGGTTGCTTGTGTTGAAAAACTACAAAACAAAGGCGCAACAACGTGACGCCCGTTCAGGGAGCTGCTCTGATTGGTCGGTAGGCTCCATATCGCTGCGTCACTTCCTTTGAAATCGCGTGTGTTGCCAGACCCTCTTCTGTAAAGAAGCGGAGTCTGGTTGGCGAGACTAGAGGTTCGGCCGTCGGCGTTTTGGCGATGATGAAAATCGGCCCTTTGTGATGCAAACTTGCCAACCTCTGCTCTACAGGCTATGCTATAGTCTGAGTTTAGAAACACAAGGTCAGGCCCTCTGCCTCCTGAAATCACTGTTGAACACGTGCCTCTCATTGTCTTAGTGCTCGACTTATATTTCATTATTCTGTTTAGTTTTGTTTAGTTTAGTTTTTGTATATTGTTTCTATTTTACAATCACAAAATAAGTGGTTTTCAGGCTTCACATTAAATTTAGTCAAATAACCGTCCAAAAAATGACTGTAATCCCAATCCAGTCGAGGATCCTGAACTCCGTTTGTGTCATTCCCAGGCGACATCCTGGAGAGCTTCGACACCCACCACCCTCTGGTGCTGCCAGACGGGGGCTTCCTCCTCCACCTGGGGGCACAGGTAACAGACCCGGGCCTGAGGCAACAGCTGGACGCGCTCAAGGAGTTCATCGGTCACATATGTGGAAGCACTGAGCTGCAGGTAAACACAGGAGGAAAGCCTTTAATTTAGTTCTTCAGAATGAAACTTCAGACGATCGACTGGCCTTTTTAAACAAAAGACGGAGAAATAAAGTAATATTAACTCAAGTAAGAGCAACATAGCTTTAAAATAATAGTTGAACAGCAAAAAGATCAGTTTAGATTATTATTGTTTTTTAAGGCCTATAGGCTTATGGAACTTAAGGCGGGGGTTAAAAGGTTGAGGTAAAGTTGAGATTAATTACAAAAAAACAGAAGCTATTGCCACGTCCAGATTCACTCATAATGGGATTTTTTTTTTTGCTCAAGTTAGAGCAAAAACAAAGAGTACAGCTGGAATAATAGGCTTTACGACTTCGACCATACAACCGAGCAGCTGCGGCGACAAGATAAATATTGAGGTGGAAATGGGGAGTGAGGGCAGTGTAACCGAGCAGACAGTGTTGTTACAGGTTGGCTTTGTTTTAATACTTTCTGATAAAAATATGTTGTGAGGCTAATATGTTTTCCACACAATCCTGCCCCATAACATGTGTGCTTAAAACAGAACTAGTTGTATATAAATCTCAGTAAATCAGGCAAATTAGGTGAAGAATACCTTACTGGGGGGGGGGGGGGAAGCCTGGCTGTTTGGGTTCACAGATGATTTGTATAATGTGTGAATAATAAAGCTTTTGTGCATTCTGTTTTTGCTTTCCCCTTTCTACAAACCCCCACATTCATGGATCTATTTGACCTTTCATCAGGCCCTTCAAGAGTCCGGCCTTAAAGCGCACAGCGGCACTCCTCCTCCATCTCCCACCAGCCCCCTGCACCCCAGCCTCAGCTCCTTATCGCAAAGTCTGCAGCATCTTCAGCTTCAAAACAAAGATGAGGAGAGCGGGCACCCCTGTCTGCTCACCCCTCCCAATACCCCACGCACACCGCATCAGAGCTTCCCCGAAGGACTTCCAACGCAAGACAAGGAGGCCAGTCCACGCAGCTCCAGTGAGGACGTGCACAAAGAAGGTGCAGCATGTTTGAGGGATTTTCTACAGTATGTGTTCAAAGGTGTATTCTGGTGCCTGGTTGTAGTCGATAAAGTGAGTTTGTGAAGTTTGGAGTTGTACGAGGGCATAGCGCTATTTTATTCAGGACATTCATGATTAGTAGGTTCTTCAGAGCTTGTTTGAAAGACAAAAAGTCAGTGGATACCAATGGTCTCTATCTCCTGTAGTTCCAAAATTCTAAGCAAAATTCTGCAACATAAAATATATAAAATAGAAACAAACTTGTGACCGATTTTCTCCACGATGTTTCTCCGCCCCCCCTGAGGCCAAGGAAGTAAAGGGAGGACTCATTTTTATTGGCTGATAATGGATATTGGAATATACCCAAAGGTTGGGCCCTATTGTGGGGTACAGTTAGCTTGGCTAAAGCCAGACTGCTGTGTGCGCTTGAATCATTTCGAACTGCACAGCAGCCTGGGGACCATGGCTGAAATTTTCGCATGGATTAGGTAACCAATCACAGAACAAGGAGGGATGGCAAGACCATGACACACTATTCGACATATGGAAGCTTGTAGTTTGTTTACGGATAAAAACAACAACTTTATTTACAGATCCAACATGACAGCAGTAGATGCAACTTCATCTCCCAGAGCAGAAACAAGCTAGCTTTGTTTAGCTTAGCATTACGGGCTAAATAGTTTGTGTTGAAAGGCCAGAGATCTCCAATGGCATGGATGGATGGATGGATGGATGGATGGATGGATGGATGGATGGATGGATGGATGGATGGATGGATGGATGGATGGATGGATGGATGGATGGATAGATAGATAGATAGATAGATAGATAGATAGATAGATAGATAGATAGATAGATAGATAGATAGATAGATAGATAGATAGATAGATAGATAGATAGATAGATAGATAGATAGTCCCGACCAAAGTCTGTAATAGTGCATTTCAATCTTCAAAACATTTCAGATGCCAACTGACTGAAAATAAAAGCCTTTCACACAGTTTAGACTTTCACTTGAAATGTTATCTTTTTTCTTCTTTCTGTGCGTCCGCCCGCTCTCAAAGCCGATGGCTCCAGCATGAAGCCTTTAGTGGAGGAAGAGGAAGACGGGTGGGATTTCGACGACAACAACAACGATGAGGTGTTCAGCCTGGAACTGGAGCGTGGAGAGAGGGGCATCGGACTGGCTCTGCTGGACACACGGGTCAGGATTAGCTTGACTTGTATAGTTTCAGTCTTGTAGTTCTCTCTTTAACCCTGCGTACTTGGTGTTCTGTGCAGGACTTGGCGGTGAAGGCGAGCGGCCTGTTCATCAGCGCGGTGCTCCCGGACTCCCCCGCTGATCTGTGCAAGAGACTGGCCCCGGGAGACAGGATCCTGGCCGTCAATGGGGTCAGCCTGCAGCCTCTGGACTACCAAGGGTCAGTCACGCAAACGGAAGTTGTTTTGTCTGTGGTTAAGAGACTGTTGGAGAAGGTTTGCCAGGTGTTCTTAGACTTTGTGGCCTCAGTGTTTGTTGTGTGTTTCAGGGGGAAGGAGCTGATCCAGTCGGCAGGAGACACGGTGCACTTACTTGTGGCTCGATCGAACTGGATGACCAAGGCCGTGCAGACTCAGTATTGAGTGTATGAGAAGAGGCTGTTCAGTCATGGCAGGCAGCTTCAGACCAGTCACATGTATTTATATGTCAGTTGAAATTATAATAAACATGCTTTTACACTTGTTCTGAATGACGTTTCGTTCATGGGCCTGTAGCTTTTTATTACAAACACATTTTCACTTGAATGGATGGAATGCTAAAGTCTTATGATTGATTCTACAGTCATTTTTGTGATTATACTGCTCTCTGCTGGTGGTAAATAGAACTGCATAATTCTGCAGAGATTTTTTGTGCATTGAACTGATTTCATTTAACTATGTCGCTGCCCTTTACTAAACTAAAACATGAAAACATTTATTTCCTGTTGCTATGAAATTTTGCGCTCATTGAAATAAAAGCTGCATGAAATCTATTATTTTATTTTACCTAAATAGGGAATACAAGATTTAATCTGAAACCTGATCCTCAGTTTTTACAACAGATTGGTGTTTAATGACTAAATTTAGCCTGAAACAATAAAAGCCGGGTGCAGACAGCAAAAGCCTCTTCTCAAAACTATGTGCTTGTGATACAACTTGGCCAAGGTGTTGCGTTCTGTGCTTGATACATGTGTCGATACCTCGGCTCATTTGGCCCATCACTGGGCGCACCCTTCGAGATTGGTTGAGGAGCTCAGTCACCTGGGAGGAGCTCGGAGTAGAGTCGCTGCTCCTTCACGTTCAAAGGAGCCAGCTAAGGTGTTTCAGGCATGTCCTATTGGGAAGAGGCCTCGCGGAAGGCCCAGGACACGCTGGAGGGACCTCTGAGCCAGCCTGGTGTCGCCTCGGGGAGGTGCGTGTATCGGGAGGTCTGGGCATCTCTGCTTAGACTGCTGCCTCCACGACCCGGCCCCAGATAAAGGATAGGTCTTTGATGATGACAGTAACATCGTCAGCGTAGGCTAAAGCCTAGATGTTCTATGCTGTGCCTATGGGTATACCTAGCCTGGCTAACACCAGACTAAAATCACAAGTGATATTTAGTCTGGGGACCACCAATTCATTTTCTCGTAGGAGAGGTGTGGTTTACGATCGTCCATACTCGTTTATTGGGCGATACGAAAAAAAAAAAAAAAAGTCTCATGCGTCTGCACGTAGCCATGGCCAATCGTATCATCGTATGCCATGACGTATGACGTACCCGCTGTAAACTTTTGAGCTAAATTATTTAGAACAAGGTCTAAAGCTTGATCAAAAAATACCATCGTGTCTGCTGCTGTCACGTTGGATCCGTAAATAAACTTTTTTTTTATTATCCGTAAATAAACTACAAGCTTCCATATATCGAATAGCACGTCATCGTCTTGCCGTCCGTCCTCGTTCTGTGATTGGTTCCCAAATCCACCGGAGATTTTGGCCATGGTCCCCAGGCTGTTGTGCAGTTCGAAATAATTCGAGCGCACACAGCAGCCTGGTGTTAGCCAGGTTAGGGTATACCAGTAATATTTACGTCTTTATTAATAGCTCAAATGAGTGGGTTGATCACAAAAATCACAAAATCACAAAAATATAAAGTGCTGTAGTCATTGGACATACTTGTTTTACCCCACAATCAACGGCAAAAGACTCAGTAAACAACATAATTTACATATAAACATTTTATCATGTCAATACAATCATTAGGAGAACCAAAACAAAACCAAAAACAAAATGGGGTCAAAAATGACCCCAGGTGACCACGAGTGTAACTCTGCATTATGGGGCACACAAGGGTTAAGAAAAAAAAAAAAGGGAGTAATGGGCGACAAATGGCGAGTTGCACATTTTATCCAGTTGAGGGCGCCAGCGTGCGCACGTGTTTTCCTTCAGGTTCTCAGTCAATGAATATAGAGTGAGGGGCTGAAGCCAACAGTCATTCCACGTGTCATTCTTCGACTCGTAACGATGTCTGGCAGAGGCAAGGGAGGCAATCAGGGGATGGAATCAGGGGGCTTGCTCCGTCCACTCCACGCATCGACCAGGTATTGCAGTACTTCCTGGAATGGTGCATCCATATATATTAGATATCGTCCTGAACTCACAGAACAGAGAAAATGTCCGGAAGAGGCAAGGGAGGCAAGTGAGTTATGTGTGCTATGAGAGCCAAATGGCTCAAAGCAAATCTCTCGGGCGCCCCTTTTCCTCACAGTTTGGCCGCTTCTGGGCTCGTTTACAATACTCGGGCCAAGGAGACCCACCCAGCAGGGAGTATGTTGGTGATAATCTACTTTTCCAGTCTTGTTGGTTAAATGCAAGGGACATTTATTCGTTTATCACACTGCCAAACAAAAGGGACTTTGAGCTTTGTTTTATGAGTGAAGCCCCCTTGAGGCGGTTTTTGGAATTACATGCCTCCAAATCTTCCCACGCAAAATGGAAGGACTGGTCCATTCAGTCATCCATACAATTGGACACAACCTTCATTGTAGTTAAATTCTGGACCGGCAGGATTTCCGATGAGGACATCGAGCTGTACCTACAAAGGTACTGTACGATCATGCAAAAAACAAAACCACTTGATAAGTATGGCATATGGTACGGAATAAGAAAATACAAAGTCCAGCTGAAAAAAGACTCAAAAGGACTCGTTATCCAAATTCCGAACTCAATATCATTGGGCCCTTATAATGGCAGAATAATCTATCCCGGTCAACAAACCACCTGCTTTATCTGTCAATCAGCTGATCACCAATTGAGGCAATGTCCATACATCAAGTGCTGGAAATGTGGGCAGTTTGGGCATAAAGCTAAAGATTGCACCTGTGATGCACTGTGCACTTTATGCAATAAGAGTGGTCATACTTTTTTCACATGCCCCTCTTCATATGCAAACAAGTTTAAACACCCTCATCAGTCCAGACAGCCAGATCCAGATCACACTGATCCACCTCCTGGATCCAGTACCCAGATCAACGCCCCGCCGCCTGGAGCCAGAGGCCGGAGCAGCGACCTACCGCCTGGAGCCAGAGCCCGGAGCAGCGACCCGCCGCCTGGAGCCAGAGCCCGGAGCAGCGACCCGCCGCCTGGAGCCAGAGCCCGGAGCAGCGACCCGCCGCCTGGAGCCAGAACCCGGAGCAGCGACCCGCCACCTGGAGCCAGAGGCCGGAGCAACATCCTGCCGCCTGGAGCCAGGGGCCGGAGCAGCGACCCGCCGCCTGGAGCCAGAGCCCGGAACAACATCCGGCCGCCTGGAGCCAGAGGCCAGAGCAGCGACCCGCCGCCTGGAGCCAGAGGCCGGAGCAGCGACCCGCCGCCTGGAGCCAGAGGCCGGAGCAGCGACCCGCCGCCTGGAGCCAGAGGCCGGAGCAGCGACCCGCCGCCTGGAGCCAGAGGCCGGAGCAGCGACCCGCCGCCTGGAGCCAGAGGCCGGAGCAGCGACCCGCCGCCTGGAGCCAGAGGCCGGAGCAGCGACCCGCCGCCTGGAGCCAGGGGCCGGAGCAGCGACCCGCCGCCTGGAGCCAGGGGCCGGAGCAGCGACCCGCCGCCTGGAGCCAGGGGCCGGAGCAGCGACCCGCCGCCTGGAGCCAGGGGCCGGAGCAGCGACCCGCCGCCTGGAGCCAGGGGCCGGAGCAGCGACCCGCCGCCTGGAGCCAGGGGCCGGAGCAGCGACCCGCCGCCTGGAGCCAGAGGCCGGAGCAGCGACCCGCCGCCTGGAGCCAGCGCCGGGACCGCCGAGATTCCGCCTGGAGCCAGCGCCGGGACCGCCGAGACTCCGCCTGGAGCCAGCGCCCCGACCGTGGACTTCCCTCGTGAAGTCAGCGACAAGACCTCCTCCTTTCTACATGAAGCCGATTCATATGATCCCAATGGCCTCCTGTCTCAGAAGCTTTGGCCTCCTCTCCCAGCATCCCCTGAGGAAGAGCTCTCTCACCCTCCATCCTCTGAGCTCTGCTCCTCAGGTGAGGTTTCAATTGAATCAAATTCAGATGAAGAAAAATACGAAAGTGCAAGTGAGAGCTCCGTCTCTGACCAAAGTTCCAACCAAGATCCCCTTAGCTCTCCCGAGTCGGCGTCTACCTCCAGCTCAGAGCCTGGTGCTCCAGGAGAGTCTACTAAACGAAAAAGAAAGAGTAGATCCCATGGCCTTGAAAAACGTGCCAATAAAAATCCCTCTTCCTGATGTCCTCTTTAAACATTGCCACATGGAACATCCGTGGTGTTCAATCATCTACTTTTCGAAAACAAAAGTTAGAATTCCTGCACGATACTAACTATGATGTATTATTTGTCCAAGAAATGAGGCTTAATACTTTTGTGGATGTTGATGATGTTTGTAAGTTATGGTCTAAAGGTAAAAGTATAATTTCTATTGGAGAGGATAAAGCTGACGGGGTCGGAATCCTTTTCAAAAATAATCAAGTAACTGTTTTAAAGAAAAGAGAAATTATTCCTGGGAGACTGTTGATGGTGGATTGTTTTTGTCGTAACCATAAATTTAGACTGATTAATGTTTATACTTCTCAACAGTTCCATAAAAAGTGTAAACTACTGAGAAAACTGAGAGAGATTTTAACGGTTAATTATACCACGATTATTTGTGGTGATTTTAACATTATCACTGATGAAAAAGACCGTATTGGAAGCACTGTATATAAAACAAGTAAAGAAGGGAAACTCTTGAAAGAAATAAGTCAAGAACATGATTTAATTGATGCTTTTCGTGATTTAAAACCAAACGCATATGGTTTCACTAGGTACGATTCTAAATCTAAAACTAGAATTGACCGAATTTATACATCTTCAAATGTTAAAATATTGTCCTATAAAACCATAATGACTGACTTCTCCGACCATCTGATGGTGTGTTCGACCATTAACTATGGAAGATCGGAGAAAAAAAGCTTTTGGAAACTGAATACGCAGTGTCTGAAACATCAAGAGTTACTCTCAGAATTAAAACAGGAAATAACCCGTGTTGTCCAGCTGAAAGTTTTAACCAGGTCAAACCTCGAGCTGTGGGAGCTTCTGAAGCAGAGAATCACAGCCTTCTTTAAATTTAAATCCAAAGAAATAAACCTAATCAAAAACCAAAATTATGACCGTTTAGTCCGAGAATTGATATCAATTAAACAAATGAAAGATAAAACTTTTGCAGACGAACTTCAAATGAAAAATATAAAGGAACAAATTAATGAGATCAACTCTGAAATGTTATTTAATGTATTTAAAAATGCTCAAATCGATGGTCGAGGAAATGTAGTCCAAGCCCTTAAGTCCAACAAAGAAAAACTACAAAGCAAATTCATTGAAACCATAAATGATGATGAGGGAAACTTCATCTCTGACGAAAATAGGAAAAGAAAAGTTATCCGAGACCTGTGTGCCAAAGCGTACGAGACCATTCCAATCGACACCAACTGTGTGAACTCCCTGTTAGGGGAGATCTCTCCTCCGACCCTCCTGGATGTGACCCCTCTCCTCGGAGACATCACCAAAGATGAAGTCTCTTGTGCAATAAAACAGCTCAACTCAGGCAAAAGCCCAGGTCCTGATGGCCTGCCCACTGAATTCTACCAGTTGCTAAATGATGACGTGATCCAGTTATTAACGGATTACTTTAATGAGGGTCTGAAAGGCGGGCGGTTGGGAGACTCCTTCTACCAAGGCGTACTGTGTCTGCTCTATAAAAAAGGAAATAAAACTGAAATCGATAATTATAGACACCTAACAATAATGAATACGGATTATAAAATATTAGCAAAGATTATTATGAATAGAATGCACGATGTTCTTGAAGACATTATAGAAAAAGAACAAACTTGTGCTATTAAAGGGCGTCTAATGTGGGACAATTTATGTGCTTTAAGAGAAATGATCCATAACAACCAAGATCATAACTTTTATATCCTCGGTCTTGATCAGAAAAAAGCTTTTGATTATGTGTCTCGAGACTATTTATGGTCTGTTCTTGCGAAATACGGTTTCCCTGATGATTTTATTAATATGATTAAGTGTCTTTATGCTAAATCTGAAGTGTGTGCTAATGTAAACGGTGTGTTAACTGAGCCCTTCCACATAAACCGTGGGGTGAAACAAGGCTGTCCTCTGAGTGCAGCTCTTTATATTTTAGCTATAAATCCTTTGATTTCCACTATTAATAAAAACCCAAACATCACCGGTATAACTATAGGTGCCTCTAAACCCTTTAAGGCATTAGCTTACGCTGACGACGTCACTGTAATAATTAAGAACCAAACTGAACTAAACCAATTAAATGATATTTTAAAAATGTATGAAAACGCCTCTGGAGCGATTTTAAACCAAAACAAATCTGATGCTGTTTGGATTGGGGATGAAACAAATAAAATGACAATCAATATCCAAACTAAACCAGAAATTAAAGTACTGGGTCTACTCTTGTCTAATAATTGTATTGAAAAGAACTGGGATCTTAAACTTGTAGAAATTCAAGAAGAAATTAAGAAATGGGAGAATAAAAAAACCAACTACAATCTAAGAATTAATATAATTAAAATGTGTATTCTCTCCAAACTACTGTTTTTGGCCACTGTCTTTCCGCCTCCTAAGAAATGTATTTTAAAAATTAACAAAATATGTGTGAACTTCATCTGGGGCACAACCAGAGAAGTCACTAAAAGAGATCTTTTATATAAAAACAAAAAATTGGGAGGTTTAGGAGCTTTAAATATTGAGATAAAATTAACCTGTGCGTTTGTAAAGAACATGTCCCTGGCCATCTCCAGAGGCGCTCCATGGGTGGGCGATCCAAACCTGTGGAGAAAACGAAAAGGAAGAGCTCGCCAAGGTCCGGGATATAAACTCCTTTATGGTGATTTTAGAGACAAATTTAACATTGATTGGAATGGTCTGACGTCTAAAATGTTGTATAGTAAAATCTGTGATGTCATGTATTCGGGCACTGTGTCCTTCAAGCACCTCAACGATGATGAATCCTGTGTATTAATTAAGAAACTGTTGTGTAAACGTACGGATGAGTCGATCCGCGACACCCTCTGGCTCATGGCCCACAACAGACTGCCAGTGCGGGCCATAGTGTCGTGGAGCTGCTACGTTAAAACAAAAACATGCCCCATGCCGAACTGTAGAGCAGACGAGACACAAGATCATCTGTTTTTAGACTGTTATAGAACTCAAGAAATCTGGACTCAACTACAAAACATCGGACTCATTTTCACAATTAATTACAACTCTGTGATCTATGGACTCTTTCAAGAAAACTTCACTTCAGATAAAACTCAACTATTCCAACTGGTCATCGCTATAGCTGCAATAAAAATATGGAAGACACGATCAAAACTAACCACGACACAGACTTTTATAGACAGTTCAACAGTTTGTAAACAAATCTCTACAGAACTCAAAAGAAGACAATCACTGGACATTACAAAACAACTTCCTTGGGACATTTTAACATTGTAAACTGTATTGTACCTTTTGTATTATATGAATGAAATGCACTTTATTTGTATTGAAAATGAATATGTAAAAATGCTAAATCTTAAATAAAGGAATTTAAAAAAAAAAAAAAAAAGCAAGGGAGGCAAAGGCCTGGGAAAAGGAGGCGCAAAGCGTCACCGTAAAGTGCTCCGTGACAACATCCAGGGCATCACCAAGCCCGCTATCCGCCGTCTGGCTCGCCGCGGCGGAGTCAAGCGTATCTCCGGTCTGATCTACGAGGAGACTCGCGGGGTGCTCAAGGTTTTCCTGGAGAACGTGATCCGTGACGCCGTGACGTACACCGAGCACGCCAAGAGGAAGACCGTGACCGCCATGGACGTGGTGTACGCCCTGAAGAGACAGGGCCGCACTCTGTACGGCTTCGGAGGTTAACTCTTCATCTGAACTTAAACAACGGCCCTTTTAAGGGCCACCACTTCTTTAAAGAGAAGCTTTTATTATGTATTTTCCAATGCTGCTTAATTTTTCTTTACACAGAATAAAATGACATGGCAAGCTTCAAACCCACCCCCTTTCATACCACAATCATCCTCGCAGTCAGTGTTATGACAAGAACACAAACTGTCTGTGGAGTTTTGGTGGATTTGTTCATTTTGAGAGTCCAGTATCAAGTAGTGATGGGACGTTGACTTGATGGGGTTCTTTGAAGGCAGCCGTTCATTCGGGAGCTGTTCACTTTAAAGACTGGCTCTTCTGAACATTTAAAAAAGAAGGTAAATACCCTCCGAATGGACGTTGTTTGAACGAAAATGTCACTATTTCACACAAGATAACATTGATATTTCCCTCTATGGAGTTTCACAATCACAGGACCTGATTAAGCTTCTGTTTCTCTCATTCACGTAACTTTTAATCCGCCTCCCTCCCCCTGCCCCCGTTTGCTCCATAACCAATAAAAAAAAGCTTGTCTTGTGCGTAAAATGTGTCATATGTTCCATGCGCGCAGCCACTGCGTCAAAGCGTTCACTGCCTGCTCTTTATGGTGTACAGTTTATGATCAGTGTTACACCAGAGGTGGGCAAGTTTGTGTCATGGAGGGACAATTTTCTTCAGTGCCAAAACACCAAGGGCCGAAACTCACTATTATAAACCACCTTTTTTTCTACAAAGAAAAGTTTTGCACATAATATATGACCTTATTGGGTGCTTTGTGAAAATATTGACAGTGTTTTCCACATTGTAGAGTCCTTTTCACATATTTGGTCTCTGATTTATGAATAAATGTTTCTTAAAATTCTCCTGGGGGCCAAAGGTTTTATGCTGGAGGGCCGAATGTGGCCCCCGAGCCTGACGTTTCCTACTCCATACATTAATGTGTCCAACTATGGTCTATTCATTCGACACTTTCTGCACAAGCCTGGAGCAGGAACCAAAACCAGAATCCCATTTCATTTTAGCACAAATGTAATAAACAAACGGAGGTCACATGTTTCATCATGTGAAGACCATATGAAACTACAGACAGGCACTAATGTGAGTGCTGTGACGTTATTATGGATCTTTCTTTTCTTTTTTTCCAATCAAATGCGTGGTGTGGCCATTACAGCTGTTGTTTCCCTCCAAAAGTCACTCCGCCCCCACCCCACCCCCTGGAGGTCCTCTCATCTGCCCAGCTCACAGAGAGGCTCCACCAATCAGGGCACAGAGGCTGGGATAAAAGCAGCAGCTGCGCCTCTGGTCGTTAGTCTCTCTCAGACAGAAACATGCCTGAAGCAGCGAAGTCCGCGCCCAAGAAGGGCTCCAAGAAAGCCGTGACCAAGACCGCCGGGAAAGGCGGCAAGAAGAGGAGAAAGTCCAGGAGGGAGAGCTACGCCATCTACGTGTACAAGGTGCTGAAGCAGGTCCACCCCGACACCGGCATCTCCTCCAAGGCCATGAGCATCATGAACTCCTTTGTCAACGACATCTTTGAGCGCATCGGAGGAGAGGCCTCCCGCCTGGCGCATTACAACAAGCGCTCCACCATCACCTCCAGGGAGATCCAGACCGCCGTGCGCCTCCTGCTGCCCGGAGAGCTGGCCAAGCACGCCGTGTCCGAGGGCACCAAGGCCGTGACCAAGTACACCAGCTCCAAGTAAACTGTGCGTCCTCTAACAACACAACGGCTCTTTTAAGAGCCACACACTTCACTAAACGAGCTGTGCTTCTTGATTGAATGTTCGAGAAATGTCTTTATAAGATCTTTGGTTACTCCATAATAACCAACCATTCTGTCCAGTGTAATGAAATGTGAACAAACGTCCCTGTCCATGGTGCTGGATTTTACCTCCACGTAATAATGAACATATATAATGCTGTGAAATAAAGCAACAGAAGGACGTGTTATTTAAATGCTGGTTATGATGAATAAATAGCCTACGATTTGTTACGGTGCTTATTAAGTCTCAGTCAAGGTAAACCTACCAGCTCTGATAATTCACTTTTCTTTCTACCATGTCTCGGATCCCATAAAAAAACACCCACTGTGTAATCATGGCAGGTCAAAAGTACATGGTTGTTTACAGCTCAAAACAGGAACAGTCTTTCTTGGCAAAGACTCATCACAAAACAGATCAAAAGGGCATCAAAGCGTCAGAACTGAATATAGATATAATGAATGCAGCAATTCAAAGTCCAGTTCACTGTGATTGCAGAGTGGGGAGGCTTTACTGTCCATGGAGGAGGGCAGAGAGGGGGAAGGGCGTAAAAAAGGCTCACTGCATAAGGGTACAGGCTGCTATAATAAGAGGGGGCACCTGCGCCCGAGAGTTCACACAAACTTTTGAACAATAATAATAATAAAAAATCTATCGCTACATAAATAAAAGTCCCAACATTTGGATCAGAGAGAAGAGGGCGGGGCTCAGACTGAGCCTGGCCGCTGATTGGTGCGGTGCTCAAAGGTCCGCGCTCGCGCAGATAAAAGGCGCAGCGCCTCGGTCTCAGCTCATTCTCTCTGTGAGTTTTATTCCACAGTAAGTAACTTAAACATGAGCGGCAGAGGCAAAACCGGCGGAAAGGCCCGCGCTAAGGCCAAGTCCCGCTCCTCCAGGGCCGGGCTGCAGTTCCCCGTGGGCCGTGTGCACAGGCTGCTCCGCAAAGGAAACTACGCTCAGCGCGTGGGCGCCGGAGCCCCCGTGTACCTGGCGGCCGTGCTGGAGTATCTGACCGCTGAGATCCTGGAGCTGGCGGGAAACGCAGCTCGTGACAACAAGAAGACCCGTATCATCCCCCGCCACCTGCAGCTGGCCGTGCGCAACGACGAGGAGCTCAACAAACTGCTGGGAGGAGTGACCATCGCTCAGGGAGGAGTGCTGCCCAACATCCAGGCCGTGCTGCTGCCCAAGAAGACCGAGAAGGCCAAGTAAAGTGTCCGAGGCACTGACCACAACAACGGCTCTTTTAAGAGCCACCCACAGCCTCAGAAAGAGCCGCTTCAGTCAGAGGATCATAGTTTATCCAGACTGTGCGCAATGCGCTTTTACGCATCGGCCACGGTACAGCGCGTTTCCAGACACACATTTATAATTCATTCACAATAAACCTGGTGATGGTGAGCTGCATAAGTAGCCACAGCTGCCCTGGGGTGGCAATACAGAAAATCCATACTGGATACAACTACACTGATAATTCACAGATATGATAGTGCTTTGTGCCAGTGGTCAGACATGAAGCTTGAAGGGTTGCTGGGTTGCTGGTGACATTGTTCTAAAGGCCTAAACTATTATATAGAGGAACAATTATTTTGTTTTTGAGGAAATTTTTGGTCTTGTACAGAGAGATCATGGACCCAGTGACTGATGTTAATGATAATTTTTTTAATTCAGATATTTTCTTTTTAGCTACGACTTGTGAAAGTGTAATGCTGTTAATAGGAAAAACTGGCTCCTGCCCCCCGTTGGGTCCAGTGACATCATCATATTCTAGAACCTGCAACCCAGCAATTGAGATACTTTATATAAGAAGAAGAATCGTTACAAGTATAATAAAGGTTCCGTTCGAGTGGCCTGAGGAGCTGCTAACTACTGCATGTATTTTGAATAGTCGTTTTGAGTAACTGTATTCTGGTAAAGTTACTCTCATTGAAGAGTGTTTAGTTTCTTTCCTCGAATCAAAGGATTACATCCCAGTGCTCAATCACTACCTTTTAGCTTCATAGCATAGCTTAATAATGTATTAAGAGAGAACTATTTCTCCCTAAAATAAAACAAAGATTTCATACAAACAGTAAACACATGTGTCACATGATCTGCTCGTGAGCATCTGCCAGGAGGATTTCAGTTCCTAATTAGTGTTAAATAAGTTTATAACAGGCGTTACAACAAACTACATTTGTGCAACTATATGTCGTATTTATACATGAATATAACGCAAATCAACGTAAACTCTTGTAAGTATTAAGTTCTGTAACTAAATACAATCCCAAAGTCTCCCCAACACTGCTGAGGCTCAGCCCCTCCCCCTTCTCCAAAGTGACCAATAGAAAGTGAGTGTGTGCTCAGAGGGAGGAGCTCACAGAGGTTTAAAAGCCTGTCCTCTCCGCTCCTCTGCAGTTCTCTTCTCTGTCACAGTCAGGAGTAAACAAACATGGCCAGAACCAAACAAACCGCGCGTAAATCCACCGGAGGCAAAGCCCCCAGGAAGCAGCTGGCCACTAAGGCCGCCCGTAAGAGCGCCCCGGCCACGGGAGGAGTGAAGAAGCCTCATCGTTACAGGCCCGGCACCGTGGCTCTGAGGGAGATCCGCCGCTACCAGAAATCCACCGAGCTGCTGATCCGCAAGCTGCCCTTCCAGCGCCTGGTCCGAGAGATCGCCCAGGACTTCAAGACCGACCTGCGCTTCCAGAGCTCCGCCGTCATGGCTCTGCAGGAGGCCAGCGAGGCTTACCTGGTGGGTCTGTTCGAGGACACCAACCTGTGCGCCATCCACGCCAAGAGAGTCACCATCATGCCCAAAGACATCCAGCTGGCCCGGCGCATCCGCGGAGAGAGAGCTTAGACACAACCGGCTCCTCTGAGGAAACAACGGCTCTTTTAAGAGCCACCACTTCACTAAAGAGCCGCTTCAGCCTGATATGACACTGTACATGTCAAACTCAGGAAAACTACAAGGAAAAAGTTTACTAGAGAAGTAGTGCCCGATTTACTTTGAAGAATAAAGGTGCCCTTGATAGTGGTGGGATTTATGGCTCTTTGAGGGGAGCCGTTCACTTTAAAGAGCCGCCTAGAATCAAGTAAATACCCTCAGAGTACGTACAGTATAACATCGATATTTCTCTATGGAGTTTTTGTGACAGTCACACGACCTGAATAAACTTCTATTGCTCTCATTCACGCAACTTTTTCTCTGCCTATCTCTCCCGCGCGCAAGCGAGTAGGGGATAGCTGCAGACCCGGAGCCGGGACAGATCTACCGTGAAGCGAATCCACCGTGATAGTGTGCGATAGTGCGCCCTCTGCTGGTAAGGACATATCTACGACGGTATTTAGCTCGGAGACTACGGATGGAAACTAGCCATCTAGCCATTCAGCCATTTATCTGCAACCCGGTGCAGTACATCTCCCTTCGAGCTTAATGTCTGTTAATTGGCCCTTCAATAATGATTAAAGTGAAGTAACGTAAACCTCTTCGGAAGATTGAAATTGATCAACTCAACGAACGTGAGAAGTTTCATATGTATTAAGGGTACCTTTTACTTTCTGTGGCAAATTATTACATAGGCTATTTTAATTTTAAAGAATCTTCGCCAGGGCACTCTTGAAAAAGAGATTTTTAATCTCAACGAGTTTTATTCTGGATAAATAAAGGACAAATACATTTTTGAAAAAGTTATGGCACCATTATTAATGGCACATTGTTGCATGTATATGATATACATTTCATTTTTACACATTATTGACAACAGTGTTGATCTTATGCTTTAGTGAAATTGAGAAATTCAACAGAAAGATCTGTTTAATTCAAGAAACAGGGAAGACCCTGAAGGTACACATTTTAGTATTTTACTTTGTTATGGCATCTGAAAGCCAACATTATTAACCCAATGGTTTCCCTCCTTTTCTGTACTGATAGCAATGGCCATAATAAAAATGTATTTTGTTCCAAAATATTGTCTCTGTCCCGTGTTCCTTATTACTACGAACAAATGAAGGCACCATATTGAAATATTGGAGTAAAACATACTACTAACAAACTACTTACAATTTTAATTTAATAAAAAACAAACAAATAATAATTCATGTAATTTAAGTTCCATGTCAACACATTCTAAATTACACAAAATAATCCCAACAATACAACTGTAAAACATGAGCTAAATACCGTTGTAGATCCGTCTTTACCAGCAGAGGGCGCTCACTATTACGGTGGATTCGCTTCACGGTAGATCTGTCCCGGCTCCGGGTCTGCAGCTATCCATTATTGGCGCAAGCGGAGGAAAAAAACTTTTGTGAAAGGTCGAGCTTCAACGCGATCTCCTCTGTTACCGTAGTTTATTTCATTAAGACTTTTATTTCTCAGACGCGTTACCTTACGCATGCTCACTTTAAGCTGCTCGTGGGGCCGAGACTGGGGCGGACTGAGGAGGCAGTGTGTGCGGTGATGTCGCTCCTGTAGCCGCCTCGTCACTCACGGTACCCACGCGCCTTTTCTCTCCCATGGCCCGGGAGAGCGCGTGCACTTGGAGAATTCGGGCGCTGTTTCCCGCACTTTTCCCCGCAGGCCGCGCTCACGTCCCGCGGTCACGCATTCACAAACAGTCCCTCTGCCACTCCTCTCTCCGTCTGCCCCACTCCAGCAGTGACTTTTGTTTCGCAAAATAAGCACATGCACAACTAAGTGACGCCCCTCCTCCGAAGAGGAATGAAATAATAAAAAAGCCGTTCACCTGCGCGAAACCGTTCATATCGTTCATTGTAAAGACTCGTTCAAAAGGACTGGATATAAAATGCATGATTAAGTAGTGAAATAAAATGAAACATACATGACATTAGCCCGTGTGTCCTCCGAATAAAGCGCATGAAACTACACTGGAATGAGAACCTCTTTTACTCATGAGTAGGCCTTCTTTGTATTATACTAATACTATGCTATGCTATGCTATGCTATGCTATGCTATGCTATGCTATGCTATGCTATGCTATGTACTATACTGTACTATACTATGCTATGCTATGCTACTCTATGCTATGCTATGCTATGCTATGCTATACTATGCTACGCTACGCTATGCACATCATATTACTCAGGGTAGTTGGTACTTCTTTCTACCTAAGAGGTGCAATTAGGCTACTTCAAAAAGTTACTCAAGTACATTACTTGTACTCGAGTAAATGTAACGGAGTACTGGCCGCCTGTTTTAAGTACAGATTTAAATATGGTCAATGGTTTAAATATCTACTGTCTTAAGAGAAGTCCGTTTAGGTTTACAGGAAACACTTTCAGGACCTTGGACAGCGACAGTAATATACATGCATAACATCATATGGTTCAATAACATTAACCACAGGACTTTAGAGCCAGTTTAGGCCTGTACAGTTTGTGCTACTTTGTAAATCTAGTGTTCTCCATGTTGAGTGGAATAAGTACACTTAATATGAAGTGTGTTTTGTTGATTTGGTTTGAAAAAGTTTCTTTGCTCCAAATATAAACAAGGAGAGAGAAAAACATTTTACTGCCTCAAAAACAGAAAAGACACATTTTCCTTCAACTGTTTTGCAATTGTGTGAATGAACTTGTTTCCCGATACAAATAGCTCATGTTCGTGGATCATGTGGACTTTCTGCCTGTTCCTGCGCCTCTGTTTCCATTACGATATCGACTCTAGTGCTGGATGTTTTGTGCAGGTACAAAATAATATCAAGTAAAACTAGGTCAAAAGAAGAAAGCCTCTGTCTGCTCAGTTGGTCAGGAGCTCCAGGCCGTGACCTCATGTGTGTTTGCTGCTGCTGCTGAAGTGGCTTCCAAAGGCAGAGCTCACTCCTGACAGAGACACTTTGACATTGTGCCTCTGCAGAGGCGAGTTTGGAACAGGAAACGTGTCTTTCCTGAGGCCTGAGCGGCTCTGGGATGATGTGAGGAGGAAATGAGTGGGACTAGTCTGTTCCAGAATGCGCACAGTCAAAGGTTTGGATCGTTCCAGACGCACAGACTCGTTCACATTGATGTTGTAATTGATTTCAGTCCGAGGGGAAACTTCCTCCGCGCCGTCTCCTGCTCTTTTCTGTCCTGACCAGCGCGTTTCTTTCACTTTTCGAGCCTTTTCCTGCCGCGCAGAAAGCACAACAGCCTCTGATCCAAACGCGCTCAGCAGCCTCGGATTACATTGAGTCTCTACGGTTCTCACGCTGTGTTTAAGTGCGCCTCGTGCTCGGGGAAACTCCACTCTCTCAGACTGTTGTTGTGAGTGACGTTTTGAAAACTATGGCAGAAGAAGCTCCCGCTCCCGCCGCGGCTCCGGCCAAAGCCGCCAAGAAGAAGCCCGCCGCCAAACCCAAGACGAGCGGCCCCAGCGTCAGCGCGCTCGTCGTCAAAGTCGTGTCCGCCTGCAAGGAGCGCGGCGGCGTGTCCCTGCACGCGCTCAAGAAGGGCCTGACCGCCGCCGGATACGATGGGGAGAAGAACAAGGCCCGGGTAAGGCTCGCCGTCAAGAAGCTGCTGGAGAAGGGCACCCTGGTGCAGAAGAAGGGCTCCTACAAGATGAACAAGCCCGCGGCCGAGCCGAAGAAGGCCAAGAAGCCCGCGGCCAAGAAAGCCGCTCCTAAAGCCAAGAAGCCCGTGGCTGCTAAGAAAGCCCCGAAGGCTGCTGCCGCTAAGAAAGCCAAGGCACCCAAGAAAGCAGTCACTCCCAAGAAGGCCAAGAAGTCCCCGAAGAAGGCAGCCAAGCCCGCGGCCAAGAAAGTGACCAAGAGTCCGAAGAAAGCGGCCAAGAGCCCCAAGAAGCCTGCGAAGAAGGCCCCCGCGGCGAAGAAAGCCCCCGCGAAGAAAACCGCCAAGCCCAAAGCCAAGAAGGCCGCGGCCAAGAAGAAGTAACTCCTCCACTCGGTCCCCCCCGAACCAACAAAGGCTCTTTTCAGGGCCACACACTCCGCTAAAGACGCAGCTTCAGGCAAAGTCAGTCAAGATAATGTGGAAAATGACTATTACGCACATTATGCGCTTTTACGCACGGGATTACACTAGTGTCCGCGCAGTCCAGTGTGGAAATGTCTCTGTTTATTAGAAATAGGATTGAACTAAACAAATAATTGTTAATGAGAGACAAGAATGGCTAAAATATGCAGATAATATAACAGAATAAAAAAAAATATATATTAGGGACTGAGACACTATAAAAGAGCCATTTAAATCACTCAGGAACCATCCATGTGGAGGAGAAACATTGAAGCAGACGATGTCATTAAATATATATTTCCCTGATATTAAAACATGCTCAATATTATAACAATGAAATAACTAATAACATTTAGAACTTACAAATCAAAGTGGTGCTGGAGAAATGATCTATTTATTTATTACATTAAAATATTGTTAAAAGTTGAGTTTATCCTGTTTTTTCCAGATGGTGCGTAAAATGACTATTACGCACAGTATGCGCTTTTACGCACGGGATTACACCAGTGTCCGAGCGTCCCAGTGTAGAAGTGTTCCTGTTGACTAAAAATAGGATTAAACTAAATAAATGTGAGGGCTACAACTATGGCTAAATCCTGCAGATATATTTGTTGACTAAATAAGGCTAGACTGAAAATAAACATTGGGGATTAAGTAAATAAGAATACATGTGTCTAAAAGTAAGCTCCAAAAAGAGTTCCATCAGTGTGTTCAGAGTCAGATCTCTGTCTCTTTTCTGTCTGAAGAAACACTTTGGGAAATGGCTTTGAGCTTGAAAACAGAACCTAATTGGTTCAGATCTATTGAAATGTATGACCCTCCTGATCTGATGTTTCTGGTTTTCTCTGGTTGAGCAAAAACACACTCTTTAAAACCATGTGTGATTTTTAACACTATTTCTGTGTGATGACTTGAATGATGTTTGTAAATGTTTTAAAGTCATTCCTGAGTGTATATGAAGCATTTTAGGAAGAAAGTGCAGTTTTTTGTTGCTTCATGTGTCCAGTCGGTGGCGCTGGTGCGCACACGTCTTCCTTCAGGTTCTCAGTCAGTGAATATAGTCTGAGTGTGTGGAGGCTCATGTCATATCGTCCTGAAACCACAGAACAGTCAAAATGTCTGGCAGAGGAAAGGGAGGCAAAGGTCTGGGTAAAGGAGGCGCTAAGCGTCACCGTAAAGTGCTCCGTGACAACATCCAGGGCATCACCAAGCCCGCTATCCGCCGTCTGGCTCGCCGCGGCGGAGTCAAGCGTATCTCCGGTCTGATCTACGAGGAGACCCGCGGGGTGCTCAAGGTTTTCCTGGAGAACGTGATCCGTGACGCCGTGACGTACACCGAGCACGCCAAGAGGAAGACCGTGACCGCCATGGACGTGGTGTACGCCCTGAAGAGACAGGGCCGCACTCTGTACGGCTTTGGAGGTTAACTCTTCATCTGAGAAACAACGGCCCTTTTTAGGGCCCCCACTTCCTAAGAGAGGCGCTTTTTCTTTGAAGTAAAATACATGTATTTAATACATGATTATCGCAAACCTTTGTTTGCACTGTAATTCGATCGAAAAAGAAATGTGTCTGACTGGAATATGTCATGTATATTTCTCCATTTCACTAAATGGACATGTCTCTGATGCAACTCAGAAGTTTTCAGTGTGAGACAGACAGGAACATTTTAAGATGAAGCGAAGGGACACAAATGTCAGCTCTCAAGGAGCTTCATGGATCCATGGACTGATTATTAAACTATTACTTTGCACTGCAGCAAAACGACATGACGAGCATTTGTGCTTAAATGATAGAACAGTCCAGGGTTGAGCTGAAGTGCCCCGAAAAACTTTGGTGCTGGTCTTCTGCAGCACATACGGAGTAAACAATGATTGTGGGAATTGTATAGATGTTATAGAGGTTCCACATCACAAGCAGTGATGTGGGACAGTTTTAATCTTTGAAAATCCGTCTCATATAAACAGATATGTTTGTGTAGTTCAGGTGAAAGAGCTCCTGTAGAATCATCACATCCACTGTGAAACATGAGGCTCCGAGTCCTGCTAGAGGTTTCAGACTTTAGTTTAGTGCAGCCTGTGTCACAGCCGTGTGAGGACAAAGAGCCAGAGGCTCCAGAGGACCAGGGGCTGGACCTCCACTGAGAACCACTAACACTGATATGTGTCTAACACAGACTAACGTGCATATGACAGGTTTTTATTTCTATTGATTGATTTGATCATATTATATTTATATAAAATAAAGTTCTTTCATCGGTGACACAGTAAGAAGGAGAAATTCATACAGCTCTAACTCTAACATTTCTGCACAATAGGAAAGCAAAATAAATAGTTATAAATGTCATATGCTATTGAAATACAATTATGTCTGATTAGCATCTTACAAACTGTTACAACAAATAATGTCTCATTTGGAATATATGTATTTTTACAATTATGTTGCAATGTAATTAACGCCTCAAATTACAGAAAATTACATATAAGCGAGAACCCCCTCCCCAACCCTCAGGTGCTAAGCACCTCACAGATGTCTGATATAAATGACATCATGGGCCTGCAGAGAAATAATGAAGCCATGAACAGATTTATGACTCACTCGGTGTTTCATGTTTACAATTAAGACAATGTAGGACTGACTTATTGGGTCAGATTCATGCTGTGGTGTCTTTTGTTTTCCCTCCAAAACTCTGTTGTTTGTGAAAAAAAAATCCTCTCCACCTCTCGCGCGTGCGTCAGAGCGGCTCCTCCAATCCCAGCTCAGACCCGGCACAGCGGAGTCTGCAAAGTCCAGAATAAAAGCCGCGGCTGCGCCTCTGTCCCTCAGTCACTCCGCTGATCCTGAGCAGAGAAACATGCCTGAACCAGCCAAGTCCGCGCCCAAGAAGGGCTCTAAGAAAGCCGTGACCAAGACCGCCGGGAAAGGCGGCAAGAAGAGGAGAAAGTCCAGGAAGGAGAGCTACGCCATCTACGTGTACAAGGTGCTGAAGCAGGTCCACCCCGACACCGGCATCTCCTCCAAGGCCATGAGCATCATGAACTCCTTTGTCAACGACATCTTTGAGCGCATCGGAGGAGAGGCCTCCCGCCTGGCGCACTACAACAAGCGCTCCACCATCACCTCCAGGGAGATCCAGACCGCCGTGCGCCTCCTGCTGCCCGGAGAGCTGGCCAAGCACGCCGTGTCCGAGGGCACCAAGGCCGTGACCAAGTACACCAGCTCCAAGTAAACTGTCCGTCCTCTAACAACACAACGGCTCTTTTAAGAGCCACACACTTCAATAAACGAGCCACGCTTCTTCATGAATGGATGTTAAAGGACTGCGTTTAAAAGAATAAAATGAGTATTGAGTAAAATGTTTTGGCAATTCTGATTTGCACATTTCCTGCTTTACTGAATTGCAAAGGTGGAAGAGAAACCATTCTATGAAAATGTAAAGTAAAATCCAGTCAATGACGCCATACATTCTCCAACTCTGCTCAAGTTTCCCTCCTTTAAACCTTGTAATTATTGTGGCCAGCCAATTACTGTTGTGAAAATGTATAAGCTACTCTGAAAGTAGAATGTATTATTAATCATGAAGTAGAATTTGCTCTCCTGCTCTGCTCAAAGAGTTGTTCCTAGTCCAAAACATGACTTTTTGTTCTAACTTGCCAGTCTGATGGTGAGGCCTACAGGTTGTTTCATATTAGAGTGAAGCGGCTCTTTGAGGATGTGGTGGCTCTGAAACTAGAGGTATCTTGCATATAAAACTTTAAAAGGGCAAAACAGTTAAAATACTTAAAACAGAGGTGGGGGGAACTCAGCTACAGTAACCTTTATTAAGCAATTTTACATCGTAGTAGAGCTACAAGGACTTGATGTTTCAGGCCCTAATTTGAGTCAGAACGAGGTGTTTTGATGTGTAGATGCTTAACTGGGGTCATCAGGCACCCAGCTCCCCTCAGTGACACCCAGCTCCCCTCAGTGACACCCAGCTCACTGAGGGGAGCTCCCCTCAGTGACACCAGCTCCCCTCAGTGATACCCAGCTCCCCTCAGTGACACCCAGCTCCCCTCAGTGACACCAGCTCCCCTCAGTGATACCCAGCTCCCCTCAGTGACACCCAGCTCCCCTCAGTGACACCAGCTCCCCTCAGTGACACCCAGCTCCCCTCAGTGACACCAGCTCCCCTCAGTGATACCCAGCTCCCCTCAGTGACACCCAGCTCCCCTCAGTGACACCCAGCTCCCCTCAGTGACACCCAGCTCCCCTCAGTGACACAAGCTCCCCTCAGTGACACCCAGCTCCCCTCAGTGACACCAGCTCCCCTCAGTGACACCAGCTCCCCTCAGTGACACCCAGCTCCCCTCAGTGACACCAGCTCCCCTCAGTGACACCAGCTCCCCTCAGTGATACCAGCTCCCCTCGGTGACACCAGCTCCCCTCAGTGACACCAGCTCCCCTCAGTGACACCCAGCTCCCCTCAGTGATACCAGCTCCCCTCAGTGACACCCAGCTCCCCTCAGTGACACCAGCTCCCCTCGGTGACACCCAGCTCCCCTCAGTGACACCAGCTCCCCTCGGTGACACCCAGCTCCTCTCAGTGACACCAGCTCCCCTCGGTGACACCCAGCTCCCCTCAGTGACACCCAGCTCCCCTCAGTGACACCCAGCTCCCCTCAGTGACACCCAGCTCCCCTCAGTGACACAAGCTCCCCTCAGTGACACCCAGCTCCCCTCAGTGACACCAGCTCCCCTCAGTGACACCAGCTCCCCTCAGTGACACCCAGCTCCCCTCAGTGACACCAGCTCCCCTCAGTGACACCAGCTCCCCTCAGTGATACCAGCTCCCCTCGGTGACACCAGCTCCCCTCAGTGACACCAGCTCCCCTCAGTGACACCCAGCTCCCCTCAGTGATACCAGCTCCCCTCAGTGACACCCAGCTCCCCTCAGTGACACCAGCTCCCCTCGGTGACACCCAGCTCCCCTCAGTGACACCAGCTCCCCTCGGTGACACCCAGCTCCTCTCAGTGACACCAGCTCCCCTCGGTGACACCCAGCTCCCCTCAGTGACACCCAGCTCCCCTCAGTGACACCCAGCTCCCCTCAGTGACACCAGCTCCCCTCAGTGACACCCAGCTCCTCTCAGTGATACCAGCTCCCCTCAGTGACACCCAGCTCCCCTCAGTGATACCAGCTCCCCTCAGTGACACCCAGCTCCCCTCAGTGACACCAGCTCCCCTCAGTGACACCCAGCTCCCCTCAGTGATACCCAGCTCCCCTCAGTGACACCAGCTCCCCTCAGTGATACCAGCTCCCCTCAGTGACACCCAGCTCCCCTCAGTGACACCCAGCTCCCCTCAGTGACACCAGCTCCCCTCAGTGACACCCAGCTCCCCTCAGTGACACCCAGCTCCCCTCAGTGACACCCAGCGTCCCAGGTACACTCCCCTCAGCTTCTAACCCACATGTTTCATCTAACAGCCCAGGTGTTTTCTTTCCTTTGAATCAACAGCCAATTGCTGCTTTTTTCCGTTACAGCAGACAAGTAATGGAAAGAGTAGTTATAGCACATGGTACTTTTTATTTCTACTTGAGTAATATTATAATGAAGTATCTGTTGTGAAGAGAGTGACTCGTTCCACAGTGAGTATAGCTTCATGGAACACAAAACACATTTTGTGTTCCATGTACTTGTACTTCAGGGGGAAAACTCCTGTAGAACCTATTGTTCTTGTTATAACCAGTTTAATGTTATGTCATATTTGGTCCCACTTCACTGACGCTGTCCAAGGTTCTGAAAGTTGAAGTTAAGGTATACCTTATCTGTAAACTTCAGCAGCAGGCGCTTCTACTGAACAGAGTCAGTCTAATTATTGGATCAGCCAGGGAGACATGAATTTATGACCAAGTGCTTAATGCAATGAGACTTAGAGACTTTATGAATTGACAAAGAGTGGCAATTATTTAACAATAGAGATAATTCATATTCATGTTAGTTAAAATAGCTGACACCTGAGGTTAAAATATCAGTGAGCCATGCTTAAAACCGAGACTGTCCTCCAATAGAAAATGACACAAGTGGTCGTTACGACCATATAAGACGTCTACTAAAACAGCGCCCCCAAGCTCCCATTGAGGGTATGTACATTACATTTAACCCAATTCAGAAACCACTTTATTTTACGTAGTGCACAACTTTGACGACGATTCCAAAAGTCAAACACAAACAAATGAATCACAAACTTGCAAAATTGCAATTGCAATATATGTTTGGGCAAATATCAGCCCCAGGTCTTCAGCCCTGACACATCTGTGGAGGAACTGAACGTCCAGCTGTGCCAAAGGCTCTCCAAGCGCGCTCTGCGCTTTTACGCATCACACCTCCCCAACCGCAGCAGCGTCACAATTTACCGCTCTCATATTACATTACATTACATTACATTATATGTGTGGGCTATAGGTTATTGCCATTTTACTCACAACAACAGCGACACCAAAGCACAACTCACCATTGATGTCTTCGTGAGTCCTTCTTCTCCTCCAGATGAGTCTCCAGCTTCATATCTCTCCTGTCACTTCCATCTCTGTCCTCAAACGTCCTCGTGTCTCAGACTCCGTGTCATCCGTACGGCCGGTTGTCCGGTGACCACGGCGAGCCTCAGGTCCGCGCCGGGTTCCATATAATGCGAGTAATCGTCATCCCGGTAAAGTGTGGCCTCGGCTCCGCTGCTGTTCTCCACTAAGTCCTGCGTCTCTGTCAGAGTTCCTCTGGAGAACGAGCTCCAAATGTCCTGATCAAACTGAGCTCCTTCATTTCTCCACAGTTTCGTCATTTAAGGATAAAACATATAAAACATCACAGCTGTGTTTAGCTCGCGGGTTTTTGAACTAGATTTGACGAACACTCGCTCCGTCCAATGAAAACACGTGAATCAGCTCGAGGGCGTTTGGGCCATCGACTGGACACATCAAGCAACTAAAACGGTGCACTTTTCATACGTAGAAAGACACATGCGTGTCTATGAGGACCACACATGTCAGTGTGTGGGACATGTTCAGAAGTGTGTATTTGACATGTTTCATACACACTCAGGAAAGACATTAAAACCTTTACAAACATCAGTCAAGTCAGTTTTATTGATTATGTTTTAGCTAATCAGTAGAAAACATGGAGGATGTTTGAGCAAACATCGACAGGACTGATTTACATCTTTCATTCTCACCATAGTCACTAAATCACTTTATTCTCACTGATCCGAGAGAATAAAGATGTTCACACTGCTTAGCACTTTGACAAAGCAATGTCCTTAGAGCTTCACTCTAAATTGCTAACACGGAACTGTTTTTACCAACTGAGAACAATTGTCCAGAGATGATCTTGAAGTAGATTATCCACGCCTTTGTGTCTTCCCGTTTAGACTATTGTAACAGTTTATTCTCGTGTCTAAACAAAAAGGAGCTGTCTCGTCTTCAGCAGATACAAAACTCTGCAGCGAGGTTTCTGACTCACACAAACAGAAGGGCTCATATTACTCCCATTCTAAAAGCCCTTCACTGGCTTCCAGTCACTTTTCGTTTCCTTGTGTTGACCTTCAGAGCCTTGCATGGTCAGGCTCCCACCTACATTATTAAATATACTTTGTATTTCTATTTGTTACTTTGTGAAGCACTCTGTGACCTTTGTGAAAGGTGCTATATAAACATTACCTAGTTACTTACTTACTTGCTTGCTGTAAGTCATTTGATTTGCACTGTTTTTTACACAGAATTGTGAAAACTAACCAAACTTTAACACAATCAAACATGAGAAATGACACAGAGTGTTTGTTTAGAGAAAACCAGAGAAAGGGTTATATACAGTGCCTCTCGTTAGTATTCATACACCTTGAACTTTTGCACATTTTGTCATGTTTACAACCCTAAACATAAAGATTTTATTTTTACTTTTTTACTGAACGTTCACACACAAGTAACAGACAACTGTGAAGTGAAAGCAAAATGATACATGATTCTGTTATTTTTCAAAAAATAGATAACCGAAAAGTGGGGCGTGCATAAGTATTCATAATGAATACTTTGTGGAACCCCCTTTTACTGCAATAACAGCACAAGTCTTTTGGGTTCTGACTCTACAAGATTTGCACATGTAGAGACTGACATTTTAGCCCATTCCTCTTTACAAAACAACTCAAGCGCTGTCACATTAGAAGGAGAGCGTTTGTGAACAGCAGTTTTCAGATTATTCCACAGATTTTCAATAGGATTTAGGTCAGGACTTTGACTGGGCCATTCTAACACATTAATATGTTTTTATTGAACCATTCCATTGTAGATTTATCTTTGTGTTTAGGGTCATTGTCCTGCTGGAAGGAGAATCTCCGCCCCAGCCTCAGTTCTCTTGCTGACTCCAGCAGGTTTTCCTCCAAAATTTCCCCATATTTGGCTTCATCTATGTTCCCAACTATTCTTACACTCTCCTCAGTCCCCACTGAGGAAAAGCAGCCCCACAGCATGATGCTCCCCCCCGTATATTTGACACTGGGGATGGTGCACTCAGGACGATGAGCAGTGTTAGATTTGCTCCATACATAACGTTTTGCATTTGGGCCAAAAAGTTCAATTTTTGTCTCATCTGACCAAAGCTCCTTCTTCCACATGGAGCTGTGTCCTCCATATGACTTCTAGCAAACTTCAAACAGGATTTCTTTTGGCCTCCTTTCAATAATGGCTTTCTTCTTCCACTCGTACATGAAGGCCAGATTTGTGTAGATACGACTTATAGTTGTCCCATGTACAGATTCCCCCAGCTCAGCGGCAGGACTTCACAGCTCCTCCAGAGTTATCTTGGGGCACTTGGTTGCATTTCTGACCAGTGTTCTCCTTGTTCGCTCTTTTAGTTTAGGTGAACGATCACGTCTTGGTAAGTCTGCAGTGGTGCTTTACTCTTTCCATTTCTGAATGATGGATTGAACAGTTGCTCCGGGAGATGTTTAAATCTTGGGAAATCTTTGTATAACTTAACGCTGCTTTAAACTTCTCCACAGCTTTATCCCTGACCTCTCTGGTGCTCCTTGACCTTCATGATGTTGTTTAGTGACCAATACACTCCGACCACAGCTCTGAGGGCCTAAAAGAACAGCTGAAATTATACTGAGAGTAGATTACACACAGGTGGCCTCTATTTAACCGTTAGGCCAAGGTGTGAACATTCTGGAGTCATTAGGAATGTTTTAAAGGCAATTTAATGCACTCAGAAAATGCTGTATGAATACTTATGCACGCCCCACTTTTCACTTTTCTATTTTTTGAAAAATAACAGAATCATGTATCATTTTGCTTTCACTTCACAGTTGTCTGTTACTTGTGTGTGAACGTTCAGTAAAAAAATAAAAATAAAATCTTTATGTTTAGGGTTGTAAACATGACAAAATGTGCAAAAGTTCAAGGTGTATGAATACTAACGAGAGGCACTGTAGTTCAACAGATCTGAACCAATTAGGTTCTGTTTTCAAGAGTCAAATCCACTTCCCAAGTGTTTCTTCAGATCCAACTCTTTTATTTTTATTTATTTTTATTTTGTTTTAAATAACCTTTATTAAATGCTTTGCCACCTAGCAATATACCAATTTAACATTTGGAAATACACATAAATGTACAATGATAGAATGTCCCCAGGTAAATGAAGCGTGACTGTCAATGTAGATTTGTTGAATGCACTTTTTTCGGTGAGAAGTTGTCTTGAAGAAGTCCTTACCTCCAACTGTTTTCCTGCTCCGTTCATGAAACTGAACCCTGATGTCTCTCTCTTCTTTGTTATACATTTTTGATTTGTTTCAATTCAATGATGCACAGCCTGAAGATGAACAGTTCCCTCAATGACTCACAGCGACTTAATCACACACAAGCACATTTTGGTGCTTTTGGTACATTGTTTATGCCAGTTGAGTGACATTTTCTCAGGTGGTGTATTTGTGTAATAATGCTGTCATTTGGATTTTTATCCCATTGTAAACACTAAACATTGTGAGCATCCCTTCCACACAGAAATCATATATATATAAATATAAATATAATATAAATATAACATAGATATAAATATATAAATATATATAAATATATACAGTGGGGGAAAAAAGTATTTGGTCAGTTTCACATAGACATTCTATTGGATTTTGGCCCAAAACTTTTTTTCCCTACTGTATATATTGATGTATATATATTGTATATATTGTTATATTGATGTTTATATTTATATATATATATGATTTCTGATTATATATATATATATATATATATATACATATATATATATATATATATATATATGTATATATATATATATGTATATATACATATATATATACATATATATATATATATATATATGTATATATACATATATATATATATATATATATATATATATATATATATATATGTGTGTGTGTGTGTGTGTGTGTGTGTGTGTGTGTGTGTGTGTGTGTGTGTGTGTGTGTGTGTGTGTGTGTGTGTGTGTGTGTGTGTGTTTATGGATATCGTCTGCTTCAGTGTTTCTCCTCCTCATGGACAAAGCTCAGACCTGTTCCTTTAGAGAAGAGTTTGAATGAAATGAGGCTCTTTCAAACTGTCACTGGACGTTCTGATGGTTTTAGTCTCTTCTTTTTATTTGAGGTTATTTAGTCAATAAAAGTAAATATATCTGGAAGTTTCAGCCATACTTGTAACCATCATTAGATTATTATATAATTAGACTTGTTTTATCTAGTTCGCAAAGGCACTGCTCCTACTTTGTGACGCGCGGACACCGGTGTAATCCCGTGCGTAAAAGCGCATACTGTGCGTAATAGTCATGTTACGCATGATCTTGACTGAGTTTGCCTGAAGCTGCGTCTTTAGCGGAGTGTGTGGCCCTGAAAAGAGCCTTTGTTGGTCCGGGGGGGACAGAGTGGAGGAGTTACTTCTTCTTGGCCGCGGCCTTCTTGGCTTTGGGCTTGGCGGTTTTTTTGGGGGTCGCTTTCTTCGCCGCGGGGGCCTTCTTCGCCGGCTTCTTGGGGCTCTTGGCCGCTTTCTTCGGGCTCTTGGTCACTTTCTTGGCCGCGGGCTTGGCTGCCTTCTTCGGGGACTTCTTGGCCTTCTTGGGAGTGACTGCTTTCTTGGGTGCCTTGGCTTTCTTAGCGGCAGCAGCCTTCGGGGCTTTCTTAGCGGCCGCGGGCTTCTTGGCTTTAGGGGCGGCTTTCTTGGCCGCGGGCTTCTTGGCCTTCTTCGGCTCGGCCGCGGGCTTGTTCATCTTGTAGGAGCCCTTCTTCTGCACCAGAGTGCCCTTCTCCAGCAGCTTCTTGACGGCGAGCCTGACCCGTGCCTTGTTCTTCTCCCCATCGTATCCGGCGGCGGTCAGGGCCTTCTTGAGCGCGGGCAGGGACACGCCGCCGCGCTCCTTGGAGGCGGACACGGCTTGGACGACGAGCGCACTGACGCTGGGGCCGCTCTTCTTGGCTTTGGGGGCGGACTTCTTCTTGGCGGCTTTGGCCGGAGCCGCGGCGGGAGCGGGAGCTTCTTCTGCCATAGTTTTCAAAACGTCACTCACAATAACAGTCTGAGAGAGAGTGGAGTTTCCCCGAGCACGAGGCGCACTTAAACACAGCGTGAGAACCGTAGAGACTCAGCCCGTTTGGATCAGAGGCTCTTGTGTTTGTGCGCGTCAGGAAAAGGCTCGAAAAGTGAAAGAAACGCTCTGGTCAGGACAGATCAGAGCAGGAGACGGTGTGGAGGAAGTTTCCCCTCGGATTGAAATCAAATACAACATCAGTGTGAACGAGGCTGTGCGTCTGGAACGATCCAAACCTTTGACTGTGCGCATTCTGGAGCAGACTAGTCCCACTCATTTCCTCCTCACATCATCCCAGAGCCGCTCAGGCCTCAGGAAAGACACGTTTCCTGTTCCAAAGTCGCCTCTGCAGAGACACGAAGTCAAAGTGTCTCTGTCAGGAGTGAGCTGAGCGTTTGGAAGCCACTTCAGCAGCAGCAGCAAACACACACGAGGTCACGGCCTGGAGCTGCTGCCACAACGGAGCAGACAAAGGCTTTGCTCTTTTGACCTAATTTACTTTTTATTATTTTTGCACCTGCCGTAACATACAACACTGGGCGAAGTCGTGCTGCAAACAGAGGCGCAGGGACAGGCAGAAAGTCCATGTGATCCATGAACTTGAAATATTTGTGTCGGGAAACCAGTTCAAATATGTTGATGTGCTCACAACATCTCCTTCAGTTTGAAAAGAAAGGCCTCTACCTCCTGCAAAAAAATAAAGAAAATAAAACTACTGCAATGAACAGCGTTAGTTTGAGCATTTACAAAGAGAAATCCCTGTTTCTTGTATATATTATAGGGGCAATAAAATGTCTTATCTCTTTTGTTTAAGAGCAAAGAGATTATTTTACACTTTCAAATATTCTTATTTCAGCAACATTCAAACACAATTCCTGAAATACTATAGATGTACTGGAACAACTGCTTTCAAGTGTAATCTTCACAATAACATGTTTAATTCTTGGACTGAACAATATTTTTGAAGGTTTTTATCAGAGGGAGTTTTGAAGATCTAATTCCGAGCCTCATTTATTGAGTTTGAATTTAAAAAAAAAACAGGGTGAAATTTCAAAATCCAAAACGTCACAAAAAAGAACCATACATTTTAAAATCGATCTCAGTCGATTCATTATTTAGATTTTTTCACCGAAAACATGTGGAATTTTGAGAATTTTTAGGCAGAAAACAAAATGACAAAAACTCACAATATTTTTTTCTCAGTAATCTACAGTAAAAGTCTCAACAACAAAAAATCCCTATTCACCTGCAGCATCTCGCCTTAAATTATGAAAAAAAAAACATGCTGAGTGAGAGCGTGTTGAGATAGCGATTGGTGGACAAAGGCGAGGCGTGTTTACATGTATGTGCCTTGTGTGTTCAGTAACAGGCACCGTCTCGGCCAAATAAACAAAACAAAAAACACTTTATATTCAGTGCAAATATTCTCCCACTTAACACTGTAGAAAACTGTACAGACTGGCTCTAAAGTCCTGTGGTTAAAGTTACTGAGCCCTTTGATAAATGATGTGAATAATATTGCTCTGTCGCTGTCCAAGGTTCTGAAAGTGTTTCCTGTAAACCTCCTGGTTTCTCTTCAGACAGAAGTTAACCATATCTGTGCAGGTGGCCAGTATTCGGGGGGGGAAAGTTACTCAAGTACTTATAAAGTATAGCCAGTAGACAAGCTTCCTTTTACTCTTATTTGAGTTAACTAGTGATCACTAGCTTTAAGTAAACGTTGCTTTTTAGGGCACACGTCAGTGTAAGTTGTTTCACATTAGGGTGAAGCGGCTCTTTAGTGAGGTGGTGGCTCTGAAAAGAGCCGTTGTTTCCTCTGAGGAGCCGGTTGTGTCTAAGCTCTCTCTCCGCGGATGCGCCGGGCCAGCTGGATGTCTTTGGGCATGATAGTGACTCTCTTGGCGTGGATGGCGCACAGGTTGGTGTCCTCGAACAGACCCACCAGGTAAGCCTCGCTGGCCTCCTGCAGAGCCATGACGGCGGAGCTCTGGAAGCGCAGGTCGGTCTTGAAGTCCTGGGCGATCTCTCGGACCAGGCGCTGGAAGGGCAGCTTGCGGATCAGCAGCTCGGTGGATTTCTGGTAGCGGCGGATCTCCCTCAGAGCCACGGTGCCGGGCCTGTAGCGATGAGGCTTCTTCACTCCTCCCGTGGCCGGGGCGCTCTTACGGGCGGCCTTAGTGGCCAGCTGCTTCCTGGGGGCTTTTCCTCCGGTGGATTTACGCGCGGTTTGTTTGGTTCTGGCCATGTTTATTTACTCCTGACTGTGACAGAGAAGAGAACTGCAGAGGAGCGGAGAGGAGCTGCTTTTAAACCTCTGTGAGCTCCTCCCTCTGAGCACACGCTCACTTTCTATTGGACACTTTAGAGGAGGGGGAGGGGCTGTTTCTCAGAGAAGGCTTTACTCACATTGGGCAAGCTGTTTATACACACCGTAAATGCACAAATCACCGAGAAAAAAATCATTCTATAAGAAAATGAATGCATAAAAAAGAGCCTGAAATATCAGTTTTCTATAATAATAAAGCTTGATCATATAAACCAATACGATCTGTAAGAAGATCTTTATGTATATAGTGCCTTTCACAGACATGGTCACAAAACTACGTTTGTAGCTTCAGTTTCCCCTGGGGGAGACTGACAGAAGCGCTGTCGTGACTGCACACGTCTGACCCTCTGACCACCACCATACATTCACTCACACACATCATTCATCCTGACCTATTGTACAGACCAGGGCGCAGCGCCTTTGTTACGCACCAATGTAACCTACGTAGCCTATTACCATCTGTGGACCGAGGACCGAAAACAGACCAACCTCTTTAAAACAGAAATGAAATGCTTTCACCTTACAACAGTTGTATTGATTTCTGACCCAAAAATAACGGTTTACCTCATACGTCTCTTGTTCTGGAACAAATGCTACTAAGTGTTTATTGCAAATATGTTTAGTGTTTGACTGTGTACTGTTTTATTTACTATGTACTGGCTTTGTTTTATGTACATAATGTTGTATAGGATGCTGTCTCCGTTTGCCATGGGCCACACCCTAGGTTTAAGGCTTCTCATTAAAAAAAAAAACGCCACTGGCCGAAACTATGCATTAAATAAAAGGCACACTGGTGTTGCAAGTAGACAGAGATTTTTTTACTGTCAATTGATTCCTGATAATTCACGGGTTTATTAATATAAACCAACACTGGAGTGGAACCGTGGCTGATGCGTAAAGGCGCATTACGCACAGTCGGATAAACCATCACATGATCCTCAGGGACGGCACCACTTTGAGATTTTAATCCACGCCTTTATCACCAGTCGCCTGGATTATTGTAATGCGTTGTACACTGGGCTAAACCAGACTTCCCTAGCCCGACTTCAACTTGTCCAAAATGCTGCTGCACGCCTCCTATCTGGCACTAAAAAGTGTGAGCACATAACGCCTGTTTTAAAGTCCTTACATTGGCTCCCTGTCCGTAGCCGCATTGACTTTAAAATCCTCCTATTTGTTTTTAAATGCCTTCACGGCCTTGCACCTTCGTACCTGTCCGACCTTATTCAGCCTTACACTCCGGCTCGCAGCCTCAGGTCGGGAGACCAATCTTTGTTAGTCGTCCCAAGGTCTCAAAGGAAACTGAGAGGCGATCGTGCCTTTTCAGTTGCAGGCCCGTCATTGTGGAATGCACTGCCCTCGCACCTTAGACAGGCCGAGTCACTTTCTGTTTTTAAGTCGGCTCTTAAAACGTATCTGTTCACTTTAGCTTTAGAGTCAAGAATCTCTTGTATTTTATCTTTTTAGCCTGTATTCCCTTTACCTATGTGCTCTTAATTTTTTACTGTGACCTTTTGCTGTTGTGTTCTGCACTTTGGTCAACTATGTTGACCAACTAGTGCATAAATAAAGTTGGATTGGATTGGACTGAAGCGGCTCTTTCTGAGGCTGTGGGTGGCTCTTAAAAGAGCCGTTGTTGAGGTCAGTGCCTCGGACACTTTACTTGGCCTTCTCGGTCTTCTTGGGCAGCAGCACGGCCTGGATGTTGGGCAGCACTCCTCCCTGAGCGATGGTCACTCCTCCCAGCAGTTTGTTGAGCTCCTCGTCGTTGCGCACGGCCAGCTGCAGGTGGCGGGGGATGATACGGGTCTTCTTGTTGTCACGAGCTGCGTTTCCCGCCAGCTCCAGGATCTCAGCGGTCAGATACTCCAGCACGGCCGCCAGGTACACGGGGGCTCCGGCGCCCACGCGCTGAGCGTAGTTTCCTTTGCGGAGCAGCCTGTGCACACGGCCCACGGGGAACTGCAGCCCGGCCCTGGAGGAGCGGGACTTGGCCTTAGCGCGGGCCTTTCCGCCGGTTTTCCCTCTGCCGCTCATTTTGAAGTGATTTACTGTGGAAAAGACTCACAGGAAGAATGAGCTGAGACCGAGGCGCAGCGCCTTTTATCTGCGGGAGCGCGGGCCTTTCAGTGACGCACCAATCAGAGGACAGGCTCAGACTGGGCCCCGCCCACTCCTCTGTGGTCCACATGTTAGGACTTTTATTGAGAAACTCTGTCATGGATCAGTCAAAAAGGTTCTTCATGAGCTGCACGTGCGTCGCAGAGGCCCAGCTCCAGGACGCACGTCACTGTTCAAATCATCAAATCTCTTTTTGATGATTTCAATTCGTGACACACACAGTGTGAATGCGCTGCTTTGCTGCTTTGGCCCTGGGTCATAGAGCTAAGGTCAGGCCCAAAAAATCAAGCCCGACCCGACCCGAGCAATTCACTTGAACTGACGCCGAGCAAAAAACAAACTCCACGTAAATAATGATTGATTTAATGCCCGCGGGGGCAGGGCCTCCGCGCAGTCCCAGGTGTGAGAGGCACGCGCACGCACGCAGCAGCGGTGCACACATACCTCTCTCTCTCTTCTCCGCAATCCTCGTCGTTCATAAACATCGCGTTGCATTTGCAAAAGCTCCTTTTTACGCACAAACATGAACCAAAGTGCTGTGTAAGTTAAACGCTGTCCTGAGAGAAAGAATGAATCAGAATCTGTTTTATTGCCATTGCTTGTAACTTGTAAACTAGGATTGTTTTATTGGTGAGACGTGCAACATTAAACATAAAACACATGTAACATAGAGTTTAGATCAAAATAAGCTATAAACTTATAGCGATGTTGACAACAAGCAGCACGTGCGCGTGTTGGAACAAACTACTGCATCGACTACTGTTGTGTTTTTAACAGTTTACTTGGTTTACATTTTACAAACCGAATCCGACTTCGTTTTCATCGTATCAAGTGTATTGTGTCAAAAGGACATTGAGACACTGAGTAGAAGTATTCAAATCAGCACCTTGGACAGTGACAGCCTGGTGCACACACTGGACAGACCTGTTCTATTATTTCAGCTCCTGAGACAGACCGAGGTGGACTTTAGATTGTTGTTTTCTTGGGCACGTGGAGAGTCACTGTAGACTGGAACGTGATGGGTCTTTTTAATGAACGATGAATCTCACCCATGCGCCGTTTGCCTTTTTCTTAAGGTTGCATGTTTATCAATCTCCACATGGACCAAAAGAGGACGAGAAAAAGGAGTGAACCTGCTGCTTACACAAAATCGAGAAACTTAATCTAATCCATACATGTAGTCAGCGCTTCTCTGGCCTTTAGCCACTTCTTATCTGAAAAAGATCCGCTTCTTCTTTTCGGTTTTATGGTGAGATAGTTAAGCTGGGTCTGTGGAGGGAAAAGTAAAGAATGCGGCCTTTTCTTCATGGGGAAGAGTGCATTGTAAAAGCACCAGAGCAGTACTCCAGGGGTCCAGGCTGAGGGGCAGGAGAGGGACTGTGGAGAAGCACTAAGGATTTGGACTGTGAATAAAGCGAAAGGCCAGCTTTGTTTGTGCTGCTGTAATAAACATCAGCACCTCAAATGCCCTGAAGACAACACAGACCACTATCAACCAATATCACATTACAGCAATCAAACTATGTCTCAAGTCTTTATTAGAGTCGTTTTGTGCAGGAAGCAGTAGAATCAAATAGAAACTGGATGTGACAAAGCCATTTGGGAGCCAAGAGAGCTGGCCGTTTTAAATCACTCATTAATAATAATAATAATATACGGTTTTCATATTCAGAAGCACAGCTCGTTTATTGAAGTGTGAGGCTCTTAAAAGAGCCGTTGTGTGGTCAGAGGACGGACAGTTTACTTGGAGCTGGTGTACTTGGTCACGGCCTTGGTGCCCTCGGACACGGCGTGCTTGGCCAGCTCTCCGGGCAGCAGGAGGCGCACGGCGGTCTGGATCTCCCTGGAGGTGATGGTGGAGCGCTTGTTGTAGTGCGCCAGGCGGGAGGCCTCTCCTCCGATGCGCTCAAAGATGTCGTTGACAAAGGAGTTCATGATGCTCATGGCCTTTGAGGAGATGCCGGTGTCGGGGTGGACCTGCTTCAGCACCTTGTACACGTAGATGGCGTAGCTCTCCTTCCTGGACTTTCTCCTCTTCTTGCCGCCTTTCCCGGCGGTCTTGGTCACGGCTTTCTTGGAGCCCTTCTTGGGCGCGGACTTGGCTGGTTCAGGCATGTTTCTCTGCTCAGGATCAGCGGAGTGACTGAGGGACAGAGGCGCAGCCGCGGCTTTTATTCTGGACTCTGCAGACTCCGCTGTGCCGGGTCTGAGCTGGGATTGGAGGAGCCGCTCTGGGCTGAGAGAGGGGAGAGAGGGGGAGGGGGAAGAGAAAGGGGGAGGGGGGATATTTTTCACCAAGGACTTTTGGAGGGAAAATAAGAGTTTGGTCTGTTCAAACCTTTTAACATTGTCTTTCTTGTAAACATGAAACAAAGTCTGGTTCAGGAGGCACGAAGTGACGATTAATAAACACCGAGTGAGTCATGCATCTATTCATGGCTTTTTGTTTCTCTGCAGGACCATGTCATTCTGCCTACATCATTATGTCTGACTGTTCTGACATCGTTTAAGAACAAATGCTCTTTGACTGCGGTTCATAGTAATATTAAAACATCAGCGAAGAGAATCCAAAACGCTCTTTTAGAGACATTTGCTCCATTCTAAAATGTTCTTTCTGCTGCACAGCATCTTCACACTGTGGGAACTAAGTTCAGGAAGATAAAGGAGTCCATGTTTTATATGATATTGTGGGAAATTGATGTTAATGTTATATTTTATAATGCTATTGAATGTTTTTTATGAGTTTAATCTATGTGCTTTAAGTTTCAGTGGAAAACCAATCTTTTCACACGCACATTGCTGTAACAATACCCCATTTCTCGCTCTTGCATTCTTTTGCTCATATCTATGTCCAGGTGCCCTCACCAGTCTGGGCAAAAATAACTCCAAATAAAGCATCAGGAAGACACTTGTAGTGGAAAACTACTGAGAGAAAAGCTTGGTGACCTTGGCCTAAGCTCAACTCATCTCCTATCTCTTCGTGAACGTCACATTTTTGATAATATATATTGTAAGAGCGCAGTTAGACGATACTTTTCCCGGGACTGTCCCGCTCGAGCACCGTGTGTGTGTGTGTTAGTGTAGGGACTTTAGCGCTCGGAGAATTTGTGTTTAGAATTGTAATTGTTATAGGGAATAAATCTTCTTTGACTAAAGCTACTGAATTTTGGTGGTTTCTTCTTGGACCTTGGGATCAACGAACACGCTGGCGAGACCTTTTTGATACTTTAATATTTAAACTTAACTGTTTAAATGTGTTTAAATTGATCTTTTGGAGTCAGATCTTGTGTATATTAGAGTGCTAATATTTCCTGTAAAATCGCCTACAATCTACTCTGGAGCAGCATCAGGGCTCCATTCAGTGAAATACAGAGGCACGGAGAGGATCAGACGCGCTGGTAAAAGTGCAAACAAACAGAATCTAGATATCGGACGGTTACTGGACAGACTTACGCCCGTTATTTATACGCGTCTTTATAATTAAATGAGAAGTTCCTCTCTTAGGAAGTGGGGGCCCTAAAAAGGGCCGTTTTTTCTCTCAGATGAAGAGTTAACCTCCAAAGCCGTACAGAGTGCGGCCCTGTCTCTTCAGGGCGTACACCACGTCCATGGCGGTCACGGTCTTCCTCTTGGCGTGCTCGGTGTACGTCACGGCGTCACGGATCACGTTCTCCAGGAAAACCTTGAGCACCCCGCGGGTCTCCTCGTAGATCAGACCGGAGATACGCTTGACTCCGCCGCGACGAGCCAGACGGCGGATAGCGGGCTTGGTGATGCCCTGGATGTTGTCACGGAGCACTTTACGGTGACGCTTAGCGCCTCCTTTACCCAGACCTTTGCCTCCCTTACCTCTGCCAGACATGTTTATTCTACTGTCGTTTCAGGACGATGTACCCTGAGGCTCTACACACTCTGACTATATTCACCGACTGAGAACCTGAAGGAAGACGTGTGCGCGCCAGCGCCACCGAGTGGACACATGAAGCAACATCACCACTCATGTGCTGTAATGATGAGTGCAGGGTGAAAGAAGGCTGTTTGAGTGGATCCATAAGGCAATATATCCTTTATCTTCCTGAGAGCCAGAGGGAGAATGTTTTGCCTGTGGCACTTTGATCTCTGTCTCATAAATCTCTCACTTGGATGTGGATATTGGCTCCATTAGATATTGATCTTTATCCCAAGTGTTTCTTACAACTGTGAAGGAAACAACAGGACGTTGTTCCATAAAGTGCACTGTGGAGAGAATTGGCATTGTGTTAAGAAAGATTTGTGGAGACCATGAAGCCATCGGCGCAGAATGACTGCCACATCTCCATCAGTCTGCCCCATGGGCACCTCTAACATTGCAATCCAGACTTTTTTGAATCTAAAGGATCCTGCTCCTCTCAGAGTTCCAAACCCATCCCTCCCACAGATTCACACAAAACTTGTGTGATCCGCAGTTTGTTCTTCTAGCAGCAGCTCTGTGGATGCTTGAGTTGGATTTTTTGTCAGCAATCTGAGTAAGGCTGCGTTGTAAGGAATGTGAGAATGTACTGTACAGACAGTCATTTGTATAAAAAGTAAATAGAAAAGGATAGCTAGCTGGCTCCTGGGGGCGCCAGTGCTGCATATGGTGTGTTGGACCCGTTGTGGTCAATAAGTCAAAAAAAGAGTGGTACCATCATAAAGGGGTTTACCTTTGCTTGGATCATTTTGTTGACGATAATGTAAAGCTAAACTTAAGTCTATGGTGATTCAGAACTTCATAACTATATCATAACTCTATCATAACTCTATCATAACTCTATCTTAACTCTATCATAACTCTATCATAACTCTATCATAACTCTATCATAGCTCTATCATAACTATATCTTAACTCTATCATAACTCTATCATAACTCTATCTTAACTCTATCATAACTCTATCATAACTCTATCATAGCTCTATCATAACTCTATCATAACACTATCATAACTCTATCTTAACTCTATCATAACTCTATCATAACTCTATCATAACTCTATCATAGCTCTATCATAACTCTATCATAGCTCTATCATAACTCTATCATAACACTATCATAGCTCTATCATAACTCTATCTTAACTCTATCATAACTCTATCATAACTATCATAGCTCTATCATAGCTCTATCATAACTCTATCATAACTCTATCATAACACTATCATAGCTCTATCATAACTCTATCATAATTCTATCTTAACTCTATCATAACTCTATCATAACTCTATCATAGCTCTATCATAACTCTATCATAACACTATCATAACTCTATCTTAACTCTATCATAACTCTATCATAACTCTATCATAACTCTATCATAACACTATCATAGCTCTATCATAACTCTATCTTAACTCTATCATAACTCTATCATAACTATCATAGCTCTATCATAGCTCTATCATAACTCTATCATAACACTATCATAGCTCTATCATAACTCTATCATAATTCTATCTTAACTCTATCATAACTCTATCATAACTCTATCATAGCTCTATCATAACTCTATCATAACACTATCATAACTCTATCTTAACTCTATCATAACTCTATCATAACTCTATCATAACTCTATCATAGCTCTATCATAACTCTATCATAGCTCTATCATAACTCTATCATAACACTATCATAGCTCTATCATAACTCTATCTTAACTCTATCATAACTCTATCTTAACTCTATCATAACTCTATCATAACTCTATCATAACTCTATCATAGCTCTATCATAACTCTATCATAGCTCTATCATAACTCTATCATAACACTATCATAGCTCTATCATAACTCTATCTTAACTCTATCATAACTCTATCATAACTATCATAGCTCTATCATAGCTCTATCATAACTCTATCATAACTCTATCATAACACTATCATAGCTCTATCATAACTCTATCATAATTCTATCTTAACTCTATCATAACTCTATCATAACTCTATCATAGCTCTATCATAACACTATCATAGCTCTATCATAACACTATCATAGCTCTATCATAGCTCTATCATAGCTCTATCATAGCTCTATCATAACTCTATCATAACACTATCATAACTCTATCATAACACTATCATAACTCTATCATAACTCTATCATAACACTATCATAGCTCTATCATAACTCTATCATAGCTCTATCATAACTCTATCATAACTCTATCATAACTCTGTCATAACTCTATCATAACTATATCATAACTCTATCATAACTCTATCATAACTCTATCATAGCTCTATCATAACTCTATCATAGCTCTATCATAACTCTATCATAGCTCTATCATAACTCTATCATAACTCTGTCATAACTCTATCATAACTATATCATAACTCTATCATAACTCTATCATAACTCTATCATAGCTCTATCATAACTCTATCATAGCTCTATCATAACTCTATCATAGCTCTATCATAACTCTATCATAGCTCTATCATAACTCTATCAAAGCTCTATCATAGCATAATTACAATTACATGGGCTCGTGAGCTCAACATTCGTGTTGCAAGGGTCACACAGGGAGAGTGGCACTGTCGCAAGAAAGATATCCAAAAATGGATGTGCAGTCTCTGAGCAAAGCACATGTTTTACATGCGCCACAGTTTTTCGGCTCAAATGGGAATCAGAAAAATTCAGGGTGAAGACAACAGTCAAATGGTAAAGGTAGGCTCTTGCTCTGATCAGAACGCCACCCCGCTTTCCCCTCCTCCTCCTCAGGCGCTTCCTTTGTAGGCTTGTGTACGGTAGCCCGTGCAGGTACACCGGTACAGACGATCGGAATGGAGGTGGAAGGGATTTGGAATGGTGATCCAAGCTTAACACTGTCTCGTACGAAGCTCGGATATTAAGTAGCGATTGGCGATCATAAACAAGTAGAGCAGTTGAATTATGACAACAATTGTAAAAATATAGCCGCAAGTGGCGATTAGCGGCCCTCGCCGACCGCCCTGCCCCCTTTGGTCTCCCTCAATCAAAATTTACGGTATTGCTACTGCCTTTATGTTTGTTTTTTACGTTTTAGGATTTTTGGAATGCGCTAATGTTCCCTCTCGGTATTTGACAGACAAGTTTTTGTCAGAAAAAAACAAACTTTTTTAATAATACTGAGAACCCTGCTCTTAATTGATGCATTATACAGAGAAAAATGTGTACACCCCGTTCCAAATTATTATGCAAATGACATTTTTCTCTGATTTCCTAAATTGTCAACTCAAATGAAAGTCTTTAACTGGTCGAGGATCATTTAAATGTGGTTGAAAAAATCTCCCAGTGAAAACAGTATTTATTAAAAAAATAAATATAGTAAAAAAACTCAATCCACTGTTCCAAATGATTATGCAACTCATCGTTTCAATACATTTTAAAGCTTGTAATTCACTGAAAATGGTCATTTGTTGAATTTGTAGCATTAGGAGGTCATATTTACTGAAATCAAAAGTTATTTAAATCAAAAACATCTCAACAGGCCAAGTTATATTTTACCATAGGACCTTCTTTGAGCAGCTTCAAAATTCTTAAATCCATTAAACTTGTGAGTGTTTGGACAGTTTCTGCTTGGATTTCTTTGCAGGATGTCAGAATAACCTCCCAAAGGCTCCAAAGGTTCTCAATAGGGCTGAGGTCAGGGGAGGAGGGGGTCCACATCATGAGTTTCTCTCCTTTTCTGCCCATAGCAGCCAGTGATTCTTTACAGCAGGACATGGTGCGTTGTCATGCATGAAGAGGATCTTGTTTGGGAAAACACGGCTCTTCTTTTTGTAGCATAGAAGACAGTGGTCAGTCAGAAAGAGGTCATTTTCACACCTTCAGGGATCCTAAAGGGGCCGACCAGCTCTCTCCCCATGACTCCGCCCCCTCCTTCCTGACGTCACTGCCTTTTTGGGACATGGTGGCCATTCATCAACGATCCACTACTCCATCCATCTGACCATCCAGGGTTACACGGCCTCATCAGTGAACAAGAATGTTTGAAAATGAGTCTCATGTATTTCTGAGCCACTGCAGCTGTTTCTGTTCTTCAGCTTCAATGAACAGTTTAGGGGAGGCCGGATAGAAGGTTTATGCACAACTGCAGCCTCTGGAGGGTCCTACACCTTGGTGTTCAGGAGACTCCAGAGGCACCAGCAGCTTCAAATACCTGTCTGCTGCTTTGTAGCTGCTGTTCTATTCATCTGATGTATTTGTCTGGCTGAAACCGTCCTCATTGTGCCTTTATCTGCACAAACCCGAGTGTGCTCTGAATCACTGACGGGCACAAAGTGCCCGTCAGTGACCTGTCACCCATTGACTTTTATGGGCTCTGTACAATTACAATGTTGATTTTTGCATTATATATGTATGTGCACGGGACGTGCACGACAAGCAGAGTGCATTAGTGAGTGTTTGAGAGGAGGGGAGCGCTTCGCGCTCCTTTTTTCTGTGCGCTCCGCGCACTTCTGGGCCCCCCTTCAAATTGGGACCTCTTAGCCAATGCCCAGTCAGCCCACTTCATTGTTAAGGCCCTGGCAAAAGGTACAATGAAACAGCATTGTGCAGAGTTGAGGACAGTCAATCACATGAAGGTCAGAAACATGTTTAAAACATTCTCTTCACTCATTAATTTAATATTAGTCCATCAATATTACACCTATTTAAACTCACCCTGATGTCACTTAAAAAAAACAAAAACATTTGAGTTGCATCTGCTCCTCTGCCTCATGTCAGCCGTTCTTATTACTAACACAACTTTGAATATGATTATTCAATTTAATATCTATCAGAGTCACATAAAGAAATAGATATACTCTAAAACAGCAATGTAAACTAGAAAAAAGCAATACAACTCTATGCTAAATTGTTCAATAGGCATGACACACAGAACTTTGCACAATACTTTTTTGAAAGGCTCCTTCTGAAACGAGCAGATCTTACGCCAAACCGAATGTGCATCAGCGTCCGCCAAGACAAGAAGCTTCCGAATTGGTCTGTCAGTTAGGAAGTAGTTAGGAAAAGGAGCCTCAATGCTAACTATCACAGCCACTTTAGCACAGGGACCTCTGGTGCTAACTGACCGGTGATTAGGAGCTATGTGCCATCCCATCCCATTTGGATTTTTTTTCTCCTTAAATGTCTTTGTTTGGACACTGTTGTTGTTGGACACTGTACACTAGGGGGCGACATGCACCTTTGTTTGGCCTGCTCTCCACCAATAACTTTAAAGAAGAAGAAAAACAGCTGTTTGTGATGTCACTTCCCCTTCCCCTTTGGCAAGGATGGTCGGATTGTGCAAAATAGGGGCTTTTCCGAAACCGCTCCCTCCTCCCTAACACTCAGTCTGCTCGTGCCCGCGGAGTGGAGTTCTGTCCGAAACGGAGCCCTCAGTGAGGGGAAGTGGGAGAAAAGCTCCTTCTCAGCGAGTCTGCATCGACACCACACTTAACAGGTGTGTGTTACACCGGAGAGCAGTCCCACAAGCAACATATTTAGGAGCATTTTAGTGTTCATTTGAACAACTTTATCATCATATAGACATTTATTGATGAGAAAGAAAGCGACAGTGAGACTTAATATGATTTTATTATGAGAGGAAAAGTTCTCACTTGTGAGTTTGAAGAAGCAAAATGATATAATGTAAATACGACATATTTGAATCGGAATTACTTTGTAAACTCATCAGGGAAATTTTTTTTCATTTAAAGGAATAGGCCACCGTTTTTACATACTAAGATATGTTCTTAGCTCACTTTAGTCGAGTTAATATATCCCCGTCTGGTCTTTGTCCGCGCGCTCTGTCACGCAAACGGAGCACATACGCAGCCTCTCCCAGGAGAGGCTGCGAGTTACTGCGCGTAAAACGTCCGCGCAGTAACTCTTTAGGAGTTACTGCGCGGACGTTTTACTCCTCGTATCATTACGCCTCACAATATAGTCCCCCTTTTTATTTGCTTATAAAATCGACATGCTACATTTCTGGGTAAATATACTTCGCATGAAAACACTTCACGTAACTTTATTTAAATAGGGAACACGTGGAAGAGCTTGGTAGCTTCTATCGTGAGCTTTTTCGGAGCTATGTGACATGTGGGAGAGGTTGCGTGTGTGCTCCGTTTGCGTGACAGAGCGCACGGACAAAGACCAGACGGGGATATATTAACACGTCTAAAGTGAGGTAAGAACATATCTTAGTATGTAAAAACGGTGGCCTATTCCTTTAAAAGTATGATCAGTCAACTTTGTGATTTTAGCAACATTATGGGCTCTCGTGAGGGAGAGGGAGAGAGCGTCTGAAAGTCACAGCTGGAATTCCTCTGTTGAGTGAACCTCAGAAGGTGCCCTCACTGAGGCCTGAGTGGAAGGGTGTAGGGGAAGTGAGGAGGGAATGGTTTCGGAAAGGCCCTAGCTCAAGTTCACTAACTGCATAGAGATCTAACAGTTGACCCCATGAAAGGTTAAGGATTAGTTGTTAGTGTTGGTGCTTAGAGGCTACAATTTGATGGTTTCGGACGCAGCCTAAGACTCAACAGGGGAAACAAAAAAAATGGTTGTCCCAAATTTGATATTTAAATGCGACAGTGCTGCGTTGGGTTTGAAGGGGGTTGGGGACTATTTTTCAACACTATTTGTTTTGAACGCCATTATTGTAAACACAATCCAGTCGGTGGCAGTAATGCACAGCAATGTTTATAATAGATCCATGACTCCACCGAAGAAGTCTCAGTCGCGCCGGAAGTGACGTAATCATTAGTGGACGCAACAACACGAGCGGTGCCGCATGTGTTTCACCGGCTTCATCTATGCGTGAAACCCGTTCAGTTTTCGTGTTTTGTCGTGTTTTGACGTTTCCCTCCCCGTGGATGTTGTAGTCGCTGCCACTGCCTGACCATGGCGGAGTCTGGACCCGGAAAGAGCCGCGGTTTACAGTTTGCTGAGCGCCAGATGCTGCGCCACGGCTGGGAGCACGGTGAGGAGGAGCTCTGTTTACGATCACAACCGCTAAACTAAAGTCACGATGATACAAAGAAATGATCGGACACATGAGAGAAGAGCGTGACTGGACCCATGTGGGTAAAATCGTGAAATGATGAAATGCGAGGACCTGTCCAGACGGTTCTTTTGAACAGAAAGGAGAAGTGTCTGGCAGGTCAGGCAAATATTTCCCAAATGTTCCCACTTTTTTTTCTCTCAACTTGGTTCACTTTTTTTCCTTTTTACATTTTGATGACAAACAGCATCAAAACTTGAAGATTTTATATATATTTTGGTTCATGCTTTCAATACTTCTTTTTTCCGATACCACAGTAGTACCTCACCCAGTACCCAGCCCTATATATAGTGCCTCCATTTGGTCCTGAGTTGTCAAACGAGATAGAACACGCACGCACGCACACACACAGACTGCCAAACGCAGACAGACTTTTATTCTCCTTTGTGTCTTAACAGGTAAGGGACTCGGGCGAGAGGAGAACGGCATATCCGAGGCCATCAAGGTGAAAGTCAAATGCGACAAAGGCGGCATCGGGCACAAAGAAGGGGACCAGTTCACCTTCCACTGGTGGGACCACATCTTCAACAAAACCTCCAGCAGTCTGGAGGTGCAGTCGGAGGGCAGCAGCGGCACTACACTCCGGAAGAACAACGCGGACGACGACTGCAGCATCTCCAACAAGAAACCACTTAAGGCCAGTTTGGCAAAAGACAAACTCTACGGCGCCTTCGTCAAGTCGGCCACGCTGCTCTCCGGGCAGGAGCAAGCCAGGGGGAGCGTTTCCAGTAGCGACAGCAGCAGCAGCTCGGACGAGGACGATGCAAAGCTGGATTTGTCCTCCACGACCAAGCTATCGGACGCACAGCTTGTGAAGGCGTGCGGAGGGCGGACGGCGCACAAAGGGGCGCGGCACGGGCTCAAGATGAGCGCCAAGCTGGCCCGGCTGGAGCAGCAGGAAGCGGAGTTCATGGCCAAATACGGTAAACAGACGGAGTCAGGAAAAGACGGCGGGAAGATCGCAGCGAGCCGAGACAATGGAGAAGCTGTTCAGGCGAAGAAGAAGAAGAAGAAGAAGAAAAGCAAAGACTGCGAAGCGTTTGAAAGTGACGTGTGTTTGGGTGAAGCTGAGAATGTGCACACGGAGGAGGCGAACGTAAAGCGGAAAAAGAAGAAAAAGAAGGACTGTGTAGAGGAGGGGGTTAAAGTGGAGTCGAATGAGGCTTTAGAAGAACAAGAGGAACAGGAGATGCCACCGCCAAAGAAGAAGAAGAAGAAAAAGAAGTCCAGGGAGTAACTAGAGCAGAGTGAAAATATCGATTTATAGCTGGTCTCCCTTAACATCTTGAAGAAACAGGCCACCGTTTTTTCCATATGTTCTTACCTGAGCTTAGATGAGTTGATACGTACCTGTCTGGTCTTTGTGCCGATGGAAGAGCTTGGTTGCTTCTAACTTCACCCCGTTTGGAGCTACAGGAATACACTGGGAGAGGCCAAATGCTAACTACATCAACAGGGCACGCACAAAGACCAGACAGGTACGCATCAACTCGTCTAAGCTCAGGTAAGAACATATCTCAGTATGGGAAAAAGGTGGCCTGTTCCTTTAACCTCTTAACCCCCACCTAAACCAAGCACATTTTCCCCAGTTTGGCTTTTTGAAAAAAGTGTCAAAATAGCAACGAAAACGAGGATGACAACACAACAAAAAGAAAGTGACAAAAGAGCGACGGAAAAGTGACTAAAACATGTCGGAAAAGCAACAATAACAAAATAAAAAAAGTGATAATAGAAAAGAAATAACAAAAGAAAACAAAAAACATCAAAGCAGCAACAAATGAGCCAAAAAACGTGCCAGAAAAGCAATAAAAACGCAAAAAACAGAAATGTGACAAAAAAAAGTTACAATCAGTTTTGTTTCTAATATGGCATTACACTGTTGCTCTCCAGTAGAGAAGCTTTTAGATATGGGTAAAACAGGAGAAAATGTGCTCGGTTAAAGGGGGTTAAGAAGTCAATGTCGGAGTATAAAAAGACAAAAGGCACCCTTTACAATGCTAATTTTCTGCTAGCGAGCCTGAGTTATCCAGGAAGTAACTATAACATACTGCTGCAATGGCATTTTTGCCACGCCATTCACAAATATCTACATATTCTATGTCCGCGTGTACTGCGGAAGGTGCTCAATTTTTTGTTCAGTAAAATACAGCAAATTGATTTCTCTAAAAGAGCACTTCCCTATTCACCGCCTGCATAATTGTGGCTTATAAACGATCAAAGTGAATTGGATTTCTCAGAAATGCGTGATTCAGGGTAAAAACTAGTCCCGGTGTGTTTTTTGGACGAGGACGGAATATTGTAATATGGTCAAATTAAAATCAATATTAAGATCAAAGTGTGCATTTACATGGAAGGAGCCTTCAACGACAGATTCAGATATGATCGCAGTTGAATATTGCAGCTCTACCATTCAGAGACTCTTATAAGGACTATTTAAAGAGGGCTGGATTTTGATGCATGATCTATGAAATGACATCAAATGGTGTAATTGTCTTCTGGACCGAGATGAAATTGTTGAATAAACATGTAAAACGAAGCCTTGAGCACTAAATGAATTTTGGAAAAAACTGAAGTCATGCTACTCATTAAAAAGAAATGTGTAATTTATGAAGGTTTATTATGTTTTCTTCTTGGTCATACTTTGAGACAGTGGTTCCACCTTCAACATACAGTGTGATGTTACTTTTTTTTTTTTTTTACTCAAGTGCAAGTAAAAAGTAGGAGTGGGGTGAGATGAGCCACCTTTTGCTTTGGTGGTTATTGAGTGAAAACAGTAAAACATTTGTACAAAATGTTACACACATTGTGTTCGTATGGGAATATTATTATTTTGTTCTTTATTATTTTTAGTATAATACTTTTTCACACCGTAAATGTTTACAGGGTAAAAAATACAACGGATGGCCCAAAATTTTAACCCGATCCGAAACAACTTTTGGATATTTTCAGTTTTTGAATTTCAATTTTGTGGTGCAATAACGCCGTTGAAAGAATCAATGTCGTAGAATCCAAAAAATTGGTACAGACGAACATCAACAAAAAAATAAAAATCAAGAGTAATATTAATGTATTAATTTTGATCCATATGTGTGTTCCTCTAGCGCACATACACAAAGCCTCTTTCTGAATTTGGCATTCTAAAGCTTTGTTTTTTTGCTGTGGGTTTTTTTATCCCAATCCTTTTGGACACACTTTGGATGTGTCTACGCTACTCTCCAGGCGCTTTGGACCAGAGTGCGCAAAATAATCGCAATTATTTTGGCCAAGATAATCATGACCCCAAATTTCATTATCGTCCCATCCCTACTTATGATTTTATCCAGAAGCCACAGCCTTTCCTCGTTATGATTTTAAAGCCTCTTCTAACCGTTGTTATTGATCAGAGTTTACCCATACAGTTTATACTTCTCACACTCACGGCTGCACAGCTTGAGAGTTCCCAGATGTTTTTATTGCTTGCACCACATGAAGTGACGTTTCGGGCGTATTGTTTGTGACACATGAGTATTTACACTATTCATTTGTTTTGGTTTTAAGTTGTAGTTATACGCTCACACCAGAGGGTGGACACATGAGACATGTTCTTTTTTTTTTTTTTTGCTGAAATACAAAACATCTTCAAAAATGAGAGGCAGCAAGTTTTTGTCCACTTTGAACTACATTGATATATTCCATTGTTGCATCTGACTTACTGTCTAGTAACAGATGCTAGAAACACTGATATTTTATGATTCGGTAAATTACAACTTTCTAAAAATACTCATCAGAAAAAAATGATGAATTGAGGAGAAAGGAGGATAGTAGATAAAGATGATAAAATTAAAACTTTATTTGCTTTAGGAGAATATATTTGCAAAGCTACAAAAATATGATACTGTAGAGAAAAGCAGATCGACTTTGTAGACAGGCAATCCAACGCCAGAAATCTGTTAAATATAAATATACATATAAACATGAATATGAATATAAATTGAAACAAATGTTTGGATATATTGCGGGAGTCGGGGATTTATATACACTTTGAGAACCCAATGTGAACGCATATGAGCTGGGAAACTACAACATAATGTCAAACGTACACACATCTAATTGGAAAATGTTTAGCTTTTTTCCCCTCTTTTTCATTTTTTTTTTTTAAATAATTCCAAAAAGAAGACGATCATTTTGCCAGATGTAAAAAATATCCTACTGTTATTGTACCATGAACGCACCATTGCTAATGCTGCTAGCTTACCAACTCTTTTGCCACCTATTTCAGTCAATTAACCGGGATGGAACGATCAGATATCGCCTTTCATTTGTGTGCCATCGATAGTGCTTTTAAATCGCCATTATTTGCCACTGGATCCAGAGCAATAATCCTTCAGCATGATTTTAATTTAATTGCGATATCGCAGCTAGCACAGACGTTAGCTTCTACGTAGGTGCGCACACATGGTTGGGCTGTTTTTCTTCACATGAGTTTTTAGAGACTTTATGCATGGCGAAAGGTGTGTATAACAATTTAATCATTATAGAACTATAATACTGTACGTTTTTCTCGTGTGCAGCATCTTGAAGAGCCTTGCACATTGCACATGTAATACTGTACTGTTGTCTTCTTGTTACTTGTCAGGCTGGTTTACAGTAAGTTGCTCATTTCTGATGCTGATATAGTATGATTGTATAAACAGTGCAGGTTGTGAACCGTAGCATAAACACTGGTATTTACATTTCTTGGTTTTGGGCGCAGGAGTTTGTTGTATTGATCGGTTGATGTAGTATGACGGTAAAAGGGAACTGTTATTTCCAAAGACTACATAACAATCTAAAGGCGATAGATCACATGCATCACACAAAATGTCTATATTTATGTCAACAACAAGCTTTAGTCAATTCTACTTTTTACCCACAGTGGAAAGAATAATATTGTTTTGCTGGTTACTTCAAACTAGTCTTGCTTTATTTAGTAACCGTGTGACGTCACTTGTGTTTCAAAGGTGTGTGCTCTCTGGTTTCTGACCACAGTCTGCTGCTGGTCAGGGAGGCACAAGGATTGCCTCTGTTGCACAATGGAAGTGGTGATGTGTTATTATGACCTAAGAGGTTCAATGCTGTTCTGAGTCACAGGTCCAGAGGTAGCACTGAGTCACAGCTACTCAAGTACTCGAGTACTTGAATGCATCAGTTAGGGACGTGTTGTGTAGTATGTTAGAATGAATAAATCAATTAACATGGTTAATTATTGGAGTAGAAGATTAGCCTTAAAGGGATATTTCAGGATTTCTGACATAGCAGCCTCAATTCCTAGTTTTCCAGAGTGTTGTTAATTTCAGGAGATCCTTTTTTTGTTTTTTGTTTCATGCAGTTCTTACATTTATTTTCTGAAATAAAAATAAAAAATTGATGGACAAATCATTACAAATCCAGAGCAAGTAAAATATATAAATCATATAAAATAATAATAATGTAAAAAGTTATCAAATACAATCAAATTTAATATGGCACAACTCAGACACATTCGAAATTCCCTAGGCCTCAGCAGCCGACCTTAATGCAATGATTGTTCCACATTTTCTTTACTGTATGACAAGTTGGTCACAGGCTTGTAAATCTGCCCTCAGGCCACTTGAGTCATATAAAAGTTCTCTAAAGATTCACGATAAGAAAGTCAGACGATTCCATCATTGTCATATCCTCGTAAAACACACATTTCTCAGCTTTAAAAATGTGATAATCCACACAAATCTGTGTTTGATGTATAAGATCCTCCATGACACCGCTGCTCCTCCACTAAAAGAGTTCATCTCGATTTGGTAGATTTCCCATCCATAATATACACTTACCGCCCAATAAGACAGAAATCTATTGTGTGACTGATGTAATATTGGAAATAACATGTTGTGCATTTTAGAAGCCTTTTTGTTCCCCACCTAAAATCTATTGGAGATAATGTATTATATTTACTTTGGCACTAAGTACAACAACTAGTTAAAGTGTTACGTTTGACTTCAGGATTCCTGCATATACTCAGGTAAAAGAAACGTGTCCTCGTCTTGGAATGTGGGTTTTGGGACCTGCTTGTCAAGTGAAATATTTTATTAGCTGTGTTCTTACTTTGAATGTAGAAAACCGGGTGGCAACTATATTAGGGGAAAATGCAATATTTGATGACCGTCTCATTGTAGTATATCAAGAATATGGGTTTGAGAAACTATGAAATCAGATGTTTGAGCTGTGAGCCATACCCCGCTTATCAGCTGCTGTGGCCCTGCCTGAGTTCTGAGGCTGTGTGTGCAATTCCTGGAATGCGAAAGCTCCCCGGCCCCTCTGTGCTGCTGGAGACTGTCTGCTTTACTTTCGCTTTCGTTTCTGCTGCTCTTTACAGAGAATGAAAAGGAGACGGCCAGAGGGAGGGGCCCTCCGCTTTAAATGCCTCTCCCCGTCACACTCAGCCGGTTACGCAGAGACATCACAAGACAAACGAAGCACTGCCTTGGCTTTGAGAACAGGTAGGACCATGGGAAGTGTACTATTAATGCTTACATGTTTACAATGATACACGGAGCCTGCTTCTTGCTGTTTGTATGTGCTGGTTCAAAGCAGGACTTGCAGTAAAAGCTTGTTTTGTTTTTTGTGTAGTGGAAAGTCATTAGTTTTGTCCTTCAGTAATTCTAAAAGCAGACGTTTGTGAACTTTTTGCTTGACATTTTTTGTCAAATTAAAGTCTATTGTTTGTTCATTATACATTACGCACTGGCTTAGAATAGGTGTGTTAAATAGGTTGACTCTTGTATACAAAATCAGATGTACAAAAACTAATTTGGCCAAAGTGGCTTGTAAAAGTAAAATGGTAAGATGTTTGTGGTACGGCTGTTATTGCAGTATTTAATGAAACAATTTCAACACAGTGCGCTACATCACATTTGAACAAAAGTGAACAGTCAGATGGACAAATATTGCATTAGTGAAAGTGATGGTTTGTAAGTTTGCAAAGTGAGGATTAAAAGTTTAAAAGTAAACAGTCAAATTCGTCCCTCTTTACCCAGAAAGCCCTTCTTCATTTGCAAAATGAGGAGAGCGGGAACAGAATTTTCAAAAGTAAATGATCAAGCTCCTCCCCCTTCCCTCCTGATTGGACCTGACAGGCTGGTTCACAGAAAAATCTTGTGTATATATATATATGTGTGTATGTGTATGTATGTATGTATATGTATGTATATGTATGTATATATATATATATATATATATATATATATGTATATGTATATGTATAAATTATTACCTATTTTACAACAAAATGAAAGACCATTGGTCGATTTCGCACATTTTATAAAATTTGCAAAACATTTAGACTTCCAGACTATCACTTTAATATAAAATATTGTGTAGCCCTAGTTACAGTGGGTTGAAAGAGCATCCGTACCCCTTTAACTTTTCAACATTTTGCCACGCTATGGTCCACTATGGAAGGTTTTTTATCTCATCAAAATGTGCATTTTAAATGTCTGAGAAATGTATGCTTTGAATATTTCTAGCATTGAAATAACATGATTTTTTTTCAGTCACTGAATTTTTACTGCTCATTTATGAAGGGTTTTAAATTGAAAATGAGAAATGCATCTTTTTAATATTTACTGTACTAATTTTCAAAACATTCAATTCAGCAGTCTAAATTCAGTGTAAAATTTGCAATAAAAAAATCAAATACTTAATTCACACTTAAAATATTCAATATTTAAAGAATTCAAGTCCTTAAACTCAGCAGTAGAAATTCAGATTGCAAAATTTGCAGTGAAAAGTTTCACACAGAACATACTGGACCTCAAGGCCTGAGCAATCGATCCTGGATGACTGAGAGCTGAGACGCAGGATGTTTCCTATTGGTTTGTGTCTTTAGTGGGCGGGACTTACAGATGAGGAATAACGCCAGGCTCAGACCTAGAGCGGCGGAAGTGAGGAGAGCGGCGAGCTTCCATTCATTCCCTATTAGGGTTGTGCCGATGGACGATACCATCGTCCATCGGCGATGAATGAGCAACATCACGATGTAGAGCCACCATCGTGATGCCACGCCCCCTCCTGTCAGAAACACGCACTGGTCTTCTGTGGGAATGGTAAACCTTCAAACTGTGCAGGGATTGCACTGTAAATTAAATCACGGATGTAACTAATATGCGCGCAAGTGTCAGTACCTGCCAGAAGCTACGATGTGTTGGCCGTAATTATTAAGGTAAAGACGCAGCGCTGCTGTATTTCTGACGCGCGGGGCTCTCTCTCTCTCTCTCTCTCTCTCTCTCTCTCTCTCTCTCTCTCTGCAGCTCAGTTTAACAGCGCGTGGTTTTGCTTTACTTTGCTGCGTATTGAAACTTAAACCGTTTTAAAATGACGAGAATGGCTCTCACATCGGAGCTAGCTGAGCGCGCGGATTATTTTCACGAAGGACCGAGAGAGGAAAGAGTGAGGAGAGGAGTTAAGAGGTTACGAGCTCACGGACCGGGCGGCGCGTGGAGCGGCTTCAAAAATGTAGCTACTACGCAAACTTCTAAATATTGTCCCGTTCACCCACTGTTTCTTAAACATTACGTTAAAACTGAGCAAATGCAAATAATAAGCTCCGATTTACATTTGTATTAGTGTGATGAGAGCACTGGTATTGAGGAGTTGACGCTCTGAAGTCGTTCTCCTCTCAGACTTTACGCACGAGTTTTAACACATTTCTTTTGCAAAAGTCGTGTTCCGTGACTCTGTTCCGATCGTGTTTAGTTTAGATCCATTTATCCTGAAATCTCACGTTTTCCTAACATACATAGTAATATGCAGCATATATATAGGCTATTGTCTTTAAAAAAAATGCTTATAATGAAAAATGGACGATATCATCGTCCATCACGATGGTTGACTGTAAACATCGTCAACGACCAATTAAGGGGACATCGCCCAACCCTATTCCCTATGCTGCCTGGCGACCGGAAATAAGCCTCCGGAAATCCACAGGAGAGCGGCGAGATACGGGCGGCCGGAGCGGAGACTAGCGTTAAAAAAATTTCAACGCTATGCAAATACAGAGCCATTTCCGGCGGCGGCTCCAACCACAGAACAAGCGCTGACAGACACCTGTGCGTAATTGGCTCATGCGCAAAAGCTGCGTCTCAAACCCACCTCCACGCGCTCCTGCACAAGGGGGGCTGGCGAAGGAAGTAGAGCAAGCTGAGCGACGGAAAGCGTTTTTTTTCCGCTTGGTGTGAGCCCGGCGTCAGGAGTTGACAAGTCAAATCTAACAATTTTGATTGGTCCCTTGCACCGTTTGCTCATGAACCAGAATTTGGCTCGACTCGCTCTGGATCGATTGCTCAGGCCTTGGTGTCCAGGATGTCCTGTGTGAAATTTTCGCTGCGAATTTCACACTCTGAATTTCTACTGTTGAATTTAAGGGCTTGGTTTTTTAAAACATTAAATATTTTTAAGGGTGAATTTTTCCTTTAGAATTTTTTTTTACAGCAAATTTTTCACTCACAATAAACAATACAGTAACAATACAGTGTATATTTTCAATGTGAATTTTTCATTTTGAATTTGAAACACTTTTTTATTATATGTTGTATGTTGAATATTCAGTGTCGGAAATTCTAGGACAAAAATGGTTATTTCAGTGTAAAAAGAAAAATTCAATGCAGAAAATTCACAGACATTTAAAATTCCCATTCTGATGACACAATAAATCTTCCATAGTCCACAAAAATAAATATATTTAGTTGAAATTTTACATGAAAGATACACACTAAGTGATACACAGTCGTGAAGTGAAATCAAATTTATACATGATTTTGAACTTTTTTTATGAATAAAATTTTCCTTTTAGTGCAACCAATTGCCTTCAGAAGTTGCATGATGATTTCTTTATACCCAATGACTAAACAGAATCTAAATAAGGCTGGTCATAGTGTTGTCATTTCTTGTTTGTTGTGAGTCAACACTCTATGACACAGCATCATTTGGAACATTTCTTTTCCCAGAAACAGAAACTGAACCAAAGCTGCAGTTTTACAGAGGCTCAGAAGAAATTGTTAAAAAGCAGTTTGAGGAAAAGGTGACACAGCAGTTAGTGCCCCGACCGATGCGATGGCGAAATAAGGGAAAATATTACAAATTCAAAATGAGCAAAGATGAGAAAAAATGAGGGGGGATGAGAAAAACAGGGGGCAAAAATAAGAAAAAAAAAATGGGCGCTGAAACAACAAAGTCACTTCTTTTAATGCTGTTCCTGGACGTTCCAGATGCCATCTGTTTGTATGGCGTGAATAAGTAATGACTACAGTGTGGTGTTTTGAGAAACTTGGCAACACAGGCTTATAAAGTGCAATACCAGTGTAGGCCATTATTAAGGTCAAAATTAGTGTTTTGGCTGCGTCCATTTGACCAAGTAGTTGACCCACATGCTGCGGGGTTTCATTGAAGGTTGGGTCAAATGCAGTCAACATTTTTCACTGATTGACTCACTAATTATGACTGCAATAACATGTTTTGAAATGATTCTTAGGGAGTGTACAAACCTAACCGGTCGAATCCAATAATAGAAAGCTGCAGGCCGGAGCTGAGGCAGAGCCACATTCACCATGATCGTCAGAGGGTGGACTATCATTGTGGATTCGATTCACTGTCATGGATCTGCTGCAGCTTTCCCCTACTCGTCAAATCGCCTTGCTGCTTCTACTTGGTCACTTGAAATAGTTGCAAGCATTTGCTCACAGGTGTTCACTTCAGGAGGAACCTGCGCAATTCTGGAAAAAAAAAAAACTTCTAGGCTTGCACGTGCTGTTGTTGCTAAGCACTAAGTTGTGAATTAAAATTGTTTCCCGATCCTTTACTTGTGCTTTGGGGCCAGTGGAATAGTTTTATTACCTTTCTCTGACACTTTCCTTTCTCCTGCCTCTCCCGGATATTATCTCAATACACTGTGTTCCATATTATTATGCAAATGACATTTCAGTGTCATAAAGGTAAAAAAAAGAAAAACGTTTTTCCATGAAACTCATGGATGGTATTGTGTCTCGGGGCTCTATGAATCACTGACATTAATTTCAGACGCCTGGGATGATAAGTTTTCAGGTTAAGCCCAGTTAAGGAAAAAACTACTGAAAAAGGACGTTCCACATTATTAAGCAGATCATCATTTTCAAGCAATATGGGAAAGAAAAAGGGTCTCTCTGCTGGTGAAAAGCGTGAAATAGTTGAATGCCTTGGACTGGGTCTGAAAATCTTATATAGATAGATATTTCACAAAAGATGAAGCGTAATCATTGTACTGTTAAGAGATTTGTGGCTGATTCAGACACTCACAGGTTTGTGCAGATAAAGGCACAATGAGGATGCTTTCTGCCAGACAAATACATCAGATTAAGAGAAGAGCTGCTGGTGCCTCTGGAGTCTCCCGAACATCAAGGTGTAGGACCCTCCAGAGGCTGCAGTTGTACATAAACCTTCTATCCGGCCACCCTTCATTTTCAAACAGTCTTGTTCACTGATGAGTGCCGTAACCCTGGATGGTCAGATGGATGGATGGATTCATGTTATCCTCTAGCAGTTAAAGACTTGAAAATTATGCTGAAAAAAATATAATTTGTATAATAATTTGGAAGGTGGTGTATGTGTGACTTGGTGTGTGCAGTTCCTGTCACTCCAGCCTCATGTCATGATGAAATTCTGTTTAAAACATGTTTATAATCCAGTGCGTTCTTTATTGTGTCCATATTTTCATAACTTTATTGAAGTGTAATTCCTCTGATTTGAATGCTTGGGCTCATGGCTAGGGCTGGGCGTTAAAAAAAAAAAAAAGAAATCACGATTATTTTCCCCATATTGATCAAGCCCGATTTTCGATTTGATTTTTTTTTGTTTTAAAGAAAGAAAAAAAAACATTAAATGTGGTCTTTCCTGGACTAGCAAGTAAACAGACGCTGTGGCCAAACGGAAAACTCCAGCTAACTCAGCCGCAAAAACAAACTCCACAGTTCTAGTGTCACAGTACAACATCCCATCACCTGGCCAAGCAACACACACACATCTGCAAGACACAAGAAATTAGAATGTTTGAAGAATGTCAGAAGCAGACAACAAGCGCATGTTTGTGTGCGGAGCCTCACAAGGCCACGACGTCACGGAGTGAAGCGTTAACAACTTAATATTTACATAAAGAAATGAGTAAACTGATAGTAAAAAGACGATCAAACTTACAATTCACTGTTTAAGTCCAGCTAATCCACTGCTGCAGCCTCTAAACAGATCCACATTGTCCAAATAGCGAGCGATAGTCTCTGAGGCTCCTCACATGCTTCTGTTTTGCCCTTTAGACGAGTTAACGCAGTACAGTAAAATCACCAGGTCCTCTCCTCTTTGTGCCGCATGTATCATCCTGTGCTTCCTGTTTGTTTGGGCCGAGTGTTTCCCTGGGGTTGACCTGACAGGCGCAGCAGCATTGCGCCCTCCTTATTTTTTCCTAGACTGCAACAGGACTGGCCAATTCTTCTCGATTAAAACAAACGCGTTTATTGTGATGTACCTTTATTATAATCACGATTTAAATGAGATTAAATGCCCATCCATAGGAATGGCATTTCAAACCAACAGCTGCTGCTCGTCATAAAGCTTTTCTTTCTCTTTTCTGGCAGTGTGTCCGCTTCACTTATGTCTTTATAATGTAGTGGAAGTGCTTACAGGTGAAACTCGGAAAATTACAATATCGTTAAAAAGTGCATTCATTTCTGTTATTCAACTTGAACTGTGAAACTAGTATATAGACTCATTACATGCAAAGTGACATATGTATAGCCTTTATTTGTTCTAATTTTGATTTCAGCTCAGCTTGTCTAAAAATCTCAGAAAATTTTAATATTTAAAAAAAACTGCAAGCCATAATCATTAAAATTACAACAAATAAAGGCTTGACATATGTTACTTTACATGTAATGAGTCTATATCATATATTTAGAGTTGAATTACAGAAATAAATGAACGATGTTCGAATTTTTCGAGTTTCACCTGTATGTTGCTCCAAATTCAGGATGATCTGAATTCCTTCTTCCCTAATCAATGTGTGTCCTAATGCTGCATTTGTGTCTTTGGACAGTGTCTTTGACCATGGAGAAGGACTTGGAGGACCTGGTGGAGATGGTGAGGCAGCATCCTGAAGGCCTCTCCCTGGGGGGGCTGAAGACGCTTTTTCAGCAGGCCTACAACCGGAACCTGTGCCCTTTAGCTCTGGGCTACAACTCTATAGCCAACATGGTGGACAACATGGTCGAACTGACTATAATAAAAGGGTCTAACGGCAAGAAAAAAGTAGTTCACAAGGCACAAAATGCCTCTGCAACTATGGAAATGGAAGACCGAGGCATTGTTCTTGAGAACATAATAAACTTGCTTATGAAACACCCAAATGGATATGGTCTGCAGACACTGCCCACCGTCTATCGTCAGAAATACAAAACCGAGCTGTCTTTTAAAACTCTGGGGTTCACGACAGTGGAAGCTCTTGTAGAGTCTTTGAGTGAGCATCTCATCGTTATAGAAAAGCGGGTGTTCCACGTCATGCACAAGAATCCACGAGAGTCCGCCAATCCAGGGAGCAGTGTTCGTGAGGTCGGGGCCAGCGCCACACAGCTGCAGGGAGGTTTGCCTGCAGCGGCTCTCTCTTTCCTGGGGCCTTCTCTGATCACACCGGCCACGGCGTTCAACACACCCGGTCCACCTGCAGGGGCTCCCAGCACAGCGCCCAGGCAGGCAGAAAGGCTGGCCAAAAATCAGCTGCTCCAACGGGTCATGGAGGTGAGGAGGGATTGGTTTACTGCACGATAATCTGAACTGGTTTGTCCTAAATGTTACACAGTGGCTGTTTCCCAAAGTCTAGGGATATGGCCTTGCCTTGCTTTGCTTTTGAAGGCAGTGCTACTCCACTCTCTTCCGATCCAAGGCAAGAGTCCTCCCTTTATCCAAAAAGAGCTGCTGATGGAACACACTTAAAGGAAGTGGCATCACAGAATAAAAAGGAAGATATGCTTCATCCAGGGGAGGAGGGTAGTTCGGCTCAGGAGGGGCAATTCTGAGGGGATCAAAGTAATAATATTTTTACTGACTGTATATGGCGTGTAACGTGTAAATTAACTATGCACTGGCTGAGGCTTGTAAAAGTTCGCTGGTGCACACACTCACACACTTCACCTGGGCAGCGCAACAGCTGCCCGCATTCACCGGCTGACTGTAGGCTTGTCTACTCGATAGCCCCACACCAATGGACCACTGAAGGCGATAAACCACAGGAGACATCGTGCTGACGCTGAGGTGAAAGTTATTTCTCTGTATATTAGGACATGTAAACTTTTACTGCTTTTACTTTGTTGCAAGCAGCAGCGCACTAATACAGCAGATGCCAAACACTGGCTACGTATCACACAATGCTTGATGCACGCGTGGGAAAATAGGATTGGTCCTATTTTGAGGAAGGTGTCTTGTGCGTTGCCCCTGGGGCGCGTTACTCACAGCTCTGTGTGGCCACTTCAATCCCCCGTCAATGGTTCTATGTCAAAAAGAAAAATCTATTTTTAAAAATTGAAAATGTAATCATCGTTTTATCTTTTTTTTAATTTAATTCAAACAGAAGACAGTATCCGTACAGTGCAGACCTGTTTTGGAATTTGACATTATGTGTTCTGGAGGTTAGATCAGGCCCAAAAAAATCAAGCCTGACCTGACCCGCGCCCGAGCAACCCAGCTTATTTATCCGCTGTATTGACCGGAGTTTACGGATGGCTAAGGCCAGGCTACCTCCCTCCCAGACTCCTCTATTTTATATTGCGTATAACCACAGTTTGTATCCAATAGACTAAGTCTATAGCATAGATTTTTATTAGAGATTATAATGACATTAATAAAAAATGTAAAAAACAAAAAACAAACTTGAAGCCCGACCCGACCCAAACCCGACTGTATGCGTGAAATCTCGCCTCAGGCTCGGGCCTAAAATCTGACCTCTAATGTGTACACATTTTTTACTCTGTGATGAAACTGAAGCCATCAGTAGAACTCCAGCTCTAAAACAAAATGAAGGTTTAGTGTCAATATAGTTGTCATATGCCACAGCCCCCTGAACTGTCACCTTTTTCACTATATATGTGTTTGCATGTCTGTATATAAAAAACAGGGAGAGATTATTAAACCTATGTTCTCCAGATGTTTTTATTGTCTAATAAATACTGCATTAAAATCGAAAGGGTAATAAAAACATTCGTAAAAATTTGAAAGTGCCTGATATTAAATTCAAATCTAGTTCTTTGTTGGTCCCTGAAGCTGCAATTTGAAAATGTAAAAATAATATTTATACATTTAAAATAAACAAAACAAATCTTAGATTTCGTTTTTTTGTTGTTGACTTAAAAAGACTGAAACCTAAAATTAGTAAACCTATTTGACCAAATCTTGGCACTTTGACCTGTTCTCAAAATGAACAGCGGCTGTAGAGTCATTAAACATTCAAAGCATGGTGCATTATGGGCCGCTTTGGCTGGTGCAAGGCAATGATGTATCCTTGGTAAATGATCCACATGCTAACTAAGATGAACATTGGAACTGCACTAGGGCGGCGAGTGATGATGTGGATGCCTGACCACGCCCACATCAGACCAAGGTAAGGCGAGGTAAGGCTTTGGGAAGCAGCCAGTGTGCCTTTAATTTATTTTTGGCCGTTTGCCTTAAGCCTCAAGACAAACTCTCCTAGCTTTGTGATATCCAGGGGTTTTGACCTGGTTTCTGGCTAAAGTTTTCGTTTTGTCTCGGCCGATCCACATGAAACAATAAACTAGCACAAAGTTCAACATCTTTTCTGTCAACACAAACGGACAAGGGTAAAAAAAAAAGTTCCACTAAAATATAAAAATGTCAGGATTTTGTGTCCAGTCACTACCAAATCTGTGTGCAATGTAAGATGTCATAAGTGTGGTATGTGTCTTTGCAGGTGATGAAAAAGTACGACTTGGACAATCCACCAATGAGCAGGCTCCAAAGCTGCTATCTGGAACACTTTGGCTCGGAGCTGCCGTTTAATGACTATCTGTCCCTGTATGATGACTGGGAGGGTTCACAAAGAAGACCCACCGCCACTACTGGCCCAGACTCTGAGGAGGCGCCTCCACAGGGACATACAGGTAACACAGCTTCTTCTTCTCACGGTCAGTAAATCAGAGTAATGTTAGGTTGTATTCTTGATGTCTGTGAGAGCACAAAACATAAGTTATACTCATAAAAGACGCATAAAGCTTGTCTTGGTTACTTATTTTGACTTCTACTTGATTGTAATTATTTGAAAGTAACATTACTCTTATTTGAGTAAATATTGTGGCAACTCTACCCACCTCAGCACCTTGTTCACTGGATCTGAAGCTTTTCACATTTTTTGCCAATATAGGATATTGTATTTGCTTACAGTGCATATGACACGTTAGTTTATTAGTTAGTTTCTTACTTACCGTATCTAATTATTTTATTCCATACACAATGAAGGCTTATTTATTTGGTTTTGAAATCTTCAACAAAACATAACAATAGAAAGTTACGCAAAAACCATAAATAGGTCAGTTTTCATTTGTTTTCATTTGGCCAAGAGACCGATCATTTTCTTTGCAATTAATTGTTGTATTTTTAGTTTTTAGTTCAGGTTGCTAGAGAATATTCCCAATATTCGGACTTTTTGTTCCATAGGAATTTCAATACCTAAACAATTTCTGATTTCACTTTGTTTGTCTCGCCATTATTATCCAAATTAATTTTGGACAGTCCCAAAATATATGAGTGTGGTCTCCCACCTGAAGGACAAATGGTGAGCTATATTAATATTCTAATTAGGTGTAAAACAGTTTTTGGCCTTTTATCTGCAGGATTTAGATAAAGTTGTAATTTTTGCTGTTTGTCAATAGAACTCTCAACCGTTTGGACCCGGAAGTAACTTATTATTGTGTGTGAGGTCACACTTAACTAACATATGGGAAATCAGTGAGTCAAACTGATACGAACTTTACCTCTATCTATGTCACTTCCTGTCAGTAGCTTTTTTTTTTTTTTTTTAATTCTGCCCAAAATGTCATTAATGGCTGCTTCACTGAAATAAAATAATTATCACTTACAGAAGATAAATAACTCATATTTTCAAAAGCATTAAAACTTGTCATATGCACTGTGAGCACTGTGTGCACATGTGAAACAAAAGTCTTATATTACATATTTAAATGTTCAGCTCTCACCCCCACCACATTTGTGCCAGTCTGCACAGGTTAGCACATGTTTCACTGCTTCAATGTTCACTACGCCTCTGTTCATGACATAGATATTTCAATAACTCCATCCAAATCCCCCATAACTTCAAGGCAACTGCAAGTATTGAATAAATGTTAAGCCTAGACGCTGGTATCCTCTTTATTAACATTAACTGTGTTGGAAACTGGACCAGGACTCGGTGTCAGTCATTTTCCTGGGCCCTAATGTCTCCTTGCGTTTTTGGCAGCGTTTCTGACCAAGACGAAGGATTTGAAGGATCTGGTGAAGATGGTGAGGAAGTATCCAGAAGGCCTCCCTTTGGCGAATCTGCCAATGTTCTTCCAGAAGACCTACAAGCGGAGCCTGTCTCTCCACGCTATGGGCTTCAGTTCGATAGAAAGCCTGGTGGCCAGCCAGGACACACTGCTCATCAGAGGGACAGAAGTATTTCACAAGTCGACCGCCATCAGTGATGTGCCTTCAAAAACGGCCAAAGCTTCCAAGGAAAAAGAAACTATACTGGAGAACTTAATAAACATGGTCAAGGCTCATCCAAAAGGAGTTCGTCTGAAAACTTTGGCCACAAATTATTCCCAGACATACAGCAAAAAATTGTGCCTAACAACGCTCGGTTTTGCCACTGTGGAATTGGTAGTGTGTTCTTTGCCAGAGCATCTATTCATTAACGGAAACAAGGTGTTCCACGTCATGCACAATAGTGAGAGCGAGCCCCCAGCGGCCATGGCCTGGTGGCCTCCCCTGCCCAGCACACCCTCTCAACCTGTGGGGGCTCCCAGTGCAGCGGCAAAGCCTGCACAGAAACCTACAGGTATCAGATATCACTGCAACCACATCACTCATGTGCACACACTACGCGACACACAATCGTGATGTGAAATGAAATCTATACATGATTTTGAAAAAGTATCTATACCATGTTGGAGTCTGCAAAAGACTTGAAACTGTGGCGGAGGTTCACCTTCCAGCAAGACAACGACCCTAAACATAAAGCCAGGGCAACAATGGAATAGTTGAAAAAAGAAAGGCCAAGTCAAAGTCCAGACCTAAATCCAATTGAGAATCTGTGGAAAGATCTGAAAACGCTCTCCATCTAATCTAACTGAGCTTGAGCTGTTTTGCAAAGAAGATTGGGTAAAAACTATGTGCAGGACTGGCAGAGACACACCCCCACAGACTTGCAGCTGTAATTGCAGCAAAAGGCGGTTCCACAAAGTATTAACTATAGATACTTTTTCAGGTTTTTATTTATAAAAATGTTCAAAATCAGGCCCAAAGTGCTTTACAGCAAGGAACCAGTCACCCACCAGTCACCCATTCACTCTCATTCATACACCAATGTACACAGACATTGGAGGCAAGGCCGGTGAGGTTTCTAGCCCAAGGACATGACAACAGTGTGCATTTGTGGGAGCCGGGATTCAAACCCACGACCTTCCAATCACGAGACGTGTCAAAAAATTAAAGGGGGACGGATACTTATGCAACCCACTGTGTATATAACTTAAAGTTTGCTGATTGGTTAGCAGGTTAACCTTGGTTTACTGGCACTATTTGGGTTGATCTCTATGATAACATGGCCTAAGACCATAACCTGCTCCAGACCATTTTTAAATTCTTGTATAAGATGAGAAGAATCTCTGCTGCTCAACAAAGAAGCCCAGGGTTAACTCATAGTCAAAAGCAACTCAATTCTGGGATAAGTCCATCCAGCTTTGTAGTATAGAATCTGGGAGCTGCAGGACTGACCCTCCACTGATATTTGAGATTGACTAAACGTTTCCTTACAATTCAATTGAAACAATGTGTGTTTTAACATATCTCTTTATGACTCAGCCGCCTCGCAGAGCCCTAAAGCTTCAAAGCCCTCCACGCCGGCCCTCCTCCCTGACCCAGACTTCCCCGCACTCGGAGCACCTGCACCCACAGCGAAGGCCACAAGCAGCAATGCGCTTGTGGACGGCTACCACAACCAGCTGAGGAAAGTGCATAGGGCTGGCATGCGGGCGATGGAGGCCCTGGAGGCGGACACAGACGGAGGAGTGGCCCGCAAATGGAGCCAGAGCCTGCACCCTGATATAATCAACGACCTCATGCAAGACGTGATACGAGACATCGCCTCCCAGGGGGAGCTCGTCACCAGAGAGAAGGTCAGATACTAACACTAGACAGCGGACTTCTGAACTTTGTTCTACATCTCCAGGTGTATCTTATTTTAAGTCAATATTAATAAAATCAAGTTTCTAAATTATAAACACATAACATTTCTAAATGCTTCCGGTGCTGCTGGCAGGAAGTGAGCCACGCACTATCTGCTCCAAAGTTTCAGGGCAGGCGTTTTCAAACTTTAACTCAAAAGGTCTGAATACTCCATCCTGTGCTCTTTGCACTAAAAATGCAGAGATTCAAATTGTAAAAAATCAATTACCAGAGCATTTTAACATGAGCAAAAAATGCAGAATATTGGATTTTTAAAATGTATTCTTCTTTAATATCATAAGTAAAGCGCAGTCCTATGATAGGGGCCCTCAAGAGTTCTAATGACACATTGTGCTGCCTGTTGTCTGTAAGCTCCTAAAACGTGGATCAAAAAGGACTGATCTAAACGTACATCACTTCGACAACTGTGACTGGAGTTCTTTATAACGCTCATGGCTGAGAATGCACATTCACTATGATGAAGTTGTTTTTTCACATAACCAAATCACTGCTATATTTTCTTAACAATTTCAAATTTTGGTAAGAATTTTCCCCCAACTTTACTGGCCTTAGTTCATTCAAAGATTTTGATACAGGCCAATAATCTGGATGGGACCTCAAAAGCTTATTATGAGCAGCAGCAACTTTTGGCTGCTATTGAAGCTGCAACTGCACTTATGGGAACGCAACATGCTTTGCTATGGCAGTAAAATGCCCAGTGCTGAGGTGCCACTGGGGTACGGACCAAATTAACTTGAGGTCCGCATCCTGACCTTCTGGAGTTTGAGAAGGCCTGCTTTAATGCCTTTTCTGCTCCAAATTCTTTAAAAGTGACTGACAAACCAAACAGTCTTTTGGTTTGGTTCCATGATGAACGGCTGCTGCGCCCCGTGTCCATAGGCCTTTTTGGTCTCCATCAGTGCAGCATGGGTTTCTATCCATTTTGAGCGCAAGTGTGAGAGATAACAGTGTGTATACTCAGCAGGCATGTTTTTTTTAACAGTCTATGTACTCTTTCTCTTCTTTCTGTTCAGGTGATCTCCAGAGGTTGCCAGCTGCTGCAGATCCCCTCTCTGGACTCGGCCCGGGTCAAACCCTGGCAGATCCCGGCTCTGAAAGACCTCCAGTATCTCATCAGAGAGGTCAACATGTTCCTGCAGGTAAGGAGAGACATAAAGGCTAGCAAAGCTACCTGGATCTGACATTTGTGATTGAGTGAGTGTGTGTTGTGTCAGGCCTCGGAGTACGCGTACTCCATCTGTACCCTGTATGAGGTGAGGCAGTCGCTGGCTGCCCTCAAAGATAAGAAGCGCTTTGAGGAGCTGAACCTGGGCCCTCTGTGCAAAATGCCTCTGGTGCACCGTCTGTTCAAGGTCCACGCCAACACCAAGGACGACGACATCCCCCACATAGAGACTGTGGACGTACTGCGGGTAAGGAGGAGCGCACAGGGACGTCACAATGTCAAGGGTCCATTGGGGTTATTGGAATTGTTTTGTACCACTACTTCTAGCTAGCTGCACAAAGAAGCCAATTGCACATTTCTGACCCTTGAAGGCTACAGTGAAGTCCAGGGTCTTAAACTGTGGCCTCATGTCGTCGATATCGCAGAATATTGAAACAGGGAGGAGAAATCGCTCTCCATTGGCTTCATAATGAAACATCCATCTAAGAATTGAGGGAGGAAATATTTTTAATTTACTAATATCTTGGCATTTTTATGTGGAAGACTACAACAATGTATAACTTGTGGAAAAAAAAGAGTCCAGGCCCAATCCTTTTTTTGTCAATAGTAATATAATTGTCTCATATATTAAGCCAATAATATAAAACCCACTTTTATTCACGGTCTTTTATTTTATTGTTTTTAATTTTACTTCATTTGTTTTTACAATTTTAATTACATTTTTTCCTCTATCTTATTTGTGTTTTTTTTTTATTATTATTGTCTCTAATTATTTACATTTTTATTTGATTGACTGGTTTGGTTTCACTTTATTTGACTTTATAAAAGGTGCTATGTATATAAGTAAAGTGGATTGGAGAGCCACCCTTCAGTTTTTCAAGATATTGTCCAAATAAATGTGTGTAAAAACTTAAGACTCTAAGTCTTTAAACCAAAGCCTGTGACCCTTACAGTTCACGGTTATGCCTCAATAAACTTCACTCTTTTAATGGCCACGTGGTTTGTTTGGGCTGAAATGTAGGACCCTGACAGACCCACACATGCGCAGATGAGATCCGCACTTCACATATGAATAGGCTGAAGCAAAACTAAATTGGCAGTCTACTTGTGTGTGTTGATTTTTCCCCTTTTGGTTTAGCAACTGCGGAGTTTCATGAGGAATAGTCGAGGGGCTAAGATCGACCTGGCAGATTTCATGAAGCACCTGTCTGATCACTACAAATGTGAGTCTCCGTATGAGCTGGGCATTCGGATCCTCAGCGTTGGCCTGCCTATCGCTGTAAGTACTGCTAACCAGCTGCAGCCTATAGCACGCACTCACTCACATGCACACATTTGCTTGCTGGAACCCTTCAGAGTACCCCAGAAATGGATCTCACGTCAAATAAAAATCATCCACCTTCTCTTTTAATCCAAATCTGATTTTTTCCAATTGAACCTGCTTCATAATATCATGTAGCAAATTAATATAGGTTGGAGGGTTTTTATTCCAATTTAGTAATATCATCTTCTTGATACGGAAATACATTTGATAACCGTTTTCTGCTCCAAAAAGTGCAAGCACAGGGTCAGGGTGTAACTGTGTTACACCCTGACACACACATCAGACATGAATTTCAAAGTGTTAGTCCAGTAAGCCGTTATTTTTGGAGAGGTGTAGCCTGTGTAGAACTTTGAATTGGAGCAGTCCATGATGAGCACAGATTGAAGATGAGTGGACGTTGTCTTGAGTTTTAGTCCATTGAGATGCAGTTACACAGGTGCTCGTCATGTTATTAGAATATCATGAAAAAGTGCATTTACTAATTTAATTCAACTTAAATGATATAAATAATACTATGATAAAGACTCATTACCTGCAAAGGGACATATGTCAAGCCTTTGTCTGTTATAATTTTGATGATTGTGGCTTACAGTCCATTTTTAAAATATTCAAATTTAAAAAATATATGTATATATATATATTTGGGCTTTTTACAAGCTGTGAGCCATAATAATCAAAATGATAACAAACAAAGGCTTGACATATCTCACTTTGCATGTGGTGAGTCTATCATATATTAGTTGTTGAATAACAGAATTAATTGCACATTTTCATGATATTCTAATTAGATGACGAGCACCTGTATTTATCTTAATGTCCTGTTGCCAAGTTTCTTTCAAGTGAAGGCATATACAGTGGTCCTATGTTTATGAAAGCCATACGTGCATTGTGTTCTGCGTCCTGATTGGCTAGTTATAGAGCAATCCATCCACCGGCAATGATGTTTCTGCTGTGGGTGATCAAAACAAAGCATTTGCAAGAGAAGCGTATATATTTAAACCTCATGTTTGTTCCCAAAGCAAAGAGACAAGTGGGTGATGTCCTGCTCCCAGTGAAGTCTTAGTCTTTTGGGTTACATGTTTGACCATAATGCTGTTGAAATGAAGTTCCCTGATGAACACTCGCTCCTCTCTCCGTCTCCGTCTCTTTCATTTCATTAAGTGGATCCTGTTTTGGTGTTTCTGTTTCAGACCCTGTCCAAGGTGTCCCGCGGCGAGCAGGCTCTGCAGGAAAAGGCCCGTGAGCAGATCCAGAAGGAGCTGGAGGAGGAGACGCTGGAACGGCTGAGGAAGGTGAAGAAGAACGTGTTAGAAGCTCTCCCGCATGCCGCTGCCTTCTCCTCTTTCGCTGCCAACACGGAGCTGAGGAGCAGGTATGCCAGCCTCACCGCAGCCGAGGTGGTGCTGGCCGTCTTCTCCAACGCAGAGGGCGTGTTCAGCCCCAGGATGACCAAGGTGAGGCCCCCTGACAGAGAGCCAGAGGTTTTGAAGGATCACTGTGGTGCTGTAAACTATTCAAACTGGCATTAAATGTAAATGTATTGGAAAATGATGGCATTGCTCTAAAGTGTTTTTTATGTGCTTTAAGTGCTTTATAAATTCATTTATATTACCAAAATGATGGTTTAAAACACATTCAGTTGCAGTTTTGGCTGAAATTGGCCACATTTGCCTGTTTCAAAAGTTGTCAGTTTGTCCAGTTCACTTCCCTCTTTTTGCTGAAATGTTTGCAAATCTTAAGTAATTAAATATGCACTGATGTTTATCTACGTGTGTTATGGACATTAAACATGTCATTAATGAGCATTAAATGTGACTTGCTTTTGCCTGTATAAACCTTGAATAACTGCAATTAGACGGTGCAGTAACCCGATAACAATGTCCTAATGTAAATCATGTATCTCTGTTGTTCAGCACGTGCAGGACTTCCTGCGGCAGGTGTCTGGAGACCGTCTGGCCAGAGCCCTGTTCCAGCTCTCCATCTGTGGGGGCTCCCTGGCTGCTCCTCAGGACCTGGTGCTCAAGGACAAGAGCTCCAAGGCCAGAGAACAGGCAAAAGCTGAGGAGAACAACTCTGCACCGCTGCCCACTGAAGGTAACATACCAGGAGGAGTCCTCTTGTAAACGTGCAGCTGCTATGCACTGAAGAACCAAAACAAAGAGCACCTGCTAACACATGTGCTTCTGCTCGCCTCGCTCGCCATCATTCAGAAAAAACAAGGATATCCTCATTAATAAAAATAGAGGAAAGGAGAGATGTGTAATGTTACAATATGTGACATTTTCATGAAATAAGTACTTCTGTTCTTGATTTGAGAGTCTCATTTCAAGAAATCTGTCCATGGGGCAAAATTAAGATAAAACAACTACAACAGTTTTATTTCAAGTAAATTAAGATTTTTCAGTGGGGTTAGTGTGGTGCCGAGTGTGTAGCGGCCGGGATGAGGATCAGCACCTCCAAATCTGAGGCCATGGTTCTCCACCGGAAAAAAGGTGGTTTCCCCCTCTTCAGGTCGGTGGGGAGTCCTTACCTCAAGTGGAGGAGTTCAAGTATCTCGGGGTCTTGTTCTCAGTGAGGGACGGATGGAGCGTGAGATGGACAGATGGATTGGTGCGGCGTCAGCAGTGATGCGGTCGCTGTATCGGTCTGTCGTGGTGAAGAGGGAGCTGAGTCGGGGCAAAGCTCTCGATTTACCGATCGATCTACGTTCCCACCCTCACCTATGGTCATGAGATTTGGGTAATGACCGAAAGGACAAGATCGCGAATACAAGCGGCCGAAATGAGTTTCCTTCGCAGGGTGTCTGGGCGCACCCTCCGAGATCGGGTGAGGAGCTCAGTTACCCGGGAGGAGCTTGGAGTAGAGTCGCTGCTCCTTCACGTCGAAAGGAGCCAGCTGAGGTGGCTCGGGCATCTGTTCCGGATGCCTCCTGTTCGCTTCCCGCGGGAGGTGTTCCAGGCATGTCCTAGTGGGACAAGGCCTCGTGGAAGGCCCAGGACACGGTGGTGGGACTATGTCTCCGAGCTGGCCTGGTGTCGCCTCGGGGTCAGAACAGCTGGAGGAGGTGTGGCCTCGGGGTCCCCCCAGAACAGCTGGAGGAGGTGTGTGTGGATCGGGAAGTCTGGGCATCTCTGCTGAGACTGCTGCCCCCGCGACCCGGCCCTGGATAAAGCGGAAGAAAATGGATGGATGGATGGTTAGTGTGGTGATTTAGTTTATCTGAATGTAAGTGTAAGTATCTTGCCCCATGGAAAAATGAGACTCTCAAATCAAGGACAAAAGTACTTATTTCGAGGAAATGTCATGATCTTTTGCAGCGCTTATAAGACAATCCCTAACAATGGGATTGTGCTGATTGTAAGCTGCTGTAGAGCCGACTCCGGTCAGTGTACTCATGGATATTTGGATTTTCTTCATTGGAATGAAAATAAAAAATGGAAAAACAAGTTGTTTTTCAATTTAGGTTTGCAAATCAAAAAACCTGCCATTTTTCAAGTGAATGAAACGATGTTTTTTAAAAGATAAAGCTGATTTTCATGTTTGCATTGTATATTTAATACAATAAATATATAAATATACAATGCAAACATGAAAATCAGCTTTATTTTTTTTAAAACATCGTTTCATTCACTGATTTGCAAACCTAAATTGAAAAACAACTTGTTTTTCCATTTTTTATTTTCATTCCAATGAAGAAAATCCAAATACCCAAAAGTACACTGACCTAAAAGGCTCTTTTTTCACATCTGATCACACAGAAATATTACATGTACTCTGGATTTTCATTTGTCATGCTTTTCTGGCATTTATTATCAAATTATTTTGACCATACTCAATGAAGACTTATTTTTAATATAAAAATATCTTAATTTTACCTGAAAAAATGGCGAGCTATATTGTTCGAATTAAGTGTACATCAGTCTTTGGTCTTTTCCGCAGGAGATTCAGATAAAGTTGTGTTTTTTGGGATCTGGAAGTAGATAATTATTGTGTGTGATGCCACACTTCAACATTTAGTTGAAAGAACGTTTTAGAGAAACGAGTGTCTCTTCTGAAATAAACATCTCGGCTTTAAATTCTGTTTATTGAATAACCATTCTACTATAGCTTTTGTAATGATAGGACATTTAAAATAATAATCATTGTAAATATAGAATATAATTATATACCCTATCGATCAGAATCGATCAGAGAAATTATGAATGGCATTGATGTCGATAAAAACGTATCAATTCCCATCTTTACCCAAATTGCTGACAATATGCAAATTGATCATATCGAGTTTAAGTCACCAAGAGAAACAAAGTAAATTGCAGAAAATGAGTGGATTAGCACTCAAGCACAAAAGAGGCCTTTAAATGACCCGAACCATGGACACAAGCACATAAAGCTCTAAAGCCCCTTCAGTTACACATGTTGGTTATTGAGTGAATTGTTCGAGTTTGGAGGAACAAACGGTAATCCTTCCTGAAGCCTCTGCACTGGTGGTGAAACTGCTCATGTTTAGGCAGTGATAGCGTAGGTGTGTGAGCAGAGAACTGACACGGTGTCGTCCTTCAGCCGTGGTGAAGCAGTTTGTGAGGGACAACCTGTCCTCTCAGACCTCCCTCATCACCCTGTCCCACATGGCTGCGCTGGAGAAGAAACTCACCAAGCACTTCCATCTCAGCAACTTCCTCAGTCTGGAGATGGGCAGCTTCTTAGACTTCCTCACCAAACACATACAGGTACGCAGGTTTACACTCAGCATTCGTAAATTAGATCAGGGTTTCCTAACCAGGGGGACTTGAGCACTTAGCAGGGGGTACTTGGAATTTTTTCAGTTTAAAAAGAAAGTGAAATGGAGTAGAATTTCAATATTAATTTTAAAGAAAGGTTAGTTTTAATTATGTTACTCAATTTTGAATACAACACTATAAAATACAGAATAATCTTAGTTGAGTCACTTTTTAATAACATTGGCTAAATCCTCGAGGTAGGGAGTACTTGGAGTATAGTTGAAATGGGTATGTGAGACAAAAATGTGTGGGAACCAGTGAAATAGATAACTTCTTGGACTGGTTCTTGAAAGAAATCTCCAAATCTCTTGTAAAGTACCAACACTTTTCCTTCTTTTGTGAACAAAAACAAAAACACCTTTGTTCATTGGTTCGTACAGAGAAGACTTTGATGTAAAACAAGCCACCATTTTATGCTCATGTTAACAAATCAACGATGCCGTAATAGTTAACGCAGTTGGAATGAAATACAATTCAAAATAGTCCAGGTCTGTTTTTGAAGCTGGATTGTGTGTCCCATTTACTCTATGTTCTGGGTGTGCAGCTCCTCCAGGAGTGCCTGGGCTCGGCTCTGGTCCTCAGCAGCAGCAGCAGTCTGGGGCTGGGGGGCAGTGGTTTGAAACCCACCCGACAGGACGTGTTCGAGTTCATCAAACAGTGTGGAGATGTGGACCACAATGACCCACAGGAGGTACAGTCTTCATGCACCCAGAGAGACTCAACCAGAGGCAACCAATAGCATTAGGAAACTTATTTCAAGAGTCAGAACATTTAAGGTGGGGGCATTAACTTCATTGTCTGACACCTTGTTGATCAGAAAATGAGATATTGATATTGAAAACAAAGTATTAACATTTGTGAATAAGGTGGTGTTGATGGAGAGTATCTTTTTGGTTTGGATGACATGGGGCAGAATAGTGATATACTGCCCCTCCACCTCTGACTAGCATGTGAACATTTCCACATAAACGTGCAGTAGTGATATGTTCTAAAGCAAAGGTTATCCGTCTGTCCCGCTCAGCTCTCTCTCATAGACTCGGCTCTGCGGACTCACTACCGCCTCAGAGACTGCAGAGACCTGGGCTTTGGTTCTCTGCAAAGACTGGCCGCTCTGGTGCATCAGCAGAAGCAGCTCTCCGGAGGTGGACTCAGCCCCGTCCACTACGAGGCGGCGCTGCTGGCCAGACGCGACGGCTCATGGTGGGTGACACACACCTGCTAATCCATTCATCTGCAGGGTAACTCACTACTCTGCTTTTCCACAGTGTCACAGCAGAGGGGGAGTCCGTGGGCCGTCTGGGTGAGATGAACAAAGATCAGGCCCTGTCCAGTCTACTCTCCTGCCCCCTGCTGGAGGACATGGGCCAGTGGAGCCAATGGGACCTGGTGTTCAAACCGCTTTTTGGCTCTTTGAAAGATTTCATGGAGAGAAATGCAGGTATGATTCTCAGAATTGGATAAGGCTGGCCAATTGACCGGCCTAAAGGCTAATGATGACACTGCCCTGATCATGGTCAATATTGATTATTATTATTATTATGTCCAAAACAATCCAGAGGGGGATTTGGATCTTATTACGTCTGAGAAAACTTTTTTTTTCTACTGTTGCCTACTTTGGGGGGATTAAAAGTTCACCAAAGTTGTTTGGGGAATTAGCTCTCAACAAATCCTTTTGAAAGTTAACAAAAAAAAAGGCTGGAGCATTTGAGTCTATGTGCCTCGTTAGAGTTAATGTTTTCTAACTGCCTTTGAAGTTTCCAAGGTGGAAAGTTGATTCAGTGAAGTAATAACACAACTTATGTTTAGCTACAGTTTCTTGGTGAAAGCTTGGTACAGTACCATTTTAAAGAAACGACTAAACATCAAAAACAACTTGTACAAGATTTGACTTTGCCACAGATGCCTGACGCCTTGAAATTCTCCTCTACCCCATCCTACCCATTCCCATACTCCTTCACCATGCCATCTCTCGAACATACAGTTTAAGCTCTAAATCAATATATGAATGTAATAAAATGTGTATTTCAGTTAAACATTTATACATTTTCTTAAATATTTGACAGAATGAGAAACAAAATAACTCAAGTTTTGTATCAGACCATCCTGGAGTTCAAGTGAACTGTCGTGAGTCATGACACTCTACATCTCTACAGAATATTCAAAGTATATAGAGCTGATTATGGACCGGAGGAAGAGTTCCTATTCAAAGACTACAAATATTGTCATAAAAATGGATGAACATGTATTCCAATCTTTATTTGTTGTTCTATTTACATACATGATTTGCAGCATATCAGTTTTGAGAGTTGGTGTTGGGGATTGCTTGGTCAGGGGAGTTATCCGGTTATGTGCAGTTGTGTGATCTCGGCAGGAGTTCCCAGATCCAGAAAAGAACAGTGTCGACTTCCGATATCTGATATCTGAAATGCAACGATATCCTCCTCCAAAGGCACGTCACACTGAGCAGTGAGGGGGGGAGGTAAAGGCACCTGCTGCAGCTCCTGCTGAAACTTAGTTGGATTATCAAGTACCTCACCAAGAACCAGCTGCATCAGGTCACTCCTATATCCTGTGGAATTAGAAATACAGCTAAAACCTGAAGAAAAACATATTTTTATGGAGGTGTAGTTGAATAAAGGTTTATTTACCAAATGTAGCATCAGTTTTGATCAGCCTTGCCGTCGCCCACCCCTTTTTAGACTTTGCGAACCGTAATTTCCACAAAGGCTTTCCCGTTGCCTCTTCTGGTTTTGTGTTCTTCTCGTTGTGGTGCATTGCAGCCAGATAGAGCCTGTAAAGACATGGCAAACCTGATGAGCCTTTACAACAGGCGAGCATGATTTGTTGCACAGCCTCTAAAAAGTAACATACCTGCACAGCATTTCAGTGAACAGGAAATTCACATTTGTGGGCGCAAACTGCAGAATCAGCTTGTGGAACGACTCGAGCGAGGTTTGATGGTTGGAGCTTAGTTTGGACACATCTTCAAGGACTCTTTTGTTAAGGAACACTTTCTCGAGTTTGTTCAAGGCCACAGTGCCTGGAGAAGATGAAGCTGGGTCAATAAAACAGACTTTTAATTGTTACATGATGAACATTACTGAGAATAACACAGACCAGGTTTGAGCCCCTTATTTCCATTTGTGGAAGCGCTGTTCGGATGCACACACTTTGGGAATAGAAGATCCTCATGCTTGTGTTTATTTTGTATGTGATGGACCAGAGACGTCCACTTAGCCACTCTCTCTGATCCACTTGTAGATGAGTACGCCGCCCAGGACATGTGTTTCTTTATGCTGGGCAGCCACTTCTTTATCAACCGACAATCCTTTTTTCTGGCCAAAGCTTCCAGTTTCTTAGATATGCCTGAAATACATAAACAATCGAACTCAGACATACAAACTCAAATCTGTTATAACTCCGTTTGGACATTGAGGAGAGTGCCAGGTCATACGTGTTCCGCTGAATGTAAGGGCAAACACTTCACAGAGAAGAGGCATATTAAACGTGGACCAGAAACGATTCTGATATTTGAGCCAACATACAGTCTAGTAAGTTCAGCTGTTTAACTGTAAAATGTAGTTAGTACCTTTAACTACATGGCTAACGTCATAACAGTGAGAGATCTCTCTCTCCTGTAGGTATTCCAGTACTTCAGGATGTCTGCCCGTCACAATGTTGTCCACTTGTACTGAGTGTGACTCCAACAGGTCAAGACTCCGACGGAGTCCTTCTTTCTCCAGATTCACACTGCTGCAAACTTCGTTACTCTAAAAAGACATATAAATTAGATATTTAAATTTTAAATCACAATTATCAGATTTAATCATGCAGTGGTAAAAAAAAAAAAACAGCGTTATTTGACTTCTTGATTACATTTTTTACTTGTTTCAAGATCAGATTGGTGCTTGTGTTATCATTTATAAGACAAGCACCAAAGCAAAAGAAGTAGTAAATAACTTTTATAATCCCACCACTGTTTCATGACTATCTAAACAAACCCAGTAACAGCTTTGTCTCAAGCTGTCAGTACTCCTGTAAACCCTCACTTTGTTGTTGGTATTTGTTTATCGTGAAGGTCGTACATATGTAAACAGTGGTAAGGGGAGCGTACCTGCACAAGTTGAATGTCGAGGATCTTCTTGTTTTCCAACTCCATCACTGAATAGCTCCCAAATTTTGCCGAGCACCCTGGACAATTAAGAAAGCCTTAATTAGTGAACGCAAGCAATACTGATTGCAAATGTTTTGCAGTAAAATAATGACCTGGTGAATCAGCCCTCATGTCTCCACTAATGACTATTTTTCCTTTCCTTTTCATTTCTTCCAACACTTTGCCCTGATCTGCCTTCCACTTGTGGTAAATGGCTGGTTCTAAGTAGTTTGTTGCGTGTCTTCTAAAGCTGTCATAACGGTGTATCTTAAGGTTCATGGTGTTGCAAATCTATGAAAAATATAAATAGATGAATGATAATCACATGTCACAATAGTATCATGCACATGTCATTTAGATTCTTGTGTTGTGATAATGAAAAGGTACCTTCTCAAAGTTTATAAATGATCCTCCATTGAAGTACACTGCTGCCGACAGCTCCAGATTACCCTGTGGGATCTTGTTCTTCATTGGCTGGCTCTGCCACTTTCGAGAGAATGAACAATGTGGACAGTCCTGGCTAAAAGCAACAAATGTTCCACATCTGTGCTGATGCACTATACAGTGTCTCGTACAGACAGGGCAGTTCTCAAAGAGCTCTCTGAGGGAACTCTCAAAAACTATGTATTTAGCATCTTCAAAATCACACGGAGATTCCATATCACTGTTCAAACAAAATATAGCGGAAAATGTCAATGCACCAAATAATTAGTTTAAAAAAATGTTGACTTAAGTAAATAGTAATCTCACATTAGGTCAGACAAGTCTGTAACTGTGTCCTCTGTTTCATAAGTTGAATGTTGAGATACAGAGAAGCTCAAGTCATTGTCCTCGTCCTCCTCTACTTCTAAACGTGGCCGTTTTGGTGGCCTGGCTCCATCAGCAGAAACGGGTTTTCCAGTGTCTGTGCATCTGCTGACAGTGCTAACAGCGGCCTGAACACCTGTCAGAAAACACCACTGAAATACAGTACGATACATGGGATACTCTGACACTTAAGACAATACACACCTCTACTCCTGTAGTGCTGTAACCTCAAGGTTCCAGCCGCCAGTTGTGTAGATACAGTTCTTGTAGAATATGCAAAAGATTTGATTTTTGGTGCAGGTGCAGCAGGAGGTGGACTCTGACAAACACATACCAAACAATTGCAACATGGTTATATAAGGTAAAATGGCAACTTCAATCTTGTTGGAGAAAAAGAAAAACAATCAAAAAGACATGCATTTGTGTTTTTACTATTATAGTAGACCTACTTTCAGAACCTATGTGTTGGTTTTTTCCACTTTCACAGAAGATCACCTCAAGTCTTTCTGGGATGGATGGAATATCATGAAAAAGTGCATTTACTTCTGTTATTCAACTTAAACAGTTAAACTAATTACATGCAAAGTGAGATATGTATAGCCTTTATTTGTTATCATTTTGATGATTATGACTCACAGAATGTAAAACCCCAAATTAAAAATCTCATAAATGGACTGTAATCATCAAAATTATAACAAACAACGGCTTGACATATGCCACTTTGCATTGTAATGAGTCTATCATATATTAGTTTCGCATTTTAAGTTGAATAAGCAAATGCACTTTTTCATAATATTCTAATTACAAGCACCTGTATATATGATAAGCTCTATAGTCTAAATGTATCTGTGTCAGTACAAATAGGACGTACATTTTAGTGTTTCCCAGGATTTCTTTAAAGTTACAGTCAACTTGAAAGCATTTGGACACTACAGTGTGTTAGATGTAATGACCAGGAGTGGACAGGTTGTTCCATGGCTCTTTTCTCTACATTGTTTATTGCTAATGCTAGTCTATAAACAATGTTTACTAGATCACACATTGCTGATTTTCATTGTGACGTGAAATTTATAACATTCCATCAAGAAAGTGTATTGTTCTATGTATGTTTTAGCATGTTCAGCGGCACAGTACTGCCTGAAAGGTGGATCGTTCTGACAGTGGGCTGTAAGGGCTGTAAGCTAGTAGCTTGTTATGCTAACAAGCATGTGGCTAACAGCAGAGCTCCACTTACCGGTGCGGGCTGTTCGCTCTTGATAGTTAGGACTGCACCTTCTTTCAGGGACAATCTACTTATTTGTCCACAGTCGAATAAGCTTTTGTTTAGAAAACAATCCTCGGTAAAGTGCCTCGCACAAACATGAATGTTTTTGAAATGGGGAGGAAGGTCGTTTCCAAATATAAAGTCCAACCATTTTTGCCGGACAGCGTCGTCCTTCGGAGGCGTGAAGAGAGGGCCGTCTCCTTTACAGCCAAAGATACATTTCCTCGATGAAGGCATTTTAGAGTTCACAAATGTGGGAAGTAAGAACCGGTGTGTCTGCTGAGGCTCCAGCTGCACACGCGGGGGAGGGATGGAGGGCTGCTGGGAGTGAGGATACCGTAAATACTCTAATATAGGCCCGGGCCTTTATTTTCTCCTTACTTATTATTACTCCTTATTTCTATTTGAGCAAAACAGTACCAGCAGAATGAAGAAACACGACGTTTGTGTCCATTTGACCCTAAAATATTTGGTTGATTTATTAATTCACATTGCAAACGCTTAACCATACGCGGAGATAACGAGGCCACCGGTTTTCAGAGGTAACAAAAGGCGTCTTACCTTCCTGTTCAGGCAGCTCACCGCAGCCGGAGGAAGAGGAACGCGCTTCTTCCTCCCTCCTCCTGACAGTCTTGCTCTCTTTTTGTTTGCTGCGGCTAGATCCACTATCTGTTTTTTCCAGTACCTTATTCTTTTCGGGTCAATGTTAAAATGTTTGGCAGTTTTCTCCCCGGAGTGCTCTGCAGCATATTTCAGCACGTTCTCTTTAAAGTTTATATCAAACTTACGTCTCCTCTTTGGCGCCGCCGCGGCCATCGTAAATACTACTATACTATACTATACTATATACTACTATACCAGCAGTGAAATCCTACTGTCAGTAAAGTCTCACGTGCGAAAGTCAAGCTGTGATATTACAGCACAGTAGTTCCGCCCACCACAGGGATCCGGAAATAAAGAGAAGTAAACAAAAATGGCCATAGGCTTAATATTTATATTTAGTTTGCATTACTTCACATGATTCTTTTTATACTATACTATATATGTGTATATATATATATGTGCTTTTTTCAATGCACCAAAATAATCATTACACAGTTTGTCATTACCTAAATCTTAAGATTTGGGTGCTGACAAACTGGAGAAAATGTGCTGGGTTCTGGTGGGGGTTAAGAGGTTTATATACCTGGATGCTTTAGCTCCTCATTGTTTAGTTTCTTATCATGTAACGTGTTGCTAATGGCAACATCTTGCCAATGTTTTGAGATTTGTGACAATTTATGGGTTCTTGTGACAGGCACGACCGTTACCTCTGTGGCTGTAATACTTACCCTTCAAAAAGTGTGAAAATAAGGCCCCTAACATTCGGGTTGGTCTCCAGGCACCACTGGACTGTCTGCGGTGGAAGTGACGCCCGGCGTGCTGCTCCGGACCACCTCTGACACGGGAGACCAGGCCTTCTGTGCAGCCGCGGAGAGCCTGGACCCCGTGGGCACGGCGGGGCACCTGGTGTCCACGGTGGTGACTTATGGACTGACCAACGCTCCGCTGGCATTACTGGCCAATCACATGCAGAGCTCACTGGCTGCAGCGGTGGCCACACAAGGTACACTTTCCCCACGTGTGAAGGCCTGCCACCATAATCACTATGAAGTTCAATTATGCCTAATCCTACTGTTGTAGTATCCACCTTCATTTCCACTTGTGGAAAAACAAAAAAGGGAAAGAATAAAATCAAGTACATGACCTTTTTCTCCCCAACTTGTTAGTTAGGGGCCACATCTGCAATTGCAATGGAGGCTAAATGGAGTACAAGTAAAAATTGGTTCAGAAACAGGGAATTGAGTGTCTTTGTCTCACCTTGTCTTGTGTGTCAGATCTGTCCCAGGCCCATGAAGACGTGGCGTGTTACAGGACAGTGGCTGACTTTGTCTTGGGCTGTTTGGTTCGAATCCCCGTCAGAACCTGCCAGGCCCTGATGCAGCAGGTTCGTGAGTGCTCTTTACACCAGAGGTCGTCCAGGAAGTGGTTCGGTGGAGCGCATTTCAGAGCGTGTGATTTTCTTAGAGCTTCACCATAGCGGAGGCAGAAATATGTGGGAACAGCCAAAATATTTACTCAAGTAGGAGATGGTTGATATAGAATAATAAAATCCAAATGATTAAAAAATAACGTGAGCGTAAAAGCCTTTTGAAGTTTATTTCAAGCACACTAAATAACACCAATACTGACACCTAAAGAATATATGAATATAAGGAAGGAAATATTTCTTTAAAGGAACAGGCCACCATTGTTGATGTGTAACTGTCTGGTCTTTGTGCGTGTGCTCAGTCACACAAATGTTGTTAACCTTTAGCCTTTACCAATATAGGTATAGCTACTAAGCTGTTCCATGTTTCCCCTATTTAAATACAGTTACGTGAGCCTTTACACGATCCAAGTCTAGTTACACAAAATCAAACATGTCAATTTTCTAAGCGGATAAAAAGGAGTTCTATGTTAGTCTGGCGTTTGCCTTATATATAAGGAAAATCACAAGTGATATTTAGTCTGGGACCACCAATTCATTTTCTCGTAGGAGAGGTGTGGTTGACGACGTCCATAGTCGTTTATTGGGCGCTACGAATGTCTATCATGCGCCTGCACGTGGCCACAGCCAATCGTATCATCGTATGAGATGACGTATGACGTACCTGCTGTAAACCTTCGAGCTAAACTATTTAGAACAAGGTCTAAAGCTTGATCGAAAAATATGCGTCTGCTGCTGTCATGTTTGATCCGTAAATACATTTTTTTATTTTTTTATCCGTAAATAAACTACAAGCTTCCGTATATCGAATAGCTCGTCATCGTCTTGCCGTCCCTCCTCGTTCTGTGATTGGTTCCCAAATTGGTCAGGTTAGTACTATGTGGTGAAGGCGTAATAACATAGGAGCACTTATCGACATGTTTGATTTTGTGAAACTAGACTTGGATCGTGTAAAGCAGGGGTGTCCAAACTACGGCCAGCTTTTAATTGAACCGTTTTTATTGTATTTATTTATTTTTCTTTTAAGGCATTCATATTAAGTTACTGTAAGCTATACATCTCAGTCTGTGCTGGTGAGTAATTGTGTGTTATCTTTTAGCTTTTGTTTAAAATACATGAAAATCCATTAATAGAAAGCTGTGATGAAGGCTGTTTTTTATGACTTTAAGCATAATTCTATTAAAAGCATTGTTAACTTTATTTTAATTTAAATTAATTTGCGAACTTTAATACAATAGAGGTGAAGTTATATATCTGACCTCTACTGAGTGCGGCCCAGTTGTTTGTATATTCTTCTGTATGTGGCCCTCCCTGGTTTCTAACATCACCTCAGTTTGGAGCTATACCGCTGCTGGGAGAGGCTAAATGCTAACATTTGCGTGACTAATCGCACACACAAAGACCAGACAGTTACGCATCAACTCGTCTAAGCTAAAGTAAGAACATATCTCAGTATGAAAAAACGGTGGCCTGTTCCTTTAAAATCTTTGGATGACTCACAGAGGAAAGTTTGAGAATATACCAGATACCCACTGACAGCTTGAGATTCCCTTAAAAGTGGCTCGAAGATTATTTGTTGTCCACGTTATGGAAGTAACTGGTTTGCACTTTGGTTTGTGAAGTAGTGGCTAAAGGAGTTTGTGGACTAGGAAAGTCTGCCCTCTTGTGGCGCTTTATTGCTGCAGCACTTAGCACTTCATTTAATCTCTATTGATTGACTCAGCTACTGAATTCTTTCAAATGAGATATGGCTGAGCTTAAGTTGGTGAAAGTTGTGTTTGTTGAATGTTGGGAAGTGATATTCAATCTTATTTTCCAAGATCAGCAGCAATTTGTGTGACATTTGTGCATCCCTCAAGTCGAGTAGAAAAACTTATATCATGTAGATCTGTAATAAAAATAAAAAGTGGCACTGCATAGGTGTCCTCTGGGTTCTCCAGTTTCAGCATTGTTGTTATACCGTCTCACAGCAGCACCACAACAAACTTCCGATTGGCTGATGGCACTAGCCTTGCTGCTTCATCGGAGAGGTGTCGGCTTGACGGAGAATTTTAACCCTTAGCGTAACAGCACCACTGAACTTTTACAAGCCTCAGCCCCTGCATAGTTTATTTACACGCCATACCCGAATGACTCGATGCTGCAGATAGGTTTCCCAGTCATAAATCCCATCATACCTAATGGCCTGCTTCCTGTCTGTGGCCCAGGTGTTTCTGGAGCCCTTTGCCAAAGTGCTGGGTCAGACGCGCTCCAAGGAGGTGCTGATGAGGGCCGCCCAGTCCAACCCACAGCACATGAACTGCCTCCACCGCCTGGGCATCCTCCTGGGCATTACGGACTGGATCAAGGACTACCACAGGAAGCTCCGCCCGCCTCAGCAGCTCCACGAGAACCACGTGAGCAGAGCCAGCGCCACACAGGCCAAGGTAACCAACTACCAACTACTGAACAATGAAATACATAAGTCACCTTTTACGCATAATTATCTTTGTTTCAGCCTAATGATGTCCACTCAGAGAGCAGCAGTGAGCTGTATGTGAGTGACAGTGAGGACCCTGACATCTTAGACAGCAGCTTTCCTTCCCCCGCTCTCAACCTCCTGCAAGGTAACTAACATACTGTATCACTATGAAACAGACTTAAGAATCAAAGCCAGGAAAACACACAATTTAACGAGTGCAAGGGGAGCAGCATAATAAGAGCAAGCACAATCACAAATATGGAGCTCTAGTTAGTTAGCGGGTGCTGATCGCTGGTCAATAGCACTCAGAGCTCATTTTTTGCCCAAAGCTGCCGAAGTTTGCTCAAACTTTGAGTGCAGAGAGCAGTAGTGAGGACACAAGTGGATGCTTCAACTTCCTCTACTGACCACCAGAGGTGGTGGATGGACAGACTTTGTCGCTTATACATTCCCAATCTGCACATCAGTAGTCCAGATTCTCTTCACATTTATAAGACTATCTATTAGGGTGATTCACGATATTAACTTAACTTAACTTTTTACTGAAGCCAAATAAACGGCAGGAGGATCACCCTGATGATGTGAGGTCCGCTCTCACAGAGGAGAATCTGAGACATAAAGTTCATTCCTGAAGGTCATCAACGACAGACAGAGGCATTGTCCTTATTAAAGGGTCGAAACAATCTGGACAAAATGAAAACAAAAGTATTTTTTGCTCCGTGTTGTGTAAGTGGCTTACACAGAGATAAAGTATCAAAGAGAACAAAGTCATCATACATCGAATCTAGTGTTGTAACTGTGGTAATGTTCTTCCACATGTGGTGTAAGTACAGGAAACTGGGAGAGATTATTAATCACCTACTTATCTTTGTATTGTTCAAGTTTCTGTTTCCTGTGAAAGTTACACATTGTTAGGCCTACAGAAATCTGAAAATCTTTAACTTATACCATTATATTAAATAAAGGTCAAATAATCAATAAAATATAATGTGAACCAACCAACTATATATTTATAAATGCATGTAGCCATGATTTAAGTCAAATTTATATTTATCTGTTTGTCTTTATTGGACACAAGCAAAAAACTGCTCAAGGAATTATTAGCATGGATCTGTTTTACTTTGTCATCATACTTACTTGTCATTCTGTACAACTTTGCAGTCTCAAATATCTAATGTGCAGCACAGTCCCGTGAAAATAAAGTTTTCATATGCAATAATTTAGTGTGTGCTCCCTCAAAGGTTCAGGTGAGGCAAAGTTGCCGAATGCAGTGAATGGTGACGAGAACGTGAGAGTGAAGGAGGAGGAAGAAGAGGATGATGAGGAGCTGTATGAATTAGCCAGTGACCCCAGCAGCGAGGCTCCAGAGCCCAGCAGCATTTCAGAGCAAGAGGAGGAAAAAGAGGAGGAGGAGGCCCCGATCACAGAGGACAGACCGCCAGTGTGCTCCCAACAAGTTCTCATTGACGACATCAGGTCTGTCTGGAAATGGCCTGCGATTGGATTTGCTTTTTATTTTAAGATAGAGATCCTGATAATTAAGGCAGTACATTGTGTAAAGAGTATCACTAATGTGCGTAATGATTTTAGGAAGAGTGAGTTTGGCGTGGGTGTGGAGCTGACGGCGGAGGGGCAGAAGCTGATGCAGGTGCACCAGGAGCGCCTCGGCAGGAGCCTGGACCGCCTCTCCACAGAGCTCTACAGCAAAGACACACACTTCGTACTGGAGCTCATTCAGGTCAGTCCTCTGCTGGGAAACTCTCAGCTAGACAAGCTCTTACAAAACATATCTTTACATTGCTTTTGATAACGCCTACTCCTGCTCCCCATGAGCCCTTGTGTGAATTATGGGTGCAATTTCTGAAAAGACCCAGAACCGGTGTTTATGTGAAAACCACTCACACAAATCCACTTTTTATGAGTGCTAGACTGAGACATAATCTGTGGGAACATGAGCTGTTACTGCTGAAATGAACTACGAACCACGATTAGCTGCTCAAGATAAACGTTGCAGGGTTTCCTGACCTGTCTGATGTTGGTCATGAGTCAAAAATAAAATAAAACCGCTAGATCCATGTTGTAAGAGAGGGTGTGTGAATCCTGACCGGGTCCTGCAAGTCTCGCAGGAATTCCCGCCCGTTGCAGGTCTCTACTCCGTTGGCTCTGGCTCTCCTCGTATAAGAGTCAGTCGCTGTTGGCATGTTCAAAATCACCCCAAAGGTTGCACAGTTTAAGCCCAGCTTTAGTCAAAGAGCTTCTTCCAAACATTGCATAATCCAGAGCTACAAATTTAGCTTCCTCTGTTTTTTAGTAAAACAGCGAACAGTGCCACATGTTCCCGAGCTGCGCAAGGACATGTTTTTAAATGTTACAGGGACTGATTGTTTCGAAAATCACGTAGAAATAAACCGAGTTGATATAAACTCACCCTGGAAACAGCTGGAAACGAGTACAGCGTATCATACAGCACTACTCCCTGTGTCTCACAGGAAGTTGTGGCCATAATTGTTTCTACATCAGCGACCCCAGGAATTAGGTGTGTTTTGGTTAAAAAAAAACATGCATCTACACGGTTGGAGCCTTTATTTAGAATGTGCCCTTGTGTGTTTTTAGAACGCGGATGATAACAGCTATGCCTCGGAGGACAGCATCACCCCAGCCCTGGCCTTTGTGGTGGAGAGAGACTGCATCACTGTTCTCAACAACGAGATGGGCTTTCAGGTGAGACAAAATCTCTATTGCACACTCTTAAAACAGACATCGAATTAGATAAAGCTTGACTTATCATCGATGACCATTTGTAGGAGAAAAACATCCGTGCGATCTGTGACGTGGGCCGCAGCACCAAGGGCAAGCACACATACGGATACATAGGTAGGTAAAGGCTGCGCATACTGAGCACACAACAGGCTTACTCAAAGTGTCAAAAGGAGTGCCCCAAGGGTCGGTCTTTGGTCCACTATTATTAATTATTTATAACAATATTGACAAAATTGTCTCTGAAGCTAAATTTAATTTTTACCGTGGATTCTTACTGGACGAAGCTCCTCACATTCAACAGTAAAATATTGAAATTGGAACTGGGCTTTTATTTTAGAATCATGTGGGCCAGATCCTCTTTGTCTGTGCACAGACTGAAACATTGGTACCTCTTGATTTATAAATCCATGGTCGTGCTCCTCCTTCAGTATCTGACCACATACTGCCCAGGAGCACAGATGCCTATCATTTGACATCTCAGAACTCTCTCGTGTTGTCTGTACCATCAGTCACAACTGAGCAAGGGAAAAAGGCATTCAGTTTTCCTGTAATGAACTCCAATTTGACTTTTAAAGGTTTGGCAATGTTTTGCTACTTAATTTGTGTTTGTATTGATGTCATTTGTAATTGTGCTGCCTCTAGGGCCAGGACACTCTTGGAAAAGAGATTTATGATCTCAGAGAGGTTCTTCTGGTGAAATAAAGGTTAAAGGAAATAAAATAAATCAGCCAATAGAGAGATGATTTCCAATATGAAATCTGTGAAGTCATTGGTTGCAAGATTAATCACAATTATTTTCAAAGCTGCTCTTTTAGTAACTTAGACTTGATGCATGGGGATATTAGGGTTCCTGCTTTAGAAATAATTTGTAAAACTTGCTAATCCTGTTCAAACAGCCCTTGTAACTTATTTAATGTTGTTTTGCATGTCCCTGCTCACAGGACAGAAAGGCATCGGCTTTAAATCAGTGTTCAAAGTGACCGACTGTCCCGAGATCCACTCCAACGGCTTCCACCTGCGCTTCGACAAGAACTGCGGCCCCATGGGCTACATCCTGCCTCACTGGGCCACCGAGCAGAGGGCAGTGGACCCCCAGCTCCTGGGCCTCAGCCAGCACAGGTACAGCACGCTCCAACACAGAGCAGGGTTCCTGACCACTGGGCGCTCCTCCGCCTTTGCCATCTCAAACTTTGATAAAACAGTAGTAATGCCTGACAGTGACGTGTCGTTGTCAGCTGGACCACCCAGATCAGCCTGCCCCTGCGCTCGGAGAGTCACCAGACCAGAAACCTGTTCCACGATGTGCATCCTTCTCTCCTGCTGTTTCTGCACCGCCTGCGCTCCATTGCCATCTACAACCAGGTCAGCATCAAAGACCAGCAGGAGGACTTTATAAGAGTCTTGTTGTTTTCACCTGAACAAAGGGCTGATGAATTACAGAGTAGGAGAACAAGTGCAGTGAATTGCATAAATATTGTTCCTGACAGGTCAGGTCAGAGACGGGTTTTTCCTCTGGAGACTAAACAGCGGAACACTAAGAAGGGCTAAAGAAGTTGATAAAGAGTGTGATAAAGTATTTACTGTCGAAGCCTCAGTGAGTTCTGGAAATCTCCATTTGCTGCTGGCAAGACAGAGGGCCCGATCTTGTGTCTCAAAACGCAGACGATAGCGTGACCTTTTGCGCTCAGTAGGAGCACCAGACTTAGCACATTTAAGTGGGTGGAGACACACATTTTCCTCCAACCAGATCGACTCCGCAGCCAGGAGAGGGGTTGTGGGGGAGTGGGGGGTGAACATGTGCATTTGTTTTGTTCCGCGTTCACACCAAGCGTGGGACGCTGTAGTTCTTTTTCTCTCCAGACGTGAACATTGTTTAGCTCATGATGGGGTAAATAAAGTTTTTAGTTTGACCCGGGAGACCCAAAGGCTTAAGAATGTTTTGGTCTCTAAACTAGCTGTGGACCAGGTTAGTGTCACTGCTTTTGTTGCTATAGTTATCTAACCACACTGAAAAGTGAGTCACATTCGTGATTTACAAAATCCTGCCTTTATGTTTGGATAAGTGTGCTAAACCAGCACTATCGCTTCATAGTCCCCCGCTCAGCGCTTATTTAACTTAATAAACCAAGCTGTCACACCCAAAGTGACCACTCAGTGGCACTGTAATACTTGAAAATTACCACACTTATTCATCAGAACAGTCCCTGGGTGTTACATTTCTTAAAAATATGTCGGGCTAAATCTTGTGCACGGCGGAAGGAGCACTCAAACTCTATCTGACAAAAGCTGCATTGCGTACTGTAGAAAAATTCCCCCTAAGAATTTGTCACACCAGTGCAAATGATAACTCACGTGCAGGAAGTAAACAAACGGGAACTCAGTCCGAGCGGGAATGCTGCGGAGTGGAGCTGGTCCAAGGCAAACAGCAAATGTTGTGTGACCTTCCACGATTTTGATAAAGTCACCATCGCGTCCTGAATGTTTTCTCAAAGCACATCCACCTGCTCTCGAGGCTGGCAAGAGCCAGACTGACTTTCATTTATGTATTCATAAATACATATAAAGACAGTCTGGAATTGTGGTAATAGGACGCAATTTCCAGATCGAACTGGAGGCAGGGCTAACGATCGCAGGTTGAACGAGAGGGAACCAATCAAAGCGACTTACGCTCTGCGTTCACGTCCTCCGCCACGTGTCGTCCACACGTGCAGTCGAGTAAATGCTCTGGTGAAAGTCCTCAGAGCAGCTTCTGATGTGGCTTTAATGACAAGTCCAGCTCATTTAAAACAGAAGAAAGGGCACTGGTAAAAGATCGCTGTGTTGCGGCCGCCGCCATCTTCACTGTTTTGATTGCGGGAGGAGCGCAAGTGTTCATGGGAAATCCTGGCACGGAGGATGACGCACTGTTAACTCCCGCCTCCTGCGCTATGATTGGCTCTGCCTGGTTTTGCCGGAGTCAGCGAGATTCAAATCACACAATTCCAGACTGTATCCCCATGTATCTCTTAACATGGTGGATCAGTGTGGCTCGTGCCAGGCCACCTGCTCTCCATGTGCAGGTAAGTCCCATGTCTCATAATAGCAGCGTGAGCGTCTCGTCTTCTCTCAGGTTTGTTTTATGACCTATCCCAAACACAAACGCTTAGTCTAAACTCACTTTTACACCAGATAGCAACAAATAATCCAATAGTGTCCGATAGTGTTTGCAATGTTAATTAATAAGTCAACCTAATATTTTAGGTTCAAACGGACACAAATCTCATTCTACTGGTAGTCCGTTCTGCTCAAATAGAAATAAAGGCCTTTCTCTAATTTTGGCCTGGTTCCAATAAAGGCCTGGTCCAATGCACTTGAGTAAATAAAGGCCCGGGCCTCCATCCATCCATCCATCCATTTTCTTCCTCTTTTTCCGTGGCCGGGTCGTGAGGGCAGCAGTCTCAGCAGAGACGCCCCTCCGAAACAGAGGCCTTAGCCACCTCAGCTGGCTCCTTTCGATGTGACGGAGCAGTGACTCTACTCCGAGCTCCTCCCGTGTAACTGAGCTCCTCACCCTATCTCGAAGGGTGCGCCCATTTTGGCCATTTGTATCTGCAATCTCGTCATTACTCTGATAAAATGACCCGGGCCTATATTAGAGAATTCACAGTAACCCCATCGTATGCTAAACAATGTCCATGTCTGAGAGAAAGATATGTAGCCTATAGCCGGACCGTTGTGGTGTAAAGGCGAAACAAAACAAATGCACATGTTCACCCCCCACTCCCCCACAACCCCTCTCCCTCACATCAAAGCTTTGCCTCAATTCCTCCGTTGTTAACCGAGCCTGGATGAGCTTTACATGTGCATAAGTTGTATTCTCTACAGGTCAAAGTCATTCTGCTCTCACCCTCCCACAGCTGGAGAATCGCTTTGTCACCATGTCCCGCAAAGACCTGAGCCACAATGTTCTGGAGGTGGAGCACACCGACGGCACTGAGCGCTGGCTGGTCATCAAGAGCATGCTCAAACCTCCAAAGGTATCCGCCATATCTCCCTCGTGTGCTCATGTTGACGAGTTCAGTTAGCGCTGATTTGGTTTCTGTTTAGGTTTTATCATTGGAAATTAGGGCTGGGCACCTTTACATTTTTTTCAATACTCGTACTTTAATGATACATGGTTTTCAATACCGATACCTGAACAATACTTTTTTTCGATTCCTAATATTTGTTGTCAAGAAGCAGAAAACAGAACAATAATGCAGAAATAGGGAAAACATTAGTAATAAAAATGAACAAACAAAATGTGCCAAAGATCTCCAAAAGGCATGAGTTTGGAGTTGAGACATTCCCATAAAATTCCCCAGAGATAATCAGGTTATGATACTACACTTTTCTGGGAGCCAAGAGTCTTTCAGTTCTAGTTTGAGGGGTTATAGCTCTTTCTTCCTTACAAAAGTCTACCAGAACTGAGAGATTTCTGAGACTGACCATTGTGGATTTTGTGCTGTGGGTCCGATCATTACCCATTTGTAGAAGCACAGATGGTGTCACATTTTCCTTGAGAATTTGTTGGTCATATTTTTGAACCCATTACTCGTTCTACCTAAAATTGTTCCATGCGCCACTGGTTGCGATATAAACCCAAAGGATGATGGCAGGTCTTTTCTTCTTTCATGAAATTCTTTGCACCTTCTTCTCCACACTTTGCTCATTTTTTTGGACAAAAAGTTCTACTGCAGTATTCAAAATTTTAGATATAGCATTTTTACGAGCCCCATGCATTTCGGAGACACAACATAGACGTCAAAATAGATCTTTTGGAGATGGTTTCATCTTCCCCTTGCTTCATTATTCACATAATGCAAAGTTTTGATCCGATGGTGCCTAAACTTTCACACCCCACTGCATTTGCTGTTGCCCTTTGTCACGTGGCTGTCTGCTGCCCAGATTAAAGATGGCGTGGAGTGCACAGAGCTGGCCCTGGCCTTCCAGCTGAGCACTGAGGAGACAGGAAGTGACGTCACCGCCCAACCGCAGAAACAGCCCGTCTTCGCCTACCTGCCGCTCCGCACCTTTGGCTTCCGCTTCATCATCCAGGGTGAGGCTTTGCAGACCAACCACCGTCACATTTGACATTATGTAAAGTGCCCTAAAGTGACTGTGTCTGTGTCCAGGTGATTTTGACATCCCCTCATCTCGAGAGGACGTGGACAGAGACAGCTCTTGGAACCAGTGGCTCCGCTCTGAAATCCCCCTGCTCTTCCTCCAGGCCATGGAGGTCTTCAATGTAAGGAGACTCCGTGTTGAACTCCGCCTAACCCTTTAAAACAAGCTGCTGGGGCTGCTTTATTTCTAAAGTGACTGGCTATCCCAGTTTGGAACCCTCCGGATACATTCTTAACTTTTAGATTTCACAACAAGTACATTGATTTTAGTGTTTTTGTTCAAATTTGCTACATTACATCAGTATTTAGACCCATGTTTGTTTTTAGAGCCACCCAGACTTCCAGGGGCTTGGCGGCCTGTGCCACTTCCTCCAGTTCACCCCTCTGCCTGATGAGATCCTGGACTTCTTCAAACCAGTGGCTCTGCAGACCATCCAGCTGCTCAAGGGGAGAGCCTGTCTGCCCACGCTCGGCTCGGGTAAGTGGGTTATTCATTTCTCTCTCACCAGTTCTAAGTACACACTCTCCGAATCCCTCCAAAGTCTTTAGTGCAGGAGTTTGTGAATCCTGAAGGTTGCAAGTTAGTCCATATATCCTGAAAATATGCTCAGACTATTACCCACTGCTTTTTTCACACATTTGAACCCTATGGCTAAAACAGCAGTGCACCTAATTTATAGATTTTTGTGTTCATAAGAATATTGTACCACATTATCAATAACAATGCACCTGGGTCCAAAAACACTTGGTTATTTCTAATGAAAGAACTCCGACCTGAGAAAGAGGCAATTAGACGGAGAGCTCACGCAGTTCCTTTCAGACATATCTTACTCATCTACACAAAAACTCCGACAGGTGGCAAACCCTATCACTGTTTTCATCCAGCTCTGCCCATGATGTTTTCTCCACACTGGAGCCCTCCCCTGTAAAGTGGCTTCACGTGCAAATTAAATGCAATTTATTCTGTCACTGCTGAAATATGGGAAATGCGAAGCTCAGGATAAATTCATCAAAAGTCAATAATCAAATTGAATTACAAACTTTTAAGTTCCTAACAAGACAAGGCGAGGCATGTTTATTTATATAGTGCATTTCATACACAAGGCAACTCAATGCCTTATAAAAGTCAATGTACCTGTAGGCCAGGGGTTTCCTGGGGTCTCATTTATAAAGCTCACGTACGGACAGTAGGAGGCCAAAACCTTCCGTACGAACTGTTCTGCGCCAAAGGTGGTATTTATAGAAATCAAACTGAACGTGAAACATTAGCACCGCCACACTAGGTTTGTACCTGTCGTTTTGTCAAGTTTTATTGATGACACTGCACTCTGCCAGTATACTTGATCAGAGAAACAGCGGTAACATGTCAGTAAACATCCACCCGGCCTCTGCTGTCACTGCTGCGGCGTGAGGCCCCTCCCTCTCTGCTGTGGCATGAGGCCCCTCCCTCTCTGCTGTGGCGTGAGGCTCCTCCCTCTCTGCCCCCAGTGTCTCGGTAAAACCCTTGCTGCGTCCGAAACGAGCAGATTGGTAAGAGCTCTTACGCCAAACCGGATGTGCGTCAGCGTCCGCCATGACAAGATGCTTCCGAATTGGTAAGTCAGTTAGGAAGTAGTTAGGAAAATGAGCCTTGATGCTAACTATCATATTAGCCACTTTAGCATAGGGACCTCTGGTGCTAACTATCATAGCCACTTTAGCATAGGGACCTCTGATGCCTACTAACCGGTGATTAGGAGCTATGTGCCATCCCACAAGCCACTGCGCCGAATCCCCCCACCCCCCTCGCCCCCACCCTGGAGTGATTCATGCACAACCACTGTTGATTGACAGGAGCACATTTAATAATAAAAATAATAATAATAAAAAGATTCTGCACAAGCCAAACTTTATAAAAGTGATAAATCCATGTTGTCGTCGCCACAGCTCAGTCACATGTCAGTGTTAAAGAGGAAACTCAGGAAACAGATTAAATGCTTTTGTTTTCATTTAGTAGAAACTTAAGCCACATGGATCATTTGCATAATGTAGCTTTATGAAACAGCTGTTGAGATAAAAATAATAACACTAAAGGTAAATGTATGGATCATTTGGATTTATTTTTCTCCTTAAATGTCTTTGTTTGGACACTATGTTGTTGTTGGACACTGTACACTAGGGGGCGACATGCACTTTTGTTTGGCCTCACTCCACCAATAACTTTAAAGAAGAAGAAAAACAGCTGTTGGTGATGTCACTTCCCTTTCCCCTGTTTAAGGACGGATGGATTGTGAGAATGCTGCTGAAGCTCTAGTTCACTAACTGCACAGATCTAACAGTCGACCCCATGAAAGGTTAAGGAGTTAGTTGCTAGTGTTAGTGCTTAGAGGCTACAATTTGATGGTTTCAGACGCAGGCCCTGTCATTATCGCTTCATGTTTAGGTAAATCTCATTCATAAGTTACTTTGCATGTCCTTATATGGTGTAATGGAGGCGTGCAGGGGGCGCGTCCTGAGGAGGGGTCATGTGCGCACATTTCTGCTCCAGGTGGAATCAGTGAAGGGGAGATTACGTTGTGCTGCACGTACGGAGGGTTTCATAAATCCCATTTTTTTTCTGCGTACGTGAAGTTTGGGTTTTGCTCGTACGGACTCTTATAGGCAGAGTTTCACGCACAGTTTTATAAATGCGACCCGAGATGTTTCAGGCCACGACCCTCAAAATCCACCAACAACTTGGCACTCCCTTATCTAAAATGTCATTAGTAAATACTTTAAGGTTGTTGTTTTCAAAATACTGGTCAGTTCAACCACAGCTGGTTGAACTGAGCTTGCCGATGGTGCTGCCAACTTTGATTTAACTTTGCACTGACATCTTGAATACTTGGTAGGGAGACTAAGATAAGATAAACCTTTATTAATCTCACAAAGGAGAAATTCACTAATTTAAATAAACCACCCTGTCCTCCTAGATTATATAACACAATAAACAAAGACATTTTCCCTCTTTGCATATAAACTCTAAAAATGCATTCTCAGTCTGCTAACACGTTTCCATTTTAGACCACAGAGGAATATACTGTATATATATATATTTGTGTTCAGACGGCACAGTGGTGTACAAGCTGCCCTCCCAGGTGGCTGTGTGTCAGGACCCAGTGATCCGCGAGGTGATTGGTGGAGAGGAGCTGGAGAAGCACCTGTGCCTGTCCTACCTGCACCCCGCCCTCCGCCCCGCCCCGCCCCCCTCCCTGCTGCGGGAGCTTGGGGTCCGCTACCTGAGAGGGCCCGACGTCACCACGGTAACCTCCGCCATGGCCAGGGATCTCATCAAGATGGAGGGCATCCACTCAGGTGCGTGCCATTCACTGACTCTATGGTTGTTTTTTCAACAAATGAGGAGTTTAGTTAGTAGATCACATGCTCCCTTTGAAAGATGATACTTAGAACTAAAATAAATATTTGTGTTACTTATCGACCAAAGGTTTTGCAAACTAACACATGCTCTAAAAAGTAGTCATCTGTACTAGGTTTATCATTGTTTAGTTTCATTCATTAGTATTTTTTCTAGTGATGGGCTTTCCTGGAGAAAAGTCTCTGTACTGTCTGAACACTGACCTCTTGTGGACAAACCTTAATACTGCGACTTTTCAAAAACACGAGTGAAGCAGCAACATGATCAAGTCGATCTGTGCAGTAGAAGTTTTAAACAAGCTTGTAGTAGTATTATTTGCACAAACAAACTGATATTGATGAAAATACTTTGAGTGAGTGCTTCAATTAGCTCTTGAGTGTTGAAATGCAGGTGCAGGTGCTTTTATTATGACTTTACTTAGTATGTATAGTATATATTGTAGCTGATTGTAATATGTATTGTATTATTTATTGTAGTTGATTGTAGTATGTGTTGTCTTGTATATAGTATTTGATTGTGGTATGTATTGTATTGTATATTGTAGTTTATTGTAGTATGTATTGTCTTGTATATTGTAGTTGATTGTATGTATTGTATTGTCTTGTATATTGTAGTTGATTGTATGTATTGTATTGTATATTGTAGTTGATTGTATGTATTGTATTGTATATTGTAGTTGATTGTAGTATGTATTGTCTTGTAGAGGGCGGAGTGCGTAAACTGGCTAAGCTGCTGGTGTGTAACTTCCGCGCCCTGGAGCATGGCTATGGGGAGGCTGACTCCATCCTGCAGACCCTCAGAGACTTACCCATCATCCCCCTGTCGGACGGCCGGGTGGTGGCTCTGAGCGGGGAGGGGGTGTTCTTCCCGATGCAGGAGGCCAGCAGCAAGAAGAAGGCCTCAGCTCAGCGCACTGGTAAATATTCTATTACATATCTAAAACACATTTGTGTGGGATGTTGTGGCAGCGTGCTGGGGAGTTGGAAGTCTCACTATACAGCAAGGAACCATGTGGAGATGGTCAGCCAAAGTAGGCAGTAGACTCCAGATTCTACACTGCGTTCCAAATTATTATGCAAATGACATTTTTCTAAGATTTTCTAAATTGTCAACTCAAATGAGAGTCAGCATAATTTTCAAGTCTTTAACTGGTAGAGGATCATTTAAATGTGGTGGAAAAAAATTCCTAGTGATAACAGTATTTTTTTCAAAAATAAATATAGTAAAAACCTCAAAATCCACTGTTCCAAGTTATTATGCAACTCATCGTTTCAATACATTTTAAAGCTTGTAGTCAACTGAAAATGGTCATTTGTTGTATTTGTAGCATTAGGAGGTCATATTTACTGAAATCAAAGCTATTTCAATCAAAAAAATATTAACAGGTCAAGTTATATTTTAACATATTGTATGATAGCAGCTTCAAAATTCTTAAATCCATTAAAATTGTGAATTTTTGGACAGTTTCTGCTTGGATTTGTTTGCAGGATGTCAGAATAACCTCCCAGAGCTGCTGTTTGGATGAAAACTGCCTCCCACCCTCATAGAAGTTTTTTTTGTTGAGGCTCCAAATGTTCTCAACAGGGTTGAGGTCAGGGGAGGAGGGGGTCCACATCATGAGTTTCTCTCCTTTTTTGCCCAGAGGAACCAGTGATGCAGAGGTATTCTTTACAGCAGGACATGGTGCGTTGTCATGATGAAGATGATCTTGTTCGGGAAAACACGGCTCTTCTTTTTGTAGCATAGAAGACAGTGGTCAGTCAGAAACTCCACATATTTTTCAAAGGTCATTTTCACACCTTCAGGGAGCCTAAAAGGGCCTAAAGGGGCCGACCAGCTCTCTCACCATGATTCTGGCCCAAAACATGACTCCGCCCCCTCCTTACTGACGTCACAGCCTTGTTGGGACATTGTGGTCATTCACCAACTATCCACTACTCCATTGATTTGACCATTCAGGGTTACACGGCGCTCATCAGTGAACAAGACTGTTTGAAAATGAGTCCTCATGTATTTCTGAGCCACTGCAGCCGTTTCTGCTTCAGCTTCAATTAACCGTTTAGGGGAGGCCCGGATAGAAGGTTTTTGCACAACGGCCGCCTCTGGAGGGTCCTACACCTTGATGTTTGGGGGACTCCAGCGGCACCAGCAGCTTCAAATACCTGTCTGCTGCTTTGTGGCATCTGTTCTCCTAATCTGATGTGTTTGTCTGGCAGAAACCGTCCATATTGTGCCTTTATCGGCACAAAACGGAGTGTGCTCTGAATCATCCACAAATCTCTTATCAGTTCGATGATTACACTTAATCTTTCATGAAATATCGAAGGTTTTCATACCTAGACCAAGGCATTAAACTATTTCACGCTTTTCATCAGCAGAGAGATCCTTTTTCTTTCCCATATTGCTTGAAAATGATGATCTGCTTAATAAAGTGGAACACCCTTTTTCAGTAGTTTTTCCCTTAACTGGGCTTAACCCGACAACTAATCATCCCAGGTCTCTGAGATTAATGTCAGTGATTCATAGAGCCCCAAGACACGACGCCATCCATGAGTTTCATTATTATTGTAATAATAATAATAACTAGAAATGCAATGGCTGCGATTGACTGCGGAATTGCGGGAAGCGAATGCAGAAATTGCATAAACTGTTCAAATTGCATAAATTGCTTAATTTGCATAATCATATTTGCATAAACTGGTCAAATGCATAAAATGTCATGTTGCATAAACTGTATAAACTGCATAAAGTGGTAAAATGCATGAATGGGTTAATTTGCATAAACTCTTAAGTTGCATAAACTCTTAAGTTGCATAAACGGTTTAAAATGCATAAAGTGGTTAATTTGCATAAATTGTTAATATTGCATAAACTTTTTAAATTCCATAAACTGGTCAAACTGTTGAAATGGCCTCAGTGCTTGATTGGCAGAAGCTGCACAAATGGCTGAAAGGCCTGGAGTCTCCCCATTGGCTGGATTCCCCCATACACACCAATGCAAAAATTTCAAACTCTCGTATAAAAAAACTGGAAAACTGCAGAAGGCCATTTTTTACTCAAACCCCACAAGTTGCAGAAGCTGAACATGCACAAAGTGCAGAAATTGCATAAAATGCAGAAAAAAGTGCAGAAAAGCATGGATTTGCGGCAGCCCCAATGGGAAAAATCTCCGACATTTTGGCCGATTGCGGAAAAACCGTAAGTTGCAGAAGTTCCAAAAGTAATAGCACCCTTCTCCTCAACATGCGGAACGTTTTGATGGATAACTTGCATAAATTGCACAAAGCATGAAAGTGCTGAAAGCTCTAAAAAATCGGGAAAAAGATGGAAGAGGAATAATAATAAAGAACATGAAAACCAATAATTGACTGCGGAAGAATTCCGCAGTCAATCAATAATTTGGAACGCAGTGTATAATTCCAAATGTCATGCCGCATTCGGCCACCGGGCTTTAGTTTGCCCTCCCCTGCACTAGATCATTACCAACTCATTTTGGACTATGGAAGTCAGTAAACCTTCGCTACAGTCTGTTATGTTGTGAACAGGAAGGGGATCTGTTAAAGGGGGGTGATTTGGTAGCTTACATAGATCGTTCCAGCCCTGTGTGTTGAGCATAGCTTCACCTTTGAACAGTTGTCTCCGGGAGTTTCGAGGTCAGACTATTATGACATCCTTGGGACCATGTTGTCCACGCTCTGGGCCATCCCCGGAGGCCCTGTTTGTGAGAGTGAGTGGACAGAACCTCTGTCATCATCAAATATTGAAGAGTACTGCACTCAGCGCCTGCTACAGCTTAACCAACTCAAAGTGGGTCACTGCAGGTTGTTGGGTTACATTTGAACCAAGAGAAACATTATTTATTGAGCTTTAGCATTCTTTCACTTCTATTTGAATGGATTGGTTGTCCTTTGTAGTCTACTGGTAACCATGGGGATTAAACTAGTTGGAAATTACAAATAGCAGCATGGGATGTGTCAATGCTTTTAAATATAGACCATTGTACATGTTTAGAGTCTCAGTATGTGTCCAAAAACAAGAATGAAAAATCCCATTTGCGCTTGCCTCCCCTTGTTCCCTAGGCCCTCTGTCTGCCCTGTACCAGGACGTGTGTGTGGTGCAGCCCTCCCTGCTGAACTGCATGGACCCCCTGGAGAGTCAGCAAGTGCGGGAGCTGCTGAGGAGGCTGGGAGTGCACGAGCTGGAGCCTCAGGAGCTACTGCAGCAGCACATCTATCCCGCTATACGCAGCGGACGGTGGAAGGTAGCGCAGCACAGCTCCCAATCACACAACTAACAATAGTAAAAAGAGAACACCAAGTTATGAAGCTGCCCTTCCTTGGTCTTCAACCTCTATTCTCCCTTGTTGAAATAAATAACATGCCGTGACGTGTTGTTGTCTTGCAGTCCAAGCCCGAGGCGGTGGTGGTGAGTTACCTGGTGTTTATAAAGCAGCACTCGTCTTCGTCCTCTCTCCTGGAGCTGTCAGACACTGCAGTCCCTGTGCTCACCAGCAGAGGGCTGCTCTGCCCCAAACAGAGCAGAGTCTACTTCACTGAGGAGTATGGAAACATCAGCCTGACCAGCAGACTGCCTGGTACGTCCACATCACAGCATGCCCACAAATGATTGATTACAGAGTCTGTATGAGTCAGTGGTGTTGTTTTATTTGTATAATTACATGCAGACCAGGGGTGAAACATTTGTTTAGAGATTTCAGTGTGTAATGTCTTCGCCATGAAGAAAGCCAATAGTCATGTTTCTCAGATGAATTGGTAGGGGATAGGATGTCTGCGAATACATTTGTATCAAAAACACGATAACATCATGGTTACTATGGGTTTATTGATTGACCTTTTGAGATTATCGTGGCATGAAGTTCGAGTTTCTTTGTTAGTTTCATTTATTAGTTTACTTAAATAGGGGCAATGTGCAAAAACATTAATTTTGCACCAGATTTAGCTTTAGCTCGTTTTCATCTACAGTCCCTGAGCGGATGAGTTATGACAAAATGTACAATATAAATGCACTCAAATACACCCGAATAGTCATTCATTACATATACCCATTGGTAGGGCTGATACCTGAACGATACTTTTTCCGATACCTATACTAAAATATTTGTCGTCTAGGACCAGAAAACCGAACAGTAAAGCTTGGAAGATTTGTACATTTACAAGATTGGGTTCATCTCCAATGTGTGAAAAATGTGGAATAATTTGAGGGAAATTGGGAGGAAGTTGGGGGGAAAAAAGGGGGCAAATGGTGAAAATCATTTATTTGAGCTGAAACAACCAAGATACTTCCTTAAATGTGGTCCCTGGACCAACAGCATCAAACCTTGGATCTGTAACTGCTTTCGATACTTTAATTTCTTCGATACCGGTAGTATCGACAGGTATCGCTTAACGGTAGCCAGCCCTTCACGTTTGTTGTAGTATTTGTCCAGCAGACATTGGACCACGTGCACAGCTTCTGGATTCCCCGTTAGCTAACTGCTGCTCTGTTGTCTGTGCTCAGGGTACGACTGGGTGCTGCTGAGCCCCGGTTACGTCAGAGCAGACACAGACGTGGCCGGCTGGAGGGAGCTCTTCACCAAACTGGGAGTGAGAGACGGCTTCATCATCCGGAAAGAGAGGAAGACGCTCACGCCAAAGGAGCTGGTGAGGAAATGTCCCACTGACACTTCACAATCTCTTTGTCAGAGTGGAACCTCTTGTACATGTTTTAAGGCGTGAGCTGCAGGTGAATAGGTGAATAGGGGAAAAAAGGAATATAGAGACATCAATTTGGAACTTATTAGATATTTAAAAAAAGCCTCCAAATCTTGTTGAGTCCAAGCCTGTAAAGTGTGGTGTCTGTAGGAGATACTCAAGTGGAGATGTTGCTAAAGAGTGGAACGGAAACCTCATTTGGAGAAAACGGCCCATAAGATTTGTAGCACATATTTCTCACCTCAATGAACCTCCACGAACCTGGCCCCTCATCATACTGAAATGTATATACAAATTTGTCAATCGTTTGTGCTACTTTTGTACCTCATCTTATGTCACAAATCGCTGCCCATTTCCAATAAGAGAGTAAATAAATAACTTCCTTATTGAAAGGTATTTCAATAAGGAAAGGAAAATCAGGTGTTGAGATAAAAATAGAGTGGTGAAATAAGCCGTGTACGCAGCCAAAGCAGTTGTGTAAGAAAGGTGTAAATATTAGGCGGTTGCATGGACACCACAATCCCAGGTGGCTCTGTGTGGCTCTGTGTGGCTCTGTGTGGCTCTGTGTGGCTCTGTGTGGCTCTGCGGGGCTCTGTGTGGCTCTGCGGGGCTCTGTGTGCTGCAGAGTGCATCAGTGTAAGCCCGCTCATTGTTTCAGTGATTAGAGAGGACCCTCTGGGAGCAGGGGTCAGCGGAGCTTTAAACAGCAGGTGAACTGTCCCCGCTCCACTTTTAGCCTGGACCGCTGCCCTACGGGATAATGCTTCTATGGCTATCACATGGTCAGCACGCTGACTGTAGCCTGAGCTTTTGTATCCGAGGTGTCAAGGTGAAACTTTGTTGTTAATTGTTACTGTCAGCCATTACAACGAGGCGTTAAAGGAATAGGCCACGCTGGCCATGCTGAGATATGTTCTTACCTGAGCTTAGACGAGTTGATACGTACCCGTCTGGTCTTTGTTTGTGCCCGTGGAAGAGCGTGGTCGTTTCTAACTTCACCCCGTTTGGAGCTATAGGAATACATTGAGATTACTTGCTTACTATTGGGAGAGGCCAAATGCTAACAACATCTTTAGTCGTTTTGCGTGACTGAGGGCACACACAAAGACCAGACAGGTACGTATCAACTCGTCTAAGCTCAGGTAAGAACATATCTCAGTATGGAAAAACTGTGGCCTGTTCCTTTAAGGGACTGTTAAATAAATGATTCAAACATTACTATAATAAGACAGCCATTACATCTTAATGAAGGACAATGGCTCAACACATGTCATTAGAAGTTTCTATTTAATGCTATTTGCCCTGAGATGAACCCTTTCTGAATACACAGGTTTCCTTTGGTGAAGTTTTTAGACTCTATGCAGAGTTCCTTATTGTCCTTCATGTCATCTGTGCACTTTAGGACATTGTTGGAGCATGTAGAGGGTGGAAAATACATTTTAACATTTTTAAACTCCGTCTAGTCCAGACCTGGGCAAAATACAGCCCGTCAGGCTCATTATTATTCATTTATTGAAAAATAATGTATTTTCCCAATCAAAACATTTTTTTTATTTTGGAGCTTTTGTTTATGGACCCTGGCGATACACTCCCCATATATTATACTTATATCCCGATATGGGTTATTGTTGATGTGGCCCTCCGACTCAATTCAGACTTCTGAAAATGAATTGCCCACCCCGGGTCTAGTCCCTTTAAGTAGTATAAAAAAGACTAAACTTTCCCTTCACAATGTTTATTTTATGACCTTGAGTCGTGAACGAGTTGGATATTTCCAGGAAATAACTGCAGCAGCTGGAATTTCCAATGTATTCTGTATTCACTTCTACTCTGTCCTGTTGCTGCAGGCGTCCAGTCCGTGGTCGGTGGAGAGCTTGCGGTGGACCCAGAGCCACTCCGAGGACTGTGTGATCGATGATTACCCCTGCGAGGAGTTCTACAGCCTGGCCACGGCTCAGCTTTCTGCCCCCCTCCTCCTCCAGCAGAGACTGACGCTCCTGGAGCTGCTGGTCAGCAACTGGGACTCCGGGTACTGCTCACCACGTTGCATTATTAACATCACAATCACATCTAGAAGCTTGTACCCAGGCACATTAGAACATGTTTTATTCTACACTAGCAGCTTCTATTGCTCCGAGCCCCAGTTAAGAGACAGAAGCTCCTGAGCGGGACAGGACAGACCAGTTGAGACCAGTTCCTTTGAGGGAGCTTTATGTTTTTCCTTTTTTAAGTTTTTTATACGTTTATATATACGTTTCAAGTCTCTGCCCCTCTGTGCTGCATTTAAGCAAAGGCAAAGTGGTGGATCTTTCTGAATGTTTCCAAACAAGAGATGCAGGAGTCCCAGACCAGAAACAGCTGTTGCTAATAAACTAGGTTTCCATTTTCCCAGCATGCAACACTGATCACCAAAACAGGCAAGCATTTGGTTAGATATGACAAATGTATGAATTTACACCTTTGTGAGTGACAGTGCAGGATTTTAGAGGAAGTTGTGGTGAACAGGCCTGAGCTCATTCTACACATTAGGACAGGCTGGAACATGTAGGTGAGGAAAATACTTAGTTTGAACATTTTTAACTCTGTATAGTCCCTTTAATCTAGCCTAAGCCTTGCCATCATTGAAATATCATGAAGGATGTTTGCATCATTTCTGATTTAAAGGGGGGTATCACTTACAATAGAAATCAACTCTTGCAAGATTTGATCCATTTATAATAACAATATTGTCCCCTCATCAAATCATACCTGGAGTTGTATTTGGAGTAGGGCTGAAACAACTAATCGATTAATCGACAACTAATCGATTATTGAAATAGTTGTCAACTATTTTAGTAATCGATTAATCGTTTTCTAGTAAACACAGACTTAAAAAGAGCAAAAATTACATGAACATTTTTTATTTTTGATGGAAGCCTACTTTGTTTTTCAAGTTAGGGTTTGTAGAGTTTTGTACATTGAAAATTGCATAGATATCTGTCTGTGTCTCATCCAATTAATAAAGCAGAACTGGCACTACAAAAACACTTTACAACACAGTTTAAGTTTACTCCATCAACATGTCCTCAAGAGATGCCCCTTTAGCTTTATGTGATTAAAAATAAATGAAAAAAATACAATTTTCATACACCATTCACAGCCAAGCGATTCATCGATTAATCGTAAAAATAATCGGTAGATTAATTGATTACCAAAATAATTGTTAGTTGTAGCCCTAGTTTGGAGCCACTCGCACATCTTTGAGTAATCGTTACCCCGAGCTCAGCCCCAGGTGTGTCATCATCTCTAAACGCTGAACTGAAGACTGCAGTGATTCAAGACCTGCAAAAGCACATAGTTCTACGTGTCTTTGTAATGGCTTCTCCGGCAGATGACCAGGCTGCGGGTGATAGATCCACTGTCAGGCAATCCTTTCTGTCACTTTGTGTAAATGCTAATGATTATTCAGAGAGAATAATTACTGGCAGTTTCACCAGTGATTAAGGTTTCCAAAAAAGTCCAAGCATAATATTGTCAAAAAGTGTCTAACCCTGTACTTTAGACCTCCCCACGATGAATTTAAGCTTGACTTCAAATCTCAATACTTTTCAAAACAAGTGTTTTTGGGATCGGCAGATATTCGTCTGTTATTTCCAACAGCTCGAGGTCACTAGGGTGTCTTGTGTTTCCATTTTGTTCTGACGGAGGTAACACGGGGCGACGCTAAAAGCCTTTTGTACGTGTGGATTATCTGAGACGAGGGACAGATTAATGTGGATTACATTTTGGCGCTGGCAGCTGCCGATGCGCATGAGGCCAGCGGTTCAGAGAAATGGCGAGAGAACGGAGGCTTTTTACTGTTCTTGGTAAAAATGACTATTGGATCACAATTAAAAGTACAAAACAATTAGATTAGTTTCTGTTACATAACGTAATTGGATAATCTCCCTCTGTGTGTTTTGGTTTAGAGGGAGCAGTTTAATATTGCTTATGTGGACTTGTTTTGATTCTGATTTCAGCGTTTTAAATGACTAATGACTGAAAAGTGATGTAGTGATTTATGGGTTGGTATATTGTGTATTGTGATAAATAGAGTATGCTGATGTTGTATCCCACTGCATATCGGCATCGGGCTCTAATGGATACAGCATGTTTCTATATCTTTCTATGATTGAAACCTTCACTTTTATGTGCATTACTGTATTTGACAGATAAAAAGAATTATATCAAATTAGTTTAAAATCAGCCTTTATATCGGCCTACCCCCTACATATCGGTATCGGACCCAAATAATCTGTATTGGTCGAGCCCGATTCAATTGCAATGAATGTATATGTACATTAATGTATAATGTAAGATGTTGTTCCCTCATCAAAAGCATACTCGAGTGGTGTTTCGAGCCCTTCATGCATGTTTGAGTAATCTTTGAATTGTCCACAGCAGCTATTTGTGATCCGGGACGTTGACAAAAGCCCCAAATAAAACAGGAGCAACTGAAAAACAGACTCGGACATTAAGACAATGAACTGACAAAGAACAAGGGAAACACAGGGGTAGAAATACTTGAGGAAACAGGGCACAGGTGAGACAATTAGGGCGAGGCAGGCAATTAACAAGAGGGAAGTCCAACAGAAAATCACAACAGACCAAAAAACATGTCAAAATAAAACATCAAGGACATAAACGCAAGAAAACAAACCAAAACAGGGCAGCAGAAAGCCCACCATGGCACTAAAGGCTACAGACCTGACTTATTCTGTACAAAGACGAGCTCCAATGGCCGTGATGGGCAAGTGGATTTACCTGAGATCAGAGTAGCACATGGTCCGTCCAACATGGGGCTTACCCGAATACAAAAACATAAAAAATAACGAATAAAGCTCGCAATATGGCACAGTCTTGGTTTTGACCTGGTTTAGTTACAGCAACGCCATCGACACATTAGGGTATAACTTCATGAATATTATCAATGAATAACAGATCCATGCACTGCACTCTGGCAGCCCCAGGGGCCGAATGCTGAACCAAGCAGCGTGTAAACAGTCAGCCCAGTGACATTTAAAATCAACTCCTACAGAGTATTACCAAAGCATTTATAAAGTTCCGGCACAATGCTGCTCCTTTATAAATGGTATAATTCTAATTCTCTCCCACACACTGGGCTCAAAGACCAGAGAATTCTGATTGGTCCAAGAGCTGTCTTCTTCTCTTGGGAACTTAACCTGATCTGAAGCAGTTAAGCTCAGGGCATGTTATCATAAAGATAGAAAATGATTGGCAAGTGATCCAGCTTCATAGAGCCACTAGACCAGGGTTAACCCCAGAGTTACTGTGGATAATATAAGATTCTGCTCTAGTTTAGAACTGGTTTCAGTCCTGGATCTGGTGGTAAGTTTCAGAATCTCTTGTAGGGCAGCACAATATTGAAGTAACTTGCGATATGCAATATGTTGGTACAATATTGCACAATATTATTGTGATATTTCATTAAACCATTTCAACACTATATGTTACATTCAGTTTAAACAGAAATTGCAAGTTTTTCAGCAGAAGTAATCAAAAAACACAAAATCAGGATCAAAATGAGGGTGAAATTGAACTAAATTAGAAAATGTTTCACTAAAACTGAACTTTTACACATTTTAAGGTCTGTCCATTGTTTGTTTTTGGCAGTTTGCAGAAAATGTGTCTATCTCAGTCAGATGAAGACTTTAGTGATGTTATTTTGTGGCTTCTTGCAATGGGGATATTGCTTGACCTAATATCACGAGATATACATATAATATTTTGCGATATATATAGTATTGTGCAGCCTTATTCCCTTGTACAGCCTTCCTTGTATTATCAAATGTAGATAACTTGACAAATACATTACCTGTGTTCCAGACACCGTTACTCCCAGTACCTGACCGCCCAGATGATCGACAGCGACGGCCGGGTCATCAAAAGCACCAATTCCTCCTTTTACTACCACCTGTGCCGTCTGGAGTGGGTCCCAGCACAGCGCCCCCTACAGAGCGGTCAGGAGGAGAGGAGCTTCATGTGTCCCAGCTCGGTGTATCTGTCCTCAGAGGAGATCAGGGGGCTGCTGGGGACTCACGTGTGGTACGTGGACCTCCAGCCCAGTGAGTTCTCCAGGAAACTAGGTAAAGACGCTGTTCATCACATTTACTGTTGGTAACCTTTTAGGTTGGGTTAAAGGGTGAGTTTAAAATAAAGTCAGTGCAATCTGAAAGGGCGATCAAGTGCTTTATAGGCTAGGATGAATGACGCGTGGTGGTCATAGGGTCCACTGGTGCTTCTGTCAGTCTGTCCCAAACAGTGGTTTCGCTCGGGATAATTTCTCTCCTTCATTTTGAAGGACAGGGTTTAAAAAAAATCCGTCATGAGCAATTTTTATCCTTCATGAATTAATCTCTCATAAGCATTTTTTTTATTTTTTATAAATGTTTATATATATAGGCTGCATGTTATTTATGTTAGTAAAAATGTGAGATTGCAGGATAAATGGAGCTAAACTAAACCTGATCTGAACAGTCACAGTACATTTTGCAGCAGAAATGTGCATAAACTTGTGCGTTAAAGTCTCAGAGGAGACGACTATCAGAGCGTCACCTGCTCCTCCATATCAAGGCTCAGATTACGCTCATACAAATGTAAAGTGGAGCTTATTATTTGCATTTTTTTTTTTCAATTTTAACGGAATGTAAGAAACGGTGGGTGAACGGGACAATGTTTACCAGTTCCATCACTGCACTACGCGCCGCCCACTACGCACACGGGGAGGGAAAGAGAGGGGGGGGGGGGGGGGTTTAGATGAGCTCGTCCTGAGATTTACGTGAGAAGAGCACTCCATATTATTAGCCTTTAACCGCGTATGCAACGTGGTTTTCTTCCCCGTGTTGTTGTTAGCGCCCAGGTCAGGAAAGTTAGCTAGCAAGGCAGTGATACAACTTGTAAGAGCTCATCCAAGATAAGATTAATGTAACCTCTGGTCCCAAAGGGCAGCCATGGCTCCATATGTAGAGTGAATGTAAAATCGTCCCATGTGTGACATGTCTGTGAAAGGCACTAAACAAATAAAGTCCTTTCCTTTATTTTATCCTATTTTATTCTTTAACACTTGTTATGAAGTAGAAGCTTTACATAATTATTACATGATTATTATTGCATTTAACATGACCGTACTTTTAAGTGGAGACTCTGCAGGTGAAAATACAGATTTTTTTTCACAAGGTGGTCAGTGTTGAGATGTTAGCTACTTTTCTCCCACATCAGAGTGAATAAAGACCAAACTCCTTTTGTCACGCTTATTTCATGACATTTTGTGACTCGCAAGCCAGAGAATTGACTCTGTGGATAACTTCAAATCATCAAGAAGTGACTTCCGCCAAAATAAAAGCACCATCCTATTCATTAGTTCAACTTTCTTTCTGCCTAACTATAAACAGACAAAACACTTCAAATGTGTGCATTTAAATGTGTGTATTTCCGTGGCGTGCCGTGACTTTTTGAGTTAGGCAAGCAGTGGCCTGGGACTTAAGGAGGGAGACCCCCCCCAGGAAAATTTGAAAAATCATATTTGATTTACTGTATTCTGATGCACCCACGGGAAAATAAAAGCAATACGCTGTTTATGTGATGCGATCCTTATGCCCGAAAATCTGTATAAAATACACTAGTTATTAGTTAATAAATAAAATGAAAAATAAATGAATAACTGTATTTACACTGCGTTCCAAATTATTATGCAAATTGGATTTTTGTGTCAAAAAGGTTAAAAAAAAAGCAATAATAATGAAACTCATGGATGGTATCGTGTCTTGGGGCTCTATGAATCACTGACCTAAATTTCAGAGATCTGGGATTATTAGTTGTCAGGTTAAGCCCAGTTAAGGGAAAAACTACTGAAAAAGGGTGTTCCACTTTATTATGCAGATCATCATTTTCAAGCAATATGGGAAAGAAAAAGGGTCTTTCTGCTGATGAAAAGTGTGAAATAGTTGAATGCCTTGGTCTAGGTATGAAAACCTTCGATATTTCATGAAATATTAGGCGTAATCATCATACTGATAAGAGATTTGTGGATGATTCAGAGCACACTCCGTTTTGTGCCGATAAAGGCATAATATGGACGGTTTCTGCCAGACAAACACATCAGATTATGAGAACAGATGCTACAAAGCAGCAGACAGGTATTTGAAGCTGCTGGTGCCTCTGGAGTCCCCAAAACATCAAGGTGTAGGACCCTCCAGAGGCTGCAGTTGTGCATAAACCTTCTATCCGGGCCTCCCCTAAATGGTTAATTGAATGCTGATGAACAGAAACGGCTGCAGTGGCTCAGAAATACATGAGGACTCATTTTCAAACAGTCTTGTTCACTGATGAGCGCCGTATAGCCATGGATGGTCAACTCAATGGAGTAGTGAATGGTTGGTGAATGGCCACAATGTCCCAACAAGGCTGTGACGTCAGTAAAGAGGTAGAGGAGTCATGTTTTGGGCCAGAATCATGGTGAGAGAGCTGGTCGGCCCCTTTAGGCCATTTTAGGCTCCCTGAAGGTGTGAAAATGACCTTTGAAAAATATGTGGAGTTTCTGACTGACCACTGTCTTCTATGCTACATAAAGAAGAGCCGTGCTTTCCCTAACGAAATCCTCTTCATGCATGACAACACACCATGTCCTGCTGTAAAGAAAACCTCTGCATCACTGGCTGCTATGGGCATAAAAGGAGAGAAACTCATGATGTGGACCCCCTCCTCCCCTGACTTCAACCCTATTGAGAACCTTTGGAGCCTCAACAAAAAAACTTCTATGAGGGTGGGAGGCAGTTTTCATCCAAACGGCAGCTCTGGGAGGCTATTCTAACATCCTGCAAAGAAATCCAAGCAGAAACTGTCCAAAAACTTACAATTTTAATGGATTTAAGAATTTTGAAGCTGCTATCACACAAGGGCTCCTATGTTAAAATATAACTTGACCTGTTAATATTGTTTTGATTAAAATAGCTTTTGATTTCAGTAAGTATGACCTCCTAATGCTACAAATACAACAAATGACCATTTTCAGTTAATTACGAGCTTTAAAATGTATTGAAACGATGAGTTGCATAATAACTTGGAACAGTGGATTTTGAGGTTTTTACTATATTTATTTTTGAAAAAAATACTGTTATCACTAGGAATTTTTTTCCACCACATTTAAATGATCCTCGACCAGTTAAAGACTTGAAAATTATGCTGACTCTCATTTGAGTTGACAATTTAGAAAATCTTAGAAAAATGTCATTTGCATAATAATTTGGAACGCAGTGTATGTGTAATGGGCGCTATATGACCAAAATACTCTCTGATGCGTATGTGCTACTGCATCGACCACCCAGACACAAACCGATAACGCAACATACACAATAGGCCTATGTTTGTTTACTTTCCAAAATACTAAGACATCCCATCAATGTGTCTCCAGTCCATAAAGATTGATGGACATTTCGACTCTATGCTGCTTCATGGCACTTCACGTACACACATTCACTCACTCAACAGCCTCTCCCACACTCACCTTTAGCGTCCTGGTCCAGCCCCAAGCCTCTCCCACACTCACCTTCAGCGTCCTGGTCCAGCCCCAAGCCTCTCCCACACTCACCTTCAGCGTCCTGGTCCAGCCCCAAGCCTCGCCCACACTCACCTTCAGCGTCCTGGTCCAGCCCCAAGCCTCATTGGTCTTGTATGAAGAAAAGGTCCCGTCACTTTGAATGTCCACTCGGTGTAATAGTCCGTACTTTCCGTTTTCTGCCCCTGCTCCAACTGCATCCTGGACCCTCACAAACCTGTCCTAACCTACAATCATTACTCAAACATTGTCTTCACTATTTTCTCTGCTGGAGTTTGGCGGGATCCTTCGGTGCCTCCGCTCACTCACGCATGCGCAGAGAGGCCATAACCGGGACAACGCTCCGCTTACTCATGACCTTATAAAATCTGCTCTTGAACATAGATGAGTCCTCAGAGCGCACTGGTGACTCCGCTTACCTAAGACACTCACACATTACAGAAGGAAGCCGCGTGGTCTACAACATGAACGTGTGCGGGGCTTTGTCAACCAGGCAGTTCCACAAATGGCCACTAGAGCGTAGTAAAGGGCACCTGTCTCAAGGAGGCGTTTGAGACCAGTTGATAGTAGTTAATGCCTATTTTTACGGTTTTGACTTGAAGTTTATTTATTTATTTATTTATTTTTTAGATTTGATTGGGCAATCACTGCTTGCTCTGCTTGTATGGACGGCATACCACTGGTGTATTTAACATCCTTGTGATGTTGTACCTGCTGAACTAATCAATGAGACGAGCTGTGTTCTTTAATTTTGGCGTGCTGGATGGAAACAGGAAGTCACTTCTTGGGCGGCGTTGTTATGTTTTGAAGTTATGTCAATAAAAGTCAATTCCTGCTAATAACATTGCAGCACACCAGCTGGTTTCCCACACTGAATTATTCAGAAATATTGACACATTTAGTACCTGTGTTGTACAAAAAACTGTGACTGAGATGATGCTGTTATCCAAATATGGTCACTTCCTTTGGAGACAGCAGCTGCTAAAGATGTGCAGACAAAGGGACTAAACTCTAGGGCTGTTTTCATTCCACTCTAACAACATCTCCATTTTAGTCGCTTCTACAGACTCCACACTTTACAGGATCTGACTCAACTATTTTGGAAGGTTTTTTTTCAGAGGGATTTTTTTGTACCTGTGATCCCTTATAAATATTACTATAAAACTAAACAAGATACTCAACATCCCCTCTGAACAAAATCTGTGTAACTAATATATCAACAATGTAATCCTTTTATATGTGCATATAAAAACCTAAAATGACAGAAAACAGAGTTCAGCCAAGACATCCAAGCCTTTGTCTTGTTTTCCACTGCGCATCTCTGCTGACTGAGGGCTGATGGAGCTTTCTCTGCCGTGTTGGTACATCCTCTTGTGCATCCGTTGCTATTTAAACTCCCAGCTCCAAACTGAGCATTGTGGTTTACTCGGTTCATTGCTGAGAGGAAAAGAAGGATGCTGTATTTCATAGAAAATAGTTTATTCCAGCCTAATGCTCTGTGGTTTCTCGATGCAGTGTCCACCTTCTAGCCTTCCTTAAATGTGAGGATTGTTTTTGTCCAGGCATGAGGGAGACGGTGACGGTGGACTCTCTGATCACTGAGCACCTGAAGAAGTGGAGTGTGGGAGCCCAGGCTGAGGAGCAGGAGTCTGAGTCTGAGGGTGCAGAGTTCACCTCCACCGTAGAGCACATCCACACGGTCTACTCCTACCTGAACAAGAACTGCCCCCAGAGTGGGCTGAAGGAGCTCTTCCAACACACACCTGCTGTCTTTGTGCTGCAACAACGGTACGGACCATGAGTTTAGACCTCTCCAAACATGGGATTCATGTATTAGTTTAGCAGTTCTCTCAAGTCCTTGGTGTGAAAAGTACATGGAGCAAACGCAAAAATAAATGCATTTTTAACTATGTCTTCAGGTCTCAAGTCCTGTATTAGACCTGCAGATTCTTTATTGACATCTCTGTTCTGATTGTATATCTGTATCCAAGACCCCAGAGGCAGTAATGCTTACTGTCTGCAGGCACAGCGAGGAGTGGGTTACGGGCCGCTTCTACCACCTGAAGGAGGTCTGCTGGAGCGACCCCACCTCCATGTTCCTCCGATACAAAAGCCTGACCCAGAGCAGCTCCAGCCCAGTGCAGAACCCCCGAGTGCTGGCCCCCTTCTACAACAGCCTGGAGGGCATGAAGGACTTCTTCACCAGGGTATACACTTGTCATACATACATTAAATATTACGTCATTCCCATAAAGTTGTCCAAATGTTCAGAAATAAATTACAACTGGCTCAGGATGCAAACAAAAGCAAATGCTCTCCTCTCTGCTTCCCCGTAATAAACAGCACACACACGTGATGATAAGCTGTTCACACTCGGGCCCCTCTCTGGTTTTGTCGGACAGTATAGACATCACAGCAGCAGCACGTGCACCACATAGGCTTAATGTCATCGCCGTGTGATGGTTTTAAAGGGTCATGTTGGATCACATTGTCATTAACATATTTCTTCACTAGTGTTTGAGTTGTTCCTTGTTCTCTGCAGCTGCTGAACGTGGACCGGAGCCCCAACATAAAGCAGTATGTGGGTCTGTTGGAGGTGGTGTGCTCCTCGTCCCCCCCGTCCAGTGATTTGCTCCAGGACGTGTCCGTGCTCTACGCCACGCTGGGTAGCTCTAACTCTAACTCTAATGTAGCTTTGTGTCTGTATCCATTTCACTCACCTGATCATTCAACAGCTCACAAGTGCAAAACGGAAATGACTCTGGACTATGATGACCACACCCAGCCCAGGCTCAACGCTGCTTATTGCTCCACTCTCAAAGGTGAAACAGCAACAAAGAATACAAGAAAAAGGTTTGGGAATCCCTGACTGACAGACTTTTCTCCCGGTGTGTAGGAATGGTGTCTGATCTGAGAGTGTTCCCCACGAAGGACAACACGTGGGTGAGTCTGTCCCGTAAGCCCATGATCTGTGACAGCCGGGAGCTGGAGAAGGTCTTTAGACCTCACAAGGACGTGTGCCTGCTCAACCTGCCTCCAGCGGAGAAGAAGACGGCCCTGAAGAAGGGCAGGAGCACCAAGCCTGGTACGTTTGAGCAAGTCTGTGTGTGCTACAGCTACAGTACTTTAAAGGGGCTAGATTCAAGTTAGCAATTTTATACTCACTACTGCCACCTCAGGTCATACATGTAACTGCACCTTCTATATTAAGCTTGTACATGACGGCAATTCGGACCCGAAGTAACACCGTTTTGAGTGACGGAGTGCAGGATTTTAGAGGCAGTTGTGGTGAACAGGTCTGGGCTCATTCTACACATTAGGACATTGTTGGAACATGTAGGGGGAAGAAAATACATAATTTTAACGTTTTTAAACTCCTTATAGTCCCTTAAAAGAGAGGGTGTTGTATGGCTTTATGTAGCATGTGCTTTGTTGTCACAGTAACCGCATTATCACCACACTGCTGTCAGCACAGGCCTGAAACATGGAAGGAGCTGTTAGAAAGCGTTTGCTTTTCACAAGCCATTTTTTTTGCAGAATCAAAAAAGGACCTCATGGTGACCCACCCATGCTTGGTACAAATAGTAGTATTGTTGCTCATGTAGCTCAAACAGGGAGTCCGAGATTTCAGGTGGCTCTGTTGTGTGTAATAAATGTTCTTATAATCATCTGGGGGACTAGAGGATATATGGTGGAGGGCTAGTTTTGGGCCCTGGGCCTGACTTACCCTGTTGTAGAGGTTGAGTTTGTTCTGTGGGTTCATTCAGATTAAGGCAGGCCTTAATTTATTCTTGTGCACTTCCACCATTCCACGCACACAGATGAACTTTCAGAAAGAGCAACGTGTTTGTCCTGTCTGCTGATTCTGGCAGAACTGTGGGTGAAAATGTAAATGTCCCAGTCCAAAGAGAGGAACGAGGCGCTGTGCAGCTATGACTCGTTTAGACGCAATTTGGCAATTATTTCTGGACGGGGCCTTTCTTTGTGGAGTTTGCATGTTCCCCCCGTGTCTGCGTAGGTTAGTGGTAAAAACATGCGCAATAGGTTAATCCTCCAGCCTGGTGTTTCTGACCACCAGCCTGGCTCCACATCATGGAGATGGGTCCCCGTGCGCCAGCCCATGCTGGGAGGTCACTGCTCCTACAGGTCACCCAGCGACACTGATTGGGTCAAATGCAGAGATTAAAGTATAACTTAGCTTACTAGAGTCACTCACTAAGTAAATCGAATGGTAAATGCATGTTTTTGAGCTGACGGTTTGACTGTGATCTCAGGTCAGTCTGTGGATCGGCCTGCGTTTGAAGAGGAGGAGCGGGACTTGTTCCTGGAGATCTGTGGAATCAAGCGTCTGTCGGCCTGTGTGCAGAGCGAGGCGCAGACGGAGAGCCTGCGGCCGTGTGTCAGTATGCAGGAGATGGTGCGTTCTGTGGTCCCATACATCCAGAGGTTCCTCTACCACCGGGAAGACATGTCCGAGCTGTACTCCGAACTGGAGGAGAACGACATCGCAGAGAGGGTCAAGAAACTCTCCTTTAGACAGGTACCACGGAACCCCACTTTCTTTACGTTTAAAAACATCCCTGGACTCTGACTGTAGGAGCTACGTTTGACCTGCCTGTTGTAGGTAGGGAAGCTGTACCGCCTATACCAGCTGGACGTCCCAGACAGAGACAGCATCATCGAGATGGAGGACGTCATCTGTCTGCTCAAAGACCAGAAGGAGCTGTACATCCAGAAAGACCACCTGGGGGCCAAACTGGACATCTGCAGGTACTGTCTGCATACAGCAGTTGATGTTTTCTTTAACTATTTGTTGATTTGTGTAAGACATCGCTAATCCTTAATGGAAAAACGTCGAGAAAGGAAGGACCACAGTGTCCAGAGATCGCACCCAGAGTCACAGGTCATTTGTGTGCAGAGAGCTTATGTGCGGCATCGGTCTCTCCAACCACTCACAGTAATGTGGGCCTCAGAGCTCACACGCCTGACACTAAAACAGCTGCAAGAATTTCACTACAAACAAAAGCCTTCTTGTGCCACAGCACCGCACCCAAAAACAAGATGCCTTCCTTCAGCCATCATCACAGCTGAAATGGCCCAGCTAGAGCTTTGTCATATGTACTGTAAATGAAACATTCTTCTCTTCAAAACATCAGTGGACCTGTTCAGAGCAGAGCTTTACTTGAAGTGTGTTCATTACTGCACCATGGATTTATTGGTATGCCATATGCTAAAAGTGAAAACTTGTGTTTCCTGTTTTTCTGTTCATCATTCACACAGGTCCTCACTCTTTTCCATACATGACATAATGATATATTATACAGTTCGAAATGACTGTAGAAGTCACAAATGTGCGTGACGTGTCCACTTGAATGTTTGAGTCTGGAATAATCTTCTATATATACACATCCATGTGAGTGTTGTTGTGTCGCAGGGAGCTGGTGAAGCTGTTCTGCTCCGAGGTGTCCCAGAGGAAGGAGCTGATGCATTTCCTGAGCGGCCTCATCACCTCGCTCTCGGTGAGTTTACCGCGATAATGACTGTATCGACTTCTCTCTCGATGGGTAAAATGAAGCACCCTCTCTCTTCAACTCAGATCTTCCTTTGAAATGCTTATATTACAGTATGTTTTTACATTCTGGGCGTTATATAATGAGCCTTCAGTCTGTGAGCGCACTCATTAGCATCTGTGAGAGCTTTCCCGGTGTCAATAAAGTTAAATCCGCGCTCGCTCTTTGATTAATATTTCATAACACCGTACTGCATGCCTCACATATCTGAAACACCCATTCAGCTCCGCTCCGACCGGAGAGGCTTAGCTCAAATCAGGCCGCGTTTCTGAATGGGAATGTGGCATCCTTGATATTCCTGAAGATGGACCTGTCAGCTCCACACATGCCGCCTTTAGCGTGTTTGCTTTTATATACCGAGGCCAGGTGTGTTTGGATTAGCATATACCTTGGCTTTTATGTTCAGGAAGCTAAATATGGGTTAGTCACTACATTTGAGCGTGAAGGGCATGGGGCCTACATTATTTAGTAGTCATTTAGTCAAAGGGGGGAAAGTAGCCCAAACAAATCAAACGTTTAAGAAATACTTAAGAAGTACTGGGAGTACGATTTTAAAACACTTTGGTAGATCCAGTGAGAGTGTTCTTTAAGTTTACCCCATTAAAACGATGGTGATTTGTGATGTGTGCGCAGGAGCCTGCAGCGCTGAAGCGGTACCTGCAGAAGGAGGACATCAGAGAACTTCCAGAGGAGGAGGAGCGCTGGGAGGTCCCAGAGCCTCCCAAACCGCCCCAGCCTGATCCCAGCCTGGACAGAGGTACTAGTCTCACACACAGGGCTGCACCAATGGGACTGGTTTATAAACACACTCAGACATTGAAAGGGTCGCTCAGATATGAGGGCATCAGAAACCGAAACCACCAGGGACACTACGTGAATAGCAGATAAAGGGAATAGTGTAGCTTAGTTTAAAGATAAAGTGTACACAGGAAGGAGAACCAGAGGATAGGGCTCAGTGTGTTGTTCCTCTGACCTGACCATAAGCTATGTCCAAGAGGAACGTTTTGAGCCTGGTCTGAAATAAAGAGACTGTGGTTCTGGTTCTTTAACATGAGCTGGAAGTAAAGACTCGACCTCCTACTGTGAGTTTATAGACTCGAGGAGAAGCCCTGCGTTTTGAGAGCGAAGTGCTGTGCATGGCTGATATGGAACTGTAGCGTCTTGTAGATAGAATGGAATCATACCCATGGCAGTTACCGGTCGCTCGCCAGGCCTTTCCAATTAGCTCCCCAAAGGCTTTCTACATTTCTACATTTGATGAGATTTAAATAAGTTTTCTTTTTGTTCTGAACATATTGAACACAGATTGCAAACAATTATGTAGTTATTATCTTGAATTGTGTTAAAATATCCTTTGAACTCCACTTAAGTTGCTTGTTTATATGTGCTATCAAAGCGTAAGTAGCTTTTTGTCACGTAAAAATAGCTCACAGAGTAATAAAGGTTGGACACCCCTGTTCTATGGTGTAACAGGTGAAACTCGGGAACTCAGAACATCATTAAAAAGTGCATTTACTTCTGTTATTCAAGTTAAACTGTGAAACTAATATATCATTTTGATTATTATGGCTCAGTTTGTGAAAACCCCAAATTAAAAACCTCATAAAATGTTAATAAAAAAAATGGACTGTGAGCCATAATCACAATTTTAACAAACAAAGGCTTGACACTTTGCATTTAATGAGTCTATATCAGGTATTAGTTTCACATTTTAAGTTGAATTACAGAAATGAATGAACTCATTTTCTGAGTTTCGCCTGTATACGTGAGGAGGAGGATTCAGCAGGAAGCCAGTGGAGAGACTTGAGCACAGGAGTAACACCGCTACAGTGTGGTCGTTGAGTCACACTCTTGCTCCCCTGGCTATATGTACATCTCTCTCAAGAGACCATTCTTTTTTATACTCTAATTTACTCTTCTTAGTATAGTTCTATACTTAATTTTTTTTTTTTTTTTTTTTTTTTCATGAAAAAGCCACTAAATGAATGTTAGTTGTGGTCCAAATTCATTCCTAATTTTCCTAACACATTTGTAGCATTCCAGTTCTTCACAGGGACGTGTTTATCGGCACGTTTCACAGTTCACACATTCCAACCTTCAGGGTCACTGTTACAGAAATGCAGGAAAACTATCCTCGAAGTTCATGAAATTGATTTCAATGCTTTGTAATTGGATGGACAGGGTTTTTCCCACAAATGTCTGAGTTTACAATATATTAGGAGGACAAAACAAAATGTGTTCCGATACTAGAAAAAATCTGGTATAGTGCCATTAACATTAAATTTTAATATAATGATTATAAAGCACCAGTCCAGGTACGTTTGTGATGAGGATTACCACATGATTACATGCTCCATCATATTAAATACATCATATTTTGTATGATGTAGGGCCTTTACATTTGTAAAACATAAGTTAAAGAGGAAGAGTTTCATGTCCCAAGGTCAAACCAAGGACTCCCTCATGGCCCTTAAGTACAGTACTATTGCACAGCCACAGTTGGCCTTGTTTACTTCTGTTGTCACAACATCCTGTGTTCATGTCCAGTAAGGTAGTATATAATAATACTAGTATATCAATAATACATTGAAAGGATTGTCATAAATGTCTGCTTTTAAAAAACTAATTGTATTCCATGTACTAGAAAAACTAGCAATCTAAGGGCTTTTCAAATTCAAGCCAGTTGCTAAATTCCTCTGATGGTTCTTACAAATAAGTCTGTTCTGTGGATTGTAATACATAATCAAAGTCATATGTGGGCAAAGAGTCAAAGATAATAATAACCTGTATCTCCCGTGAGTGCACTCTCCTCCCTGTGCAGAAGTGCACATATAGGAGTGGGAGAATTAGTGTCTGTCTCTGAGGTTGACGGGGAAAGAAGCACATCTTCGCTGCAGCAAAAGGCCAGACATCATCTGATGCCTAAAGCCACTTACGTAACCCGGCGATCTGCAATCTTCTCTCCGTGTGGGCTAACCTGCAGGGAAATGAATGTTGTGACTGTATGCCTTTCTTCATCTTACAAAGGAAGGCACTGAAAAGGGTTTTCAGAGTTTTATCAACAACACTGGACGCTACATATTAAAATGGACTGACTTTAAAGGGGAAAGAATCATTAAAAGATGTCTGAAACCTTTGTGTTTGTGTGTGTGTGTGTCCCTCCCCAGTGTTCTCCAGGCCCCCCCTGACAGAAGAGCCCTCTCGGCCCCCACAGGACAGTGGGGAGCAGACCCTGGTGTGCTGGCCCCCACGAGCGTCCAGCAGCAACATGGGAGCTCCCCGCAAAAGTAAATTCCCCACTCTGCCATTTGCTTCATTTCACCTAATTTTATGGACATTTCATAATCTTAATTGATATTGAAATGTGGTCATACTTGTATGTAGATAATATCAGTATAGCAACACAGGCCAACTGACCCCAAACGGTCATCGTCCAATCAAACTGTTGCTATGTTACTTTCCTAACATACAGTGTTTGTAGCATCCCAGATCTTCACAGGAAGAGTTTATAGGCATAACTTGCAGGGTCACTTTTCAGGCTCGCTGTTATAGAAATGCTAGAAAATTAGCCTAAAAGTTCATGAAATTGATACTACTTAATAATACTTTATAAATAGATGCACAGTGTTTTTTTCCCACAAATGTCAGAGTTTACAATATACAAAATGAATGTTGTTCCACTATTACAACAAAAATCAGGTCAGACATCTCAGATAAGCTCTCGGCGCCTGGAGGCTGAGCAAGCAAGCTAACTTAACAAAAAGACTCATGTTTGATCAATACTCAACTAAAATAAGAGGAGAACTTCGAGCATACCGAGTCCATTAGACAGTGCTGGTTGTATTTGAGGTCATGGTAATGGGGGCGGGGCTGCTAAAACTGTAAAGCTCCCCAATGAAGGCTGGTGAAATGCATGAGTTAAAGGAATGTGGAGTGGAATGTACCTTCTGTTCTCCAAAGGATCTGTTTTTGTACGGTTACAGAAAAATCGTGGTACGTGTAGGCAGGGCCTGAGTCAGTTATTTCTTCTTCAAGATTTCTTCCAAAATGATGACGTCCTTACATTGAAATGCCATGAGCCTAAATGATAACTGTTGACCGTGTTGGCCCACAGCTGGAGATGGAAGTGTGGTGGAGGCTGTGAACAAGATGTGGCCCCCTCCTGCTCCTCCCAAAGATAGGGTGTACGAGCCAGGCCTGGAGCCCAGGGAGAGGGGCCCGTTGGTGACCACCAATCCTAATCCCAGCAGCGGGCAGGAGAACCAGGCCAGAGGCGGAGAACCCAACATCCAGAGGGTCCACAGCCAACACCCCCTTGCTCCTACTACCCCCACAGGCAGTTGGCCCTCAGGTTAGCACGAGTCTGACTGTGGTCTTACCTTTTCTCTCTTAATATCCAACTAAACCATGATGAAACTTACATGCTGAGTGTGAGTGGCTCCCCTTACTAACGAGATGTTGCCATTAACAACATTTAACGTCGAACAATTGAACGCCAGCATTACAAATATATGCTATAGGCCAGGGTTTGGCAACATCAGGCTAAGGGGCAAAATCTGGCCCTCTAGCAAAGAACCTATGGCCCAAAAGATGGTTTTGATAATATAATAATGCACATCGGAGATCAAGTACTATTAAAATGTTAAATGCTGTCAGTTCTATTAACATTCATTAGGATGCACCTCCTGAACCACTGGTGGGTCATTTATGATGTTCAGCCCTGGGGTTTGGAGAGCGTGGTTCTTTTTTGGGCCACGATTGGGAGAATTGGCCCCTCGTGTTTTGACACAGACTTCTCCTATAGGCTGTCAGTAACTCTGTAACAGTGTTAACAGTGTGTTTGCGTGTGCGTGTGTTTGTGTGTGCGTGTGCGTGCGCGTGTGACTTCTTCAGGAGAGTTAAAACAGGTGTCTGTTCAGCTGTTTTAACTGATGAGCTTAAACCATGATGTATTGCAGTATGGGGACATTGATGTATTTCTCCACAGTGTTGCTTTAAGTAGGCATATTTCTAGTGTTCCCTAATGTGCAGTCTTCTCGCTGACAGTGGGTCTGTCCTCCACAGAGCCGTCCCACGACAGAGCCCAGCCCGGGAGAGAGAGCGGAGACCAGACCCCTGGAGCGCCCAAACCTCCCAGCGCTCCTGAACACACCGTGGCTCCTGCTCCATCTGCACAGCCTTCAGAGAGCTCCAGCCCACTGACCGCCACTGACCCGCCGCAGGCTGCAGACCGACTGTACGCACTCACAAACACTCTCTTTTGTAAATATCCCTCCAGTTAGTCCGATTTTACCAGACATAGACAAGACCTACCATTCATGATTTAGATTTTTTCATACTGTTCAAACATTTTATAATATATTTCTTTTTTATAATACTTTAGCCAGATTGCAAACAAAAACCTTTATTTGATTATGGAGAAATTCATCAGACAATCCCATTTATCTTGAGAATATAGGCTATGAGTGTGGCATCACAATCACAAGTCTTTTCTGTCTTGGGTGATAAAGCTTTTGGAAGTAACTCTTTTAACATCATGGTGGCTGAGTGGTTAGCACTCATCTCTTTCCTCACAGCAAGACATTTCTGGGTTTGACTCCCAGACCAGGCAGGGCCTTTCTGTGTGGGGTTCTCCAAGTGTCCACGTAGGTTTCCCTGGTCATAGCGGCAGCGCGTCAGTGAGTCGGGACTTACCTTGTCTGATCTTTGCATTTTCATTGTACCAAAAAACACCGCAGCTATACCTTCCTGGTTTGTGTTAAAGATATTTAAGGCACATTGGCCTACTGCGTTCTTCAGACACATGTCATTTCTTTATGGAGCTTGTCCTACTGCGTTCTTCAGACACATGTCATTTCTCTATGGAGCTTGTCCTACTGTGTTCTTCAGACACATGTCATTTCTCTATGGAGCTTGTCCTACTGTGTTCTTCAGACACATGTCATTTCTCTATGGAGCTTGTCCTACTGTGTTCTTCAGACACATGTCATTTCTTTATGGAGCTTGTCCTACTGTGTTCTTCAGACACATGTCATTTCTTTATGGAGCTTGTCCTACTGTGTTCTTCAGACACATGTCATTTCTCTATGGAGCTTGTCCTACTGTGTTCTTCAGACACATGTCATTTCTTTATGGAGCTTGTCCTACTGTGTTCTTCAGACACATGTCATTTCTTTATGGAGCTTGTCCTACTGTGTTCTTCAGACACATGTCATTTCTTTATGGAGCTTGTCCTACTGTGTTCTTCAGACACATGTCATTTCTTTATGGAGCTTGTCCTACTGTGTTCTTCAGACACATGTCATTTCTTTATGGAGCTTGTCCTTCCCACCAACTTCAGCACTGATTTTCAGTCTGATCCTGTTGGCATGAAGCACAGACGCTGGGATGTAGCTTTTCATGTGTGCATGTTGTGTCAATTGCATTTCTGCACAGGGAGTTTTGCGAAGCTGCAGCACATTGAGGAAAGCAAATCCACAATGTAGTTTTTTCTTTTCATTTTGCAAGATCTCGAGTCGGGGCACGAAATGTTGTTTCGTCCTTATTTAGTCTTGTTGTTATTAGAAGAGTAATATTACTTAACAGTGCAGTACTTCAGTAGTGCATGATCTTCAGTAGTGGGTGATCTTCAGTAGTGGGTGATCTTCAGTAGTGGGTGATCGTCAGTAGTGGATGATCTTCAGTAGTGGATGATCTTCAGTAGTGGGTGATCTTCAGTAGTGCATGATCTTCAGTAGTGGGTGATCTTCAGTAGTGGGTGATCTTCAGTAGTGGATGATCTTCAGTAGTGGATGATCTTCAGTAGTGGATGATCTTCAGTAGTGGGTGATCTTCAGTAGTGGGTGATCTTCAGTAGTGGGTGATCTTCAGTAGTGGCTGATCTTCAGTAGTGGGTGATCTTCAGTAGTGGGTGATCTTCAGTAGTGGATGATCTTCAGCAGTGGATGATCTTCAGCAGTGGGTGATCTTCAGTAGTGGGTGATCTTCAGTAGTGGGTGATCTTCAGTAGTGGCTGATCTTCAGTAGTGGGTGATCTTCAGTAGTGGGTGATCTTCAGTAGTGGATGATCTTCAGTAGTGGGTGATCTTCAGTAGTGGGTGATCTTCAGTAGTGGGTGATCTTCAGTAGTGGGTGATCTTCAGTAGTGGGTGATCTTCAGTAGTGGGTGATCTTCAGTAGTGGGTGATCTTCAGTAGTGGGTGATCTTCAGTAGTGGATGATCTTCAGTAGTGGGTGATCTTCAGTAGTGGGTGATCTTCAGTAGTGGATGATCTTCAGTCGTGGGTGATCTTCAGTAGTGGGTGATCTTCAGTAGTGGGTGATCTTCAGTAGTGGATGATCTTCAGTAGTGGGTGATCTTCAGTAGTGGGTGATCTTCAGTAGTGGGTGATCTTCAGTTGTGGGTGATCTTCAGTAGTGGGTGATCTTCAGTAGTGGGTGATCTTCAGTAGTGGGTGATCTTCAGTAGTGGGTGATCTTCAGTAGTGGGTGATCTTCAGTAGTGGGTGATCTTCAGTAGTGGATGATCTTCAGTAGTGGGTGATCTTCAGTAGTGGGTGATCTTCAGTAGTGGATGATCTTCAGTAGTGGGTGATCTTCAGTAGTGGGTGATCTTCAGTAGTGGATGATCTAGCATGTCTGCCTCATGCCTTTCTCTCCCAGACCCCTGGGCCCAGATGCGGTGCTGGTCTCCGGAGTGTTCCAGGGCACAGCGGCTGTAGACGCCCCTCGGCCTCCTCTCATCATGGACTTCCCCCAGTGGACCAAGGACCAGTTCATGGAGGACATGGCCATCGCCTGTCAGAAGCCCACCACTGTGAGTGTCCTGTGTCTGTTACTGCTTCACTCCATTCCACATCATCTTATTATATTCACTGACTTCTTCAGAAAACCGCACAGCTGTGGAACATTCCAGATCATACAACTGAACAGACACCTTCTAAACAGACAGGGCAGTGACACCAAACAACTGTAAAAACATGTCATCACGTACATGTAATCACACGCAATTAAACGTGTGCTTTGAATTAAACTGTGTAAATTCACAGTCATCCAGGTTAATTCAATCTTGAAATGAAAACAAAACAACTGGACAACTGGGTGAAGAAGTTCGTGTAGAGAGTGTGTTCTATGGAGAAGATCTGAACATGGGAAAACCTCTCAAACATTGAGTTTCTTGTAGAAAAAGAGCTCCATGACTAAAGATCAGTAGCATGTCTCCATAACTAGGCACAGAGGACCTTTCCAACTGTCGCACACTGGGACAGAGCCGCGTGGAGGAAGCTCTGGATATGGGTTTAGACAAAAAAAGAATAAAATACTGTAGTTTACATCAACAACAAATAATTGACGGGGAGCTGTCAACAATAGTCTTCTTGAAGACTTTATGTGGCATTTAGAAATGTCACATAAAGTGTTTCTCAGCACAAAAAAGTTGGTTAAGTGTTTAGTTAAATATTGACTTAGGATAATTGGAAATTAGCACTAAAATCTAAATGGGCTTAAATCACTGACCCAAAAGTAAATTAACACCAAACACAAGGTAAAGTATAAAACGATATCGACAATTTATTTACAAAAAAACAATAATAAAGAGAAGCATGTGTATACAATGGCTAATAACCTAGTCCTAAGCCGGCACAACACACCCTACGTTGCAGGCCTGTATCGTTGCTTGGGAACGTAGAGACCAAAAACAAAAAATGGTCGCTTCACTCAGAGAGCCAAAACAAACAAATGCAGAGGACCTTGTAACGTGTTAATCCCACTAGACTGGTCCAGGTAATGGGTCGTCCTCGGCTCAGTTGAGGGCAGCACGGGGGTCCAGATACAGCAGTACAAAGGTCCACCCCGATCCGCGGCCACTTGTCTTGGTTTCCCACGTTGCCAGAGGTACTCTGAGCGACGCGGGCACTCAGAGTGACTACCTGGGGTCCGTACTTCGTTGTCCAGTCCGGTAACGATCCTTTGTTAGCTTAGCCTCGCTAATACCAAGTAATAAGCGACAAAAACACACTGCTACGAAGCTGAAGCTACACAGCGTCCTACTTTTTAATGACTTCAACAAAAAGAAAACAGGATTGTAGGATTGACCTCTTTGATGCCTTCATTCAGTCCATAAAGTTGCAGTTTGGCTGAATGTGGCAGCGTAGTGACGGAGTGGCACATTGGCTTTGTTTCTTTTCACATGTACAGTCGCCGTGTGTTTTGGGTTTAGTGTCTTTGTATCAGGTACGTGCTCGGTATCTGCAGCTCATATAAATTGAAAGTGTATCTGATCTGATTGACCCGTTGACCCGTAGGTGGTGCTGTCCGACCAGCGGGACTTGTCGGAGATCGGCGAGTGGGGCGAGCGGCTGGTGCACTCCTTCCTGCTGCACTGGAGGGACAGCTCGGCTCCAGGGCGCCCCTCGGTGGTGGAGTGGTGCAACGAGAGCGGCGAGAGCGGCCAGCCCTACGACTTCAAACTGGCCTTCAGCCCCGACGACAGCGCCGTCTACGTCGAGGTCAAATCCACCGTCAAGGCGGAGAAGGCCTTCATCCACATGTCGGCCAACGAGCTGGACTTCGCTCTCAAGAAGAAGGAGCACTATCACATCTTCAGGGTGTACAGCGCCGGAGACGCCCAGAACGTCCGCCTGTGCCGCATCCAGAACCTGGCACAGCACCTCCACACCAAGAACCTCGACCTGTATATCTTTGTGTAGCCAAATCTGTATGGGACGTTTTCTGTGTCGTCACATTTGGAATTTTAAAGAAAGCTCTGGGATTTTGACCTGGAATGTGAAGTTTGTTTTTCTGAGAAGATTTCTCTTTTTTAATGCTTCATGCCTTTGAGTAAATCAGGGGGGCTATGGATTTTTAGTCAAAGTAATATTTTTAAGTTACTTAACAGGTCACAGGTTGAACTTAGACCATTTTATTTTAAGGACCAGTAAATATATGTATAATACAAGTTGAATTTGAAATTGAAAGCAAACACTGACAAATGACTTTCAAACTTCACTTCTGATGGCCAGAATAATTTCCATATTTGCACTTTCTACTGCACTGATTTTAGTTTTTAATGTGCCTCTTAAATCGACAGTTCTTTTTCTATTTTCTTTTTTATCCTGATGTTTGATGATGCCTGCTTTGTTTGGTAGCATTCTCTGTGCAGTATTTTAGTGTTTTCTACAGTTCTATCTTTGTTTCGTACCCGCACTGTTCATGCACTGAAATAAAGTAGTGTTAAGTGTACGACTCGAGTTTGTCTCTGTAACTATTGTAGTGTAAACGTCTGGTTATTATAATGGAGCAGATTTCTAAAGAATACCCAGGAAGAATGTAGAGAGGAGCATGTGAGGCAGTGTGGAGAGAGAACCAGAGGGATGATTGGACTTGTGCCCCTCTGTGTTATCATTTAGGTTAAAAGCTCCACATACTTCCTCCACACCTTTGAGCGCGTCGCGTTAGCATGTTTTCAATTATATCTGGTTTGAAGAAATATAACGTTAGCCATTAGCATGACTAACTGTTTTTTGCACACCATTATTCTGAAGCTTAAAGGGACTATACAGAGTTTAAAAATGTTAAAATGAAGTATTTTCCTCCCCCTTCATGTTCCTCCATGTCCTAATGTGTAGAATGAGCTCAGACCTGTTCACCACAACTGCCTCTAAAACCCTGCACTGTCACTCACAAAGGTGGTGCTTCGGGTCCGAAGTGTCGTTATGCACGAGCTTAATATAGAGACTGCAGTTACACATAAGACCTGAGGTGGCAGTAGTGAGCAAAAATGACCTACTTGCATTTAGTTTTTTTAAAGGAGATATCCTTGATTTTTTAATTTTCTGTTATTGGAATAAAGTTTGTTTTGTCCTTTAGTATATGGTAAAAGCAGACATTTAGCCAAAAAATACTGGTTTTAAAGCCTTTACATAAAGTGTCAGGCTAGTAGGCATTTTTTACAGTGAAGTGACAGTTTTCCCTGAAAGTTGTGAAACTCAGTCCCTGTGACGAATGTTGACGTTGTAAATGCATTAGGAAAGTTTGAGATGAGTTTGGACCAGAAAAAAGCAATTTGAAATTTGAGTGACCCTGTTTCTTTGTACAATCAGGTATAGCTCCTTTAAGAGCCGTGGTCATGGGGCCACGTGAGTGGCTGGCAGTGGGTGGTCAAAGTACTTGAAATTATGAGTAAAAGTACAGATACTATTGGTCAAATATTACCCCCCAAACGAGTAAAAGTTCCTCAAAATATCACGTATTTGCTGTACAAAATGAGCCTGGCTAACACCAATTCAGACACGAATGTCTCTCATGCGTCTGCACGAGGCCACAGCCAATCGTATCATCGTATGAGATGACGTATGACGTACCCGCTGTAAACTTTTGAGATAAACTATTTAGAACAAGGCCTAAAGCTTGATCGAAAAATACCATCGCGTCTGCTGCTGTCATGTTGGATCCGTAAATTATTATTTATTTTTTTAATACGTAAATAAACTACAAGCTTCCGTATGTCGAATAGCTCGTCATCGTCTTGCCGTCCCGCCTCGTTCTGTGATTGGTCCCAAATCTGTGCGAACATGTGGGCCATGGTCCCCAGACTGCAGTGCAGTTTGAAATGATTGCAGCCACACAGCAGCCTGGTGTTAGCCAGGTTAGTACTAAATACTCTTCAAAGTAGAAAGTACAAATCTGTTTAAATAAGTGTTAGGAAAAATAACTCTCGCTCTAAAAGAAAAAACAATCTGTCCTGAATTCACCTTCTGTACGGCACGAGTCAGTGGCGTTTGATAGTACATCTGCACAGCGCCACCTACTGTTCTGGAGTGAGCACGATTAGGCTTTTAAAGCGAACCAAACACATGGACAAATGGACTTTTCACTTTAGAGCTTTTATAGACATAGCGGAGCAGAAAGTGTTGTATTCATCCTTCAGATTTAGTGGATTTTAAAAAGTAAGAAGTTACTGCTGCACCACAGGGGGCGACAGATGATAGAGCCGGTCGTTCCGTGATCGGAAGGTGGTTAGAATCCTGACTTCTGCAGGTGCCACCTTACCTGCAGTGGAAAAGCTCTGACCATTTACTCGAGTAAAGTACAGATCCTCAAAAGCTCTACTTAAAGGAATAGGCCACCGTTTTTACATACTAAGATATGTTCTTACCTTACTTTAGACGTGTTAATATATCCCCGTCTGGTCTTTGTCCGTGCGCTCTGTCACGCAAACGGAGCACATACGCAGCCTCTCCCAGTTGTCACATAGCTCCGAAAAAGCTCACGATAGAAGCTACCAAGCTCTTCCACGTGTTCCCTATTTAAATAAAGTTACGTGAAGTGTTTTCATGCGAAGTATATTTACACAGAAATGTAACATGTCGATTTTATAAGCAAATAAAAAGGGGGACTATATTGTGAGGCGTAATGATACGAGGAGCAAAGCGTCCGCGTAGTAACTCCTAAAGACTTCCCCCGCTCACTTCCGTCAATAACCTTTAGGAGTTACTGCGCAGACGTTTTACTCCTCGTATCATTACGCCTCACAATATAGTCCCCCTTTTTATTTGCTTATAAAATCGACATGCTACATTTCTGTGTAAATATACTTCGCATGAAAACACTTCACGTAACTTTATTTAAATAGGGAACACGTGGAAGAGCTTGGTAGCTTCTATCGTGAGCTTTTTCGGAGCTATGTGACATGTGGGAGAGGCTGCGTATGTGCTCCGTTTGCGTGACAGAGCGCGCGGACAAAGACCAGACGGGGATATATTAACTCGACTAAAGTGAGGTAAGAACATATTTTAGTATGTAAAAACGGTGGCCTATTCCTTTAAAGTAATAGTCTGTAAGTTTGCTTCCAACAGAGTGAGGACATTTTTGGAAAGGGAGGACATTTTGGGTGGTGCTCACTTCTTTGAAGGCCTGTTTGAGGGTCCAGATGTGGCTTTAGGATTAAGGTTCGGGTCTTAGGGTTCAGGGTTAGGGTCTGGGTAATACATTATGTCTATGAGTGTCCTCACTAAGATAGAATTACAAACGTATGCGTGCGTGTGTGTGTGTGTGTGTGTGTAAAGTAGGTTAACTGTGATCAAGCCACAAAAATGTGACCAAAAATACAACACAATGTGATAAAAACACAACCAAAAAGGACGAAAACATGACAATCATAACGAGGAAGAGGCTTAGATGAGCAGTTCTTAGCGTTCAAATGAGGCGTTACACTGGCCTGTAACTGTAAGCTCCAGTCGAGACCTGGATAAAGGTCCCCCCCCCCCGGTTACATCACTGAACTCTATGTGAAACGATGATTAAGTTAACGCTTTGGTCATGGGGCAGACTCCTCCACAACAGCGCATTGTCTGAGCGGGAACATTGGCCGAGAGAGATGTTCCAAATATAGTGCGGGGAAGAATAGTGATCAGATGAAGCGCCTGGTGTGTTTTCACAGTTTATGCTCATGCCTTCAGATAAATATAGAGTCAGGCCGGTTACTGAGGAGGCCAGAGGGAAGCTCGCGCTTTCAGTCACTTTCAGGTGGTTGTCGGGACAATCATCACCAAACGTTTGTCGACCCAGTGGATTCCAGTTTGATGATGATGGTTGGATGACGTTTGAAACTTGAATGTCAAATCTGTGTCCAGGCCACAGAAACTAGGATTTTTCCGACTTACGACCTCAGAGCGTTCCAGCTGAACAAAGTCGTATGAAAACATCAGACCTGGAACGATACAATCCAATATGTGAGGGGCCGATAAGTACATGCTGTGATACAATATATTCCAATGCATGAAGTATTCAATTTATGAGTTTTCATTATGAATTTAATAAGAAAGTGCAAGTTGAGTTTCCTAAATGCATCAATTAAACATAAATCAGTCTGATATTGATTCTTTGAAAAGCGCAAATGGCAGAAAAGCATTCTGAAACGTGCTTTAAACAATCAGCGCTGATTGTTTAAAGCAATCATCGTCAAATCAGGTCTTAAAGGAACAGGCCACCGTTTCCATACTGAGATATGTGCTTACCTGAGCTTAGACGAGTTGATGCGTACCTGTCTGGTCTTTGTGTGTGCCCTCAGTCACGCAAAACAACAAAAGATGTTGTTAGCATTTGGCCTCTCCCAGTATATTCCTATAGCTCCAAACAGGGTGAAGTTGGAAGCGACCACGCTCTTCCACGGCCACACACAGACCAGACAGGTACACATCAACTCGTCTAAGCTCAGGTAAGAACAGATCTCAGTATGGAAACTGTTCCTTTAACTAAATGATCCTTCAGTCAAAAACATAGGCCTTGATTTGTTCTATAACTGAGTTGAGTATCAAAAGTATTGCAATGCGATACACATATTTCAACAAAGAAGTATTGTGATGAATTGTAAAATAATATTTCGTCCCAGGGCTAATGCTACAACAGCTAGCTAATAAATGCTAACGTTTTATGAGCATTTCTCCACACTAGATATAATTCAAAACATGCTACATAACATTACACTGAAAGTAACGTTCTCTTCACTGCAGTGTTATTGATCATTAGCTGCACTTCTCCACTGGGGGTCGCCAGAACTCGGAGCACTCCGGTCATCTCTGAGTTTACATGTTGCAATTACCACCTCGAACACCATGAGGCGGGACATTCACCAGTCTCCAGCCTGTCCTGTGTGTTTAGTGTGTTGTTGTTGTTGTTGTTGTTGTTGTTGTTGTTGTTGTTGTTGTTGTTGTTGTTGTTGTTGTTGTTGTTGTTGTTGTTGTTGTTGTTGTTGTTGTTGTTGAACAGATCCTAAAGATTGAGCTTCCATAACAGAGCCATAAATCTCATGACTAAATGAAAGCTGCCCGGCGCTGCTCCATGGTGGCGTGTTCTGACCCCCGGCCTCTTCTTGAAGTCATCAAAGTGATTGCATCAGATGTATTTCTGAAATGACCTATTTTTGTAAACCAAGTTTTTCCATATGTTAGTGATGAGTTTGGAATCAGCTGTTGGGTTGCGACTCACGGCCCTTTGCTTAGTAACCATCAATAAACTGTTTTTCTATACTTAGCCTTGAATTCTGTAAGATGGATAAGCATATTTACTGTCAAAAGATCCAACTGCAAAAACGTTGTGTGGTGATAAACCTTGCAGTAAAAAAGTGGCAAATGGATAAGTATACTCAGGAACATCCCTGCTGGAGACTCTCATGGACAATGATCCAATCAGATGCAGAATGAGCTCTAGATCCCATAGTTTGGAACAGCTTGGAAATCAACTTCCTCAATCCCAGCTCCTGTCCTTGACAAAGGCCCCGTCAGTGCCAGGACAGCCTCCAGTTTACAACTCAGCCCAGGTCCAGCTGTAGAGACTTACGAAGAGCCTCACAAACATTCACTTTGAAGAAACAGGCCATACTGAGATATGTTCTTACCTGAGCTTAGACGAGTTCATGTGTACCTGTCGGGTCTTCATGTGTGCCCTCAGCATTTAGCCTCTCCTCCTCATATACAGTGCCTCTCGTGAGTATTCATACACCTTGAATTCTTGCACATTTTGTCATGTTTACAACCCTAAACATGAAGATTTTATTTTGATTTTTTTACTGAACGTTCACACACAAGTAACAGACAACTGTGAAGTGAACGCAAATGATACATGATTCTGTTAATTTTCAAAAAATAGAAAAGTGAAAAGTGGGGCGTGCATAAGTATTCATACAGTATTTTCTGAGTGCATTAAATTGCCTTTAAAACATTCCTAATGACTGCAGAATGTTCACACCTTGGCCTAACGGTTAAATAGAGGCACCTGTGTGTAATCTACTCTCAGTATAATTACAGCTGTTCTTTTAGGCCCTCAGAGCTGTGGTCGGAGTGTATTGGTCACTAAACAACATCATGAAGGTCAAGGAGCACCAGAGAGGTCAGGGATAAAGCTGTGGAGAAGTTTAAAGCAGCGTTAAGTTATACAAAGATTTCCCAAGATTTAAACATCTCCCGGAGCAACTGTTCAATCCATTGTTCGGAAATGAAAAGAGTAAAGCACCACTGCCAACTTACCAAGACGTGTTCCTCCACCTAAAATATCAGAGCGAACAAGGAGAGCACTGGTCAGAAAGGCAACCAAGTGCCCCATGATAACTCTGGAGGAGCTGTGAAGTGCTGCTGCTGAGCTGGGGGAATCTGTACATGGGACAACTATAAGTCGTATCTACACAAATCTGGCCTTCATGTACGAGTGGAAGAAAAAAGCCATTATTGAAAGGAGGCCATAAAAAAATCCTGTTTGAAGTTTGTGGAAGTCATATGGAGGACACAGCTGCCATGTGGAAGAAGGAACTTTGGTCAGATGAGACAAAAATTGAACTTTTTGGCCCAAATGCAAAACGTTATGTATGGAGCAAATCTGACACTGCTCATCGTCCTGAGTGCACCATCCCCAGTGTCAAATATACGGGGGGGGAGCATCATGCTGTGGGGCTGCTTTTCCTCAGTGGGGACTGAGGAGAGTGTAAGAATAGTTTTGAAGATGGATGGAGCCAAATACAGAGACATTTTGGAGGAAAACCTGCTGGAGTCACAAGAGAACTGAGGCTGGGGCGGAGATTCACGTTCCAGCAGGACAATGACCGGAAACACAAAGATAAACAACAACTACAATGGAATGGTTCAATAAAAACATATTAATGTGTTAGAATGGCCCAGTCAAAGTCCTGACCTAAATCCTATTGAAAATCTGTGGAAAGGTCTGAAAACTGCTGTTCACAAACGCTCTCCTTCTAATGTGACAGAGCTTGGGTTGTTTTGTAAAGAGGAATGGGCTAAAATGTCAGTCTCTACATGTGCAAATCTTGTAGAGTCAGACCCCAAGAGACTTGCTGCTGTTATTGCAGCAAAAGGAGGTTCCACAAAGTATTCATTCATGCTGTATGAATACTTATGCACGCCCCACTTTTCACTTTTCTATTTTTTGAAAAATAACAGAATCATGTATCATTTTGCTTTCACTTCACAGTTGTCTGTTACTTGTGTGTGAACGTTCAGTAAAAAAAATCAAAATAAAATCGTCATGTTTAGGGTTGTAAACATGACAAAATGTGCAAAAGTTCAAGGTGTATGAATACTAACGAGAGGCACTGTAGGTGAAGATAGAAGCTACCAAGCTCTTCCACGGTCTCCCATACTTCGGCGTCCCAAATGAATGTTGGTTTTCTGCACGTTTGTGACTTGTCATGACAAGGCTTTGCTGTGGGCTTTGTGTCCTTCTCCTGCTGAAGGCCTTTGAGTCGGTCACACGTCTCAGCACAGAGAGGCCTTGTTATTGTTTGACTTTATATAATGTGCATGTGTGAGGAGCCGCCTCACGCCCTCTCCTGCCAGGGCTCAAGTTCAGGCCAGTTCTTTAGTCCGGGGTGTTTCAGGCCAAGTCCAGTCCCAAGTAGGCTGTTCGATACGAGTATTTTGACGATACTTAGTTTTTGATACCGATACCTGAGCGCTAGGTATGGAGGACCGTGGCTGCCAAAACTATAAATATATACATAAATAAATAAATAAATAAATAAATTTAAAAAAGATAAAATTTGCAAAGAAATGCGTGCAATTATGAGAATAAGTGCATTTATTTCTGTATTTATTTATTTATATATTTATTTATTTCTGTATTTATTTATTTATTTACATATTTATTTATTTTTGTATTTATTTATACATTTATTTCTGTATTTCTCTATTTATTTATCTATTTCTGTATTTATTTTTGTATTTATTTATTTATTTATATATTTATTTATTTCTCTATTTATTTATTTATTTATCTATTTATTTATTTATTTCTCTATTTATTTATTTATTTTTGCATGTATTTATTTATTTCTCTATTTATTTATTTATTTCTGTATTTATTTTTTTATTTATGCATTTATTTATTTATTTCTGTATTTATTTATTTATTTCGCTATTTATTTATTTATTTCTGTATTTATTTATTTATTTCTGTATTTATTTATTTATTTCTGTATTTATTTCTGTATTTATTTCTGTATTTCTCTTAATGAGATGCAAATCATGGGGTGGGTCGGGATGCCTCTGCTGTAAGCTCATTGGTCAATCTTTTTCCTTGCTCCAGAGCTTGTCCAGCATAGACGGCCATGTTGAGATCACTGTGTTCTCGCTATAGCCATGTCAGAACGAAAAGAAAAAAAAGCATTCTTCCATATGCAGCAATTGCATTGTGTGTGTGTTTTTAAAAAAAATAAGTAAATTATCCTTTGCTCTGGGTCGCTGAACAGCCTCCATTTTGGAGTGGTGAACGATTGCATGTTGGACCTCAAGCATATCTAGTTGGGGACTGCTGTGCTATGTTCTAATGAGCTGAGAAGACTGGCGGACAGGAGAATCTGTAGTGTTGACTATATTATTTTCCGTTTGGATCAGTTACGTAAAGTCCCGTCGCCAGACGTCAGTCTTAAGGCGGCATTAGTATTACTCTAAAGAACATATTTTTCGGTATTCGCGTAGCCCTGGCGCACACTGATCATTACATTAAACATAATCAACAGCAAATATGACCAGACCATGCAACTACAGCTGTAACATCAGTCCTCGTGGCGGAAACGTCAGTAGCCCTACATGCGTTTCTCCGAGCTGAGCCTCCTCATCAACACATCCTTCTACTCAGACTTGAACTTATGAGTGAGGCGGACTTCAGCGCTTTGTAGTAAAATACACAGGAGCACCTGTCACTGCCTTTGCCAAAAGTCTCTCACGAGCATCGTGGACTCTCAGGGCGGAGGATGATCGTTGATACCCCTCTATCATATCACCTATATTTTATTTTGTGCCCAGACAACACGGGAGCCGTGCGCAATTGCGCACGGCTCCCGTGGAGGGAACCGTGCCAGAGAAAGAGAGAGAGGGATTAAATGCCGCCGGTCCTCTCTCTCCGTGAGGAGGAAATAGTTAGGTTACTTGTTGTGGAGTTTGGGCTGGTCTAATCGGGCAGAAAGCGCGAAAGTAACACTGTGCAAATGAGTGATCTTTGCCCAATTTGTAGTGGTTATACAGCAGTTCTGCAGGCCTTCTCGTGGTTATACGGCGTATGTCTGCGTATCACGTAGTCTACTACACCACATCTGTGTCAGGGGGGGCGGGCATGGCCCCGTATGGCCAGCCCATAGCGACGGGTATAACCACTAGAAAACATGCAGGATTGCCGGATAACCACGACAAACCGGACCAAGATACGTATCACTCATGTACGAAGTGTTACTTTGCGCTTTCAATCGGTTTAATACACCGCACGCGACGAGCTCTCTCGCGCAAAGTGCGTACATGTACATTACAGGCGTGCGCTGAGAAGCGCCATGCTGTCAAGATGCGTGTGCCCACTACAAACCTCTACAAATTGGGCAAAGATCACTCAATTGCACAGTGTTACTTTCGCGCTTTCTGCCCGATTAGACCAGCCCAAACTCCACAACAAGTAGCCTATTTCCTCCTCTAGCACGGAGGCGGCATTTCATCCCTCTCTCTCTTTCTCTGACACGGTTCCTTCCAAGCTGCGCTCGTGCGCAATTGCGCACGGCTCCCGTGTTGTCTGGGCACAAAATAAAATATAGGTGATATGATAGAGGGGCATCAACGATCATCCTCCGCCCTGAGAGTCCACGATGCTCGTGAGAGGCAAAGGCAGTGACAGGTGCTCGTGTGTGTTTTACTACAAAGCGCTGAAGTCCGCCGAAAAGTCCCCGCGTTCGAAGTGTGCGTTTTACACTCAGACACTGGAGCTTTCAGTGAAGCTGAGAGAGACTGAAAAGTGGACGCGGCCACAGCACTGACCGAGCCATATTCATGGTACAAACGGTGGCGCGAGTGTGGGGGTGTGTGTGGGGGGAGTGTGGGGGTGCAGGCGCTCGTTCTACAGCCCCAGAGTCCGGTCGTTTTCCACGCTCAGAAACGTGTTTTCGTTGCATCGGCGCAGTATTCTGCACAGACGCAAGGCCCAGCTCATTCAGCTGCTTTTGAAAAGGACCTCACTAAGTTCAAGTCTGAGTAGAAGGATGTGTTGATGAGGAGGCTCAGCTCGGAGAAACGCATGTAGGCCTACTGACGTTTCCGCCACGAGGACTGATGTTACAGCTGTAGTTGGTCTGGTCATATTTGCTGTTGATTATGTTTAATGTAATGATCAGTGTGCGAAAAATATGTTCTTTATAGTAATACTAATGCCGCCTTAAGACTGATGTCTGGCGACGGGACTTTACGGAACTGATCCAAACGGAAAATAATATAGTCAACACTACAGATTCTCCTGTCCGCCAGTCTTCTCAGCTCATTAGAACATAGCACAGCAGTCCCCAACTAGATATGCTTGAGGTCCAACATGCAACCGTTCACCACTCCAAAATGGAGGCTGTTCAGCGACCCAGAGCAAAGGATAATTTACTTATTTGTTTAAAAAACACACACACACAATGCAATTGCTGCATATGGAAGAATGCTTTTTTTTTTTTTTCGTTCTGACATGGCTATAGCGAGAACACGGTGATCTCAACATGGCCGTCTATGCTGGACACGCTCTGGAGCAAGGAAAAAGATTGACCAATGAGCTTACAGCAGAGGCATCCCGACCCACCCCATGATTTGCATCTCATTAAGAGAAATACAGAAATAAATACAGAAATAAATACAGAAATAAATAAATAAATACAAAAATAAATAAATAAATATAGAAATAAATAAATAAATACAGAAATAAAGAAATAAATGCATAAATAAAAAAATAAATAGAGAAATAAATAAATAAATAGAGAAATAAATAAATACATGCAAAAATAAATAAATAAATAGAGAAATAAATAAATAAATAGAGAAATAAATAAATAAATAGAGAAATAAATAAATATATAAATAAATAAATAAATACAAAAATAAATACAGAAATAAAGAAATAAATAGAGAAATACAGAAATAAATGTATAAATAAATACAAAAATAAATAAATATGTAAATAAATAAATAAATACAGAAATAAATAAATATATAAATAAATAAATACAGAAATAAATGCACTTATTCTCATAATTGCACGCATTTCTTTGCAAATTTTATCTTTTTTAAATTTATTTATTTATTTATTTATTTATGTATATATTTATAGTTTTGGCAGCCACGGTCCTCCATAGCTAGGTGCTTCGACACCTAATATTTGTCATTGAGAACCAGAAAACAGAACAATAATGCTTTGAAGATATTCAAATTCACAATATTGGGTTCATCTCCAATGTCAGGAAATGTATGAAAAATGGGGTTGAATTTGAAAGAAATTGTGCCAAAAATTGGGTAAAAAAATGGGGGAAAGAAAAGGAAAAAATGTGTAAAAAAGAATTGGGAAAAACATTGGACAAGAAACGGGGAAAATGGGGCGAAAGTCATTTATTTTTGAGCTCACACAACTAAATCACTTCCTTTAATGCTGTCCCCGGACCAACAGCATCGACACTTGGATCTATATGATTTATTTCCCGGTTCAGTGTTTTCATATTTTGCTCCCAGTAAAACCGATCCAAACTGGAATGATTTAACAGGACCCGGCCCTAGAGTCCCGAGCCTTAGACAGTTATATCAAGTCAAGTGTCATGTTGTTTGAATCCAGTCCAGGTCACCACTTGCAGGTCCACATCTCAGTTATGTGCCAGTCATTCAGAAGGAATCATGATTTTACTGTGTGACTAAAACAGCAGATCACACATGTCTGGCCCCCTCTCCGCTGGAGCTGCTCCCTGTGCTGGCCCTTAGTCTGTACGGAGACAGCGAGCCGGCAGGTCTGCTCGCTGATTGGCCCCGTCCGTGCAGAGAGGCGTATCCTCCTCCCCTCTCGGCTCTCTGATTGGCTGTAGCCGCTCTCTCGGGCCGCATTGTGAAAAGCTGCGGATTGGAGGAGCCGCCGATTTGACTCAGGCCATGATCCTTCCGGATGCCTTTGAATGAACAACAAAACTCAGATTATTCAACTCTTTTTTTCATCTGATTGTGTCCAAATCAAGACCTCAGTGACGTCACAGGATATTGTAAAGAGTCGTTTTGTCCTTGGGCATTGAGCGACTTGTGGTGGTGGGAGGGGCCGATGGCACAGATTGGCAGCCTCACTTCCATCGGTCTACCCCAGGGCAGCAGTGGTTACAATAGTAGCTTGACTACAATGCGAAGCCACTATCAGGCTATTATTATATTGCTACTTCTTCAGATATTTGATCCTATATTGCTGTCATGTTTCGCAGATCAGAGCAGCTCTAGTGTTTGTTTCTTCAATTTGATTAGGCTATATTACAGGATTTAAAAGTCAGTACATTAATTTGGCATTAAATTCACACTATTTATAAACATCTTGGAAATACATAGCATTGATCAACATTTTTATATACATTTCATATAAGTTCATTCACCACAATAATGGTCTGAAACATGTTTCATTTAGCAAATGTAAATTGTTTCCTCTCCTTGATAACATGTTTGCAAATCTTAAGAAATGAAATACGCGCGTTTTTGGCATTCAATTATAGTATTTGAACAGTGAAAAGTGCATTATAAACATACAATATATGAGCATTTTCAAAAGTAAACCATGAGCCAACATTTGAACATCATTTAATAAGAAAACATTAAAAGATGTTTTGTTATCCGTCAAAAAACAACAACATGACGAGTGACCGATATTCGCCTTTCGACGCGATCGATAACACCGATCCTAAATCTGCGGTCCTGAATGTGCCGCTCCTCCGGTCGGCAGGTCCCTCCCCTCCCCCCTCTCCCCCCTCTCCCTCCCCCTCTCTCCTCACACAGCGATGCGGACGCGGTGAGGGCGACAGGCTGCGGGGATGCTTGGCTCGACACCCAGCGCCTGTGCACGGCCGCTCGGACATTCCTCCCCGGGAGACAGGCGCTTCCACCGGGCTTCCTCCTGTTAGCATGCGGCCGTGTTCACGGTCCTCCTCCTCGCGGGCGGCGCACGGGCCGGAGTACAGCGCTAGCATATGGATGAAGCCGACTGAAGGGTGATTATTTTATTTATTATTTATTTTAAATATTATTGTTGTTATTGTATCAGTAAGCTGTGTTTTTTTTATTTTAATTTCATTATATATTTCATCAAAGCATTCAACATAATGTACGGCTGTGCTGTTTTTGCGCACCCAGCTAGCGCTCTCCCATTTTCTCTCATTTTACTATCTTCATTAGCATTTCCAGAATGTATTTTTTATAAATGAAAATTTAAATTGCTCATCTCCATTTTTTTATAGACAAAAATATGTGCACTTTATTTTTTTTAAATTTCTTTTAGCTAACACTTCATATTATTATTTTTTATAATTATTGTCGTTATTGTCATTGCTGTGATGATGTATATATATGTATTATGATTATTTCAGCTCGTGGTGATGTTTGAGCTCGTGTTGTTTTTGCGCAGCACTAACCCTGTATCATGTCTGAACTGTCGTGGAGCCACATTCTTTTCATACATGTACTGTGAGTCGGTTCCTGTGGCGCTGGTGCCGGGCCGGGCATATCTGCAGTGCCTCTGTAGATGTCAGTGCGGTGGGTCGGACACAATGCAGGTAACGTGACGTAGAGCGCGGTGTTTATATCCACAGGCGCCACGTTAGGGTGATGGCTGAGTGCAAGGGCTAAACCAGTACCTTTAAATACGGAGGAAGCACATGAAATAGGACCAGGATGAACTGTCGGGTATTTTACAATCCAGTTATCCAGGTGAGGACTTAACTCTCGGGCTAAACCAGGACTAAATCAGGTTGAGCCCATGGCGCCCTCTGACTCACAGACTAGTCCAGGTAAAAAGCATGGAGGTAAACCTGGAATGAAACCAGGTCTAAGCCGTTGGACTGACTCCACAGGGATGAACCAGTCCTGTAAATATGGCTCTAAAACTATAAGTTGTGGAGTATTTTAGTTTATTTTGAACACAACATAGTCTTTTCATGTACAAATAGCGCTTTTAAAGGAATAGTTCACCGTTTTTTCCACACTGAGACATGTTCTTACCTGAGTTTAGACGAGTTGATACGTACCTGTCTGGTCTTTGTGCCCGTGGAAGAGCTTGGTCGCTTTGGAGCCATAGGAATATGCTGGGAGAGGCCAAATGCTAACAACATCTTTGGTCATTTTGCGTGACTGAGGGCATGCACAAAGTCCAGACAAGTACGCATCAACTCGTCTAGGCTCAGGTAAGAACATATCTCAGTGTGGAAAAACGGTGGCCTGTTCCTTTAACACAGTCTTTTCATGTACAAATAGTACTTTTAAGTGATTGCTTATTGCCGTAAGGTTACCACTGAAGGGTTCAAGGGGTCCACTAGACCAAAAAGGTTGGGAACCGCAGCACTAGGCGTTGCCGGGGAGGTCGTCCTAGATCCTCCACTGGTGTATGATTGACAGTGTGGATGGGCGAGTGGTTCCTCACAAATCCTTACAGTGCCATATTTTGAACTCCTGATTTCCTGTTGAAATCCATCCGTGCTCAGAGCCAGCTTAGCCCTCAGTGACAGCAGCAGCCCCCCCAGAGCCTGTCCCTCAGTGCGGGTGACTCACAGCTCTGAATGTAGGTCGCTCTATCATCCCGGGACAGGCTAACTCTCCGCGCTCCCACTGGCACCCGGCTCACAGCGGAGTTATACTTGTCAACATTGAGGCTCTGTTGTAGATGAAAGCTCGCACTGAGGATGTTTAAACGTGAGGAGGTTCCTCCCCCCAAGAGGCTTCATCGGCATCTTTGAGCAGCAGGCTGAATAGAAACCGAGAAGGGAGGGGTTTACCTTGTCCTTGGTTGTTCCACATTAACTCCTCTGTCTGGCATCAGTTTGTTTTGATACTGATCCAGTGAAGGCTGTTGGACAAGGTCACTTCAGTTTTTTCCAATAAAAATGGGAGGTACAAATGATAAGACAGACTGCATTCGTCTCACAATGGAGAAATTCACTTGTTAACCTCTTAACCCCGAAATGCATTTCCTCCAGTTTGGCTTTACCCAAATCTAAAAGCTTCCACAGCCAACAGACCAGGGCAACGCCTCATTTGAAAGCTACACTTACCAAATGTATCTAAGATTATTCCTCGTGTTTCCATGCGTTGTTGCTTTGTTATCGTCACTTATTCATCGCTTTTTACTCATGTTTTTGTAACTTTTTTGACCCTTTCTTGTCACGTTTTGGCTGTTGATGCTTTTTCATCCTCATTTACGTCTCGTTTTGGCTCTTTTTTGACAAGGGTTTTTTCAGGAAGCTTTTAGATGTGGGCACTGCCTGGATACCTGGAGAAAATGTGCTTGTGTAGGTGGGGGTTAAGAGGTTAAAGCAGCTCTTAAGAAAACGCTCCTCAAAGGAGAGCAAGGTAAATGTGCAAACAAGTGCGAAAAAGGTCAAGAAAACAAATATAAACCAGTCAAATCCTCTGTGTGCAGATCGATCCACGTATCTGTAGAAGAGATACCGACGTCTGTATCCTATACCTGAGAGCTGGTTTAGATCTGAAGAGTTTTCATAAGAGTCCTCTGACTCTGTTCCTGTGACACTGAGAGCAGCAGCACCATCTCGCATTAGACACGCAGCACGCTTGAATGGAATAACCCCAGGCTCTAACACAGAGGTGGAAGCAAACTGACGACAGGCTCATGTTCCTTGTATACAGTGAGTAGTGGCAGTTCTCCAGTCGGGCTGGATTGTCACGATCTGATACGTATCATGATACTCAAGGGCCAATCCGATACGTAAATATGATAAGTAGTATGTTTACCTTCAAATGTGTAAAAGTTTATAAGATTGGAAAGTGCATTAACACCAAAGCAACAAAGTGCTGTGTAACTGTTACTGGAAAGGAGTGCAGGATAAAAACAACAGTATTGCGATACTTGATAAAGTATCGATACTTTGGTACTTTGGTATTGCAGCAAAAAGTATTACGATCCGACAATTTGTCCCAGCTGTAGATTTTATTCCCCCAGTTCAGTTGACGCCCCCTTTAGGTTCCCATAGACCTGAGTGTATATAAAGAGTGTGTCTTTGCTTTTGCATTTGTGTGTGTATTTGGTAATAAAGTCAAACACACATTACTCTTTGTTTGTTAGAACATGAGATACTGATCTAAAGTTCCAGAAATGACTCATGCGCGAGTGGCTCAGAACACAGCTCCAGGTCTGGAGGACAACATAGTAACATGCTCCAAAAAACGGTATAATACCCCCTTTAAAACCTGCTTTCACCTCATTGTTTTTGGGAACATGAACATGGATTCCCTCAATTTTAGGAAATAATGTAATGAGACACTTCAACAACCCAGTCCAGATGATGGCTGAAGAAGTCTTGTCCCTGAGAGCTTATGATGAGACATTGGCCATTATTAAAGCTAATCACATTCATCTCAGACACAGACCTGTACATGGTTGAGTGCAGTATTGGTATTGTTTGTATTGTGTGGTGTTCTGGAGGGGGAAACCCTTCTCTGTCTGTGAAGTGTCTCCAGTGTGTGAACACAGGCTCACTGTCCGTGCTGTAACGTATCTTCTTGACCTCTGACACAAACACACGTTGGCTTGTTTCAGATATCATGTGACTGTGTTTACTTGTGCAGCTCTAGCACATTAGCATTTGTTTGTTGTGTAGTTCCCAGGGCGGACCGTTCTGCCTCGAGTTAGAAGTCTGTGTGTTTTGGAAGAACACGCCCTGGTGGAAACTCTGCATTAGTTCAGCATATCATATTTAGAGTTTTTCTAACATGTTTATAATGATGTTATCAATTGTTCATGAACACAGCACTCTTTGAGACTTGGTTGTGATTTGCTAGAACAAGATGTGCTTGATTCAGTCTGCGCAAAATGGTCCATGGAAAGTCTGTGCTCTTCAAGGGCCAGAGCCATTGTAGATTGATATGACTGAGCTCATGTTATTTCACTGGAACATCAATCCTACCAAATTAAAAGACAGATAAAGAATGGACAATAATGTCTAAGGGCAAAACCAGAACTGTTGTCATTTTTCTGATCCAGCTTTAAACCCTTGGTGTGTTTGATCCAACAAAACTAGAACTAAACCAAGACTAAAGTGGAACGAAACCGTCATACTCTCCTTTCTCTGTTCACCAACCCGGAACCAGGCTCATGAACGTCCTGTCTGTGTCCCCAATGATTGAGATTCATGGTTTGGTTTCGATTTGATGTATTATTACAGTTTTTCCCGATACCGGTTCTTTAACGATACTTATTTTACGATACCGATACCTGAACGACACCTATACTAAAATATTTCCTTTGATACTGTCCCTGGACACAACAGCATCAAAATCATGTTATTTTTTGATGCCTGTAGTACCTGACCTTTCTTCTGATACCATGTGGTTTAATGGTACCCTCGTCCCAGTCATATTACTCACATATTACACACTGTAGACTTTGTATCGGTTCAGAAACGTGTGTCGTCTGCCTATAGTCATACTGTAGTACCCTCAAGCAAGACACTTCCCCACCTCGCCAGTGAGACCAGTGTGTGATCGGTGGTCGGTGCAGAGTGAAACCCTTCCACAAAGCGATATTTCCCAGACCGAAGCGGCAGGAGCAGATCTGGTATTTGATGGGAAAGCGCTGTGGGGGTCCGCTGTGGAGATGCTGCCGATGACTGCGGGGCTGGGGTGGGGGGGTGGGGGGTGTTGCGTAAGTGCAGATTTGGAGCCGCTAACCCTACAGCTTAGCGTCACATTATGAGAGCGCTGCAGGGAGGAGCTAACATTCGCAGGGGACATTGTACTTGGGTTCAGTGACAGCAGCTGAAATCCCAGTGGAAGACGAGAGGACAATAGCAACACTGGATTATCTGTGCTCTGTTTGAACGTTTACATCTGCCTTTGGGAATGAAGGGTCAGTGCTCAGGTAGCAAACATGTTTCAACGCGACATTCACTCTGACGTTGGTAGGGGATGTAGGATTTGTTGTAAACATTTCAGAAACGTGACCTGTCAGTGTCCCCAGATTAAGGATGTCAAGATTAAAGCGGTTTTACAATTACCGCGGTTCTAAAAACTCATGGTGGGTTAATCGTAAGAAGGTTGGGACCCACACTAAACCACTAAAGCCGGAGTGGATTTGTGCCAAAATCCACCCAAAAACACATGAAGCGTTGCATAACGTTGCCAGAGGAAGAGTCCCAAAAGAACCATGTGTTTTTGTGTCGCGGTTAAAACAAAAGTGAAACTGTGAAGGCACTTGTAAGGTTAGGAACTATTCTGTACTTTGAATTCATGAGACACAGATGTTTTTAGAAGATCTGTAAGAATCCTTCACACCAGTTTGATTCTCGCGCATATTTACTGATACTGAGAGCTAGTTTTAAAAAGGCAGACGAGTCACAAGTTTGACGATTCATGGATATTCTATTCCTCATTTAAACGCTCAGAACCTCCTGAGCTTTGGCTGCAGGAGGCTGCACGATGGTGTGATTGAAGCTGTAGCGTTACTGTCCGTCTGCTGTGTAGATGAAGGCTGTGTTTGTGCGTCAGACAGACGGTAGCTGCTGACCCGATGACTCACTGGGCTGCTCTCCCACTGTCTGCAGCCTCTGTGTGCTGCTCTGGAGGAATATCAGCCCAGCAGTGACACGGACCTACATCATGCATTTATAGCTGTGGGATATTGTAAGGATTATTTTGAGAAACACGGAGGTGTGCTCATCCCTTAAAGGGGACAATTCCAAAACTGACTTTTGTGATCTTTTAAGCTGGTGATGGTGGTTTTCTTGTAGTTAGGACCTGGAGTGGTTTTAATGAGTGATTTATACATGTCTAAGGAATCCTACTCTGCCTTTGTGTGTTTTGTCTCTGGAAATGTCCATTTGCACCTCTCTAACCCCTGCCCTGCCTAAGAGCACAGACCTGCTCTCACACTGATCAAAAAACACGTCATTCTTCGATTATTATGATGTCTCCACAAGGAAAATGTTTCTTTGCATGTCAAAGCCAGGGCGTAGTTTGGTGATACTATTGGTGAGTCTGAGTGAAAGATCACACGATGTGACCTTCTCCACATGAAGTTGGTGTTTGGGTAATATAATGTGCTTTAAGAGGCGACGCTCCAGTAACTACTGTGACACTAACGAAACAACTCTCCTCATGCGGGCGTTTAGTGAGAAACAGGGCAGTGCTTTATTCACCATCATATGTTTTCTTCATGTTTCACATTGATGGCGATGGTTGTGCCATCGTCTTTGTGTTGGTTTGGTTCCCGTCTGTGTTTTGGTGACGACAATAATGACGTTTGCTTTAGGGTGGGTCTGAATTCCGTGGGCTTTGGACTGGTTTGTATTTTTAAACTGTTTTAGGTCAATATTGCCTCTTGCACAGTTTAACTTGTTAAATAATGTGTGTAATAGATGATCAGATAAAAACATCATGTGTCTCCTTTGATAGCTGTGGAGCTGAGGTCGGCGAGGCGTCCTGCATGTGTGCTATGGCCTAATCAATCAGCCATCATCCAGCACTTGTGAAGAACAAACTGTAGGCGATGGATTTAGTGTGTGTAGAAGCTCATACAAAACAAATTTCAAAGCACTAGATTGACACGAGGGATGCAACGAGTCCACATAATATGGAGAATCGTTGCCTTGTGTTGTTAACGCTGTTGCCATGCTGCGACGTCATCTGCATACCCTCCAGACAGCTTCTCCGAAGGCTGACTCGGGGAATCACCAGCATGTAGCTAATCGGCATCACACCATGGGCTGATACGTCCATGTTTTGTGTCTTGGCTTTGACCACTTTGGAAGACGATCTGACCATCTCAGAGCCTGTCCCTCACTTCTCCTGCATGTTCTCCTTGTGTGGAGAGATCAGAGCCCGAAAACAGCCCTCCTCTGTGGGACAGGCCTGTCATAAAGCACAGAGGCTAAGACAACAGCAGTGGACCAGAGAGTTTAGTGTGTGATGGACGTTGATGGCCACGGTGAGAGCACTTCACAACCTTCTCTGAGATCTTGAGGCACCGTCCTGGTCAAAATGACAGACTATGGTCAAGTTTTTTTTTAAATATTATTTTTCTTGTTGAAAGGCTGTTGGAATGAAGCTTCCCAGGTGATGGTGCTGTTTGTAATTAGAGGAAGTGTGGTCAAAGTAGGTCCACGCTCTGAACCATTATCTACAAGTGCGGCCATTTTCAGCAGCTGTAACTGACCTGAAGTGTCCAGACGTACAAAGTGACCACTGCTCTGATACATCTCCAGTGTGAGAAAAGTAGAAACACAACCACTATTGATCAAAACACATAAGCCAAAATGTTAGACTGCGTCAGATCTAATGATTGATCTTTTAAATGTTTTATGGACTGACTTTTTTGTTTTCCTTCAGCGTTCAAAAGCACATCGAATACAACAGGCAACCTTGGACGTATTGTAATAGTCCCCTGTATTGGCGTAGTGCTGAGTGACTCCATGGTGTTATGTAAGCCGTCTCAGCGTCTCCTCCTGCCTCAGTCAGAGTGCGGAGGGAGAAAATATGCCACTGCAGCTGTCCTGCACTCAGCCCTGTAGTGTTTGCTCCTGGCTCAATGCAGACTATTAGCATTTCCACTCTTTGTTACAGCACACTTCAGCAGCTGACCTTCAGAACAAACGGATGCCTCACATTTAGTTTGTAGACCTCCCGGGGCCATCACGTTTCCGAAGTTCTCTTCTCTGTTAATGCATATAATAGTGGTAATAATGTAAAAAAATAAAGGACAAGGAACGCCTGGATTCTTTTGGTTTTGATTGTGTTAGCTTGTAGCCTGTCTATTCTCTCACAGAGCTATGGGATGTGAAAATGGGTGCATTTTGTGCAATTGTTATTAACCACAAAATAAGCTTTTGCAAACAGTGGAAGTCGTTCATCTCATCATCTTAAAGAACGTCTTTAGAAGGAACTGTCAGAAAACTGTTGGTGAACGCCAACCTCAGCGTGTGAGATGTCACCGCCTCATTCACCATAAAAGGACAGGAAGTGACGTTTGCAAAAAGCAAGTCCAAAAGTAATGACTGAGAAAACCCCCCAAAAACAAACTTGAACTCAAACATGGGCACGGATCCCGTTCAGCTGTCCCACTTCCCATTCAACACAGCACCTTTAAGGTTCAGTTAGAACATGAGCCCATTCAGGAGGTTCATGAAACAAAACACTTTTTAAAAAACATACTTTTAGATAAACCTGAAGTTTAAAAGTCAAGTCACTAACGTCTGCAGGAAAATCAAATCAAATCTGAATTGTTTTGGTTTTATTAGAAGAGAGTTGTCACACCACGGCTTTATTGTATGTGAGTACAATGTTTTTTCACATCTGTCATACTGCATTACAGCAGGTCACAAACATCAGCGTCACTTCTCTGTATAAACAAGCAAGAGGCATCATTGTGACATCATACAAAAGCACACGCTCTTTACTTTTGAAAACTTTGTACATTTTAGTATACTGACATTGATTTCAAATGTCTGAACAACTTGTTCTCTGGCCTCATGGTGAGGGGGGGCTCTCTCAGACCCTCCACCAGAGCCTCAGTTAGCGGGGATTGTAGCTCCCAAAGTTTATAAAATCTTTTGGACAGTCCAGCTTCTCCTTCAGAGGGGCTACACTGTGGAACTGTCTCCCCACTGGACAGAAACTGCAGACTAACATGAACATCTTTACCAGACGCTCAAACAGTGGCTCAGATCAGGCCAAAGTTGTTCCCATGTGTGAATGTTCCAAGGACAGGTGTTTAAATGAGCACTTTATATGCTGAATAAATGAATGAATGAAATGAAAAATGAGAGCGCCTGACTTGTAAACACAAGTTTGCGAAATCGAGGCCGTCATGTGTCTAAATCCAGTCCAAAATAACGTGAATAAGGCCCAATGTTTATCAATAATACCTAGGCTGTGAAAAAATAAATCACTAATCATATCAGCCTCTCTCATATCTCATATTGGTCTCTTTGGACCCCAAAACTCCATATTGGTCAGGCCTTAGTTAATCGGTTAGCCCTGAGCTGACCATAAGATTCCATTAACAAGGTGTTGTAATTTCTCCATCTGTGAGATCAATAAAGTATCATCTATCTATCTGTCACAGCCAAAATATGAATAATCCGACCTCGAAGCTTGAACACAATCACCATTTTGTATTTGTTTGTTAGTTTCTCTCTAAAACAGCTCTTTTTTATTTAGCAAAAGTTGCACTAACCCACTGGTGGTTTATGGTGGCATGTACCGCTGTGGTCAGAAAGTGCCCTGAAATGTGCTGTGGTCAGGTCGAGCCTTTGCTGAAGGAAATCAATGCTCCCTGCACCTCATTCACAAGAACCCAGGATGTGCTGCTGAGTCATCTCCCATTCATAAAAGCATTCTATTATTCATATATTCCGCTCAAGGCTCAGGCCCCGTCATACGCGCTCTCTTTTCTCACGTACAGTAGATGAATAATAATGCCGATACTGTCTCCTTTCCACAGTGACTTGGTCGTGTAGCCTCCTCAGCTCTGCTCCCTCCCTGACCCTCCTCCGCCTACTCCTCCTCCTCGTCCCACCATGAGCTCCTCTCCGCTGGTGTCCCGCTCCAGCATGGACATCCTGGAGGAGCTGCAGATGATGACCGCCCAGAACCTGGAGCGGCTGGAGGTCAACAAGTACTACCAGGTCATCCGGCAGCTGGGCAAGGGTACCTACGGGAGAGTGGACCTGGTGGTGCACAAGATCAGAGGTCAGTGGAAGATGTTCTTATTCCTAAAAATACAGCAAACATTTAAAGATTGAAGGAACACTTGAGGTGTCATATATTTTGGTCTGTGGGAGAGTTAAATATTAAGCTGCAATTGATTAGCAAAAAGAAGCTACCGCGTTAGCCACAGCTGTTTCTGGGTTGCCACTTGTTTCAAGTACAAACGATTTATATCTTGTTTTTAAAACATTTCAAATGTTCTACCTCTACTTCCTTAAAGGGACTAGATGCAAGTTGGTCATTTTTATACTCACTACTGCCACCTCAGGTCTTATGCGTAACTGCAGTTTCTATATTAAGCTTGTGCATGTCGGCACTTCAGGCCAAATGAACACCTTTTGGAGTGACAGTGCAGGATTAGAGCCCAGACCTATATTGTGGACAGATCTGAGCTCATTCGACACATTAGGACATGGCTGGAACATGTAGGGGGAGGAAAATACATAATTTTCACATTTTTAAACTCGGTATAGTCCCTGTAATATGAGAGACAGTGCAGGAAAAAGTCAATTTTCACATTTTGAGACAGCACTAAATGATCACAATACAGTGTATAACTATTGCAATTAATTTATTGGAATTTTAACCCCAAAACATTTTTTTTTTTTTTTTACATTTTTTGCTTGTACAAAAAGTAAACAAAGCCCAAAATCCCTCTGAGCAAATTTTTGTAACACATTTAAAATCTCTCTATCCATTTTGTTGGCAATTTTTAAAAAACATTTACATTTTGATATTCTCATATTTAAATATTCTCATATTTATATCAGTAATCTACAGCAAAGGTTTCAAATTGATCTCTCTAAATGACCCCCTCTTTGCCTGCGTCCCACAGTGCTACAGACCTATCGCTCACTCCCACAGTGGTCTGGGTCGATTTCACCTGAAGCCGAGGTGGCCCGCGCTCCCCACAGACCTGTTTACCCACTGAAACACGCCTGCTGTCCCCTTGGTTCTTTAAAGCAGTGTATTCATATCTCACGGACCAAAGAGGCGTCAGATTTTGAGTTTAAGTGCTATGATTTGTTTTGGAAGGTACAAAGATGGCCCTGAAGTTCCTAAAGAAGAAGAGCACTAAGCTGAAGTCCTTCTTGAGGGAGTACAGTGTGTCCCTGTACCTGTCGCCCTGCCCCTTCATCATCAACATGTTTGGAATCGCCTTCGAAACCGACGACTGCTACGTGTTCGCCCAGGAATATGCCCTGGCAGGAGATCTGTTCGACATAATACCCCCACAGGTACTCGTCCTATCCCCACTGGTATTTTCAGTACAACATATCCTCCCACAGGTACTAGTACTATCCCCACAGGTATTTACAGTGCATCATACCCCCACAGGTATTTACAGTACAACAACATCCCACAGGTACTAGTACTATCCCCACAGGTCTTTTCAGTACAACATACCCCCACAGGTATTTACAGTACACCATACTCCCACAGGTGTTTACAGTACACCATACTCCCACAGGTATTTACAGTACACCATACTCCCACAGGTGTTTACAGTACACCATACTCCCACAGGTTTTTACAGTACACCATACTCCCACAGGTATTTACAGTACACCATACTCCCGCAGGTATTTACAGTACACCATACTCCCACAGGTATTTACAGTACACCATACTCCCACAGGTATTTACAGTACACCATACTCCCACAGGTTTTTACAGTACACCATACTCCCACAGTTATTTACAGTACACCATACTCCCACAGGTATTTACAGTACACCATACTCCCACAGGTATTTACAGTACACCATACTCCCACTGGTATTTTCAGTACAACATATCCTCCCACAGGTACTAGTACTATCCCCACAGGTATTTACAGTGCATCATACCCCCACAGGTATTTACAGTACAACAACATCCCACAGGTACTAGTACTATCCCCACAGGTCTTTTCAGTACAACATACCCCCACAGGTATTTACAGTACACCATACTCCCACAGGTGTTTACAGTACACCATACTCCCACAGGTCTTTTCAGTACAACATACCCCCACAGGTATTTACAGTACACCATACTCCCACAGGTGTTTACAGTACACCATACTCCCACAGGTATTTACAGTACACCATACTCCCACAGGTGTTTACAGTACACCATACTCCCACAGGTTTTTACAGTACACCATACTCCCACAGGTTTTTACAGTACACCATACTCCCGCAGGTATTTACAGTACACCATACTCCCGCAGGTATTTACAGTACACCATACTCCCGCAGGTATTTACAGTACACCATACTCCCGCAGGTATTTACAGTACACCATACTCCCGCAGGTATTTACAGTACACCATACTCCCACAGGTTTTTACAGTACACCATACTCCCGCAGGTATTTACAGTACACCATACTCCCGCAGGTATTTACAGTACACCATACTCCCGCAGGTATTTACAGTACACCATACTCCCGCAGGTATTTACAGTACACCATACTCCCGCAGGTATTTACAGTACACCATACTCCCGCAGGTATTTACAGTACACCATACTCCCGCAGGTATTTACAGTACACCATACTCCCACAGGTATTTACAGTACACCATACTCCCACAGGTTTTTACAGTACACCATACTCCCACAGTTATTTACAGTACACCATACTCCCACAGGTTTTTACAGTACACCATACTCCCGCAGGTATTTACAGTACACCATACTCCCGCAGGTATTTACAGTACACCATACTCCCGCAGGTATTTACAGTACACCATACTCCCACAGGTTTTTACAGTACACCATACTCCCACAGTTATTTACAGTACACCATACTCCCGCAGGTATTTACAGTACACCATACTCCCACAGGTGCCTCCTCTACATTGCAGAAGAGTAAACGGAAGCACTCATAATACAGATAAACACTGTAGAGCTGACAAATAAGACCTCACAGTTAAGCAGGCACAGGAATCTTACCTGGATACCTGGACCCTAACTTGTACATTCAACAACTTAGAGCAAGAAAGTCCTGGGTTTAATTCCTGGGGCGGGTGGGGCATTTCTGTGTGTGATTTCCCTGGTTAAGTCAAGGTCAAATGAAATGTCCCTGGTCAAGCCGCCCTAAACTCTTGAGTGTTTTCCGTGTTCTCATAGATCGGGCTCCCAGAGGCTGTGGCGAAGCGCTGTGTGCACCAGGTGGCCATCGCTCTGGACTACCTTCACTGTAAGAAGCTGGTGCACAGAGATATCAAACCGGAGAACATCCTCATCTTTGACAGGGAGTGCAGGAAAGTCAAGCTGTCCGACTTCGGGATGACGCGCCGGGCCGGCTCTCCTGTCAAACGGGTCGGTATATTCAGTCAGTATACACTGTCTCAGCTGTCACCTCATAAGCCTCATGTTGATGGTCAGGTTCTGCACTGTTGGAGGGGAAACTTAAGGTGAACAGCTGCTGTGTGTCAACCCACATGATCAACTGAATGTGATTAGAAATCTAACAATCGTTTTCAGTTGTTTTTCTCCTTTACTTTGAGCACCATGAGCAAAATCTGTGAAACAATTTGGGCCAACTGTTGTGTCCCTCTGCAGGTGAGCGGCACCATCCCGTACACGGCCCCGGAGCTGTGTGACTCCTCCCGACACGAGGGCTTCTGCGTGGACTACAGCACAGACGTGTGGGCCTTCGGGGTGCTGCTCTTCTGCATGCTCACGGGGAACTTCCCCTGGGAGAAGGCCCTGCCCGCCGACACCTTCTACCAGGAGTTTGTGCGCTGGCAGAGGCGGCGTGCGCCCGGCGTGCCCTCACAGTGGAGGCGCTTCACTGAGCAGGCTCTGCGCATGTTCCGCCGCCTGCTGTCCATCGAGCAGGAGCGCCGCTGCTCCGTCAAAGAGGTCTTCGCTTACTTCACCCACACGTGGATGCTCGACACGGAGAACAACAACCACAACGCCAACACCGTCAACAACGCCGTCCAAAAGCACCTGTCCTCTTCCTCCGCTGAGGAGGACGAGGAGCTGCTGGTGGAGCGGATGAAGCAGCAGACTCTGTCCCCCATGTCCCCCGCCTCACCCATGTCCCCCATGTCCCCGCTGTCCCCCGTGGACAGAGGCGTGGGCAGCCCGGGGAGCGTAGGTGCTAAAGGGGGAGGAGCTGTCGCCGAGCCTCCCGCTGGCGGCCATTTTGTGTCGGTGTCCACGAACAGCTCGGTGTCGTCCACCACCAGCTACGAGCGCGCACCCCGGGAGAGCGGCTCACCGGGCGGGCGCCTGCTGGGGGCCACGCCCATCGAGATCTGCGTGTGAGAAGACTGTTGGATTAGCCTGGTTAGCACTGTTTCCTGCACAGAGGGAGTCCCATACAGCAGCTTCACTAGCATCCGTATGACACCTTCCCTCCTTAGGGGCCCCTACAGACTCCAAACCTTCTTCTTGGACTTAAGGTTCAGATTTTTCTATGCGCATTTCATTCCTGCCTGATTTATTGAGCTTTGAACCCCAAAAATAATGCCATATTTGATTTTTTTCACAAATAACTACAGATCCAAAATGCTAACATCATTGAAGTGTTTAATGGGCTTTTCTGAAACTCACCTTGGAACTCTTGGAGCTTGTCCCACAGAGATTTAATCTGCTCCACTCATAGCTGCTCACTTGTTCTGTGAAGAGCACCACCTCATGACATCAGCAGGTGGAGGGATCCCTTTTCTCCATTCCTGAAAGCACACTCCAGCCGACAGCAGCAGCAGCAGACTCCGTCTATGCAGAAGTCCCTGAGAACAGCCATTGCTAACCAGGCTTCAGTTTTATACCTCCTACACAGGCCAGGAAGCTAACCACTCCATAAACTTGTACATATCTCACAATCGGCCAAAGGTCCACTCCTGACTTTATGAAAATATCACGGACTAGAGAGACGAAGCCTGCAGGAAAACAACAAATGCTTCCATCGGAGTTGAACCGTGAAAACAAGACCAAAATGTTCTCTTTCGTTTCCTTTAAAGCAATACTTGGAGCAAAAAATAACAGCGGCTGATGAAGCTGAAGCCAAGAGACTAAAGAATATTCCATTACTAATGTTTGAACAATCTAAAAATGACTCTGAACTCCTTTACCGTGTGTTTGGTTTGAGCTTTTGTTTTTACATTTCTACTATTGTTGCGTTTTTGTATTTGGAGTTTTTTTATTTATTTGTTTGTTTCTCATCACAAAGGCCTGAGGTCCTGTTACTCCTGACAAACATATCTTTTTCTAATTACACATTTTGGTTTTGACCTTAACAGTTGCTTTGCAGGTGAGTTTGAAAATGTATTTACAATTGTGAAGAGAGAGGAAAAAAAGACAAAAATGTGTTTTTTCAGCTGCATGAAAAGTAGATCTAACTGGAGAGTTTGACGCTGTTGTCGTGTAGCTCCGCCTCCTGCATCACACCCCGAGAGACTTAGAATCGGAAACTGAAAATACCCTCGGCCCTGCTCCACTGGCCAGGTTCACTGCTACAGAGTATTACTGAGAGATAGTACAAGTACTGCAGTACTAATACATGTCAGCTGTGTGACATTCAACATACAATCACATTTAACATGGATTTGTACAAACTGAAAAGTGCCATGAAAAAATGTTTCGAATGACTTTATTGATATTATACAATTGTACAACAAAATTGCGTAGATCAGGTGTTAGTCCTAAGCCGCTGCACCACCGCTCTGCCAGCTTGACCAGCTTGACCAGCATGTTTTTAGTGGTAGGGGAAACCGGAGCACCCTGGGACCCTGTAGCTGTTAGGCAAGAGCGCTGACCAGTCAGCCAACGGGAACATTCAGTTTAGATATTCGGGTAATAAGATTACTGTTCAATGAGTACTTTGTAAAAACATATGTCCCGTGTATTCTATAGTAACAGAAGTTAGTCCTTCACAGCAATGTGAAGGAAGCAAACCTTGCTTTGTCCAAACAGGACTGTGGGGGGTCTGGGGTCCTCCCCCTGAAAGTTTTTAGTGTTTTATTAGTATTTCACTGTAGCCCTCTGTTTTTTGTTGTCATATTTCTCAAATTTGTCAGAAAACGTAAGCCGGGCCTGACATTTCCTAATGTGTAATAACGAGGTAATTATGCAATGACAGAGAAACAGGAAGCACCTGATGAGTGGACTAACCCTAACCCATGACACATGGTTAGTTTCCGGGTCACTACAGGGCGGTTAAATGTATCATCCTTTATTACCAGACTATTATTATTGTTATTACTGTGCTGTGCAGCCCACACATTAAAAAGTCATCTGGCCTGGGTTTGCTTTCATTGCGAGGTGAGACATGGTCAGCTGGAAACATAAGTTGGAGGTGAGACATGGTCAGCTGGAGTGTGAGGCTGTGAGCAGGCCTGACCAGTGTGGAGCTGCAGTGTAACAACTGCGTCTCCAGTGTTCACACAGCTGACTTGTGTTTGCAGTCCACTCCCACGCGCCTGAAGCTCGGCCCGAGCTGGACCTGACCAGTGTGGGCGGCCTGTAGTGACTCTCTCATCGTGGTGTCTTTGTGATGTGTCCTGAAGAGCCTGCATGAACTCACGGACAAGTCTGTCTCTGTGGAGAACACGCTTCACCCCGTGAGGCGCCGGCGCTCATGTCCTCACAAAACGGGTCCAAAGTGAACATGTGAGTGAGTGCAGGTCGGGTTCACGTTAAAAAACGGCAGTGAAGGGCAGACCAGAATCTTGTGGAAGAATCGGTCATTTAACTTGCCAATATACAGATGTTCTGACCTGGGCTCTCAGTCGTCCAGGAGTTCATAGTTCAAGTATAGTAGCCGTCTCCAAAGCCGACTGGACTGGGTCAGCTCAGAATAAAAAGAGAGGGAAACGACGCCTAACAAAGTGGTCAGGATGAATGACTGACCTCATGACGACTCGGCTCATTTGAATAGACTTACATGTACTCACGTACCCTGAAACAACACAAGGCAACGCTTTTGGCACTGACGGATATTTAAAACACTCGTCGCCTCAGCACTAACTGTGGCACACATTTGTTCCTATCACGTTCAGATCCGTCAGAATCTTGGATGATTTAGATGAAAGGATTTGCCTTTGAGTGGCCTGGTCTCAGAGAAGGTGAGTTTTCTGTCTGGCAAATTAGAGGTCGATCCGATATATCGATATTTGGGGATGGCTGATAGCCGATATCCCCGAGGACCAAAAGTATTGGACACAGCGAAGTCAGGGCTTTAAAACGAGTCCTCCCACAGCTCCCTGGGCCTGAGGAGCAGAAGCTCCAAGTTTGTTAAACCTCAGTCAATGTGGACATCACAGAACCTGGAGAGTTTAATTTAGTTCGTTTTAACCTTCACAATTGTGTATATGCTAATGCTAATGGCAGCTAATCAAAGCTGGGACAGAAATCACCTAAAGCAGGGGTCACAAGCTAAATTTCACAAGGGTCCAAATTTAAAAAAAAACTGTCAAGCACAGGTCTGGAACCTGTTATTTTTAAGCCTTTATTGAATCCTTTGAAAATAATAAATAATAAAGGTCCTGCTGGTTCAGACCGTGCATTACGATCGTGCATATTTAATTAAGGCGTCCTCAGTTCTTTTAGCCAAATTGACGTCATTCCGTGGCCGTTTCTAAAATATAAAGCGTGTCCAGGAGCTCAGAGGTGGGTCCATCTGGGCTGTAGTGACCGCTCTGCAGTCAGAGGGAGAGAGCACATGCACACTGAGGCATTCACGGCCGGGGCCAAAGGTCAGTCCAAGGTTCAGGTCCAGACGGGTCGGCGCAGAGTGACCCCTGACCTCAAGTAAATAAAGTCAAATCGGCCACGGCTGGAGTGGCCAAGCATTATGTTTTTACGGGATTATAGACCAGACATTTGGAAAACTCGGCCAAACATATCGGGCAAAAATATCGGCCAAGGATATCGGCATCGGCCAATAAAATTCCTTAGAAAAACCCATATCGATCGACCTCTAAAAAAATAGTTATCTTTTGAGCAGATCCCATAGAATAAACAGCTATAAATCCTGTCTGGTGAAATGTGCTCAACTCAAACTAACCAGTCCAGTCGACGGTTGTGGAAGCTTCTACTATGACCTGGTTAATCTCTGTAAATGAATGTGACCCTGAACTCGTTTGTGTGAATGGTCCAGAGACTTCCCCTGTGAGCCCGGCCTATAGGGTCGCTCTGCCCGCTCCTGCATGATCCTATGTGTACAGCCCCTCTCCTCTCCCTGGGGGGTGCTCCTCTTCCTGGGGTGTCCCTCTGGGCCAGGGGAGGGCGAGACAGGAGACTGGTGGTGCCACGCTCTGAGCTCATCTCCCCATTGTGTCCCAGAACAAAGGAGGGACGTATATCAGTGTCTGTCACATGTCTGCAAGAGGACATGAAGTCAGTGTCTCTCCCCGTCCTCCCCCTCAGACCGCCCCCCCGGTGTCTCTGTCCCTCTCCCTCAGACTGACCCGGTGTCTCCGTCCTCTCCCTCAGACTGACCCGGTGTCTCTGTCCCTCTCCCTCAGACTGACCCGGTGTCTCCGTCCTCTCCCTCAGACTGACCCGGTGTCTCAGTCCCTCTCCCTCAGACCGACCCGGTGTCTCCGTCCTCTCCCTCAGACTGACCCGGTGTCTCCGTCCTCTCCCTCAGACTGACCCGGTGTCTCCGTCCTCTCCCTCAGACCGACCCGGTGTCTCCGTCCTCTCCCTCAGACTGACCCGGTGTCTCCGTCCCTCAGACTGACCCGGTGTCTCCGTCCTCTCCCTCAGACAGACCCGGTGTCTCCGTCCTCTCCCTCAGACTGACCCGGTGTCTCCGTCCTCTCCCTCAGACTGACTCGGTGTCTCCGTCCTCTCCCTCAGACTGACCCGGTGTCTCCGTCCCTCTCCCTCAGACCGACCCGGTGTCTCCGTCCTCTCCCTCAGACTGACCCGGTGTCTCAGTCCCTCTCCCTCAGACCGACCCGGTGTCTCCGTCCTCTCCCTCAGACTGACCCGGTGTCTCCGTCCCTCTCCCTCAGACAGACCCGGTGTCTCCGTCCTCTCCCTCAGACTGACCCGGTGTCTCGGTCCCTCTCCCTCAGACTGACCCGGTGTCTCCGTCCTCTCCGTCAGACTGACCCGGTGTCTCGGTCCCTCTCCCTCAGACTGACCCGGTGTCTCCGTCCTCTCCCTCAGACCGACCCGGTGTCTCCGTCCTCTCCCTCAGACCGACCCGGTGTCTCCGTCCTCTCCCTCAGACTGACCCGGTGTCTCCGTCCTCTCCCTCAGACAGACCCGGTGTCTCCGTCCTCTCCCTCAGACTGACCCGGTGTCTCCGTCCTCTCCCTCAGACTGACCCGGTGTCTCGGTCCCTCTCCCTCAGACTGACCCGGTGTCTCCGTCCTCTCCCTCAGACTGACCCGGTGTCTCCGTCCCTCTCCCTCAGACCGACCCGGTGTCTCCGTCCTCTCCCTCAGACTGACCCGGTGTCTCGGTCCCTCTCCCTCAGACTGACCCGGTGTCTCCGTCCTCTCCCTCAGACTGACCCGGTGTCTCGGTCCCTCTCCCTCAGACTGACCCGGTGTCTCCGTCCTCTCCCTCAGACCGACCCGGTGTCTCCGTCCTCTCCCTCAGACCGACCCGGTGTCTCCGTCCTCTCCCTCAGACTGACCCGGTGTCTCAGTCCCTCTCCCTCAGACTGACCCGGTGTCTCCGTCCTCTCCCTCAGACCGACCCGGTGTCTCTGTCCCTCTCCCTCAGACCGACCCGGTGTCTCCGTCCTCTCCCTCAGACTGACCCGGTGTCTCCGTCCCTCTCCCTCAGACTGACCCGGTGTCTCCCTCCGTCCCTCTCCCTCAGACTGACCCGGTGTCTCTGTCCCTCTCCCTCAGACTGACCCGGTGTCTCCGTCCTCTCCCTCAGACTGACCCGGTGTCTCCGTCCCTCTCCCTCAGACAGACCCGGTGTCTCCGTCCTCTCCCTCAGACTGACCCGGTGTCTCAGTCCCTCTCCCTCAGACTGACCCGGTGTCTCCGTCCTCTCCCTCAGACTGACCCGGTGTCTCAGTCCCTCTCCCTCAGACTGACCCGGTGTCTCCGTCCTCTCCCTCAGACTGACCCGGTGTCTCCGTCCTCTCCCTCAGACAGACCCGGTGTCTCCGTCCCTCTCCCTCAGACAGACCCGGTGTCTCCGTCCTCTCCCTCAGACTGACCCGGTGTCTCCGTCCTCTCCCTCAGACTGACCCGGTGTCTCCGTCCTCTCCCTCAGACTTGACCCGGTGTCTCCGTCCCTCTCCCTCAGACTGACCCGGTGTCTCCGTCCCTCTCCCTCAGACTGACCCGGTGTCTCTGTCCCTCTCCCTCAGACTGACCCGGTGTCTCTGTCCCTCTCCCTCAGACTGACCCGGTGTCTCTGTCCCTCTCCCTCAGACTGACCCGGTGTCTCCGTCCCTCTCCCTCAGACTGACCCGGTGTCTCCGTCCCTCTCCCTCAGACTGACCCGGTGTCTCCGTCCCTCTCCCTCAGACTGACCCGGTGTCTCCGTCCTCTCCCTCAGACTGACCCGGTGTCTCCGTCCTCTCCCTCAGACTGACCCGGTGTCTCCGTCCCTCTCCCTCAGACTGACCCGGTGTCTCCGTCCTCTCCCTCAGACCGACCCGGTGTCTCCGTCCTCTCCCTCAGACCGACCCGGTGTCTCCGTCCCTCTCCCTCAGACAGACCCGGTGTCTCCGTCCCTCTCTCTCAGACTGACCCGGTGTCTCCGTCCTCTCTCTCAGACTGACCCGGTGTCTCGGTCCCTCAGACTGACCCGGTGTCTCCGTCCTCTCCCTCAGACTGACCCGGTGTCTCCGTCCTCTCCCTCAGACTGACCCGGTGTCTCCGTCCTCTCCCTCAGACTGACCCGGTGTCTCCGTCCTCTCCCTCAGACTGACCCGGTGTCTCCGTCCCTCTCCCTCAGACTGACCCGGTGTCTCCGTCCTCTCCCTCAGACTGACCCGGTGTCTCCGTCCCTCTCCCTCAGACAGACCCGGTGTCTCCGTCCTCTCCCTCAGACTGACCCGGTGTCTCCGTCCTCTCCCTCAGACTGACCCGGTGTCTCCATCCCTCTCCCTCAGACTGACCCGGTGTCTCGGTCCCTCAGACTGACCCGGTGTCTCCGTCCTCTCCCTCAGACAGACCCGGTGTCTCCGTCCCTCTCCCTCAGACAGACCCGGTGTCTCCGTCCTCTCCCTCAGACTGACCCGGTGTCTCCGTCCTCTCCCTCAGACTGACCCGGTGTCTCCGTCCTCTCCCTCAGACTGACCCGGTGTCCTGTCTCAGTACAAAGTGTCTTCCTGTACAGCTGCCGTTTGGTCAATAAAAGCCACATGTTCTGGACTCTGTGATTCTTTTGAAAATGTTCCAAACAACGAGAACTTCAAACTTTTCTACATTTCAATGATCCCATTTCCAAAGTAGAGCCAGTCCCATATGGACCTGTGGGTGTGAAGTCACTGCACATTATGGTCTTTGCCCAAATTTGACTCATTTTGACTTGCCACGTAATCAAATCTACTATAGGAAGAAGAAGGTGTTTTCTGTCTACATTTAAGCTTAAAAATATTGTACCAAAACAATCTTTACTTAAAGGAACAGGCCATCGTTTTTCCACACTGAGATATGTTCTTACCTGAGCTTAGATGAGTTGATCCGTACCTGTCTGGTCTTTGTGCCTGTGGAAGAGCGTGGTCGCTTCCAACTTCACCCCCGTTTGGAGCTATAGGAACACATTGGGAGAGGCCAAACGCTAACAACATATTTGGTCGTTTCGCGTGACTGAGGGCACACACAAAGACCAGACAGGTACGCATCAACTCGTCTAGGCTCAGATAAGAACATATCTCAGTATGGAAAAACCGTGGCCTGTTCCTTTAATTCACTGCAAAAAGTAAAGTTGACATAAATTGTTCGACATTTGTCCGTCCAATTTTTAGAAATGTGTCCAAAAAAACCCCAACAGTTTTATTTCAAGTATGATTTTTGAGTGTGGTGATTTCTTTTATCTTAACATAAGTGCAAATATCTTACCCCATGGACAGATTTCTTAAGATGAAATACTCAAATCAAGGGCAAAAGTACTTGTGTCACTACTTTCAGCCTTACTTTTTGCAGTGTTCTCAACTCGAGCAAATTAATATACTTTTTTATAGAAGTTTTATTTTTGCAGTAGTATTAAAGGGACTATATGTAGTTTAAAAATGTTAAAATGATGCATTTTCCTCCCCCTACATGTTCCAGCCATGTGTTAATGTGTAGAATGAGCTCAGACCTGTTCACCACAGCTGCCTCTAAAATCCTGCACTGTCACTCACAAAGGAGTTAATTCAGGTCCGAATAGTCGTCATGCACGAGGTTAATACAGAAGCTGCAGTTACACGTATGACCTGAGGTGGCAGTAGTGAGTATAAAATGGCAAACTTGCATCTAATCCCTTTAAAGTCAGGGTTTCTACAGGGCATTAAAAGTCATCAAATTAATCATGCCAAAATGAAGGCCTTAAAACTTATTAAAAAGTAGGAAATCAGATTCAAAATCTAACTTCTGAGAGACAGAACCCTCAACAATAACATTGTTTTTACTGCTAACTAATGTTGAATCTAAAACTGATTCAGCTGCGGTTCTGACTGGAATTTTACAAAATCCTTTGCTAAAAACTTTGCTGTCATGCCCAATTTAGTTTGGAATATCAAAACTGTTTGAACATTTACAAATGTTACTGAATGAAATGTGCTGAGATTATTATTTTTTTGCATTTGTGGCATTAAAAGTGTAATATTTAGGAAATAAAAAGCCCTTAATTCGACATGCTTCAAATCAACTAACTTCAAATCGTAACAACGGCGCTCAAGAACTGACTTCCTGTTTCGATCCAGCACGCCAAAATAAATTGATTAATTCAACTGGTACTTGCAACATTGGTGCTTTTATTTTGGCGTGCTGGATCGAAACAGGAAGTCACCTCTTGGGCGGCGTTGTTTTAGCCCTCTGAACTAAATGGGCTCCAGATTCAGAGGGTTCATTGAGATTATACATACGACAGGTGACAGTATAATGTAGGAGAAATATAAGGAAAAATAAGGGACTAAACCATGTGAACTTGAATCAATATACAGTACCTGTGTCTGTACTAATATGGACCACATTCCAATGACATTAACCTTAAATAATCACAGACTGACCCCGACACGAGAACGCTCTCCCGCCACAAAGCAAACACACATTTTTCATGGAACAAAATATTTTATTTTGACACTTCTGCTCCGTACAAAAGATTGAGTGAAAACAAAGTTGGCAGTTGATTTTCTTCACCCCAAAAAACAGCTCAGCACACAGGTAGAAACAGGAACACGGCGGAATGAACTGGTTGCATTGGACATCTTTAAACGCTACATGTCTCCAGTTTGTAAAATAAAAGACAGACACATTTTAAAAACATAACAATCCTAAATGAAAACGTCCGAGACTCAGCCCTGAGAATAAACATTGAAAACAAAGAGTATTTGGTTCAGTGGGAGTGAGAATCCTTGATTGCAGAAACAATGGCACATTTTGAAGGCTGAAGGTTTTGCTGCTGGTGACTTTGCAGATATTTTCCGAGCTGCCTTTGAGTAAAAAAAACAAAAAATAATGAAGAAAAAAAGAAAGTCCCTGGCACGGCACTCCCCCCTGCAGGCGAGATGGAGAAGTACGCCTTCTGATTTTCAAAGTTCAAAGCAGGAAAATTAAAAAGTGCTTTTGTGAGCTGTCGATTTGTCTTTGCTCAAAAACAGGAAAAGGCCCTTTTTCAGACGCGCCGGGAGCAGGAAGTGGGCTGCGTTCACGATCACAACGTTCCAACATTTGACATCACCATTTCAGGGTCTAATTGGAGTTTATAGATTTTCTTAAGGGCCGCACATTTAGCCTCAGTTCAGGGCGGTCTCGTGAACGCAGCCTGTTGGGAGAATACTAGCGCGGCGGTGGCATGTGTAAACTCAAGTGCTCCTTTTCCCATCTCTCCTGACACTGAACACGTGGAGCTTTCGTAAAGGCTGCAGCTCATGGAGAAAGTAAATCCAGGACAGTGTGGGGCTAACGCAGGAGTGGGCCGGGCTCGGGAAGGCACAGGTCCTTCGTGGAGACGGTGGAAATGAACCTTTAACACATTCTGAACTTTCCAAAAATCATACAGCTGCTCTACCGGCCCTCATCAGTGTCAGACGGTCTTAAGTGCACCAACTGCTTTGGACAAACTATTTACAGCAGGTCGGGGTTGGACTGTGGTTGTGTCCTTGGGCCAGACACTTCACCCTCTTTGCCTCCGGTGTCGGTGTACACATATGTGAGCAAACCCCTCTCCAAAATAACAATCATAATGTGAATGACGTCCAGCAGTTTTTACAATCCATTACTAAAGTACGAGTGCGGGGTTAAGTCGGGGAAAGGAGTACTGTAGTTCTTTGGATTTCAAAACAATCAGGAGAAAGTTCACCACTTAATGCAACGTTTTCATGGGGCCTTCGGTCGGTCTGTCTGTGTGTCTGTCTGTGTCTGTCTGTCTGTCTGTCTGTAAACAGGGCTGGGCACTGTTAAACAATACCAGCATGTTATCAGGGGAAAATAAAGTTTAGATACTACAGGTATCGAAGACATAAAAGTATGGAAAGCAGGTACCGGGAAAAAAATAAAATAAACAATCACTGTATATCTTTAGATCCAAGTTTTGATGCTGTTGGTCCAGGAACAGAATCAAACGAAGGAGCTCTAATTCATTCTCCCCCCACACACTTTTTTTTTTTACACAATTTGTCCTTAACTATGCCACAATTTCCCATGTTTCCCGTTAAAGCAGTGCCCCTAGAGGCCATAGGCACAACTGCAGGTGTTGTAGCATGTCTTGGAGAGTAAATCCTACACTGACAGAAAAGGTGAAGGCACATCCAGTTACACAGTGGAGATCATGTTTTCCACTCAAACGTGGCTGTAAATACTGTTTAAGTGGCGCTAGCCCGCAGTTAGCTTTGCCCGTTAGCTTCTTCTTTGTGATTCCATTAGTGTGTATTGGTGACTCCGGCCTGGGGGCAGTCAAGTTGCAAGTGTGGTTTTCTGGCCAGAGACACCAGGGGGAGATGGTAGACCCCCCCAATCATCCCATTACTCCCAGAGGGACTACGGAAAGGATTTATTAAGGTAAACACGTGACTTTTACACACATGTCTTGACATTGGAGATGAACCTGACACTGTATATCTGTTTTCTGGTTCTACTTTCTATATTTGAGTAAAGGTATTAGAAAAAAAGTATTGTTCAGCTATTGGTATCGAAAATCAAGCATCGTTAAAGTACTGGCATCGAGAAAAAAAAGGTAAACAGTGCCCAGCCCTAATTGTAAATCTTTTTTTTACAGAAAAAAAGCTATACAAATTCTAAGTGAATGCATGTTTTTAGGGGGTTCAAGGCAAAGTAAAAGCACCTCAAAGTCTATTTTAAAATGCATCACACTTGAGCGTCTGGCCCAAGGACACAGAGGCAGTGGACCGCGCTGGCAGCAGGGAGAAGCCAGAAAGTCAGATTGGGATTGAGGCCTTTCTGGAAAAACAATTCTTCAACAATCCGGCCCGAAAACCCTGTGAACAGGAAAGCGTGCAGGCCCAAGACGGCGGACAAAAGTGCTTCTTGTCCAAACGTTAAGTGTAAACTTTGAGATCTGTAAAGCCGATCGAACGCGTCGCTCCAAAGTGCTTCCATCACATGTCCCAATACATTCCCTCAGAGTCCGTCCGAGTTTAAGTTAAGTACCATTTTAAGTCCGTCGACATCTTTCCAAATAACTTAAAAAAAGACATTTCCAAATAAATAAAAGGAAACTGCTCTTAAATTAAAGGAGCTTGGATTGTTAGAGCATAAATACGAGGTCGAGGGAGTAAACAGGAGAAGGCCCCGCTGACGGAGGGTCGGGGAGGGTCTCGGTCCACGGTCGCCATGGTTGCCACCGGAGAGGGAGGGGTCGGCGGCTGCAGTCTGGGTGAGGAAAAATACACAAGTTAAATGATAATAATGATCTACAGAAAAGTGGGTTTAGCCATTACTGGAATGGCTGTGACTGGACAGAAAAGACAGGAACATTCTTTTTGGAATCTCGCTGCACATGATGATGAAGATTCCCCCAGTGAAGCCTTGGTCCCAGTGCAATGTTTTTAACCTGATGCTGTTCCTGTCCGTCAGAAAGTCACTGCTGCCATGGAAACTGAGCTATTTATTTAGACACCGCGACTAACTCAAAGGGAAATAACGAGAGGAAGAGCAGCACGTCCTGAGGATCCACTCAGGTGCACACAAATGCAGAGGGTTGAGGAGCTCACCCTGATCCATAAGCCCCACATGTGCTGCACTGTGGAGGGGACACTTGTATGAAGGTACGACTCATATGATGCACTTTTCCAATCAAAGATCAGGGAGCCGTTCCAGGGGCTCACTCCTGAGTTCATGTTCTTGGTTAACTCTGTAGAATGGTAAAGTGCGCACTAACCAGGCGCTGTGGCTCACTCCTAAGTTAACTCTGTAGAATGGTAAAGTGAGCACTAACCAGGCGCTGTGGCTCACTCCTAAGTTAACTCTGTAGAATGGTAAAGTGAGCACTAACCAGGCGCTGTGGCTCACTCCTAAGTTAACTCTTTAGAATGGCTCTAAAACAGAAGCCATTCAAACTGGAACCTCTCATCAACTCTGCTCCTCTCCAATTACCACTGTTTCATTCTTTGGACACACCATTCCCCTCTCTCCCTCTGTCACTAACCTAGGGGTTAAATTTGACCCCCACCTTTCTTTTGACAATCATGTCACCTCCATCTGCAAAACTGCCTTCTTTCACCTCCGTAATATTTCCAAACTGCGCCCCACCCTCTCCCTTCCTGCTGCAGAGAAGCTCATTCATGCTTTTGTCTCCTCCAGGCTGGACTACTGTAATGCACTCCTCATCGGGATCCCTGGCAGGAGCCTCCAAAAGCTCCAGTATGTTCAGAACAGCGCTGCCAGGATCCTGATGAGGGTGCGAAAACACGAGCACATCACCCCCATCCTCCGTACACTGCACTGGCTCCCCATTCAGTCCCGCATACAATACAAGGTCCTCTTGCACACCCATCACTGTCTGCACGGTGTGGCCCCCACTTACCTCACCGAACTGCTCACACCACACACCTCAACCAGGACCCGGTCAGGCCAACAGCACCGTCTGGTCATGCCCAGGACACGGCTCAAAACCATGGGCGACAGGGCCTTTGAAGCCGCTGCTCCCTGCCTGTGGAACGCCCTCCCAGACCACCTCAGGGCCCCACAGACGGTGGACACATTCAAAAAAGGACTTAAAACCCACCTTTTTACTAAAGCTTATTTTAACAGCTAATGCTTTCGTTTTTTAGTCCTGTCTTTTAATATATGTTGTGTTGTATTTTATGATGTTTTGTTTTTAACTATGCTGTAGCACTTTGAGATTTGGTGTCAAATGTAAAGTGCATTATAAATAAAATTTATTATTATTATTATTCTGTAGAATGGTAAAGTGAGCACTAACCAGGCGCTGTGGCTCACTCCTAAGTTAACTCTGTAGAATGGTAAAGTGAGCACTAACCAGGCGCTGTGGCTCACTCCTAAGTTAACTCTGTAGAATGGTAAAGTGAGCACTAACCAGGCGCTGTGGCTCACTCCTGAGTTCATGTTCTTGGTTAACTCTGTAGAATGGTAAAGTGAGCACTAACCAGGCGCTGTGGCTCACTCCTAAGTTAACTCTGTAGAATGGTAAAGTGAGCACTAACCAGGCGCTGTGGCTCACTCCTAAGTTAACTCTGTAGAATGGTAAAGTGAGCACTAACCAGGCGCTGTGGCTCACTCCTAAGTTAACTCTGTAGAATGGTAAAGTGCGCACTAACCAGGCGCTGTGGCTCACTCCTAAGTTAACTCTGTAGAATGGTAAAGTGAGCACTAACCAGGCGCTGTGGCTCACTCCTAAGTTAACTCTGTAGAATGGTAAAGTGAGCACTAACCAGGCGCTGTGGCTCACTCCTGAGTGCATGTTCTTGGTTAACTCTGTAGAATGGTAAAGTGAGCACTAACCAGGCGCTGTGGCTCACTCCTGAGTTCATGTTCTTGGTTAACTCTGTAGAATGGTAAAGTGAGCACTAACCAGGCGCTGTGGCTCACTCCTAAGTTAACTCTGTAGAATGGTAAAGTGAGCACTAACCAGGCGCTGTGGCTCACTCCTAAGTTAACTCTGTAGAATGGTAAAGTGAGCACTAACCAGGCGCTGTGGCTCACTCCTAAGTTAACTCTGTAGAATGGTAAAGTGAGCACTAACCAGGCGCTGTGGCTCACTCCTAAGTTAACTCTGTAGAATGGTAAAGTGAGCACTAACCAGGCGCTGTGGCTCACTCCTAAGTTAACTCTGTAGAATGGTAAAGTGAGCACTAACCAGGCGCTGTGGCTCACTCCTGAGTGCATGTTCTTGGTTAACTCTGTAGAATAGTAAAGTGAGCACTAACCAGGCGCTGTGGCTCACTCCTGAGTGCATGTTCTTGGTTAACTCTGTAGAATGGTAAAGTGAGCACTAACCAGGCGCTGTGGCTCACTCCTGAGTTCATGTTCTTGGTTAACTCTGTAGAATGGTAAAGTGAGCACTAACCAGGCGCTGTGGCTCACTCCTAAGTTAACTCTGTAGAATGGTAAAGTGAGCACTAACCAGGCGCTGTGGCTCACTCCTAAGTTAACTCTGTAGAATGGTAAAGTGAGCACTAACCAGGCGCTGTGGCTCACTCCTAAGTTAACTCTGTAGAATGGTAAAGTGAGCACTAACCAGGCGCTGTGGCTCACTCCTAAGTTAACTCTGTAGAATGGTAAAGTGAGCACTAACCAGGCGCTGTGGCTCACTCCTAAGTTAACTCTGTAGAATGGTAAAGTGAGCACTAACCAGGCGCTGTGGCTCACTCCTGAGTGCATGTTCTTGGTTAACTCTGTAGAATAGTAAAGTGAGCACTAACCAGGCGCTGTGGCTCACTCCTGAGTGCATGTTCTTGGTTAACTCTGTAGAATGGTAAAGTGAGCACTAACCAGGCGCTGTGCCGGCGTCACCTCTCCTCCCGCCGGCCGCTCTGAGACACTTTCATTGTCTTGTTCTGTGGAAACATCACGGTTAAAGTCTGCAGCTCTGCTCCACTTCAGTCAGAGAGCGCTAATGCTTACCTTGTGCTTCCTGCACTTGATGGAGAAGTTCTCCTCCATCAGGACACAGTCTGCAAGAGAAGAGGAGGAGTCTCATTTACACAAACGAGCCTGCGCTGAGAAACCCATCTGTGATCTACAAGAAGTTTAACCACATGTCAGTTTAGGAGGAGTCAAAGCTACAAAGGAGAACGTCATGGACTCGTCCCGGTGTCACTCTGCTTCTCAAACATGGTACATGGGCTTCTTGGTTATTCATCTGAATAAGTGCTTTATCACCCAGGCCTGACATCAGGGTGAGGGGGAACAATTTAAGAACCACTAATGGGCACAAGTCACACTTAACTAGAAATATGAGCCCTGCAGAAAAGACAAAAACTAAGTGAATGAGGCATTGCTTTTTAATTCCATTTTAATGCCTAAATAAAACATTTGATGCCACAAATGCAAAAAATCAGAGCAGAGTATTTCATTTCGTAAGATATGTAAACAGTCGACCAAACAGGGGAAGGAAGGTAAATGTTGATATTGTGTAAAAGTTCAGTCAGAACTGCAGCACAGTTGTCACATGTCTGCAAAAGGGAAAGAAAGATATTTTCGAACAAATGTAGATTTAATGGCAGTTGCTCCTTAATGACTTTGAATGCTCCGTGTCAGACTCACCTGAGTGCAGGGCACACCTGTAGTGGAACTTGTTGGCACAGCCTTTGAACAGACAGCCCAGAGACGCCCCTCTGTCCCCGCAGGACGAACACTTCTGCAACACACCACAGCCGGGACGTCAGCAAACATCACCCACACACCAGGGCAGGGAAAGGAGGGAACATTCTATAGCTTAATGATGTGACTGAACAGGTTTAACGTGCTCGTTTCCTGCTGTCTGTCCAATGAGAATGCAGCACAGTCGCAGTGAAGGAGGCAGTTCTTTTTAGTCCCTGAGCTGCAGCCCCTGACAGCTCTGACAGTTAATTAAGAAAAGATCGCTCCGAACAATCAATTTAACATTCTTTAAACAGATCTCACTCCCAGTGGACGGCTCAGAGTGCAGCTGCAGCAGCGGAGGAGGAGGAGGCCGAGGCAGAGGCCCGGTACATCCGCAATTCATGAGATACAGCAGACGAGCAGCACTCCAACCCCGGCCCAGGCCCAGGCCCCGGCCCCGGCCCCGGCCCAGGTCCCGACCACGGCCCCGGCAGGTTCAAGGGGGACAATTCAGTGTCAAGAGATGTTTTTTTACATGTTTTAATGTACATTTTAGAATGTGGATGAATGACTGTCCATTGGAGCGATCACACACACCGTTCCTCCAGTGTCGTGGTTCAATGTACTTTACTCATTCAGACGAGGAGCTGTGGCTGCTGCTGCTGTGACTAAAGATGCACTGATCCAGATTTACTGGGGGTTTGATCTGCCGATATCTGATATTAACCGATACTAAGAGACTTTCTTAAAGGAGGCTTTATCCAAGTGAAAAGGTGGAAGATCAATAAAGTCTCATCTTTTCTTGCAAACGAGATGTTACAGATCTATGAATAAATGACACTTATTAGTAAAGTAAAAAAACTAAACATCCTTGGGCAATAACAGGCTAAAGTTACATTAAACGACTCACATAAAGTGATCATTACAAATGTTCCATCAGTTATTCTTTAACAGCATTTCATGAACGAAATACAAACATGTTATTTGATCACTTTAGATGACCTAACCATAGCTTCTGTCCCAGCCTTGATGAGTTGCTGTTAGCTTTAGCAAACCGCTGTTGCATTTTGCAATCAAAAGTACATTTCTTAAATGTAACTCAGATTCAGTTCAGAGCGAGGTTCAGCATGTCCATAATCACTTCGATTTAGAGCCAAAACTGTGTCAGATATTTGGAATCGATACCCAACACTAGGGCTGGCCAAAATCTATTTGAGTGAAAAATCGAGTTGTTCTGTCAAATTGACTCATATCTTCAGAAAACCTTTTCAGATTTTTGTTTTTTATTATTATTATTAAAAGTGTGGATGTTTAAAAATCTTTCTCAAAAATTGCAGTGACTTTTCAGATTTTTACAGCGATTGCCTTTTTCTATTATGGGGTTTGTTGATGCACTTTAACTAAAAAATATATGAAAACATTTAAAGTATATACAGTCAGCAGTTGTTTTGTTTTCGAATCGTGAATGGAAAGAAGAAAATCAGAGAGTTGGCCCAGCTCTACCTGACACCAGTGTGGGATCGGTGCGTCCTTAGCTGTGACCCTAACCACTATACAGTGCATTCTTTTCTTTTAAATGATTCCAAACTGAGGGGCAAAAACAAATAACATCCGTAACTCAATATTCAGTGGGCCAGTTTCATGATCTATAACCCTGCTCACATATGTTTAGAAAGTTTTAAGAATTTCCAGACATCTTTACTGTATTATTCCATTTCTCCACCAAAATATAACAAATAAAGCCACTTTTAAACTTATTTATTGACATATTAGATAGAAATTATTTGTCTGACAGGATTTTGGGTGGCTTATTTCAATTAGAATAAAGAAGATTTATTTACTTCGATATACATTTCAAACAATTTTCATGTAAGGGTTGATCAATAAATAAAGCCAGGAATTAGGATCAAGAAACACTTATTCTATAGTATAAGATTAGAAAATGTGCTGTGTTTAAGTGTCCCAGAGGAGAGAAAACAAATATTTTGAGAAAGTTCCGTAAATCTACAGAGAACAGTTGCAGTGAAATAAAATAGAGCTTATTGTGTAGACTACACTCCAAAAAGGTTGAAAAGGAAGTTCCCCTCTTCAGCCCCATGATGTGGCGTTGTTGTGTGGATGCTTTACCATACTCTGCGCGGCTCTCACGGCCTCCTCCAGTCCGTAGACTCTCCCCCGGACCAGGAACACCCCGGCCGACCACACCCCACAGTCCTCGTGGAGCCAGTACTCGCAGGGACCCAAGGGCACCACTGGGGGGCTGTACCAGTCCTCTGTATCCGCCCGGGCGCGCTTTGCCGCAGGACTCCGGCCGTCCTTTATAGATGTCCACTTTCTACTCCCGCTGCGAAATTCAGAATCCGACAAGGCAGAATCACTAGAATCCTCCTCCTTCGCCTCTGATCCTTCATCTGACTTTTTAGTGGGCGGCTTGTATGCTTCCGTGTAATACGGTCCGTGGAGATCGCCTAAATCCATAGTATTTGCAGACTGTCCACAAAGGCAGCACACAAGCGCCCTCTGCTGGTCGGCCTGCATCGTCGCACGGCCCAACCGCAGACACGACGTAGTGGGCACAACCGCAGACACGAACTGCAGAGAATGGTGGCGTTTGCTTGGCGTTTTGACCTCTTCCGGATAGTTGACGACGGTACACAGTGACGGTGCCTGTTCCTTGCGTTGCTCTCTAACGAACGGTTTAAAGGAATCCATTTTCGAGTCGCGTTTCTCTTCTTTGTAGTTGAGGTACTTCAGTTTGATCTCCGGCTCTTTGGGCGAAAACATACTGGAAGCGTTGCCGCCTATAAACATTTTCCGTTTCTTCTTAGATGCGCCTTTTGTCTTGGCTCTCGGGCGGGGTTTCTTTGCGGGCTCCGTGTTTTTAGTCTTGCTCTGACGTTTTGTCGGAGATTTTGACGTTCCTGCAATTGACGAAGTACTTTCGACGGTGACGTCTGGACAACTATTCTTTTGAGATTCTTGGGAGTTCACAGATCGTGGACTTTGATCTTTAGATGATTTTCTTTTTGACTGGAGTGGACTTGCTTGTAGTGATCTTGCGGTGCTTCGAAGCTCCAAACCCGAGGTAGAATGTTTGCAGTTTTCCGGGCTAGTGCTTGCTTTTTTCTTAGGCGAGGCTTTTGGCTTTACTTCAATCTCAAATTTCTTGATACTTCTCGAAAGCCTATTGCTCTTTCGCAGTTCCGTCTTACTTTCAATTTGGGGACTTTTCTTACCAGTGCGTATGCATCCGGACACATTATACCTGCTTGAATTGATGTTCATAACAATAGAATCTACGCGCATCCCTCTGCGGGCACGTACTGGTAGTTTTCGTTCATTTATCGCCCTTCTCTGAATCTTAGCGTTGCCGTTCATCAGTTTTGCGTTGTTCAGATTTTTTTCCAAAACATTTGCCTCGCAGGCATCTTCGGTTAAGTCGATAAGAGGCTCTAGAGCAGACTTCCGCCTACGAACTGGCCGTTTGTTTATCTCATTTGAAGCCAAGCCAGGTGTGTTGTCTTCTGAAGGCAACTGGATGGCTTCCTGGGTCCTTGAAAGATCATCAGTGGTCTCTAATAACGAGTTGTCCCCGCTCGGCGAACTGGAGGCTTCTGGTAACATGAAGACATCAATATTGTCCAATGAGGTAGCAGAAGGAGACATGGGGTCCTCCAAAGGGCTTATGATATCCCTCAAATGTCTATCCACAGTCTTCGCAGGTGTAGACGAGACCAACACAATATCAGGACTGTCGCTGTCCAAAACATCGACAGTGCCTTGTTCTTGGGACTCTTGTAAGAAGTTCTCACACTCACCCAAGGGCGCTGTTGAGTTTTGGAGACTGTGTTCAAGACCCTCTGTGTTTTTGGGTGGCGGTTTTGAGGATCCTGGAAGATCATTAATGAGTTCCGAAGACGCAGGTATCAATTCTGACGACTCTGGCAAGAACTCCAGACATTCTTGTGAAAGTTGATGATTGATTGATGAGGATTTTGAACTTTCCAGGAAGGACTCTGAACTTTGCAAAGATTGAGTGCATTCTGGTAGGACTGTTGAACTACTTTCATGATGGTCTCTGGAATAGTCCGATTTTTTGCATAAAGAATTGGAATCTTTGTGTAGAGTTTCAGACACTTTTAAGGCTACAGGGCACTCGGGTAAGGATTCAGCACAAATGTCTAAAGATTCACTCAACCAAAGGTTCTCCCCGTTCTGCAAAAAATCATTGCGCTGTTCTGTAGTGTCCAGCTGTGATTCTGTATTTGAAATACCTTCCCCATTGAAGTTATAAGTCTGTCTTGTATCCGTCTCAAGTTCCAGTTGCGCCTGAGACAGTGACTGAAGGAGTTCTGTCTGCGCAGAAAGGTCACTAGCCCCTTCTACATGGTCCAGATAATGTTGATTTAATGCTATGCTGGTCTCCCCGAGCTCACACGGAGTCTGGAGCGAGTATTTGCTAAATGTAGGCACACCATAAACCGAGGAGTTTACGGATAAGGAGTCATGAGTGGAGAAGACATGAGACCGGCTCACGTAGGACAGGGTGACCGTGGTGTGGGAGAAGGCATTGTCGGGCTGGATTTGATCGCCACACTGGGCACTGACGGGGGAAGTGTCTGGGAGCGGGAGTCCAGCGCTGTTGGAGTCAGCATTGGGGTACCAGCCGGGGTTTCCCCTGACCAGGGCACATTGCTCTCCTCTTTTCCTGGTCAGGTCAAGCACATTGGGCAGGGTGGATGTGGACAGGTCCTGAGGTGTATGGAGGTCATCTGTTCCAGGAGGCTGCTCCATAACAACTGCAGAGGAAACAGAGACATGAGTAAGAACTTATGTGACCCATCAGTCGTTTTAGAAAATGAGAAGCTTGACTGACTTGAATAAAAACCTTATTGTAGTGAAAGGGGCAATAATAAAGTCATTTATGTCTGAGACACTGCCTCAGGTGATAGAACTTATTTAACCATGGACCAGCCTACGCGTTTCAGTACTGTGCGTCTCTGTCGGGGCATCATGAAAGCAAAGTCAGCGGTGACACTTTTACATGTAGTTTCAATAAAGGACATGTAATTCTAACACCTCAGTGTTTCTAGGACATTTTTGGACTTTTTGACCCATTGATCATAGTTTAATTTCATTGTATGCAGTGGATATTTAACGGGTTTTATCGATTGTTAATTATGCTATTATACTGTAACTTGCTGTTCATTCGTCTCTTCGTATCACGTGGAAACATACACAGTACTGCCCGCCGCGCCCGGCATGTTGAAGGATATGCCTCAAGGGACAGACCTGTATAAATGAAGGATAAGTAAAATAAACATGACTGGATGAATTAGGTGCGGCTCAATATCGTGAACTAGTGGTTCCCAAAGGGGGGTCCAGGGCCCCCTGGCTGGCCTCAGAGGCACTACAGCAAGTACATTGAACAAACACTGACTTTAAATCAGTATTTAGCTTTCCCCTTAAATAAAGTCAATATAAATATTGGGGGGCCCTGGGAGAGTTTTGGATCAGTAATGGGTCTGCAATGTCCTGGACTTTGGGACTGGCTGGCGCAAACAAAAGCCGACTGGTTTCAGTGATTTTTGTTCCCGAGTTTTGGTCAACAAAAACATCATGAACTGATAGGGCATTTTTAGGCCTGATGCGTTTAGTAGTCATTATATGCGTTATAAATGTGAAGAATGATGAAACTGAAAGAAGAAAGATTTTTTTTTTTTAGTTTTTAATAGTAAACTTCATTCATCTATGTTGACTGAACATTCTTTTTGTCAAATGTAAAGTGATAATACAGGCAGTGTTGTTGTCACAGAGCACAATGAAGGTGACATTACGTCTTGCTGAATATAATTAATGCTCACAGACTGGAGAGCTCAGATTATGTTACAATCACCAAACACAATTTTAATATTATTTATACAGAAAACATGTTTTATAAAAAATATACCGGAATTTTATAGACAAAATAATTCTCAAAAGGAAAAAAATATACATATAGCAAAGGTACAGTATATTATACTGTAGCTTTGCTGAGCTAAGGCTAACTGCTAGGCCACGGCTAGCTCCGGTTACGTCTGTCCCATGTCAAACCCCGTACACTTTACGAGACTTTTAGTACTTTTTAATCTTTCTGTGAGATAAGGCAACGACAACCAGTACGAGCTACGTATTCAGATAAATAGAATACAATTTAGAATTCGGTGAATAGAAATAATGCAAAAACTTTGCCTTGTATCATAAAACACATTTTTAACCAGCTGTCATCGTTTATTGCCGCTAACTCTACCCTGAGGAAAGTCGTCAAACCACCGACGTTCAAATACACATGTCGATAACAAATCCATGTCAAATGTTTCTGTTTCGTCATAACCCGATTCGAAGAGGGCACGAGGACAGTTCCAGACATCTGCACATATTTGACATTCACGACGATTCAGCCGACAAAAGTCACGGAGCTTTTAATTAAACTTTTTTGCTAATGAAGTGCGGCACCACGTTCTGAGTTCCAGTGAGCGGCCACAGACCAGGCCCGGTGCGTGAGACAAAGACAGAGGTAAACTTACCGGGACGGGCCACACGGAGCCCCTCAGATCAGGCGGAAACACGAGTCAAGTCTTCATTTCTGCCAACACGGCCGCTTTTTCTCCAAATCGCGATGGTTGTGCGCGCGGAGTCCGCCCCGGTTCATTGAAGAGCCACACTTTACGGAACACACTAGTCAGTTTACGGTTTTACTGCCGCGGCGTCAAGATCAGATTTTAACTGGTACTTCCGGCTTCGCTACAAAGTAAAAGCATTACGGCAACAGGTTTCCGGTGCCGGGTCAAAAATAAAAGGACATATTTTTGTTTCTGTAGAATCACAATTCAATTTATTCGTTTATTAAAAAACAATTAACCATAAAAAAAAATTTATCATGTAGACTTGCTTAACTTGCTTTTAATTTTATTTTTTACAGGGACTAGATTAAAGTTGGTCATTTTTGTACTCACTACTGCCACCTCAGGTCATAAGTGTAACTGTAGGTTCTATATTAAGCTGGTGCATGAGGGCACTTTGGAAGTAACACCTTTCTGAGTGACAGTGCAGGACTTTAGAAGCAGTTGTGGTGAGCAGGTCTGGGCTCATTCTACACATTAGAACAGTGGTAGACAAGGGCCGATTTTCTGTATTGTAAACAGACATAGGGCCGAAGCCGCTGATAATTAGCCCAAAGTAAAGCACAACACTGGAAAAATGACCATCTTAAAATAGATAAATGATTTAAAATTGCTTGAATTAAAGTTCTTCTATGTTGAATTTGAGTTGGTTTGAACTAATCCCAAGGTACAAATGCTATAGCACCAATGGAACAAGAATAAAACCCACTTGAAATCAGACAAATAATTGTTTTTCACTTGAAATGACAGAATTATCTGAATTAAGAGAATAACCACCACTAGAGGTTTTATCTCGTCTCAAACCAGACCAAATCTACTCAAACCTTAGATTTAATCTCTTTAATTTTATGTAATTTCTTCCTTAAAACGATTATTCTTTTTCCAGTGCACTTCTGAAAGAGCAGAAAAAGAGAACGCAGAGAAATGAGACCAAGTCAAAGGGTGCAAAAATATTTATTGCTAATAAACCTGTTGTCAGTTGGTGTATATTTGCTTTATATTTACAATAAGAGTACAGAGGAGTGGGAGTGTGAAGATCCCAACCATTTCAATAAATACAAAGGGACTGCCACTGAACCAGACAAACTGCAATGACTGTAGTGAGTGAAATCTCCAGGAAAAGAAAAAAAAAAAAATCATCCGTACACTTTTCCCTCCCATCTTCCCATATACACAGTGAGCCGTTTCCGAAATGTAACGTTAGTGTGAGCCGGCGCAGCGGGATGGAAGCTCTTTGTTCTGTAGTGCTGTGGAGAACTTGTGCTTTAGCGAGCGGGAATGATACCTCAGGACGTGGGAAAAACAAAAACATGCACACTTTTCATTCATAAATATGTGTTATGCAAGTATTACCTCGCTCATCAGCGCGGAGTTGTTGTTGAAAAGTACGGAGGGCCGAGAAGGACAAAACCAATTCACCAAGTCAGAAAACGGAGGACATTCTTCGAAGTATTTCGGTATGTTGGTCCCAACTTATTAGGAAACATTCAAATGTGAAGACGAGTTGAAATATTGCTGTTCATTTGTGTGGAGTTATTTTGAGGGTCACATGGTTTACTCAACAGTGCAATTTGTGTCACGTTGACAGGCTTTCGTGGCTTTTTAAATTTGTATTATTATAGTCTGATGGATGATGCTGGTGGTATCTGTCACAGGTGGAATGAAAAATCAGGTAGTTCAGCTGCTTCATGACAGTTTCATGTTTTTCATATTTAAAATTTCAACGTCAATTTAAGCTTTTTGGCTGGTAAAATATTTCATAATTGAGAAGGTAAAAAAAAACAGTCCCTAGAATTCTACCTAAATATTATCGTCATCTTCTGAAGGTATTTCGTACCAGATTCATCAAACGTGAGTGTGAGACACTTCGCCCACTGACGGTGGAGGAATCGTGGGACGCTCTCTTGGAACATTAAAAAAAAAGCTTGTGTTTGTGGAGGCTCAAGGGTTTGGTTCAAACTGAAGGCCAAAGCATTTATGACAAATGTGAGGCTTGTAAACAGCATTGCCAGAGTGACCTGTAACGTTTAAGCAGAGCCTTTCTTAGATCATTTTTTCCGTTTTTTGTTACTGAACCACAGTACAAGCTGAAAAAGGGAAGAGAATGATCTGAAAAAAGCTGGTAAGTTACAAATATAAATATAACTCTGGCCACCGCTGCCTGAGGGGGCGATGCTGTTTTTGGTGTTACTGTTTTTGGTGTGCATCGCCTTAAGGGAAAATACAGTTATCGTGAATATGGGTTTTAAAAATAGAATTAAAAACATTCTTTTGATGATATTTTACATTTTATAATTTGAAATGTAAATAGTACCAATGAAAGACTGGGCTGCAGCTGGTGAAGACTTTGCCTGGGGCTCCTCCTGCTGGCAGCTGAGAGAATAACTTTCAGCTGCAGTGTGATGAACACACTTAGAGCATATAGTGTTGGATTATGGGCTTTACAAATGTGGAGGACAGTTTTTGGTTTTAACAATAACAGAAGTACAGAATGAGGCGCTGACACAGTAGAAGAAGAAACCGCTTCATTTAACTGGGAAGAAGTGAAACGCTATTTGTGGTACGTCTTTGAGGGAACAACGTTACAGCATGGTTTAGACAACAGTGTCCACTTTCAATGTTATGCTTCATCTGCGAAATAATGTGATATTATTGAAATTGCAACATCGTAGTGAATCTGACAAAACTTCCAACTGAAGTTCTCTGCTTTAGTAAACTCGAACCAAACTAAAAATCTCATTATGTTTTTGCTCCATCCTCTCGGGCCTCCGTAGTGTGAGCCATTCACCTTCGTCACATTAGTGGCTAGCAACAGTCCGCGGGGAGTTTAAAACAGTAGCTTACACACAGTTTTTAGTGTCGACGGATGTTCATTATTATTAAAAACACTATTTACAGTAAGACATGGCAGCAAAAAAGAAAAAAAAGAAATAATTACAAAACAAAAAAACGTCACAGTTAACTGAAGTGCAGGGAATGCCGACTCTACAAACTTCATACCATAGTGGCGATAACATAGACGGGCGTGTGACCAGTGTGGTGAGGGCGGGGGGGCTACGATGCAGTGGGACGTGCGGCGCCGTCAGAATTCTTTCGGGTCCTTGTTGTCGAACAGGTGGAGGCGCTGTTCCGCGGTCAGGCCCTCCTTTAGACTCTGCAGGAACAGGCCAGATAAAAGACATTAGGGAGACATCAGTGGTATCAGACATGGGGAGGTACAGTCAGAAAGTCACCAGAGTCACCAGGGAGAGAGCAGAACACCACTGTTTGGATCTGCAGTTAGCTCACAGACAGTGCAACGTATGGAGGGTGTGGGACTGACATTTAAACTTCCACCTTCAAATCTGCTACTTTTGTTGGTAAAAGGCACCAATACCCCAGGGCATTTGGAGCAGCCAACAGGTTTACTCTATGAAGATGTCACTGTTGGTCAAAGATTGTAAAAAAAAAAATACTATTTTTTGATAAGATCAGATAATCCTTTATTGATCTCACAATGGAGAAATTCACTTGCTACATTCAGCACATTTGTCACAGCTAAATGATTAGATTTTTTTTATTTTTTTATTTGTCCTTTATTTATCCAGGATAAAACTCATTGAGATTAAAAATCTCTTTTTCAAGAGTGTCCTGGCCAAGATGCAGGGGAGTAGATTAGTATACTGGATACCACATTGATATTTAACCGAACACAGTGCATCAGAATAGTTATGACACACTGTTGTTGCTTATGGTTAGAACCACACAAGTACCGTACCTTTCGGCACATATACAGGCTGCACTTGTCTATCAGCCACAGCTGTCCACGCTGTTCCAAGTGCAGTTTAAGCACCATCAGCCACTGGAAATACTGGACTTTTCTCTCCCTACAGCTACATTTACTTTCATTAAAGTGAGTTAAGAACTTAAAGGAACAGGCCACTGTTTTTCCATACTGAGATATGTTCTTACCTGAGCTTAGACGAGTTGATGTGCAACTGTCTGGTCTTTGTGTGTGCCCTCAGTCACGCAAAACAACCAAAGATATTTTTAGCATTTGGCCTCTGCCTATGTATTCCTATAGCTCCAAACGGGGGGAAGTTTGAAGCGACCAAGGTCTTCCACAGGCACAAAGACCAGACAGGTACGTATGAACTCGTCTAAGCTCAGGTAAGAACATATCTCAGTATGGAAAACAGTGGCCTGTTCCCTTAAAAGTTTATAAATTCGATTAGATTATTCTTTAAACCCAGACTGAGTGTCTGTAAACACAGACCCGGGAGCTGGGTATGTGGTGAATAAGATTTCAGCAGTGAGAGAATTATACACATTTATTTTGCATCGTGCTGCCTCCGGCCCGGTGTGCCGTAAACACCGCAGACAGAGGCAGAGGAAGAAGACAGCTATAGGGTTTGCTCCTCTGAGTTATTGTGCAGATGAGTGGGGGACCGCGTGAGCTCTCCATCCAACTTTATGGTAGGATTTGTTATTGCGTCTTTCTCTAACAATGTACCTTTTTCCAAAGAGTGTGACTAACTTTGTCAAAACCTGCTTTACTTTCTGTAGCGTAGTGAAAAAGCAGAATTGAAGGGCCAGTGTGTGTGAAAGTTTGTCCCTGTTTGACGTTGCAGAGTCTGTGAGTGCACCAGGCGCAGGGAGCTGACAGGAGAGTGTCCCACAGAGCAGTGTCCGTTACCTAAAGCCGAGACAGGAGGCTGCACTGGCCCTGCTGCCCTAACTGTCCCAGGGCATGTCTCCACTCACAGACTGGGGAAACACACAACACACATCAGCTACACGTGCAACAGGACACCTGCAGGGGGCAGCACTCGCACAGGAGACGCAGTGGGATTGGACACGGGTTAGCGCGCACAAAATGCTTAGCAGTAACAAGAGGGGCAGAAAACATTTGATTTGGCAGTTTCCAGTGGGTCTGTGTGACCCGTGTGGTCGCTCATCTGACTTCTACAGCAGCAAGTCCAACTGAATCATCTTAGACGCTGCAACTGCAAAAGAGCCTGACCTAAGACACCTTTATTGTTCTGCTTCAGGATATTCCTCATTCACTTTGTACTCTACTCCCTTTGAACCAACTACAATGACTGTGCTTTGAACGTGCGGCTCTTTAAAGTTCACAGGCCTAGGATGATTATCAGAATATGGATAATAACGGGATACTCCAGTGCATGCAAACACACTCCATGTGACCAAATCAAATGAGCTGTTGGAGTGAAGAACCATATTTTCGAAATGTAACGAGGGATCACAGGAACCACCTGGATCAGAGGCTACAATACTTTACAGTTTAGGCAAAAAGAAAAGAGGCTAAAAGTGAAAATAACAAGCGACAGAGGCTGTACCAACTGCCCCACAGCACACACTGGAAACGTGCCAGTGCATCACAGAAACATGTCACGGCACGCTCACCTTTGACCTCAAAGTGCGCTCCGAGCGCTTGGCGGCGGCTGCCATCTTGAGGATGTCGGGGTTGCTCTTGGACTTCATGATGTCTGAGGGCACAGCCACATTCAAAGTTAGAGATCAAACTGAAAACATTCAGATGCAGGCAACACATGCCTTTACCTCTTTAACTTGTAAGAGCCAGGCTGATCATTGGCACTGATCTTATTCTGATATTTGATACGAGATACTGATTTGAAATATACTATATTTGCTTATCTCCTTCTCCACCTGCCCTGTATTATCTACATTACAAAACAACACAGCTCTGTGCTAAACACGACCCGGAGTATCCATGTCTGCTCAATATTTAGCTTCGATGCTACATCAAGGAATGTTTTTTTGTGGTTAGAGGTGGGCGGAGGAGCAAATGGCCCAGATTGGCAGCCTCCCTTCCCTCAGTCTACCTCAGGGCAGCTGTGGCTACAAACTTCTTAGCACTACCAAGTATGGAGTGAGTCAGACTCCTGCATGATGAAGCTGAAGTACCGTATCCTCCGCGGTCCACCTCCTCCAGCTCGGCCTCTCCCAGAGCCTCGTGGGCCAGCTGCAGCTGCTCCTTCAGCCGGCCCAGGTCTCGCTCCGCTTTGGCCTTCACGATGCTCAGCTCTGTGTAGATGTCCTTGTACTTGTCTGTGGAGTACTTCTTATCCTGCAAACAGCACACCAGTTAGAATAAAGCACTAATGACACACACTAAGCACAGTCAGAAGGGAAGCGTACTCTCTGTGCAGACTGGAGCTCGTCTTTCAGAGAGTTGATCTCCTGTTTCAGATACTGCACCTCGGACTCCTTCACCCGCAGCATCACCTGGACAGAGGAAAGACACAAATGAACAAACCAGGAATGATACACATATACAATTATCACAATACAGCCCTGGCTCTGAAAGGAGTCATTTTACTGTGTGTGGAGGAGCTAATGCTATGACTAACTTCTCCATTAGTCCCACTAGCAACAAGATGTAAATCTGCAAGAGGCAGTGATGAGATGTAATAAGGAGTTGTTTGTTTCAAATCTTTAGTTCTAATCATTCCTAAATGAACAGTTCTGACGTGTCTCATCCCCTCCCTCTCTCCCTCCTGCTCAGAGCAGCATGCACACTACTGATGGATTTACGGCTCTTTACTGGGAGCCCAGTCTTTGGGATCTGTTCAATATGTAAAAGTAAATAATCGAAAACTAAAATGGGACCGATTTTTGTGCTTGTGTATAAAATGTATCTGACAAAAAGAGGCTGAAACGGTCAAATCATTTTTAGAAGTAGTGGTAGTTTATGTTTGGTGAGGTCATCAGCTGGATGTGTGGTTGGAGCTTCTCCCTGACTCAGCTCTCTCCCTCCCCGTCACTGCTGATGCTGGTGGGGGGCACTTAAAGAAACATTAAGTCACCTCTAGCTCGTAGAGCTCCTTGCCCTGTATGGTGGTGCTCTCGCCGCAGCCGTCCTCTGACACCATGGAGCGCATCTTGGTGATCTCTGCAGCCAGCCTGTTGTTCAGCTCCTGCCAACACACAATCACACAACCATGACGTGACGCTTACATGACCACGTTCAGGGTCACCTTTCAGGGTCACGTCACACAAAGGCCATCCACAACTTGTCACAGCGTCGTTTCACAAATGTCCACTTCTAGAGTTTACTAAAGCTGGACAAAACCAACTTCATTCAACCACCAGGAAACAGATCAGGTACAGGGCCTTTATTCTCACTGATGCTTGAGAATCCCTGTTAAGGCGAGATGCTGCAGGTGAATCTGATCACATAGATACATGTAGAGATATCAATTTGAAACTGTGGTTCCCAAACTTTTTTGGCTAAACAACTCGGGACCCCATTACATTATTCCCTCTTATGCTACTTTAGGACAGAAAAAAACATTTTATTGTATTTAAACTTTTGGATATTTAAAAGGATTTCACAAATCATATGCCATTTTATACTCTAAAATTAGACTAAAATATACTAAAAACAGTGGCATTTTTAAAAATGTCATCTTGAAATCACCTGGGGACCCCCACCCAAGGCCTTGTGACCTCCACTTTGGGAACCACTGCAGTAGATCACTGATATGAATATGGGGAAAAATGTTTTGCAGGTTTTCTGTCATTGTATGCTTACTACTGCAGTTTATTCATAAAAATGGCCAAACTTGCCAATATTATCAGCAACAAAATCTAAAGACCCCAGTTTAAATTGATAGTTTTAATTTGTTGATAATTATTAGTTACAAAGATTAGCGTAGAGGGATTTTGGATCTTGGTAGTTTGGAGTAAGTAAAAAAATCTGTAAAAATGACATTTTGGGGGGTTCAAAGCTAAAAAAGAAAAAGAAAATGTTGACTGTTTTTGTGCATAAAAGGCTTTATTCTTACATGAGGACATAAAATGACAGAAAACTTGCAGTACATTTTTCCTCATACGGTATTTCTATGTGTAAAGTTCAGCAAATGCTTCAGCGTTTTAAGTTTTAGCCCTATTGACATGTAGCGTCTTGCCTTAAATTGGATGTTTTTCTGGTTCGGCCGCGGTTTAGACCTAATTTAGTTGCAGGTGGGTCCGTGTGAGAACCATTTTAGACCCTCTTCAGTCCTGGTTTCATGACTACTTGATGAGGTTGTACTTGTACTTGGCTGTCCTGGCCGTACCTGGTTGTGCGCGTTGAGCTCGTGGTTCTCCCTCTGACACTGCCTCAGGGCCTGCCTCTCCGCCTCCAGGGCCTGGGCCAGGTGAGCGTTCTCCAGACACTTCTGAGAGTACTGTTCAGACAGCACCTCGATCTCCCTGTGGAAGGACCCCAGCTCCTCCCTGAAACATACACAGGCTTTTACAGGACGGACGGACAGAGCATTAGTGTTCAATGGGAGGAGAGGAAGGGGAAGAAGAAGAAGGAGAGGAAGAAGAAGAAGGAGAGGAAGAAAAGGAGAGGATGAAGAAGAGGAAGAAGGAGAGGAAGAAAAGGAGAGGATGAAGAGGAAGAAGGAAGAAGGAGAGGAAGAAAAGGAGAGGATGAAGAGGAAGAAGACGAGGAAGGAGAAGAAGAAGGAGAGGAAGAACAAGGAGAAGAGGAAGTTGATGAGGAAGAAGTAGGAAAAGAGGAAGGAGAGGAAGGAGAAGTGGAAGAAAGAGAAGAAGAGGAAGAAGAGAAAGAAGAATAAGAGAAAGAAGGAGTGGAGGAAGAAGAGGAAGAGGTAGAAGGAGAGGAAGAAGAGGAGGATAAGAAGAATAGGAAGAAGTGGAAGAAGGAGGACAAGATGAAAAAGAGGAAGAGAAGAAGAGGGGGAAGAAAAGGAGGAGGAAGAAGAAGTAGAAGAGGCGGAGGAGGAGGAGGGGGAGGAGGAAGAGGAGGCGAAGGAGAGGAAGAAAAAGAAGCAGCTTTATTTCTATAGCACTTTTCACAGATAAAATCACAAAGTGTTGGACAATGAAACAAAGTGTGTTCTAGAGAAAACATGTGGACTTAAAGGACAGTCAAATGTGATACAACAGGCACTACTGCACAGTGGTTCCCAACCAGGGGGTCTACAGGGGGGCCAAGGGTTCAAATCAGGAAATATGACTAACAAAGGACTACAGGTGCATGCAAGTTCTTTGACTAAAGTATTTGTGATGGTTTCTGGTTTTAGACTGAGGGGCGTGGTCTGACTACAGCATGCACATGGGGAAAGGTTTGGAATCACCGATCTAGTTCACTAAAGGGAATAAAGTGGACATTCGGACACAGCCCAGGTCTGTTTCTGATGAACACCATCATGACATCATTAAGACCTCAAACAGTCAGTTTGGTCGATTACATGAGCTTTTAAAGGAATTTATTGGACTTTTATCAACATGCTTCCATAATGGCTCAGCCTATAAATGTGTGGTAATTATGGGACGTGCTGAAAGCCTGCGGGTCCAGGTGATATTTGATTAAACATGTGCAACAGCAGGGGAGAGCTCTGCACATGTCGGCACAGGTCTGGGGTTGTATTACGCGTGTGGGACAGGAATGCCAAATGACACGTTGTCAGAGGGCGTCCTTCACATGTGTTATCATCTCCTGCTCACCGCGCTTCCTTCCTGCTCCTCACGGCGCCTTTGTCATCGCTGGCTTTCAGATGACAACACAACATTCTACACACAGGCCTGTCATTTAACGGGAGCCGAGCAGAATGACGACTGGACCGGTAAATCATCGTAATGAACACTGGCCTTTTCACACCATTCCCATAATCTGACACTTTCCAGGACGAAGGTGAGAACTACTCCACAGGACGTAGGACAAATATAGGACCTTTGTTGGACCAAGTTTCAGGCAACAACAAAAGAAGCAGTTCCAAATGCTCCACCAGGAGTGCTGGGATTGGCCGCATGCTCCATTCCAGTGGTGGAAAGTAAACAATTTGAGTACTTCTTCCACTAGTTATCACGCTTCTCTCATCTGTAATCAATTTTAAAACGACTATTCCTCCATGTTTCCCGGAGCTTCATTCTTCCTTTAGTCCATTGTATCCACTGAGAGGAGGAATGTTTTGGGCGTTTTCGGTAAATGATTAGTGGATAATTATGAAAGTGAAGCACAAGAGAGTAGAACGAAACGTGAACAGACTGAGCCTCACTAAAACAGGCAGATTTCACAGCATCATACCGCTGTTGTAAAAGAGGATTTTGCCGATGTTAGCATTTAGCCGCCGTTAGCACAACTTTAGCTGGTGTTTGCATAACATAAGCATGTTGCTTACCTTCATAATCGTCTTGTAGCTGCTTCTTTCCTCTAGCATTGTCACCTCTGAATAATTCATAAACACCACTAAAAGGCAGTATTTGTCCACATTGTTCTCAAAACCTTTCATAGTCATTTTGTTTTTCCTTGTTTATTGTAGTGTGCAGATCAGTGGGACAACTAAGAGAAGTGGACAGCACCAACACAACAGGAGCTCGCCTTATTTAAACATATGTAGATTTTCTGTCAGGATATTTCTAAAGAATAAAACAGTGATAGTGAGTCACTGACTAACCATTGCTGAAGACCTTTAGTGAATGTACCCATGTGAAGAAACACAGCTCTGAGGTTGTACGTACTCGTGCTGTCGGTGGATCTCGTCCATGTCTGCGTTCTCGGCGTTGTTGTTGGCTTTACGCGCCCTGTCCAGCTCCTTCTCCAGCTCCGTCCGGTGGGCGTTCTTCATGGCTTCAATAGCTGCACAGACACAGGACCACGTTTACAGACCATCATCATCAGGATACTGAAGTGTGATGAAAAATGTTAAAGAGAAAGCGCGGAGCATAGCTGACAGTCGGTTAAAGCTGCTGCACATATGGAGCGCTATTCCATCCTCAGTGTTGAGGCTTTGAGTCCTGGTATTTTGCTGAATGTCTCTCCCTGCTTCTAACTCTTTCTTCTTTAATGAGTATTAATTACATCTTATATGATTATTGGGTTACCTGATTACTCCAGTTATTGCTTTTTAATGCCATTTTTGCCACAAGTGGAGATGTGAGGAATTTTCACAAATCAACAACTGTCAAAAATTCATTGCATGTTATGCTTTATGTATATATGTGTGTGAGACAATAAAACTAAAACTAAACTAAAATGCTTTGACTTGACCCCTGACCTGTACTTGACAACTTGACAAAACCTACAGAGTTTGATATGATGCATTAAATAAATAAACAATCTCTAAAAACGGACACTATTAACCTCTTACCCCCCGCCTGAATCAAGCGCTTTTTCTCCAGTTTGGCTTTATCCAAATCTGTCAGTTTAAGGGACTAGATCAGGGGGGTCTAAGCTCATTTTGGGTCGTGGGCCGAAATCCAGCTTCCACGGCGGGCCGCATATAATGTAAACAGGAAATTACTATTGAGAACATTTTTCCAATACATGAATAATAATAATGATCTGTGATTTGGTCAAAGCTCCAACTTGACTGTAGCCTAATCAATAACAACGGCTTACACTTGTATTGGGGCAGACTGACCACTTACCATGTGGCAATAATGTCCTGTTTATATCCTGATCTCTTATTATGTCACTGCCCTCTGTTGGACACGTGCAAAAATCGTTCCTTTTTGTAAATTTAAGCTGCGCCCTAGTGGCTGGAATGAGCATTCTGGTTATTCTTTAAAAATCCATAGCTCCGCACAGGAATGGACCTCTTTTATTTTGACATAGTCTGTACAGTAAGTGCAGCTTTAATTAAGCTCGTGCTGACGGCACTTCAGACCCGAATGAACACCTTTGTGAGTGTCAGTGCAGGATTTTAGAGGCAGCTGTGGTGAACAGGTCTGAGCTCATTCTACACATTAGGACATGGCTGGAACATGTAGGGGGAGGAAAATACAACTTTAAATTGCGTCTAGTCCCATTAAGAAAAAAAGCATCAAAATAGCAACAAAAACAAGCCATGAAAAAACTATGAATTAAGCAACAAAAATCGACAAAAAGAGAAAAATTAAAATGCTAAGTTAACGACATAAACGAGAAAACAATGTGACTAAAAAGTTATCAGTTTTGTAGGTCTTTCAAATGAGACATTACACTGTTGCTCTCCAGTCAAGAAGCTTTTAGATTTGGGTAAAGCCGAACTGGAGAAAATGTGCTTGGTTCAGGTGGGGGGTACGAGGTTAAAACAATATACTATTGTAATACTGCACACACTAGATATGCAAGATGGATACAAACATGGAGTGAGTCTGTTCTGTTTCCTGAAGCTCTTCCTTGTAACAAACATCACCTAAAACACTGCTCTTCAAACCCTGCACAGTCAGAAATCATCTTTGCATCTCTGCTGTGATACATATTTCAGTGCATTATAATCAAATCCAATGAATATGGTGCTGTTCACATGCCTGTAAAGAAGACACATTCAGATCTATTCATTCCTATGGAACATTTCTGATGTTGAAAATTCACAGAACTTTGCAAATGTACTCTGACCAGCGTAAGCGACCATCAGCAGTAGCTTACCAGCTATGGTGGCAGCGGTCTCCTCTGCCAGCAGCCTCTCCTTCTCCTCCTGCAGGTTCTCCAGCTCCCTCTGGTGTTTCTTCTGCAGCTCGTCGATCACCTTCTGATGGGACTCCTCCATGGCGGCGAAGCCCCGCTCACACGTGGCCTGGGACAGCAGACAGGAGACACCGTTAAGTCCGGCGCACACATGCCGACTTCAGACACACATACAGCAAGCTACAGCCGGTTAGCCGCGAGCAGGTCCAGCCTGTGTGAGTATAAAGGGTTAATGACAGAGGGACAGGACGAGGACAGAGCGGACAGCGACGCAGACCAAAGAGAATGGCCTTTTACATTCTTTAACGGTGTGCGGCGTTTAAGAGGAATAAAAGAAGACTACTTATGGAATTAACGCCACGTGACCGCTTCGCAATCCAAATCAGGATCCCAGACTTCACCGACCGTCCCCACAACTTCTCATTACGTTTGTCCAAAATACATCCAAATGTAATAAATACATGGAAATTGAGTGTGTACTACGTTGTATGTGTGGCAGCTTCACAATAGAAATAATAAAAGTACTCTCGATTGTTTAAGTCATAAATGAGGTAGGAAGACAAAGCACATTTTTGACATTTTAAATTATGCAAATTATGTATTATTTATTGTTCATGTGCAAAACGAGTGGCACGTGGAGGAGTGGTTAAATAAAGGTCAAATAAAATAAATGATACTGAAGTAAACGAGTTCAATTCAAATATTGTTTTTTCACACACTTACAGTAAAAGTGCCTTTGATCCGTAATCTGAAAGCAGAGCCCACACTTTGGGTCTGCTCTAAAGACAAAAAGAACGCACTCTGTGTAAAAAAAAAAAGGCACTACCATCACAACCCGTGGGTCGCCTTAAGGAGCACATTGAGGGCATTAATTGAAAGCCCAGAACCTCGCAAACAACTGGAGGCCTGACCAAAACTAATGACTCGTGTCAAATGTTTTTGCGATTGTGACTAGATCATCATTATCATGTTTTAAATCTTACAAACCCGACCTTTAGTGACTGAGCTGACTTGGCGAAAATACTAGATCGTATCGACTATCGGACAGGATCGGATTTAATGACTGCAATTGGACCCAAAAGACGGTCGTGAATGTGCGATCCTGAATCTCCAGCGGCTGCTAATGCTAATGCTATGGCTAAGCTACAACCAGTTACAGCCACAGCTTAAACACTAAGACAAAAACATAACGGCAGAGAAGTGCTGCAGTGCTTTAGCTTTTACTGAGGAGTCAGAACAGGGTGACAAAGGTCTTAGGTACAATAATGATGATGCTCCCAGTGTCTTTTACAGGCGCTAAACATGTTGCAATAGAAGCAGATTGAGCCGAATCCATCTACTGCAGTTGCTTTGTAATTATAAAACTGTGTAAAGGCCCTATACCTGACTTTTTCTTTTTTTTTTAATCACAAACAGTTGAGTTGTGGTTCCTAAGTTTCCTAACACATTTGTAGCACCCAATTCTTCCCAAAGATGCGTTCATAAGCACGCTTCTCTACTTGCAGGGTCATTTTTCAGGGTTACTTACGACAAAACACATTTCATTCCAGTACTTAAAAAATCTGGTATAGGAAAATGCCTGTAGAATACCCATCATGGCCTTCTAATTCAAAATTCAAAGCTAAATCCAAAACATAACATTAATAGACAGGCATAGACCTGCAATAGATGCCAACTGGTGAAACTCCTGTAATATGGGCTATGATATATTATTCTGACAATGGGTACAATATAGAAATTATAGAAAATATTATATAATGATGTATTTTAGATAAAAATATATTGTGTCAAAATGGGAATGGGACAAACTGCAGTAAACATCAGCAATACTAATGTCAACACGAGGACAGAGGGTGGACTGGGTCCTATAGGCTGTGTCATGCAACCAAGGCTCTTTAGTAGGAGTGTAACGGTTCAGCTATCTCACATCGGTTCACAGTGCAAGTGCGATATAAAAAAAGACATGATTTTTAAATAAAATAGCCTAAATGTTCATCATTAGGTAGTATTTATAATCTGAGAAAAAAAAAAATTGACAATGCTTTCTAGTTTTTCAAACTGCTTTATAATACAAAACAAAAAAATAACTAATTGTAGTGCTTAAGTAAAGCAAATAAATAAATAGCTGTACAGTGTAGGCCATGAGCTTGTTAAGTGATAAGTTTAGGTTTTGACTCTAGTTTGTAAGAACTTTTGGCATTATTAGAGAATAATGTGGACTGGTGCATCCCTTGTTTCTCTAAACCAGTTGTGAAACATGTGCTTCTCGCAGTAGTTCAGTAGTTTGTACTAAGTACGGAGTTTGCCTGCGTTACACAGAAAGCTTTTGAATAGTGGTGAAGCTGGTGGAGCTTCCGCGGTCTATTCAGTGGGGCTAATCCCAGTGCATAGTATGGTCTTGGCACAGTGGAAGCACAGCCAAACAGAGGAAGTGATGCAGTCTGTTTTCACAAGGATCAGGGCCTGAGAGCGCAGCATGGCCTCACTCAGCTAATGTAAACTTCCTGCCCTGACATCACACATGGACAAACTCGGCCCTTTCACATGGGTCTGTGCAGCTGCAAATGGAATGGAGGACTCTGAAAACCACCATTAAAAACTGGATAATCTGCAATTGGACAATTGAGTCTCACACTTGAGAACATATTGCCCACACACCAAGGCATTAAATGGCTAAAACCGGTTTAAAGGTTTCTGCAGGGGGCACCAAGTTAGATATAAAGCTTTTTAAAGCCATTTTAATGCCTAAATACTATATTTTTAATGCCACAAAAACAAAGGTCTGGGCAAATTTCATTTTCCTCATCAAACTGAGGAATGAAGGAAAATGTTGATATTCAAACCCAAATTGGACACGACGGGCAACTTTTGAGCAAAACATTGTGTCAAATTTCAGTTTGAACTGCAGCTTAATTCATTTTGTACGAAAATGCTACTATCGGTATTTTTGACGAATAAGTGCAGCATTGTTCTGCAATGGCACTGAGTGGGTTCTGTCTCTAAGGAAAATATTTTCGAAGAAATGTAGATTTATTTGCAGTTTATATACAAATTAATGCTTTTTAATGACTTATGAGAACTTAATTCATTAATTTAATGGCTTTAAATGATGTTTAATTTAATTTCATTAAAACCCTGCTGTACTCCTCAAAGGACTGTCTCTGATTTAAACGCCCAGTGGAATGACATGCGTCCACGTATAGTAGTAAGTTGTTAAAAAGTTCTGCTTGCTCCTGCTGCTTACTCCTGACTACAATCTTCTCATCATCATCAAACTAACCAAACCAAAGTCTCCCTGTGAAAGCTGGTAGATGAACAAGAAATGTGTTACAAGAAAGAATTATTAGCCTTCGAATTTAAATTAGGGATTCACAAAAGGCTCCCAGTCCAGTGGTGAGATGTTCAGGTTTTCAAAGGAAAAGGGTGAATAAACTGCTACAAACAGCTTCAGACAGTCAGGGAGCACTTCCCAGGCCATGGCTTGTCTACATGTTGGTAAAACTTGTTTTTGTGTTCTCATACACATCCTCATACCTATTTGTTAACTTTTGCAGGCACCTAATTTGAAAAGTATTGTAAAAAAAACAAAAACGGATTGACCAAAAACTCAAATTGCTAGCTATAATGATGAACTGGATAATCATCATACTAAAGACTGTTGCCGTTACGGCAAACATGTACACTGCCAAGTGCTTTGTCCACAAATGGTGAAAAAATATTTCATGAAGAAAAATTTAAGACACACATTAAAATCGATCCTATAAGCACAAAGCTACACTCAATCATGAAATAATTGCTGACATGAATTCTAACAGGGTTTATGGCAAGTCAAATTTAATGCTTCCCCCCAAAAAAACATGCAATCTGAATGTGTTTTGAATATTACATATTTTCAATGCCCCTGAAAACCCTGTGAAAATGTGTCATCTTTCTCCATAAATCTTGATTTTATTTTTTGAGTGTAACCTATCATTTCACGCAAGTTTTTAAAGGATTTTTTCTTTCGAGAAAACTGGATAAGACATGAAATCACATTGAACTAGCACAAGAGGAACACATTTTACTTGAGAACGAAGCTAGCTCCATCATAAACCTCGTATTTCACTAGCTTTCATCAGCTTACTAAAATGGGTTCCTCTTGCAAAACTCTACAGCGGCGGGTAGCCTGAGGGAGTTAGTTTTCATGCAACACGGAGAAGGGTCTGGCGTGAGGAGTGTGAGCAAGGTTACGGGTGGCACACGGGGAGAGGAGTGGAGGAGGAAAGGGTGCACGGGGTGGGGATAAGGGATAGGTCTGGGAATGCCACAAAGGTACACAAGGCATCACAGACGAGGGAACGGCAAGGACAAATGTAGCGCTTCCACCTTCAGGTCGTCCAGCTCGCGCTCGTATTTCCGCCGCAGCGTGGTGGGCTCGTCCTGCTCCTGCCGCCGCCTCTCCTCGCTCACTTGGCGGACCAGTTCTTGGATGTGCTCTTTTAGCGTTTGCGAAGAGAAGACCGTGTTGTCGACAGCTTTGGCCTGGCTCACCAAACTCCAGAGTTCTTCCATCTCCTGCTCGAACCTCTCTGTGATCTGCTTCTGCTCGGCTTGGTGCTTCTTCTCCAAGTTCTCCATGCAGTTGGTCAGGGAGTCAATTTCTTTCACATTCTCGACGGAGCGGAGATGTAACGCCTCGTTCATCTTTGCTAACTCCTGCTGCAACTTCGTATTTTCCAGCTCAAAGGATTCTTTGACCTCTCTCAGCTCCTTTTTGTGCTTTGCTAACATGTCCTGAAGCTCGATCGTCTTATCGACCGAATCTATTGCCTTGCCTTCTATCTGTATCTTCAAAACAGCCTCAGACATTTGGCTATGTAGATCATCAAGTTTACACTGCAGATGACTTGACAGTTCTTTTAAAGCTAAACAATTTGTACACTCTATATTAGCTGGCTGCATCACAAACTGCTTTTGCTTGTTCTCATGCTCAACTTTCAACCTTATTGCCACATACGCCGAGCATGCCTCCTTAAAGGAATCTCGCAAATAATCAGGCGGCTGTTTCTGTTGCTCCCCCAATGCTATGCTGGCTTGTGCCAAAGATAAAACCCTCTCATCTTCTAGCTTTAAAAGAGATACCATCTCCATTGTTGAAACCAATTCATTTTCCAACATTTTTTTCAACTCTAGAAGTACTAAACTATTTGCATCATTGTCAAGGAAATTATACGTCAAAGCAAAATCCTCCAAGACCTCATCACTTTTTGTTGGCTGGCATATCCTCCGCATTACGACTTTTGTCCGCTCTTGTGCAACTATTTCTTCGACCAAACTAGACCCTTCTACCACTGTGCTTACTTTACCCGCGATTTGGCTCCAGAACTCCCCTTCCACCGCTAACATCCGGTCTGCTCGGCTAACCAACAAGGGTCCGTCTTGCGGTGGATCAAATAAAGTGCTTCTCAGATCAAACAGCATCCTTTCTACGTTAACTTCTACCTGAGCTACTCTGTCTAAAACTTGCCTAAGTGCCTCTGATTTCTTCTCAAAGTATTCTACCAAATGTTCTCCTTGATTAACAACCTGCACATCCCCCATCTGAACATGCTCCGCAATTTCTATTCTACTCTTAGTTTCTAACTTGTCTCGTAAGATCTGGATTTCATTTTCCGATTGCGCAAGCCTCTCCTTCAAGACCGCCTCTGATTCCTGGTTTAGTCGCATAAGCTCTTCGTTCCTAACCTCCATTTCTTTACGCTTCAGTTCCGTTCTCTCCAATTGTACCTCGGTCTCACGCAGCTTGGTTTGAGAAGCTTCCAGGAGCTCATGGAGTTGGTCCTTTTCAGGTTGGAGGTCCTCGCCTTCCATGTCCACACTGTAACCCAGACCTTTCAAAGTGGCCTCGCGGAGCTGCAGTTTCTTCTCAGTGTCTTTGAGGGTAGTCCCAAGCTCTTCTAAGGTCACCAACGCTTCATGTAGCCTCAAAGATTTTTCATTCAGCTCCCTCTCGTAGTACTCCCTGTCAATAGCGTTAGCCTGGTTCTCAGCTAGCTCTGCTTTTAACATCTTGAGCTCCTCCATGACTAGATGGTGCTGCTTGCCACCTTGCTGGCTGATCAGCTCTATCTTGAGGCGATCTATTTCTCTGTCAGCTTCTGTGAGCTGGTTGACAATCTCCTGACAACGTTGCTTTAAAGCCCCGTTCTCGCAGGTCAACAGTTCCACCTTCTGAGACAACATTCCGATCGTCAACTCATTTGTCTCAGAGTGGTTCTCAATCTTGGGGCAAGGGCTGAAAGGACTTTTGAGGCCTTCAAAGCTCTGCCTCTGGACTTTCCCGAACGCCTCTTCCATAGATAAAAGGCGAGCCTCGTACTCGCGAATGCTTTCTCCTGCCTTAGCTAAACTCTTTTTGATGGCTTCATTTGTGATCTCTTGTTGGCATTTCCAACTTTCCAAGATCTTCTGGAGTTGAAGTCTGTCGGGTATATCGCGATTGCAGCTATGCGATCGCAGCAAGGTAGAAAGCTCCTTTGTGGTCATAGTTTTGTCGATCGTCAAGTCATCCAGTTCCTGAATAGCCTCCGGGCTATCGTGGAGCGAGAGGCAAACGTTTTTTAGAACAGGTTCAGGGGGAGGCGTGTCAGAAAAGTAAGCGTCTTTAATGGGCAGGTGAGGAAGCGTGAGGCCAAGCTGTGCCTGCATATTGCGCTTTTTCAGCTCTTGAAGCTTCAGGAGTTCTTTGGTCTCCTGGTACTTCCTGGTTAAACTCTGCGCTTGAGAACTAACCAGCTCGGTCCTCTTCGTCTGGGGCGTCACATCGGCCTCCAGACCCAAAGGGGGCTCCAGCTTGGAAAAGGGGACCAGACAGTTGGTTAACACACAGCAGGGGACACACAAGCTTGCACTAATCATTATCTGCAGTAACTAGCAATCATGTACTGCTACTTTCTAACAAAAAGGTGACATTACAGTTAGCATTCCCACATAACCTTGAATTAAAACATGATAATAAATAGTGACTTTGAACACTTTAATAGTATGGAGAGAGAGAACAGTATTATATAAATATGGATCAATGAGACACACAATATAGTATGTTATTGGATCCTTTCTACTAAAGTCAATCAAAATCGCAATCTCTACTTTTGGTCAATCACAATAATGACCATGGAACTTTCTAATCCACGTCTTTACAGCCTTTTCCTTGGCAGAAAATGCACCCATTTTTGGAGTTTTGGACGAGACGATGGAGGATCTTTGTGTAAATTATACTTTTTGTTCATGAATCAGCTACATGTATTTATTTCTATTATAAAAAAAATAATGCTGGATCAAAGATTAAGATTGATCAATATGAGGAAAACAAATCATTTCTTTTGTCATATTGTGCTGCCCTACCCAAGGGTGCTCAATATATGGCTATAAATGTGTGCCACTTTAAAAGAACTTTAGTTGGTCATTAGTCCTTCAGCTATATTGAGGTACTTTTCTTATATTATCCATGACATTTTATTATGAGAAAAACTTACAGTATGTGGCAGACCTGGTCTAAATACAGTTCTAGCAAATAAACGTGTACCATAGTGAGACTTGGGTTAACGTATTAGCAGCCAACAGAGGACGCTTTCCGAACTAAGGAGATCGCTCCATTGTCCCTTGCAGTGCATCCAGTATCTCCATGGCCCTTATGTATCGGTGATCCACCATTAAACAATACTGAACTCTCCCATTGATGGTGTGGAGTGAAAGCAAAGAGTTAAATGGCCAGTTGTTAGTATATCAACAAAGCATGCCCATTAGATGTTTATATACTGGAGTAAGTCATGTAGTATTAGTTGCAGCTGCATGGTTTGGTAAGGATGGAGGGAAAACACAGTCTACGAACACTTGATGACGTCAGCTTCATGTCTTCAACCTGGCCATCTCCTGAACTCTGAACTTAGTCAGTACAATATACTGTACATACTGTTATGGTTCACGTGAAGCCACAAATACAACAGACATATACAGAACATATAACACTGCAAGATATGTTAAGAAGATCAACTGGATGGTCTGAACAGGAGTTAAAAGAAGAGCGTATGACATTCATGCACATAAAAAGAAGTCAAGCTGAGGTCCTATCATACATGTTTAGAAGATCAGACTTAGCAAACGAGAATAGTGACCACACTTGAGTCAACTGTAACTGTGGGTGACAAAATGATATTTCTCAAAGAACATATACCTCCGAGTACAGTACATAAAGGAGTCAAATTGTGTAACAATGGCACATCAATGGCACATCTTTTCAGGTTTATGTAAAAAGGATTAATTGAATGAAGTAGCACATCTGCCATTACCAGACATGATGTGGTGAATAACTTTATACAACTTATACAACTTTATACTTGGCAACATTGGACATGGTGCTCAACAGCCCTGCCCATCTCCATGCGTACTCTGGTTACAGAGTAAATAAATGTTTTGAAAATGTTGTACTATATGTATTTATTTGATTGGAACAGTGCATGTCAAACATGATATACATGCATGTAAACATGCCGGATTGCAGCCAAAAGCTAATCTCCATCCGTAGTCGTGGGACTACTTTTAACCTTTTAAAAGGTTAAAAGGTACAACAGAGGCTAAGCAGTCATAACTATTGGTAACACAATTACTGAAAAGAAAATGCCAAAGTATTTCAGGTTTTAGTTTTATATCTAATGAAGTTTCAACTTGTGCCTTGTGTTTTAATAGCAGAATATTTCAAACTGTGAAATGACCAATTTTGAAGAAACCGCTATGCTAAGTATCTTCTGGATGAGTTCACATCTATGATCAGAAAGCAATTACCCGGTTAAAGCTAGTAACAAGATTTTAATATGGTAAACATGCACTGGACTCATGCAACGCCTGCGCTGGCGGTCAGTCTGTCTCACGGTCAGTTCAACCTGTTCTAGGGCTGCACAATATTCCACCTGAGATACGATCTATAAATCATTCTGATATTTAGATATTTGAACCTTATGTTAAAGAAACACTGCGGTCGAACTAAACTCCTCTTGATTCATGCAAAAACAAAGAGCTTACAATTTTTGCTCAATATCAAATGGCTTTAATTGTTATCGGATTATTCAAGACATTGAATATAGCCCTTTTTCCTCATATTGTGCAGCCCTAACTTGCTCCTCCATTAAACATGACATGCAGCGGCTGTTATGAGAATATGGAGAATATAGAGAGTATGGAGAGTATGGAGAATATGGCGGAGGGACAGACATGAGCCCTGGCAGTACGGTACAGTAGAAGAGTCGGGCTGGGGGGACTCACAGGGGAGATATAGCCACTGCGGACGTCCGGCTCTCGCTCCAGGGCGCTCCTCAGCTGATGCTCCAGCTGCTCCTTGTGTCGGTTGGATTCCAGGAGCTGCTGGTGACAGTTCTCCAGCTGGACCTTCAGCTCCTCCATCTGACCACAAAGAGGAGGTTACATGTAGACACACAGACACCAACGACAGCCGCCACAGTGTGCGATTTATGGGATTTATGGGAATAGGTTCCCCTCTGGGGCCAGGACTCCCCTGAAAAAGATTCTTAATCTTATAACTGTGATTAAATCTATGGTCTCAATTAAAGGGTGTGTTGATTTATACGAGACAGGAAACTGTGCCAGCAACAGTCTGGAGTTTGGACATTACTTTCAAACTATTAAAGTAATAAATAGTTTGAATTACAGATTAAGTATCTAGGTGAAAACATATTTCACAAACTTTTCATGCTTCGTAATCGTAAATTATTTTCTAGGCTTTTAAATAATCTCATTGCATGCGCTCCTCAGACGGACGGACAGACGTACCCCTTGCTTGTAGGTGTCCAGCAGCTGCTCCACCTCAGACGTCTGCCTGAGCGTCTGTGCTGAGGTCAGGGGGACCCTCCTCTCCTCTCTGATGGGGGCCTTCTCCACCTGTCTCCAGTGTTGTTCGATCTGCTCCTCCACCCTCTGCTGCCTGTCCGCACACTCGGGCTCCCTGTCGGGCTCGGCCCCGTCAGCTTCGGGCGCAGTGTCCGCCGTCGAGGAGCCGCTCATGGACTCGTACCTCTTACGCCGCTCCTCTCTCCGCCGGCTCCTGTCCAGCTCTCCCAGGTCGGCCTGCAGTCCAGTTTAACAACAGACATTTATTTACAGCTGAACATCGTCTGTCAGTCAAGAATTATCCACGTAGTTTTCAATTAATCACAAGCTAATTCAGTCAACTAGATCTACATGTACTGTCTTCAATAGGAAGTACTTTAACACAAATAGTTTCTTGTGAAAGCTTCCAGTCGAAGGAGTTTTCCATGGCAGACAAAGGCGCTCAAGCTGTCATCTGTACTAGGTTGTTATAAAAACGTCCAGATGATGTTTAGTTTAGTTTTATTATATTTCTGGTTTTCAAAAATGAGCATTTTAATCGCTTTTTTGTCAAACTATTATTAACTTAATTGATGTAACTGAACGGATTAAAGTTTAAAAACAGACTAGTGTTTGCAGGAAACAGGTCCCTAATTTGGTTGTGTAATGTTATCTAGTCCTAAACACTGGAGGTCTGGACAGATAAGTGTAGCTTTTAATCCAGTGGTTCTTTTCTGGTGGGCACTTGACCAATTTCAGTGAGTCTTTGCCAAAAATTTAAGCTGAAAATGTTTCTATAGTCTTTGTAGTCAGCCACAACTCTGTTGGGAAGAACCTTATTTTCACATCACATACTATAGAAGGGTAAAACTGCTATAAAGTTTTGATTCCAAGCTGAGAGTAATATTTTGATGTGTGTTGTCCTGATAGGTTTAGGTTTAATGGATGAAACGGTTGATCATGAGAGGGAGATGTGTTGTAGGAAGAGATGGAGACTGGCCTGTAGGCTTTCAGCCTCCTGAGCTCTCTGCTGGGCCAGGGCCTGGGCGATTGGTCTGAACTCTGCCCAGTCGAAGGTCTTAGACCGGCCTTCTCTCCGCCGCTCCCGAGCCCGGCTGCTTTTGACCACTGAAGGGGAGTCCACGGACGACGTCTCAGAGGAGGGGGAGTCGTGGGTGACGTCTGGCCGCACCAAGCTCTCCAGAGCCGAGAACGGGCTGTGGTCCTCAGTGGAGCTGTGGAACACACAGGCAGAGGATTTAATATTACTTTTGATGTAATCTGGAACGTCCCATGGAGATTTAGCATCTCATTTCCAAGGGAGTCCTGTCTCCAGAGGTGAACCTATTGTTCATATTTTTAGTGGTAAGGGAAACCGGAGTACCCGGAGGAAACCTACGCAGACACAGGGAGAACATGCAAACTCCACACAGACAGACCCGTCCTTCTTACTCTGAGGGACGAGTGCTAACCGCTAAGCCACCACCATGCCACCTCGCTTTGGGTAAGCGCTAGTTAATGTTTGAAGTGGGCGAGTGCTACTAAAATGGAGTTGTTGCAAGACTGTAATAAAAACCTCCCTTTGAGAAAACTTCAGTTTTGTACGTATGCCTTATCAGCTCAAGCTCCTGCCGTGGGAAATGATGACACTTGGATGACGTGGTGTTGTTTAAGCAAGTCGAGAGCTTTGCCACAGTATGTAGCATGTTTTTTTTGTGAGTCTGGGACAAGTGTCATAAAATAAACTTTGCAAAAGTTTCAGGTTTGGTCTATTTTTCACATTTACGATAACTAAGAAACTAACAGAAAACAGAGAAGAAAACCAGGACCGACCTTGCTACATCTGGAGCAGTGGAGGGTCGAACGTTCTTCATGACGGCCTGGATCCAGTTCCTGCGGATCCCTGCCGTCATGGCCGACAGCGTGTGCACCCCTTCCTGCGTCTGAGTCAGAGGACAAAGGGAGGAATCATCATGTGAACAGAAGAGCGACAGAATCATGAATGCAAAGACCCTGTTGCGCTCTCACATGAATTTGAAAGCCGTAGTTGCGTTGTGCCTGGTACTCCGTTACGTTGTAACAAGTGGACAAGTCGATCTCCCCATCGAGGTCAGACGCCTAAAGACAACGTGTATGAGACATTGAATATCAACAAAGGCGGAAGGTGAAAGTCCACTCACCTCCTCAGCGATGGAGTCCTTGTAGTATCTCAGACTGTGGTCCGTCAACACAAACCAGTACTTTTTCCACTGGAGAGAACAGGGTAGAGCAAGCTGAGTATAGCGTAGTGTTGTTTAAGGAAGTAAGAAAATAAATCGTAATCGTAAAAGGTGCGGGTTCATACATTTACAACAACGGGCGACCAGTGTATCACCAAGAGACCCATCTCCACATCTAAAGTAGGGCTGCGACTAACCCTTATTTTTGTAATCAATTCATCTATTTTTACGATTAATCGATAACTCACTTGGCTGTGAAAAGCATATATATATTTTATTTTTCCCACATAAACCTAAAGTGCTTGAGCTCTTAGTGCTAATTTGAGTCTGTGTAAACCAGACAACTATTAATCTATCACTAAAATAGTCATCTATTTCAACAATCGATTTCAGCCCTAGTCTAAAGTTAGGTTTATTTGCAAGTAGGCTACCAAACATAGGGACAGTTGGGATCAATGGGATTGATGGGCAGCAGAAAGGCTCTTCATTGGTCACATTCACTCGCACACGGCTTTTCAAAACAATGGAGAAATTGCCAACTCCAATGGAATATACGGATATTCTTTTACAACTCTTATTGCTGGTGACAGATGTGTTAACTTGTTAACTTTAAGCAGGACAAAACCGACTCGTTGATGCTCCCATAGCATTGTGCTTGGGGTAAATGTGTTGTTACACCAAAATCTGCAGTTTAAATGTCGTTATGTAGCTGTTTGGACACAGTTTAGAGTGAAAACGTTTAATGAATCCAATTTAAAGTGCATATGACAGGTTTGAATGCTTTTGAAAATATGACTTATACAGACGGATAACATGTATTGGAAGAAATAATTATCATTTTATTTGCTGCTGACAGGAAGTGATATAGATAAAGGTAAAGTTCCATAGCAGTTGACTCATTTTCCATTGACATAGCATGGCTAGCATAGCAACAGCTTAAAATTGTTTGCCTCTATTTATGTCACTTCCCGTCAGTGTCCAAAAAGAAGTGGAACTATAAACATCATAAAAATGGCCAGCTGGATAAAATCTTTCGCAAAATCTTAAATATAAATGTGTTAACTATGCAAAAACTGTGTCTAATGTGTCATGACATGGCCTTAAATGTCTATGCCAAAAATCAAGACATTAAATGGCATTAAACATTGAATAACTTTTAATACTTTTTAATTCCCTGCCCAAACACTTATCATAATTGCAATAAAATAATTCCTAAGAGAGTAGAGTGGTAGTTAGCTCATGCTTTAAATGACTGCACAGATAAAATGACTCTGAGAACCATGAACCAAATGTAGGAAAATCTAAATCCAGTGTCTAAACTGAACCCTCACCTGGCCTTGTTCGTCCAGCTTCACCATCCAGCCTTTCTTGAAGTTCAGTAGGTCAGGCTGCAAGGACACATGACAGGCGTCACAAATGAGAACAAATGTTGTTTATAGTATATTTTATTGCCATGCTGCATAGATCGTGGTTTATCGTTGTATTGCTCGTCACATGAGTTTGGACGCAGGATCCAAACCACTTAACGTGTGAGTGCAGAAGCCAACCAACATGCCCACTCAGGACGGAGGTTGACCTGACCTGTGTGCTGGAGAGGTGAATGGAGCGACCAGGTCAGGACAAGTCCGGTGCCCGTGCAGGTGCTCTTAGACTCAGTGAGACGCTCCATCCGTGCAAACACTCGCACAGCGCTCGCACTGCACCCACGCAACACTCAAAGACAGTCACTTTCCACACTCCACTTGTACAGCACTGCATGAACACCATATACAGGTGACTAAAAAGTGACCCACATTTAGAGAAGCGACGATAAACCAAACAAAAGTGCTGCACTGAAGACACACAGCTAGGGGTGGGCGATGTGACGATATTAGACCACGTTACGATCTCCAGAGCAGATGATCTGTCATTTGTGTGCGATCGTTTTATCACGATACTAAGCACTTCTGCACTGTTGACTCTTTACAGTCAGTGAAGCAAGTGTTACTCTTTTACCTTTATTGTCGTTTTTGTACTTTTGTAGTTTTTAATTGACAGATTTTGCTTTAGGTTTGTATATTCTTTCAATCTTTTTCTTCTTCAGTGTGCATTTTAAGTTATTTTTGAGTTTATGATCCAAAAATCGTAATATTCTTTTTTTGTCATCTCGCCCACCCCTAACGCAAGCACAACAGAAGCACCACAACTGGAGCTTAACCTGCACGGCAGAGGGAGAGGGGCACAAGTACTGCCCCCTGCAGCACGGAGGACTGGTCTACAACATTCACACCAGAGTCAAGAAAATGTCAAGGCTCCGTCCTGCTTCCAATGATACAATATGAGCCGCGTAAGAGCAGAATGGAGGCTAAAGGTAAAAACAAAGACCAGAGATTCAATCGTTCAAATTTGAGCAGCGTTTTGAACCTAAGAAACATGTGTTATTGAGTGATATGTTCAGAACTCTGGGGAAGAAAGAATACAGAAAATACAGTGAAATACTACCTTTTCGAGTTTTCAATAAACAGTTGATTAGCCTTCAACAATATCTTAACTCTTTTATTATTATTATGATTCATTTATTTATGGAACAAATCAAAGGGGAAAATGATTCAGGAAACAATGGTAAACCTTTAGCATGCGCCTTTTAGTGTCTTAGTTTGACAACTGTCCATTATGGATTGGCTGAATGAAGAATAGTGTCTTACGGTCATGACGGACTCAGTGGTTCTTCTGTCCAGGGACTTGGCTCTCCTCAGGGGGGGCAGGGTAGAGGGGAAGTCAGGGACCAGCACTTGCTCCTGGAAAGGACAGGACGACACTCCAAGTCAACAACAAGAAAATGATCGCAGACTTCAGTTTTCTTATAATTGTGAAGTATAGTATGCAGTTCATATTAGCCGTTTTGGACCAGCACTAGTAAAGTGAAAGTGCGGGCCACAAGATGATTTAATTCCACAGCATGTTTAAAAAAAAAGGGATTAAAAAAAAAAAGAAATAACTAGCTTGCTCACTCCAGCCTCTAGGGGGCAGCTTAAATTTAAAAAAAGGAAAGAATTCCACACGTGACCAGCAGAGGACGCTGACATAATAAGAGATCAGGATATAAACAGCATATTATAGCCACGTGGTAAATGATCAGTCTGCCCTAGGGCAGCTGTGGCTACAATTGTAACTTACTGCCATCGAATGTGGCGTGAATGAATAATGACTTCATGTAGCACTTTGAGAAACGTGTGACATAGACTGATGAAGCACAATAAGTGTAAGCTGTTATTTATGAGGCCACAGTCCTTTACAATATATGTGGCCCACGACCCGCAGTGGGGGCTGAATTTCAGCCCTCGACCCAAATGACTTCGACACCCCTGGCCTACAGGTACATTGACCTTAATCAAAGTGCGGTTAAGAACTTAAAAGTTAGATATTCCATGATATTATTCTTTATACCCACGTGTATTCAGTTAGACTGAAACGCTGTGGCCGTGTTTTGGCCGCCCTCCTCAGGATGTCTGTGCACACGGACCCGGGAGTTTCCCGTGAGCTGGGTAAGTGGTGAATCGCTTGAGGCTTTTGACGAGTTTATCCTGCGCTTTGCTTTGTCCCTCCATAATATTTCAGTGGTGAGAGAATTAATGGCATTCATTTTGCGCCTGAAGAAACATTAGCTATAGTGCTGGAGGGCATCCTGCTGCCCCCGCCCTGATGGGCAGTCAACACCGCAGACAGAGGTAGAGAAAACAGCAACAGGGTTTGCACCTGTCTGAGTTATTGTGCAGATGAGTGGGGGACGTCCGAAAGGAATCGTGTGAGCTCTCCATCGTCTCCACAACGTCATGTTGGCTAGCACAGAAGTCCAATAACAGAACACCACTCGGGTTCAGATCACTCCCTCCCAGGTCTCACTGTCGTTACCCACGTGGGCGTTGAAGTCCCCCAGCAGAACAATGGAGTCCCCAGTCGGAGCACCATCAAGTACCCCTCCCAGGGACTCCAAGAAGGCCGGGTACTCTGCACCGATGTTGGGCCCGTAGGCCGAGACAACGGTGAGAGACCTGTCCCCGACCCGGAGGCGTAGGGACGCGACACTCTCGTTCACAGAGGTGAACACGTGACGGGTGAGCTGGGGGGATATGAGCAAACCCACCCCAGCCCGCCGCCTCTCCCCGCGGGCAACTCCAGAAAAATGGAGAGTCCAGCCTCTCTCCAGGAGTTGGGATCCGGAACCCAAGCTGTGCGTGGAGGTGAGCCCGACTATATCTAGTCGGTATCTCTCAACCTCCCGCACAAGCTCAGGCTCCTTCCCCCCCAACGAAGTGACGTTCCATGTCCCGAACGCCAGAAGCTGCGCATGCGGACCAGGTCGCCGAGGCACCCAGCCTCCACCCAGTCCTCTCCGCACCCGAACCCTACGGATCCCTCTGCGGGTGGTGGGTCCACAGGAGGGTGGGCCCACATCGTCCCTTCGGGCTGTGCCCGGCCGGGCCCCGTGGGCAAAGGCCCGGCCACCAGGCGCTCGAGTTCGAGCCCCAACCTCAGGCCTGGCTCCAGGGTGGGGCCCCGGCTGCGCCATGCCGGGCGGCGTCACGGTCCTTGTTGGTTCATAGTCAATAGAGATCTTCTGAGCTGCTCTTCGTCTGACCCGTCACCTCGGACCTGTTTGCCATGGGAGAGCCTACCAGGGGCATAAAGCCCCGGACAACATAGCTCCTCGGATCATTCGGGCACTCAAACAACCCCTCATGGGGGATGAGCTGCCACCGTTATTCATAACATGACACACAAAAGCGGCTTATAGTCCGGAAATAACGGTACAATATCTACATCATCTACAAATCTTTGGACTTTAAAGTCACTTCCAGCAGATTGTGTTTATTCAGTAATCTTGAAAACTCCCTTGATTCTAACAGTGCACATGTGGCACCAGGTTTAGTCCCCCCCTGCCCTTAGATTTCTCTGCTCCGCCCCTGCGCCACAGCACTCCCACGCTGCACACCCTGCTCTCTTAGTCTGTGCTTTCAAACCGCGCAGTCTGCACAGTGGGCACAGGCTCCATAGATCACTACAGGCTGCAGACTCTTTTGTCGGGACATTTGCACTCCTTTACGTTGCCTTTTGGCTGTGCACTTTTGTCTTTCGCTACAATATGCTTGGTGCCACGTGTTGGTTTGAGGGTTACACATTGGCACATCTTTTTCATCAACTCTCTTGTTCAGCTTCTTTCCCTGAATATCGGAGAAACCAATGAAAAGTATTTTAATTAATAGTTCTGTGTTCCCAGGCAGTACCCCTGATGTGAGTTTGTCGTTTCTGTAGCTGTCAAAGGAGGAAAGAGACAAATATCTTCCAAAATGGTTGAGCCTTTCAAAAGGGGGTGGGAAAGGGAAGCGTAAGCTCCAGGGGAATCCCAGCACTGAAAGGAAACTGGAAATGAACACAGCCCTCACAGCCGACCCCTGACCTGGCCCCAAAACAAAAGCAGGATGGAGGGATGGGGGAACGGGGGAGCGGGGCGGGGGTGAAGGACAGACGGAGGGGAGTGCTACCTCTCGATGGAAGCGCCTGTGCTCGCTGCGGCCCTGTCTCTCCTCTCTCCTCTCGCTCGCAGACTCCTCCACTTCCATCTTCTCCTGGTTCTCCAGCTCCAGGGCCTCCAGCTTCTCGATCACTCCGGAGCGACTGCAACACAGACACAAACAAAACAAAAACCACACTCAATATCTTTATGCTTCTATGAAACTTCACAGAATAGCAATCAATCATTCAACATTAACTTGAGCCCTTAACAAAACCCAAAGGTGACCGAAGCGCTTTTCACTAACATCAATACAATAGATGCTTTTTTATTGACATCAGATGGAGGGCAGTAACCATGGTGATACACTACAGACGGCATATTTTGAACGTCGACTCTTTGAAGCTGCAGTATACGTTTGTTAAGTGGTGACGTCACAGCTCTACTTCCAGGTTCGCAGATGTGCGAGAAACTACAAAAAACTCTTTAATGCCACAATCAATATTTCTGAAACTTAACAGAGAGGGACTGAACATATTTATTTATCAGGTCCATTAGCCAAAAATGCTAAACCTACTGTAGTACCGATTTTGGTAAATGTGACTTTTTAAAAGTCACATTTACCAAAATCGGTACTTCCGGTTTAGCAGAAAAAAATGTTAACGCCGCAGCAGCTACGCTAACCCCGGAAGTATCGACTTTAGTAAATAAGACTTTTTTTAGTAGTAGGTGCAGCATTTTTGGCAAATGAGTCTGAGAAATAAGTAGGTTCAGTAACTCTCCGCTGAGTTTCAGAAACATTCATAGTTGTTTTTAAGAGCTTTTTATGTTTTTTTCTCGCATATTTGCCGATGTGCTAGGACCCGGAAGTCGTGACGTCACACACAAACGTATGGGGGAAATGGGAAGAGGAGGCTCTTTTGCCCACAGCTCCACAACTACTAACTACCAAATCAGTGTTGATTTTGGGAACATATTTTAATTTGGTTTAAGTCTTGGTCAAGTAGTCAAATAATTCTCTTCAATTTGAGGGTGTATTCAGGCCTGCACTGTTTGGTCCACTTTAAACGGTCCAGGGTTCGCTGGTCCGGACCTTTTATGCAGGTGTGAATACAACAACAAAAACTGGTGCTGATTAAAGAACCGGACCGAGACCCACTTTTACAGGTGGTCTCAGTCCGGTTCCAAACGGACTCTGGTCCAGTTCGCTTCAGGTGTGAATATAAACCACTGTTGATCCGAAACAACTCCAGGATACATGCGCGCCTTTATGGGCTTGGCAAACCACCGTAGGAAGGCACCGTGGGAAAAATTAGCCATTTGCTGATGCTAACGCTAATACTGGATGGATGCTACAAACAATGAGCCGTGAACAACCAGTTTGCCCCATGGACAAAATAGAAACAGCAGACGACCCTTAATCCGCAGAAAACACCTCTTCCTCCAGCGACTCCGGTGAAGCTGAGGTTAATGGTAAGTGATTTACTCTCTTACGTTTCTTTAATTATCATAGTAAGCGTCAAATATTAATTTTTATTTCATTTTTTGTAGTCATTGTTGTCCAATGGAAGCATCGATCGTCATGTATGTGTATGTGTTACCAAAATATAGTTCACTTGCAAAAAGTACAGTCTGAATGCAAAACCGCACCAAACGAACAAAAGCGGACCAAAGGACTTTTCTGGTACACCCTTAGCCTAGTTTTAGTCGACTACAATTGCATCTAAATTTAGGCAGCTTTGCACTTATATTCATTATAATCCTATTTAATGCTTCCTGTTTCTTCTCCGCACGGACCTGTTCCTTTGGCAGTGAATGTAAATGACATGAGGCTCTTTCAAACTGTCAAGTTTGGATGATTTCAGTCTCTTCTTTTCATTTTTGTTTAGTCCAGTTTCAGTCAGCAAAAAGATGACAATATATTAGTCGACGAAATTAACACTGTGCCAAATGCTGAGTTACAAATGTTCTACCAAAAAGACAGAGAGACATCGTTCAATGTTTTCACTAACCAATGCTAATATTAGTTGCATGCTAACGGCTAATTTTGTGTGCCATTTGTTTACTTCTGCCATACATTCTTTCAAGTGAAAAAAGGTCAGGCCATCCCCCTAATATGACGCCGGCTGCATCTACAGTTAGCACATAACCACTCAGGTGTACGTTGTCAGACACTTGACATCTCCAGAAAATATAATATTAATAAACTAAAAATAAATAAAGTATACATGTTTTGGGAGCTAAAGATGAATGTGGCTAAATGACAAGCGCTAACTTCAAGTGCTAACTACCATAGAAATAAAGAGGAGAAGCAGCGTATGCGGACATTTAGCAGGTTGGCTAGTCTGGGCTTCTTTTCACAGTGCGTTAGCCTGCTCAATGTATTTTTCCTACAGCCAACAGCAATAACCATCAAACATCAAAAATGTTGAAAGATCCAGATGTTTTCATCGTTTCTCAACCATCGACCGCATCTAGGTCAAAGCCTCGTTAGGAATCATTAATGAATGTACAGACCATTGGAAATTTTACTTAAAATACAAATTGACGTCTAAAAGTGGCCTTTGAGCTAAATGCTAACTCAACTAGCTTTTTGTGGCTCAGATACACATCCAGCCACTAAACATCATCTAATAATATGTTAATAATTAAAAAAACACAGAAATTACATTAATGCCATGAAAAGGACAAAATGTACCACGCCATACTTTAGTATCACACCTCTTTCCCTAATAATTTGTATTGGGATAGAATACTCAATTGAAATCGAGTCCAGGATTCGATGGCTGACAAAAAGCCAGTTTAGTTCTTTTTGATGGGAATATGCAAAAACAAAGACTTGTTTAACTTTAGTGTGCAGTGCAGGTACATTAACCTGCTGGCCTACCTAAGCAAGCATTTGACCTTTACATACAAACCGTACCAAGGGTTTGAGAGTAATTCAATTTCTCAATAAAATGATCTTTATCTTTAGACTTAAATCTTGAAGAATGTCACATGAAAACAGTCTGTGTAAAATGCTTTGTAAGAAATCAGCACACAAGGCTGAGCTTTTGCATAGATCGTCAGATTTTTTTTTTTTAGGTCTGGACCAAACCTTTATAGAGAGATGGAACACATTTTTGGGGGACTTTTTGAAACAAGGATTGTTCGAGTGTCATTCTGCTTAAATCATTTGGGAACAATCACTGACATGTGTTTATCTGCAGCATCCTTCAAACGTGGAAGATGAAGCCCTCATATGTGCTTCAGAGCTCTCTGAATGACAGAGCTGCTTCGCCTGTTGATTTGTCTGAAGCCTGTGTGGTTTCTCCATCCTTCTGGAGCTTTTTCTTCATTCCATTTCAAACATTTTTTCATAACTACATATGCTATCATATTTGCTCTGATCCTGCTCATTGGCAGACGAAAATCTGGACCAACTCCTTAATATTGAATAAAAACTATGACCAAATATGACAAGATTTTTAATGACAAGATTGAGATTCCTATTAGATTAGGCGCAACAAACAGAACCCGGGTTATCCAGGTAGCAGAAAGTCAGTGAATGTAATGACTTATGATGCTTTTTAATGCCCCGATAACAGATACTGGGAGAACGAAAGGGCGGAAGGTAGAAGTGCAAAGTGGTTCCTTCCTTGGACAAGACATTTAAAGCAGTGTGATGAAGCTGCTGCACACACTTCACAGTCAAGGCCCTAGTTCCTCTCCAGATGAGTGGAAGTGCATGCTCTGTTCCCCCTGCAGTGACACCGAACACCGGCCCACACAGCCCTTTTGTTCAGCGACAGAGGAGCTGCGGTGCGGGGAGGAAGCTCACGGGCTCGGGGAAATATTACACTACTTTGGCCCAGACCCTGGCCTTATTTGGGGAGCGCTCAGCCAGAGACGCACTCCTTAAAAGGACACGCAGGGAGGACGGAGACGGCAGAGACAGGATGGGACTGAAGAGCACAATAAGAGGGTCTGACACAAAGTGAGCATATACAGGAGGGAGCTAACCGCTTCACAGCTAGAAGGTCCCGGCTTCCATTCCCACCTGGATGGGGCCTTTCTGTGTGGAGTTTGCATGTTCTCCCTGTGTCTGCATAGGTTTCCCCTACCATTACAAACATGTACAATAGACCAGGGTGAATGAGAGTATGTTTGAGAGTGCGCATGCGGGATGAAGGATGGCTATAATCCAGTGTGGTGTGTTTACATGCATGAGACCCATGTATATTCATTAACATGCAGTGTCCCCAACAAATAAATAAATGAAAATAAGACGGCGCTGGATTACGAACTGGCCTGGAGCAGCCTTTGTAAGCAGCAGGAGCAATGACGCAATGAATTTAAACTTTTACCTTCACCTAATAGCATGCATGCAATTCAATGGGCGAGGAACATGCTTCTCTATGGTCCTCAGGGCGGGGAGTTGACATTGCTGTAATATCGCCCCCTTGTGGCCAGGGGCGACTCCAAAAGAGACTCGGTAGACAGGATTCTGATGGGACTTCAGACCTTTAGTGTGGCTCCAAAGAGCTTGTTTTTTTCTAAATGTCGCTATGACCCATAGTGACAACACTGGGGTAGGTGAAATATTTTTAACCAAGCTGGTTTTTGTATATTACCCTGAAATTGTGGAAGCATTTTCAGTGCATTGACTGGCACCATTGCCGTGAATGGGGCTGAACGGGACCCCCTCATCTGTATTATATTATATCTATAGTGCAATTCCATGGTGCCATGATGAACACACTTTAAGCGCACAACTGCACAGAACAGGTTAAACGCTTAATAAATGAGGAGGATAGTTTGGTGTTCAAGCTATGACACAAAAGAGTGAAATACAGATTGGAGCGCTTCAGCAGTTAGAGGGCAAACTCTGGCCCGAGGGTAAAATGCAGAGCTTTTCAATTCGGCCCACAAACTTGACTGGGCCATGAACACAAAAACAACAAAAAAGTAGAGAAACATGAAGCATGACTGCTGCTATTGTGTTGCTATATTATTGCAGAATTTGGCTTTACTATTTTCCTTTTTTGTCACATTTTTCTAAGGTGATGCTTAATCTTTTTTTTTGCCCTAGTACATGGTGTTGTATTGGATATTTTAAGCTTAAGTACTTTTCAAACAAAGCTTTACAGTAGGTCTTCAATAATATTGTTTATTGTAGCTCAATATATTGAACTTCTAATTATGTTGTCAGATGTTAACTGGTATTGGCTGCTCTGGATTCTACCAATTGCCATACACATTGGCTAAGACATGTCACCTGACTTCTCCTCAGGTAGCACAATGTACGTAAAGGCACAAACTTAAAGGGACTAGATGCAAGTTTGCCATTTTATACTCACTACTGCCACCTCAGGTCATCGTGTAACTGCACCTTCTATATTAAGCTCGTCCATGACGGCACTTCGGACCTGAATTAACACCTTTCTGAGTGACAGTGCAGGATTTTAGAGGCAGTTGTGGTGAACAGGTCTGAGCTCATTCTACACATTAGGACATGGCTGGAACATGTAGGGGGAGGACAATACATCATTTTGACATTGTTAAACTCCATATAGTCTCTTTAACTGCCATGATAATGTCTACATTCTCATGTTACTGAGAAACTCCATGGAGTGCGGTTCAAGCAAACGTTAAAGAAGATGGCAAAAGTTCCAGTATAAACATGATCATTGATTTAAATTACAGCATTGTTTACTTGCTCAATGCACAAGAACATGTTCAAGAACACCAGCATTTTTCATTTTTGACTACGAGTCAAACACAGAATGCTGACAAATTTAAACTACTTTCCAACTGTTTTGACTTTGCTTTTCACATTTTGAAACAGTCAACATGCTTTCGATGTAGCACATAATTATCCTTCTGCATCAAGTTTCCCATATCTAGTGCGAGATCCCTGAATGAATGTAAATACTAATCCAGGTAAGTTTTAGAAGTGCTAACATTATTATAACAGGCTAAAAGCATGTGTAGCACCGTTGTCCCAGCCCAGCACATGCTCACTTTCCACCGCCCTTGTACGCGCTCCATAGTTGGTCCATAAAGCACCCACAGTGGGGCAGTAACATGTTTATGGGCCGTCCCGTGGTGGACAGGGGGCTTCCTGCGAGGGAAAGAGATGACCCCTCTCTCCCAGCCTCGCCCAGCCGCCTAATACAATAACGCAGACATTTTCAGAGGCTTTTTGTGAGGCCCTGACACAGTGAAGTCAGATTACTCAATGGAAACTCCAGCAGTTTGTGTTTATACAGCCTCTGCTAAACAGCCAGTCTGGGAGCTGATAAAAAGGCAGCGCTGAATATTTAAGTTTACTGAAGTTTAGCGGTTCAAACGGTTTGTAGGCTCAAGGAGAGCGTGCGTCACACGATAGTGCCCTGATAGCGGACCATGCCTTTAAAAGGAGAAGGCAGCAGGAGGCTTTCTAGACTTAAGTGTATCAGAGAGAGAGGTCCACATTCCTCATAAAGCAGAGAGCCAACCTTCTTCATCGAGCTCATTCAGAAGATCAACACGGTTTCTCCACCTATGCTTCTGATTAGGGCTAAAATATTTATCATGAGACTATTGACAATAAGGATAACACTAATCATAATAATCAGAGTATGGTCTTAAGAGTACCTCATATCTCATTAAAGCTGTCAATGACTTTTAAAAACACTCAACATTCAAATTGGGATTTCAAAAACCTAGATTTTGGCCTCTCTTTATTATCATTTCAATCAGCACTGAAAAAAGACAATCATCATTCTGATACGTGATATCAGATAAGCCCTAATGCAGCGATGTGACCAAGTAAGAGCTTTATTTGTCATGAATTGCGTTCATGTGTTGGGTTAGTCCTAAGCCGCTGCGCCTGAGCGCGCCGCCATCGTGGGCCAACCTGAGAAGCATCTTTTTGGAGGTCGAGGGAAACTGTAGCACCCGGAAGAAACCTGGCTGGCTCCTCAAAAAACGGCTCCTGGGTTTGTTCCTGTTTCAGAGCGTGGTGTCCTGCACTGGTCAGCTCCTCCACCTCCTCCATGCACCCTCCTGCGCAGCTCCACAACAGTCTTCCACCATCTTCTGGTTTGTCCCTTCCTCGTTCCTGTAGCTCCTCTTGCGTTGTGACGCCTCCACTGTGCTGCAGGTGTGAGAGGCTCACGGTGCCTCTTCAGTGTTTCAGGTTCTTCAGCTCATAAGCTAGCTACAGTTCATTTGAACATACTCCTCCAGCTATATCTCCTGCAGAAGTGACCTCTAGTCTTTACGTTGTCCTGAAGTTTTAATAGTTTATACTCTACTCAGGAGTTATGGCTACAATGGTAAAAACAAGACAAAAAAATATACAAGCCATCAATTTAGCCAACAACATGGTGACAAATTGATGGTGTTGAGATAAACACAGTTTTCGGCCAGGTCGGCTCAGTACGGGTCTGGTGATGGTTTATGGACTTATTACTAGGGCTGGGTACCGTTTTTTCGATACCACTACTTTAACGATACCTGCTTTTCAGTACCGGTGCCTTAACAGTACTTTTTTCGATACCTATGTTATTTTAATTGAGTTAAAATAATGTGCATAGGAAAAGTATCGTTCAGGAGGAAGTCCAAACACGGCACATCAGAAAACAGGCCGCAGTCCTGGCTCAGACCGCGGCTCTGCCATCTCTGATAATGACTGAAGTGTGAGTAAGTTACAGCTTTGCTTCGCATTTGTGCTGAAGCTGCTCATGAGTTCAGGCTTTTTTAGACTCACTGCGGATCATTTATTGACGTGGAGAGAAAAAGTACCGAAAATTAGCACCGATACCGCCCCCTACCGGAGCTTTTCGGTCGATACCAAGTAGGTACCGTTTAACGGTACCCAGCCCTACTTATTACACAACCAAATCCGTTGAATGCAGTTGGCTACACCTCAGCAGTTATTGATGATGGAACAATGTTTAAAACATGATTAAAAGCAGAAAAAAGTTGATTTAGCGTCTGATGTCCTAAAGAGTCACATTGGTCGTAGTGAAATAACTGACCTCCTGTCGGGGCTGTCCTAAAGGGTGAGTATGGGTCATAATAACTGACCTCCTGTCGGGGCTGTCCTAAAGGGTGAGTATGGGTCATAATAACTGACCTCCTGTCGGAGCTGTCCTAAAGGGCGAGTATGGGTCATAATAACTGACCTCCTGTCGGGGCTGTCCTAAAGGGTGAGTATGGGTCATAATAACTGACCTCCTGTCGGGGCTGTCCTAAAGGGTGAGTATGGGTCATAATAACTGACCTCCTGTCGGGGCTGATGACTGCCTCCCTCTCCTGCCTGTCAGGGCTCCTGTAGCGGCTCCTCTTCTCAGCCTTGCGGGCCTCAGCCTCCAGCCTGCGGGCCCGGGGCGTGTCGTGGTGTCCTCGGGCAGAGTCGTGGAGACCCGTCCTGTGGTTGTGGCTCTCCCCGCTGGTCACTGTGCTGCCGCTGGCGTCTGAGTCCAGGGAGCTGAGCGAGCCGCTGATGTGCGAGCCGTTGGACAGTAAGGAGCTCCCCGAGGGGAAGGGGTCACTGGGGGCGGGGGAGAGGCAGCGGGGAACCCCTCCCAGGCTGGAACAGGAGCCCGTGGGGGAGAGCAGGTCACCGGGCGGGGGCTGGGGCGCAGAGCCATGGAGGACGTGGCCCGTGCTGCGGTCCACTTCGTCACCGTTCAGAGAGCCCACGTCCGAGCTAACCGCGGCATCGCCTGGAAGACAGGGATTAGACATGCCACTCAGTCCAAGCAAGAAAATGGACCTCGCTCCTCCCCCCTGGCAGACATCGTTTCACACACTGAGAAGCAGAGTTAAAGGTCCGAGGTAGGCAAGTTTGCTGCGTCAAAGGACCAATCAATAACATTTTATTTGTAATTTATAGTTCCTTACAACAGCAAAAAGCTGTACAAGTCAAACAATGGTGGGGCAAGCGTTCTCATTAACTAACACTATGCTACATTATATTGACCTAAAAGGAAGGTGTAGGTTTCCATTAACCTTTTGTTTTTTATCAAAAAAGTTTACATTTCCCCCCTTAGCCCATTTTACAAAGCACATTTTTCAAGAAAATGTCGGGTCCCCCTACCCCTGGTTGAGAAACACTGATCTATTATAAGGTTTGGCAAAATCCACTGAAAATTGTCCTATGACCCACTTTAGGGTCCCAACCCACCAGCACCTCTGGGGTCTTCTAAGGGCAATATTCAATGGAACTGACAGTATTTCTGTATTTGGATCACTGTTTAATGCAATTACATTTCTCTAAATCACCTTGGGGCCAAGGCGGCATGCTTGAGGACGTTCTAGGCTGGGTTATAAACAGTGCTGAGAAATGGCAGAGACGGGGCAGAGCCAGCTAAAAGAACGAGAACCGCCCTGCAGTGATCATCAAAACATGGCCAGACAAGAAACAGTGACGAGTGTCAAGATCAGGCAGAGGCGACACGCCACTATAGTTATCGTCAGAACTTGCAGCTCTGAAGGAAGAGTTAACAACCCTCAGAAGAACAAAGTATGGAACAATCTTAATATGATGCATGTTGTACATTTTCATTTATTTGTAATGCTCTGTATGGGCAGTGGACACATAGGACTGACCCCAAGTAAACCTAAAGCTAGCTACTACTTCTCATAATGTTTAAAAGTATGTGTAACCACTGGGCGATGACTGACCTGCAGTAACAGAGGCGTACAGGACACTATAGTCGGCTGGACTTTAACAGCTACAGGGAGAACCACAATCACAATATCTTTGTGGCTGATTTCCAACACGCTAGTGCTGTGTTTATTTACAGTGCACAAGGTCAAGAGCAGGAAGTGGCCAGATAAGCCCTCAGATTTCCACATCAAGGTGTGTCCGTGAAGTAAGCATGAAAGTGAATCATAAAGCTCTAAATCCCTGAGCCAAGACATGCCCGGAATCAGAAACAACTTGTGGCTAATACTAGTTTAGTAACGTACAGGTCCACAGTCAAGAAAATGTGAAAATATTTGCAGACAGTAAATGGATGTATTTATACAGTGGCCCGTGGCTGTAACGTGAGGAGAAGAACACGCTCCACCTCGTAATATCATGTCATACCTGCAGCGGTTAGAGGGGAGCCAGGCGGCAGGTCCGCAGAGGCCCACAGAGCCGCTCCCTCGGCCTCTCTTTGGTGGAGCTCCTCCTGCCAGATGATGGAGCTCGAGTCTGGACCCTTCTCCACCTCTGGGATCCCCGAGCCCGTCACAGCCACCTTGGCTGGACCTGGCTCCTGAGGACAGGGTCAGGGTCAGGGTTAGTGGACACTAGTCCTATCAGAGTGCTCTATGATTAATTAACAATTAGAAGAAGCTGAATACTGTCGGACATCTTCCTACCTGTGAGGTCGCGGGCTCCACTTTGCGTTTCTTCTTCTGGTTCTGCTTGTTGGTGCGTGGATACACAGACAGCTGCTCGCTCCACCTGAAACAATACACCAAGAAGAAGAGCAGTTAAGTTTTGCATCTCCTTTGCAGATGTTTGTGTGTTGCGTGGTGCGGGGCAGGTGAAGTGACATGAGGATGTTGTTCTGTGCGGCTAGAAGTGTGGAGCTTACCTTTGTTGCTGCCTGACAGAGTTAGCCACAGTTTTCAGTCCGGTCGTAGCATCTGTCCTACAAGGGCAATGGACCTAAGCTATCCTCGCTTTCCTTATGTCAGCTTCAAATCCTCTCTGTTTCTCAGCTCTAGTGCGGTGCACACTCACTGCATACTTGATTTTCCACTCTACTGGGACTGGGCTATGAGGAAACTTTTTAGCAAACTGCAGCTGAACATGTTTTAGACCAGCTGTTCCCAAAATGGGGGTCGCAGGATGATTTTGGATAATGGGTGCATTAATGTGCCATTTAACATAAGACTGGTGACTTCCGGTTAAGTTAACAAGGTTTGGCGTTGGCAACCTTCTGAACCAAATTTATAATGTATAATAATGGGAATGTATATAGTTCAGAGTATTATATATCTTATTTAAAGTAAATGCCATTATGAGTGCATATTATCCATTTTTTGCTGATGTTCTTTGTTGTGGTTTTTGTTCCTTTTGAACTATGTCCTTGTTATTGTTGTGAAAACATCTTAATTGTATTGAGTTGGGGGTGGGCGCCCATAAGCTTCTTGCTTCGGCCCACTCCTTTTGAGCAGAATGCTCAAATAAACAATTAAACTAAACTAAAAAAAACGTATAAAGTAAAAACTGTGGAGCGACATCATCATTTTCAATAAATTTAGATTTAATGCTTGAATCCAACTAAAATGCTTTTTAATGATGTTTAAGGTCTTGATTTTGGCACAATTCATTGAATGACTGTTGACTGAGCAGGAAGAGTAGCCACTGAAGTACTAATGTGTAGTAAAAGTACCCGTTGATGATCTCCTTGTTCTCCCCTCTGATGAAGTACTCCTGCTCGGGCGTGATGATACAGAGGGAGTTCTTCTGGCCGGTCTTGGGCTCGGCGTCGATCACGTCTGTGCACAGGTTCATGTTGACGGTGCCCTGAGGCAGCGTGCTCGGCTACACACACACAACAAATACAACGTTAGTATGGGCTCGAAGTATTTAACACAGTGCATTCATGGATCACTCACAATCCATCTAATTAGACAGAACATCTCATCTAAAAGCTCTCTGTGTTGGCCTCTCATCTCCACGTCTTTCCTCATGGACAGAGGAGAGTGCACGTCACCCAGGTGCTCCCACACATCCTTTTAAGGTCACAGACCCACTGGTACCAGAGCTGCCCTAAAAGGACTTTACAGAGTGCAGGAGGAGTTCACCAAACCACCATGGAAATGAAGGAATCCACACAGTTTGGATAATCAGAAGTTTGGAATTACAATTACAGCTCGTCATTCATCATTTAAGGTAATATATCAGGGATAGAATAGGAAAACATTTGTAAGTCTTTTTACGTTTCCGATTATCGGACACTGAACCGATATCTATATTCAGGCCCTTCAAGATTTCGTGGGATTTTTTTGTGACAGCAATAGGGAATAAGAAAAGACTTCAAATAAGTACATATACAACATTCTCATGCTGTCCTCTGCTCACTATGGACAGTGGGCGGAGCAGACAGGCACCTGTAACTGATGTAACTGATCAGGAACTGTTACTTTGCTTGCGGAAAGTTCCGGAGTTAGGGAATTGTTGAGGAGGGACTGCCCTGGGGGGACTGCCCTGGGGGGACTGCCCTGGGGGGCGGTACAGCAGTTACAGTTAGCACTCATAATTCCCAGCGAGAAGGTCGTGCACAATATACCTGAAGTGGTCTATTGTAGTGAGTGGTTGGTGGTGGTCGCTTCGCTACCCTAAGTGCAGCTGTTCTACAATAGTAACTTGCCACCACTGAGTGTGAGTGAATAATGACGACAGTGTAGCACTTTGAGAAACTTGGTAATAAGGGCTTGTAAAGCGCAATAAAAGTGAAAGCCATTATTAATATTATTATTAGTATTATTACTTATGTTCTGGCTCTCATGATTTTAAGAACACAATTAATTGCTGCAGTTATTGAGTGCCATAACTGCAGCAGTAAAAACGTGGGAGAAAAATGTAGAGATCTCCAAAAAGTAAAATATGAAATCGCTCAGGACGTTTTGGTCAAACAATAGTCCTATGGTGAAAGTCTTTTTGGTGTTTAGGAAGTAGGGATGGGCACCGTTAAGCGGTACCTACTTGGAACCGACCGAAAAAGCTCCGGTCGGAGGTGGTATCGAAAAATTGTAATTCTTTCGGTGCCAACTTTCGGTTCTTTTTCTCTCCAGACGTCAATATGTGACCCGAGTCTTTAAAAAGCAACATGAACGTGTGCGCAGATAATGAGCCGCTTCAGCGCAAATGGAGGGAAGCAAAGATATATTTTATAGATGTAACTTATAGCGAAGCAAAGCTATGACTTGCTAAACTTTTGTAATAGAGATGACAGAGCCGCGGTCTGCATCAGGACTGAGCCAGGACGTAGACTACACCGGTTGTAAAACCCAGAGCTAAACTAAACCAGTTATAAACCAGGACTAAACCAGGACTGCATAAGAAACTTGAGTTTTTAGTCAAATTGGAAAGCAAAAGAGAGCCGTGACAATAAGAAAGACGTCTTTACCTTTAGCGACAGACCCGGAGGCTGAGCTTACGAGCTCTTGTTTACAACTTTACAGCAGCTGCAGCGAGAGGAATATCAAAGATTGTTTGTTGAAAGCGAGCGCTCACTCTGTATTAGACATTGTTGGTCCAGTGTTGGTAAATTGTCAGTGGCAGAGTGAGCGCTCACACCATGTAAGGATCTTTGACGCGTGAAGTTGCGAACAGCGCAGTGTGTTTAGAAAAGTTTAGCTGAAAGAAAACCATGTCCTGATGTGGATCTGTCCTGTCTCTGCAGCTTAAGAGGTAATAACGTCCTTTCTTTCTTTTTATCGCTGCTTAAGTGGAAATTGTGCTCAAAACATGAAGTCACAGATGACGAACTGAACTATACTTTTTTATACACGTTATTTTTATTGAAATAAAATAAACATGGCATTGGCATCGAAAAAAGTACCGTTAAGGCACCGGAACCGAAAAGCAGGTATCGTTAAAGTACGTGGTATCGAAACGGTAACCAGCCCTTTTAGGAAGTAAAAACTTATGAAGATAAAAAAATAAGGCAACACTTTCTGAGTCTAAGCAACTCCTCAATGTAAAATCTAAAAACATCGCGTGCTGGGTGTTAACTTATCCCATAGGCAGCGGCCTTCTACAGCTCTGCCTCCCAAGTGTAACAAGAACATTAGCCTGTCATTTTAGGCTGTAATCATAACGGTTACTACGATTAGAGCCAAAACAATGGCGTGACTTTGACCAAGGCCAACGTTGAAGGCTTGGCGTATTGTCATGGGCTGAATCTCTCCGACGCTGCTCCAGTTCAATATCCTCCAATTGTGTGCTTTCCACAGCCTGGCTATTTATAGAAGGGCCCTGGGATATTATTAAAACTAACTGCTTTCTCACACTGCTTCAGATTGCACCGTCTGGGCCTGACATGACACCAGAGCCCCGTAAACTCAACAGAGGGAAGTGTCGACATGGTAATCGCCTCATTCACGTTTATGACCATTTTATAAAGTTCTACAAGAGACCAAATAAAGCTGCCTGATGTGAGGCTACAAGCACAGTCCCTTACAGTTTGGCATAGCACAGCAATGTTTAACAAGCTGCAAAGGAATGAATCTGGTGGAAACCTTCAAGAAACCAAACTCAAAGAGAAAGCTACAAATCTAAAACTCCAAATACCGACGGATGGTAGAGATTGGCTTCAGTTTGGGTGTGTATAAGAAAAGGTAAATGCTAGAAATGAAAACTACTATTCACACTATTGAAATCAAAGTCCTCAAAAGCTCAGCACGGAAGGAAAATAAATAAGCTCGTACGGGAGGTCGCACTTTCCAAAGACACAAACATTTTAGCAGACACCCAAGCACCTGGTTATGAAGTTATTTTTTTATTCAAATAAGTTACCCTATTCTATACCAACTCATAAAATATTTGACCTCTCAAGTAGAGCTCGGTACTGTTAAAAAATAGTGTTGATGCTGTTGGGTCCTTGAACGGTGCTAGAAAGTTACTTGGTTGTAATAGCTCCAATACATGATACAAATTTGAAGAAAAAGTATTTCATCTATTCAATTCAGGTTCAACCATCTTTAAACCAGGAAACACCAAATTCGCATTATTAAAGCATGAATTAAAAGGATGTCTCATTAAAATTAAAGTCTGAAAAAGTGGATGACCCTACTACCGTAAGAGGCCCATGTACCACCAGTGGGACCCCCATCAAAGTTTGAGAATCAATGATCCAGGTCCCAAGATAACAGAGACTTCACACAACAGAAATCTAAATGTATAATATAAAGTGGAAACTGAGAAAATGACAATTTCCCGCAGTGCTGCCGCCTTAACTAACTTCTTAAAAAAAAAAAAAAAGACAGACACCACCATAACTACTAAATTTCCTGAGGGAAACACTGCAATTCCTTTACATTTTTTATGGGGGGGGGGACCCCCAGACCCTCCTTTTATGTAGAAACGGTGCTTGCGTTTTGGGCACTGTAGAAAAGTGCAGCCCCCAACCTTTTGAAAATTGGCCCAAATGCCATTATGCAAATTCAACCTTTTTGTAAATATGAATGTGATTTGATCATTTGTCAAAGCTGTGCTTCCTTTTGTGCTCTTGAACTAATGGAATGAGTATAAAGGTGAAGAAAGGTTGATGACACATGGTTTCCACAATCAGCAGAGTTAAAAATAGTCTCTTCAGTGATGATGTGGGACAGTTGTGGTTATGCAGTCAATGTGCTCTCATGGTCACAGACCCTTCACCTACATCCACGGTGGTCTAACTCTCCAAGGCGCTGCTCTGGTGCTTCCTCACTGCCTCCTCTTAATAGCTCTGCCCTTTGTGAAGACACAGCAGGCAAGACCATAATTTGAAGTTTGGAAAAGACACTGGGAAACATCTGCACATCTTCCATTGGACAGAGAATGGTTAAAAGCATGTGTTTTCCTCCACGGCGCTGCGTTTGGATTCAGCAGATCTGAATCGTGGCGCGGGGTCGAGCGTCGCTGCGACCTCGGTCTGCGTTGGCCTTTACTTCTCCTGTTCCACATAAACACTCCAACAGCTCCACAGAGAAACCAGAGCATTTACAAGTTCCCAAATAAATCAATCAATGGATTTATTTGGGAACTTGTAAATGATGTTGTCCTGTTTTCTCAAATCCTGGCACTATCTCTGGTTAAAAAAGGCAACTATAGTACAGGAATGACTAAAGAAGATATCAAAAAATCTAATTTAGACTGAAAAACTCTGAAGGTTCATTTTAGGTTCCTTCCTGAAATTATAGGGGCTTTCATTTTTTCAGGTGATACATCCTTGAAAGGAGTCCCTCATTTATTTGTGAGGACAAGTTCAAATTCTGCAGTAGAATATATCTGTAACTCTCAAAATGTTGGTGCTTTGAGCTGATTTATGTTTAATAATGAAACAAAAGCTGTCAAAGTTCAATGTCCTGTCGGTCAGCACATATAGAGTTAAACAGTAGATATCTATGGTAACGTTTCCTTTCTGACATGGTCCCACACTTTATTGCTGCGATAGTGCGGCGCATTAGCCGCCAGCATCAGCCCGCTCTGGTCGTCTGAGGAATGTCTGGTCTGGGTGGTGGGGGTTTGGGATTGAGCTTTGGTTCTGGGAGCCCATGTGGTCCCAGGACGAGATCGTGCTTGCTCTTCACCAAATAAGGGCATTAGCTCTCCCTCTTCGCTCCTGCTGCTGAGGAGGTTCTTCAGCCGAGAGCACCCCGCTGTCTCCCAGGGAAAGAGTGTGACGTCAGCCTGGAAAGTGGCTCCTTCAGCTGATATGCATCCACTCAAACGGGCGCAGGGAAATCTACTCCAAAGGCTCCAAATCAGCCATCCTTCTGTCTATATTAGGGCAACATGACTCTGCTGTTTGGCATAGCTATGGTACGCAAGGTCCCTCTGCTTTCTGGAGATGTTCCTGTCAAACTAGACAGCAGTGCAACACGCAGGTCCTGGGGTCCATTCCCAGTCCATGTGGGGGTCTTTCAGTGTGTTTGCATATTCTCACAGTCTGATTGGGTGTTCTCTGGATACTCCAGTCGCTCCAGTCTACTCAAAACATGTAACCGTGCACTGTAAGCTCAGTCATGAGATCATAGATGACAACTGTAACGGCTGCTCACTGTCAGACAGCTGCAGAACATCCAGAACCAGGAAGAACGACCATATTAGTCCAGTGCTCTGGTCTCTGCACTGGCTTCCTGTCACTCAGAGAATAGACTTTAAAACAGCTCTGCTTGTTACAAGTCTTTTCATGGTTTAGCACCAAAGTCCATCTCTGACATGATACAGCCGAACCATGTTGGGCCCTGAGAACTTCAGAGACGGGTCTACTAGTGCTTCCAGAGTCAGGACTAAACACAGTGAGAACTTCAGGGAGGGGTCTACTGGTGCTTCCAGAGTCAGGACTAAACACAGTGAGAACTTCAGGGAGGGGTCTACTGGTGCTTCCAGAGTCAGGACTAAACACAGTGAGAACTTCAGGGAGGGGTCTACTGGTGCTTCCAGAGTCAGGACTAAACACAGTGAGAACTTCAGGGAGGGGTCTACTGGTGCTTCCAGAGTCAGGACTAAACACAGTGAGAACTTCAGGGAGGGGTCTACTGGTGCTTCCAGAGTCAGGACTAAACACAGTGAGAAGTTCAAAGAGGGGTCTCCTGGTGCTTCCAGAGTCAGGACTAAATACAGTGAGAACTTCAGGGAGGGGTCTCCTGGTGCTTCCAGAGTCAGGACTAAATACAGTGAGAACTTCAGGGAGGGGTCTACTGGTGCTTCCAGAGTCAGGACTACATACAGTGAGAACTTCAGAGACAGGTCTCCTGGTAGTATATTGATAATAATCAAATAATTAAAAACCAAATCGCAGTATTTTTCCACAGAATTCTGACGAACCCTTGCATGAACATTTGGCGCAACCAGCATTTTACACAGTTTTTACATATTTGCAAAGAAACTAAGCGTGCCACTGTCGGGCAGTAGTTGTTGTGACTTGGATCCCAGCGTTGTTCACCTCCAGCGTGAGGGGAATGCTGTACACCGTCATATCCCCGCGTGGCCCTGCTGTGATGTGTGTCAACAGTCTGGGCCTGTGCTGTGCTGATGCAGGCCCTCTTCTGAGGCTCCTTCCCTGACCCACTTCTCCTGCTCTCAGCTGCACATGAAAGACCCCCCGCACAATGAGGCGGCCCGTTTGGAGCGCACACGGCACAATGAGAGGAAAGGCTGCAGCTGGGTGTCACTGGAAACACTGCACGTGATGGAAACGTGCACACAAACACACACACATCAGCAACAGCAGAGGGCTTCCTACTATTGTGCTCCGGGACAGATTCACTTCAAACAGCCCCAACAAGCACGAATGCTGTGTCTGTTTTAGTCTAACCGGTGTTTGCTAACACAGCAGCAGGGCCTGAGTGGCTAACACTGATGCAGAAGTACAAGGGAACGGAAGGACAAAAAACAATGTATGTCTGTATCACATATGCTAGATGTTAGTGATCCCAGATAAAGGGCAGGCACATGTTCATTCATACACTCATGACCAATCGGCATCACCATCAGCTACTAAGGTTCGGTTCGGTTCGGTTCGGTACAGTTCATTTCAGTTCAGTAAACGTGTGCAATAAGCTCAAAGTGCACTGTCAACGTAGAAAAGGACATTACACAACATAAAAACAAACAAATGCCACATAAGAAACTTAAAGAGACTAAATGCAAGTTGGTCATTTTATGCTCACTACTGCCACCTCAGGTCTTATGCCTAACTGCTGTCTCTCATGCATGACGGCACTTCAGACCCAAAGTAACAACTTTCTGAGTGACAGTGCAGGATTTTAGAGGCAGTTGTGGTGAACAGGTCTGAGCTCATTCTACACATTAGGACATGGCTGGAAAATGTAGGGGGAGGAAAATACTTGGTTTTAACATTTTTAAACTCTGTATAGTCCCTTTAAGGGCAAAATATTGTACAATAAAAAGTCCATACAAAAACTGTAAGTGCTTTGTTTAAAGTTATCACAGTTTGTGGAAACAAACTGTTTGAATGACGATCAGGAGAACATTTGACAGAGCGATACCGTTTCCCTGAGGGAAGCATCTCCAAAATTGCCCTTTCAGCGTGGCCTGAGGCGACATAACAATTTGTAAAGCTTGATTCAAGAGTTGGGCTTTATATGTGGTCTTCTATTCTTTAGAGTGAGACCAAACCACACAGTGATACACCTGGTTGGGACACGCTTCATTACGCAATACTAAAAGAGAAATCTGAACTATCACATTTATGTGCTCTGTCAGTCATGTTAGAACCTCCAATGAGGCTGAACACGTCAGGCTTGATATCTGTCATGTCACTAATCTTTACTTAAGGTAATCAGGTTCTATTCACTTTATTCCGCCCCGCCAACTTTTGTCACGGATCAGCACTTCCGTTGTAATGACACTTCCAGTAGAGCACGAAGTCCGTTGTGGACAATGAGGGAAAATGTTCACAGCTAAAATATGATGCACAGTTGATTGATTTGTGTGAAATGTCCAATGTTGATTTAAACCAGCAAGTCAACTCTGCGCTGTTTCATGGCTTTGTGTATGTGTAGCATCCTCTGACGTCTGCAGTCCTATGCAAACACATACGAGAGAAGGAGTGGGCACAATTCATGGCGCCGCCTACAGGAACCTCCGGAATAAGGTGAATAGGTTATTCATATGATCATGTCATGTTGTTATAGCGTTCTGAAGATTCTTCAGTTTCTGGCTTCAATGTGTATTGGGCTTGACAAGCTTCTTATCACTACAGTTTACTTATTATTCACAAGTGCCTTGCACAAGAACATGGCAACTGTCTGAACCACCGGGAGCTGGGATTCAGAACGCCAACTGTCTGGTCATGGCGACCCACTGTGTAATCTGGTGTATCTATGAATGGCTGTTTCGGTTTTGTTGACTACAGATGAACCTTGGACACAATATTTTACACAGAGCATCAAAAACAGGTAGCTCTAGATTTTACTCTGGTTTCCTAACATATAAACTCAAGTAAAACTTTTGTGATTCCCACCGTCACATCTGTCCCCACACTTCACGCACAAAAGGACACAGGACAAAGCCCAAAGGATGTGCACCATAAACTAGCCAAGTCAGCCAACCTGGAGGACTATTAGTCCACTGCACTACTGAAGCTCTTATTGTCAAACCTGCAAACCCGACTTACCGACTCATCCAGTGCAAAACGCAGGCAGCCATGTTCGTACAGCACGAAGAACCTCCTCTGCCATTTCTGCAACAACACAGAGTCCAAACACAGGCATTAGGGAAAACTGGGATGCACAATGTGTCTTTTTCATTGATAAATATGAGGCATTACCTGGTCAGTGTTCCAGTTAGTGACATTATGAATCTGTTTAAATGGTAGGGATGCACCGATACCACTTTTTCTAAAACTGATACGAGTACTTTGATTTAAGTACTTGCCGATGCCGAATACCGATACGAGTACAAGGCATTTTCTTCGACATACTTACTTTTTCACAGCAGATTGGTTTGTAATTAGTAAATTTACTCGTTTACATTTCCTTAAGTAAAGTAGGCTACACTTTTAAGAGAAGTTATGTCAGAATTGTACAGATGCAATTTTTTTTTCCATTCAATATTATTTTTTATTTTTATTGCACTGCCCATCACACCCCATGTCCAAAAGCTCCTCAATGCATGTGCCTTATTGATTTATGTATTTTTATTTTACAATAGTATTGAGATGGTTACTTTTTACTGCCTTTGCGATGCCCAATCCCGTCAGACCTTGGAAGCTAAGCAGGGAAGGGCCTGGTCGGTACTTGGATGGGAGACTGTTTAGTAAAACCAGGAAGCCTAGCGAATGCAGTGAGTGAGTGGTTGGTGGTGGTCGGAGGGGCCGATGGCGCAGACTGGTTGCCTCGCTTCCGTCAGTCTACCCCAGGGCAGCTGTGGCTACAATAGTAGCTTACCACCACCGGGTATGGAGTGAATGAATAATGCAATGTAAAGCGTCTTTGAGTGTCCAGAAAAGCGCTATATAAAACTGATGCATTATTATTATTATTATCTCTTTTCTCCTTTACTTCAGCTCCGTGTGGATTTTCTCGTGTGTTTATAGTAACTTAGCGAGTTGCCAACAGCAATTTCATTGTTTTGCTGCAGCTCATTTTTGCTCAATATGGACATGCAGTATCTCTTTGATTTGGATTTTCCGGGGACTGGGTTAGTTTTTCAGATGAATAAGCCTCTGGGCATAAAACGGCGTCAGAATCGTCAAAACTGTTAGCTGCGAATTGGCGGCTAGTTAGCAACATTAGCAACATTAGCCTGTATCTTGTAAACACTGCAGACTCCACGCTGCAGCACTAACAACATTAAGCTCTGGTTAAATCCAGCTCAGACTCTGATTTAGGGAGTGCCGTCTGTAATAAAGTCAGTTCTCCAGTTTGTTGTTGTTTTCTGTCCTCAGTGGAGCTGCTCCTGTAGAAGCGCCGGACACACGGCAAGTGGTATCGGTTTCTGGTATCGGGACCTCATTATTGAGTACGAGTATGAGTACAAGCATGTGGTATCTGCCCGATACCCAATACTGGTATCGGTGCATCCCTATTAACTGGACACCTCAGCATTGATATTTTATGCTCGTATTTTTACGACAAGCATGTTCCGTGTTTGGAAAGGACATGTTATCTCTGAGGATTGTGTTGGTTAGCTTCTCGTCTGGAGGAGCACCCTCTGCAGGCAGCAGTGGGAATAATCAGTGCTAAACAAATCAATGGTGTCGTAATAAAAAGTACAGAATTGGCCTTTCGCAAATATTAGCAAGCTCTGGGAAAAAGTGGAGCTTTGCATGTAGTAAGGGGACACGTGTGTGTTTGTTAGAGGATGACATGGGAGTGATTCTCACTCCTGTCCCGTCCCCATCCCAATCCTAGTGTCATGTGCGAAAATCTTGTCCTGTCCCGCTCCTGCCAAAGTCAGTCCCAGTCCTGTCTCCCTCCCACACGTTTTACAATGTAGTTTTGAAGATGCACATTAAATGCAACCACTGTTGTATGGACCTGTCATGCTCTTGCACTACGGGCAAGTTCTCTTCTTCTGTCTAGCAATGACAGCTCATGAAACTCTGGGCAAACGACAATCGAGTATTAGCATGGCTCTTTAAAAGTGAAAATATATCTCCATTCCTCTACATTTGAACTTGATTTGTTAAAAAGATAAGTTTTGCACATACAATTCTTATAAGGAACTTAAAAACAAATCTAAACTAGTGCGGGGGAATGTGAATGAAGAAGAAGAAGAGAGCGCTGTGGAGTCCATCTTTACAACACGTGAAGGAAGGACATCTAGTTTTCACTGACTAAAGCCTGTTTTGATGCTGGGTTTCCGTTCCATCCTTGGTCATGCTCTATAGTGCTGTATAAATTTGACTTGTAAGTTTGTGCGTGAGTTGGAAAACAGGAAGTCCGCCCGCCCAATGCCTCAGGCTGCTTACTTTACTGATGAGGAGCACTATACAACATGTACTGCATTAAACAGCAGGCACTGGACACTTGCACACTTTAGGAACAAATGTGGGAAAGGTTTGGTGCCGTCACTCTGCCAAGAGCCGGGCCTGATATGGACAAAGGAGAACTGGGGATGAATGTGGCAATGTGGATGAAAGTTGTTGATGCACCTTCTGCCCCCAGAGGCTAGGGGAGGTACTGTATATGGACTTCTTACATTATACTATGCAATAGACAGAACCTAGAACATTTTGAGGTCCATAATCCCTCACCAGACCCTTTCTGAGCAGTTCTGTGTTCAAAGTGGCTCATTTATTAAGTCAGGTGCTAAATTGCAAGTTGTACAAAAAATTAGCAAGTGCTAGTTTGTGGGTGTGTGGCCCCTGATTTACCATTAGAAAAAAAGGTGCTCTCAAAGGCTTGAGCACTTTTGACAAACCACATAAAAAGGTTATGATGCATAAATGACAGATGCCCACTCTTGTTACTTTATTAAGAACAAAATAATAACTGTCAAATAAATCTGCTTATCTCGATATTTAGCTTCAGAGAAATAGGCCATGGGGATGTGCTGATAACTTGAATCCGTAAGCAGCAGTAGGCTAACCAGCGCTGCTGAATATCAGACTGAAGATCATAAGGTTTTTGAAAGCAGAGTTCCGAATGTCTCGTCTATAATCCTGAGTATGAAGCTTTGAAAGTGTAAAATGTGTCAGTGTTGAACTGTGACAGCAGGGGCGCTGTATGGGGGCATAAGGTTGATTTATTCAAGAGATTCATGTTTAGTAGGTTCTTCAGAGGGAGCTTGTTTTAAAGACAAGAAAACAGCATATTCAAAAACAAAAAGTGATAAGTCTATCTCTTATGGTCATGAAGTTAAAAGCAAAGGTCTGCAACATAATATATAAAATGATGATTGGATCACGGAAAGGAGTGGCCAAGTATTTGTATTCTAGTTTGAGTGAAATTTGTGTGTTTTTATAGACGCAACTTCAATGCCACAGATTTACTAGCATGCTATTACAAATGAAAGCTTGCATGTGTCCTATTTCTACTGCTTTCTGCTGAGGGTGCTCCAGGTCAGTTCAAACTCTGGCCAACAGTCCTCACTTCAGTAGTTTTATTTTGACCATGGGAATGTTTGGACATGATGTTGTAAATGAAGACTGTGTCCTTACCCGAGACCTCTGCATGGGGTTGTCGAAGTCGGTTCCCTCCGGGGCCAGGCACAGCCATCCTCCGTAGATGGGCTTGGCCTGTGGAGGAAGGAGAGAGGTGGGTTAGACGCTGATTACGATGAGGGAGTGTGAGGGGTGTGGGGGAGGGCCACTCCAGATGTTTCACTGGGTTTGTGCTCAGGCCTCACTGCCTGTGATGACATCCACCAGTCTCTCCCCACCACAGACACTCACAACAGCAGCCCTCACGGATTACTGGGACAGCCCAAATCTGACACTGCTGATTACCAATAGCTGCAAGAAGCAAATCACAAAGATTGGAATTATTTGGGTAACAGAATGCTCTTTGAAAATAAAAAAGGAAGAAATCTGTCTCCAAGGCTGTGTGCCAAAGTGCACTCTGACCCCTCCATGTGGTAGACCAGTGGTTTTACAAACTTTCACACCAAGAACCAGCTCTCAGAATGTGACCTCCCAATTCCACCAGATCAAAAACACACCACAAACTAGGGCCGATTCGACATGCATCGCGATACTCAGGGGCAAATCCAATGCATATCACTATACTCAGGGGCCAATTCGATGTGTATCGTGATACTCAGGGGCAAATCCAATACGTATTGCGATACTCAGGGGCAAATCGGCCCACATATCGGATATGTATTGTAATACATTAAGCAATTATGCTAAGATTGAAAAGTGCACAAAAAACACAAAACGTAACAGTGCTGTAAATGTTACGTGTGATAAAAATGCTTGAAAGTATTCCAATACTTGATTAAGTATCAATACTTGATATTGCAACAAAAAGTCCCAGCTCTACAAAATATCGTTTTGCATTATATCACAATGCGGGGTTTTTTTGTGATGCAAATCTATGATATCGTATCAGGTGCCATGTATCAGAATACTTTTGTTACTGACACAAAAGTTGATACGGTTAATACCTGTTTTGGTGCCGATTGGTTTAAACTAAAGTTTTCAATCTGCTTTGTCGGACTGACATATATTTATTTTAACTTCCTGCTTTCTTATTCAATTCAAATCACTCAATTTATACGGATCGGATCGAATGTTTCAGGATACCAACAACAGTGTGTCGTCGCAGTCCTAAAATAGACCTAAATCAGACTCATTTAGGTCAAAACTTGTAGATCATGACCACGTGAACAATTCCATGTACCATCTGTGGGACAGGCTCCACAGTTTGAGAACCACTGCCGTGATTCAGACACACGACACAGATCAGGTGACTGGCACTTCAGTAAAGCCAAAGTTTGCTAAAACCAACCCGGCAACTACAAGACAAATGCTTTAGATGTCCTCATATTACCCAAATAACTGCAGCCGTTATGATTTGGAAACTGTTTGATTGTAAATGACTCTGCGGCTCTGATAAAGTCCCTCAGATCTCTCCTTTACAGTGATCAGTGGTGACAGAGAGCGGAAAGGCTGAAACAGTGTGGACATGTAAACATGGGGCTCTCCTGCTGCGCTGCTGGCTCTGTAAAGCCCTCTCCTTTCTGCAGTAGCTCCAGCTTGTGTTAACCATTAGCCCCTGCACAAGGTAAATGCCTGTGTTTGCTCTAATACTGGCCCCCGCGCCGCTCCAAGTCACTGCACGCCTCTCATAAATCTATACGGCTGTGTTCGGACCTGCTCGGCGTGCCTATAGACGCGCAGAGAAACGCATTGGAAAGGTTAGCCTCCCCAGGCGGCACCTTTGACACAGATACACCCGGCACTAAAGATGTTGGCGCTGCGAGATATAACAGAATCAAAAAGGACAGAGGCAAAGGATGGCAAAGGACGAAGACACTACTTCTGAACTCGTAGTGAATGATCTTAAACCTATTGTTATTGAACTCTAGGGCTGCAGAGTGCTTAATTCTCATTAGTTGTGCTGTTTTACAAGTTATTTCAATAATTCACAACTTTCCCACAACTCTTCCATAACTTACACATAAAAAGACAGTTTCAGTTGATGAATTTGCACATAGGATGCGTGACGATGAGCGCCCGGTGGTTACTTCTTCAGACTGAATGACAGCCTCTCACGCCTTCACCTCAGCTCCCACATTACTCTGCAAACTCAACCTGATTTGACGAGGCAGACATGACAGATAAATGCTGCTTGTGGATCGCTTTATTCCCCTGGGATGTCGCTCATGTGCACATGTGCTTTCTCTACAACGCCAACTTTAGATGTCATGTTAAACCAAAGGCACGGCCCATTAACTGAAGCAGAGGCGGCATCTCCTCCGAGCGCCTCGCTCAGGGCTCTGTGCTTACTTACCATTCACCCACTGTTCGGGGTGTAGTTTGGTCCACTTGTGAGTAGGGCTGCAACTAACGATTATTTTGGTAATCGATTAATCTACCGATTATTTTTACGATTAATTGATGAATCGCTTGGCTGTGAATGGTGTATGAAAATTGTATTTTTTTCATTTATTTTTAATCACATAAAGCTAAAGTGGCATCTCTTGAGGACATGTTGATGGAGTAAACTTAAACTGTGTTGTAAAGTGTTTTTGTAATGCCAGTTCTGCTTTATTAATTGGATGAGACACAGACGGAAATTTTCAATGTACAAAACTCTACAGATCCTAACTTGAAAAACAAAGTAGGCTTCCATCAAAAATAAAAAATGTTCATGTAATTTTTGCTCTTTTTAAGTCTGTGTTTACTAGAAAACGATTAATCGATTACTAAAATAGTTGACAACTATTTCAATAATCGATTAGTTGTCGATTAATCGATTAGTTGTTTCAGCCCTACTTGTGAGCCAGCTTGTATTTTATATTGAAAATAGCAGATTATTGTACAGTATACAGTAGGAGAGTGACAATATATCGATTTTCCGATATATCGCAATGTTTTGTGGGACGATACCGGTGCTTTTTATTCCGATAACGATACTTTTGATGACGCCTGATGCATATTAATGAGTGACGTCATGCATATTAATGAGGCAGCAGTGCTCTACTGTTTTCACAGGCCCCTTCCGAGAGGTCCTACACCTACACCAGACAAGAAGCTTCTGAATTGGTCTGTCAGTTAGGAAAAGGAGCCTCAATATCACAGCCACTTTAGCACAGGGACCTCTGGTGCGAACTAACCTGTGATTAGGAGCTATGTGCCATCCCATAAGCCACTGCGCCAATCCCCCCACCCTCAAGTAATTCATGCGCAACCACAACCAATGTCTTTGTTTGGACACTATGTTGTTGTTGGACACTGTACAGTAGGGGGCGACATGCACTTTTGTTTGGCCACCATTCCACCAATAACTTTGAAGAAGAAGAAGAAGAGAAACAGCTGTTGGTGATGTCACTTCCCCTCCCCTGGGTAACGACGGTGAAATTGTACAAATGCTGCTGAAACTTTAATTCATTAACTGCATAGAGATCTAACAGTCGACCCATGAAAGGTTAAGGATTATTTGCTAGTGTTAGTGCTTAGAGGCTATGATTTAATGGTTTCGGACGCAGCCACAGTCAATAGAGGCCAACAGTGATCAAGAATTCAGTTTTAAGCACTTGGACCAAGCACTGTCACATAAATAATTTACTTTTAATGATAGTTTTTATATTTATATATAAGATTAATGTGTGGTTGATTTATTCCTTTTGAAATAGGACTGTGGTTTCTTGTTTATTTAAATGTAAATGAAGTCACTGACAGATCTATAGACCCATTTTCAGCGTGTAAGTCTGGGATCATCTAAAGACACAGAAAAAAGGGGGTTACAAAGCACATGGAAAGAAATGTGAACGATGAAAAATATGTGGTATGTTAAAATTAAGGTAAAAAGTCGGATGTTTTTTTTATTAATCGTGATGTATCTTAGGTTATTTTTGTGCAATATATCGATTATCGCAGTATCGGTGTATCGTGAGAAAATCGTTATCATACACCATGTATTGTGTATCGAATCTCGAGGTACCCAGAGGTTCCCACCCCTAGTACACAGTATCTAAACTAACAACCATTAAACAGACTATAAATGTGTTGCACCTTCAATTATTACAAATGTTTATTACATTTTACAGAAGGAGGCCCTGAGTTATTGGTTAGAAGACTATGGATAAATCTCTTTATGTCGTTGTTATTAAAAACATTTTAAGAGAAATAAATGATTTTCAATACCCCATGTTTTCTATTAATTTCATTTTGAATGTTTGAACCGACCCAAATGCCATTTAAGTGCACCGTTACACCACTACCTGTTAGTCAGGGCCTTGCGTTTGTTTGTCTTGTATTAGTTTGAATCTTGATAAGAAATAGTTTGATGAAAAATAAACAGGTGTTTAAATTGTTTCAAAATATATTTCTTCGCACCATTCTGTGAAAACACCCTGTGAAAAAGCAAATCTAACTGAATCTGAGTGTCACTGCTAACATGCTAACACATTTCCATCTAAGGACTATTAGGACCATCTTAGCTGATTACGACGTGTGTTCAAAAGCCAAAGCCAGTGTTGATTGTAATAAGCAAAGCTGTGTGCGTGTACAGTGTAAACACGCCGAGCAGCAGGAGCAGAACTGGATTAGACGGTGTTGATGAGCCCGCGGGGACTCGGAGGAGTCTGGGGAAAGTCCCTGAGCACAAGTGCACAGTCAGCAGATCTACATTACACTGCGGTTAATAATGACAGTCTTCTCTTGGCTTTACTGTCGGGCGACACACGGGGACATTCATTAGGGGCTGGTTAGAGATGCACCGATCCAGCTTTTTTGCTTCCGATACCGACACCAATACTGGGGGTTTGGGTGTCTGCCGATATCTGATATTAACTGATACCGAGACTTTCTTAAAGAGACTATGCAAGTTGGCCATTCTATACCCACTACTGTCCCCTCAGGTCATACGTGTAACTGCACATTCGTGCATGACGGCACTTCGGACCCGAAGTAACACCTTTTTGAGTGACAGTGCAGGATTTCAGAGGCATGGCTGGAACATGTCAGGGGAAGAAAATACATGCGTTTAATATTTTTAACTCCATATAGTCCCTTTAAAAGAGGCTTTCTCTGAGTGAAAAAGTGAATGGTCCGCTTATCTCCATTGTGAGATCAATAAAGCCTTATCTTTTCTTGTCATGATGTTACTGATCAATTATATCTATAAATAAACTAAGCAAAAATATTTAACAAGGATCACTGGATTTTCTACACTGTCCTTGGGCCAGGCTATTTCATATTAATATAAACAACTCACATAAAGTGATCAGATCATGACAACTTGTGCAATACAAATATCTTATATCAGTTGGTATTATAGCATTTCATAGACTAAAATACAAACATTTGGCCGCTCTCCAGCAGTGGCTGATATTACATTCTGCTTCTTTAGGTATTTCTGTCATAGTTTCTGACAGAGCCTTGATCGTGGAGTTCGGTAGGCCTAATTGAATTCTCCAGGTTCTTAGCTTCAAAATGACATACAGCATGCCCAAATTCAATCAGGTTGAGTCGGTGAAAGTGTGTTATTAAAGCAGTACAAAATAACTTGTTTACCTAAATAAATGGAGTAATACAAGTGTTAATGGGATGATTGGGGGGTCTTTCATCTCCCCCTGGTGTCTCTGGCTAGAAAACCACAATTGCAACTTCGCTGCCAATGGGTCAGAGGCCCCAATACACACTAATGGCATCACGAAGAAGAAGCTAAGAGGCTAACGGGCAAAGCTAACTGCGGGCTAGTGCCACTTTAAACAATATTTACAGCCAAGTTTGAGTGAAAAAAATGATCTCCATTGTGTAATTGGATGAACAATATCCCTCTGTCCCTTTGTCTTTTCTGTCAGCGTAGTTTTTACTCTCACGGACAATTAATGAGTAAAAAACGCAGGATGCTACGACACCTGCAGTGGCGCTTATGGCCTCTAGGGACATGAGTTACTTAGTACTGCTTTAAAGTGACGAGAGCCAAAACAGGTATTGGTTCAGTATTGGATATTTGTAGCCGATGCCCAATACCACATTTATTTCCAGAATCAGCACCGATATCCGATACCAGAATCGGATCGTGCATTCCTAGGCTCGGTACTCCTGACAACAAAGCAAGTTCAGGTAGATCTAGGGAGAAAGGTCGCTGTACGACTTCACCCCTAAGGCATTAGGCGATGCTCAATGTAGATGACATGTTTACCTGGGCTGGGACATTACCAGACCTTTGTGCTGCAAAATTAAGTATTGATACTTTATCCCGTTTCAATGTGCAGATGTTATTCCTCAAGTATTGTATGAAATTAGGGAGGCACCGATACCACTTTTTCTAAAACCGATACGAGTACGGATACTTGGATTTAAGTACTTGCCGATACCGAATACCGATACGAGTCAAGGCATTTTCTTCAACATTCTTACTTTTTTCACAGCAGATTGGTTTGTAATTAGTTAATTCACTCATGTACATTTCAAGTAAAGTCGGCGACACATTTAAGAGCAGTTATATTAGAATTGTGCTGATGCCATTTATTTATTTTTATTTTCATTCAATATCATTTTTAATTTTTATTGCACTGTCCATTATAGACAGAAAAGCCCATGTCCTAAAGCTCCCAATGCCTGTGCTTTATTCATTTATGTGTTTTTATTTAACAATAGTATTGAGATGTCTCTTTTCGTCTTTACTTCAGCTCCGTGTGGCTTTTCATGTGTTTGTAGTAACTTAGCGAGTAGCTACAGCGTTTTCATTGTTCTGCTGCAGCTCATTGCTCAACATGGACATGCTGCATCTCTTTTATTTGGATTTTCTGAGGACTTTTTAGACGCTAGGTTAGTTTTTCAGAAGAATAAACCCCTGGGCTTAAAACGGCGTCAGAATGGCCAAAACTGCGCTAGCCGCGAGTTAGCAACGTTAGCCTGTATGTTGTCAACACTGCAGACGCTGCATCACTAACAACATTAAACTCTGGTTAAATCCAGCACAGACTCTGATTTAGGGAGTGTCATCTGTAATAAAGTCAGCTCTATGTGGAATATTGGATTTCCACTAAAGAATGCATCCCTATATGAAATGCAATGTTTTAGGTTTACTTTTCTAGTACTTTATCAAAAAGCTGCTGTGGGGACAAAGCTGTTCCTAGGTCCCCAACTGGCGGACCTGGGTCCTGTCCAGACCCCAAAGCCTCTTCATCCTCTCAATACACCGAACATCTAAGGCTGTATTTCTGAACAATTGCAATAACATTTAAGCAAGATAAAATGTAATGGTAAAACTATTGACTCATGAATCAGTTCTGCTATGTAATTAGACAACCTTTTAAGAGCGTATGTCGGGACCCTGGACATTTGTCGAAAGTCACAAAAGTAAAATCTGCGGACCTCGAGCTGATTATTTATAGTGCTTTGTTTTGCAGCTGGGCAAATGAAACTTTTGACCCGATAAGAGCAGCCTAAAGTCCTCTGACATAGGATGTTAGTGGCTACACATTGGGTTGTAGGAATGACCCATTTAATGATTCGTTTCATTCAGTGACAAGCTCCTAAAGACAGTGAGCATTGTCTTGTCTGTATTAAGATGAAAGTGCTTCAGTCTTCAAAGGTTTTGTGAAGAATGGGACAAAACAAGATGATTAATGAGAAAAGGAGATGGAGCTCAGCCCGAGACAGAGGAGGGGAGTATCTAGCAGAGAGAAGTAGACAGTGGGGAGAAGTAGCTGGCTGAATTGTCTGAACACACAGTAAGTGCCGCTAAACCCTGTGGTTGAAATCTGGCTGGAAAAACTTGTTGAGTCCTGTGAACTTTTGGTGATATAATGTTGTTTGCCGTGGTCTGCATGGGGCTGTGGTCACAGTTATGAAATAAAATGAGAGGAAGCTACCGCTTTCCGTGTGTTCACGTTTGGGACGGTTAAATCCCCCATGCTTTTCCTTACATCCAAAAACAGCCTTATAATTCAAACATTTACTGTGACTGGGGTCTATGTTAGAAAAAATAACTTCAATAAATGGAAGATGGCCTTTGGTTTGTGCATTTTGGGCAAAACACTATTACTTTTCATCACATTTTTCCATCTCCTTTTCAGATATATGATTGAACTGATAATACTGTATCACATACGCAACGTATGGTATTGTAACTAAAGCGGAACGTCCCAGCCCAAATGTTCAACTGTAGAGACGATCACTGCTACCCTTACCTATGGGCGGCAGGATTTTGGAAAAATATCCAACAATATCCGACACATTGGAAAGTATTGCAATTGTAATTAGTTTAATACTAACTTTGTTTACTTTATGAGAATTTGAAAAGTGTGACTAAATCAAGAAGTGAACACCTCGATGTCAGCGTTTAACAAGTGTTTGACACACATCGGCAGGCGTAACCTTAGACTTGGAGCTTAGAGTTACCTAAAGGCCCACAGAAAATACTACACCATTGAAACAATTGGGTTGTGTGTTGCTTTGGTGTCACTGAACATGTATTTATTGTGGAACAAACAGATGACCGCCTCAGCTCTGTCCTCGTGTCCTGACAGAGACCGAAACAGGAAGGGAAGAGTCAGGAAGTTCAGACTTTGTTGAATTCTTGGAAAGTCGGACAGTTAAACAAAAAGAAGAGTGAAAAAGTGATAAATCATACAGTTAATATCCTAGCATATGTTTATCAAAATCATCTGTCAAGGGAAAACAACGAAAGAAGTTAGTCAGAAGCAGGACTATATGAGGAAATAATAATGAAGGAATATTGCAACAACTATAGGTGCAATTCCATTTCAACAGAGTTTGGTCTATTAAACTTCAACAAAAAGTTTTTTCATCAAATTGTGTCAAAACAAGACTAATCTATTGGCGATAACGATAAGGCGATGTATTGTATGCACTGCAGTGCGTTATAAACAAACTCCAAGTGTCTCATGGGGAGCAAACTGCAAACTATTGGCGGTGCCAGTAACAAATCGAGTGTCTCGAGACCTGTGGGTTTCCAGTGGTGTCACAGAATGATCATTTCATCACACAGTGGGTCGAGGCGGTCAACAGAAGCCTCGCGCTCATCGGCGTCTGCGCATATCAGCCGCATCTGACTGTACCATCTTTACAGCAGGTAATTGATGTAATTATGAGGTGCATTTTCACAAAACAAGAAGCGTCTTGCAGCTTGTGATTCAGGAGAGAGGAACAGTGACTGAAGGCACTACATTTATTTGAGAATGCTCTGACAACTCCATCAAATGCATTTGAAATTGTGCAGCTCTAATGAAAAGGGCCTTATTGCACAAAATAATCATCCAAAAACTAAATATAAAATGAGGTTGATCGTCACTTCATCTCCTGCTTTTGGAACATTATTGGGGACATTTCTGTGATTGACAGGAGCTCCATGGTAACACTGGTGGGGATTCAGAAGCAAACTGAGCTGAGACAGGCCCAGAAGACACTGACTGAAACCTTAGCATGTCCTCCACTCTGACAACCATCTCCTGCACTCAGGGAGGAGTCCCCGGTGTGTCCAGAAGTGGACACCCAGTGTAATCCTGGCCTTACGTGTTCCATGGAACCGTGACGTTGTCGTGTGTGGAATATCTGTTAGTATAAGGTCCATGACACATTTCCCCAAGGGGACAATGAAGTATATTCGGATCCTGATCCTCTCCCGTCCTCCTGGGGCAACAAGTTCAGGGCAGATTATTTCTGCCAAACGAGCCCTGCAAATCACCATGTAATTAGTTACAAAAGAAAGTGAGCTCAACTCGAGTCTGTGTGAGAACCGTCCCTCACAACACTACATCTCCAAAACATCAGACCCGTAAGACTCCAGTGGAGATTTGATTTGGTTGCACAGCAGTTTTCTTCTTGGCAAGTGTTAACTACTGTATTGACAAAGTATCTTCATTTCACATGGTGGACTTTTAACTCCGAACACACCCATTTCTCCACTTCCCCTCTGGAGCTCTACTTCTACAATGCCTTATGATAGCTCGAAGCAAATGGCTTAAGTCAAGAAGGTAAAAACAATGGCATGAGGTCCATACCATTATCTAATGTGTGAGCTCGAACCTGCCACTACTCTCTACTCTAGCACGTTGTCCGAAGGCATCCAGAGAGGCGATCATGGAGCGAGAACTACAGCGTGCAAAGAGCAGGCTAAGAGTTTTGCTCCAAAGCAAAGCTCCACAACTCAAAGATGAAAGACAGTGAGTCGAATTCCATTTAAATTAGCAACTGGATTGTGTGTTTCAAATAAATATTTCAATGTCGGCTAAATGCCAGATGCACATGAGTGATGCACATGCTTGTGTTACACAAGTCTCTTCGTACTCTGGGAATGGCAAAAGTTCCTGTGGTGCAAAACACCTGCCAGGAAAGCTCTCCAAGGTTTGGCCTTTCTTCTGAACGCCTCAAGAGAAAGACCCAAAAAGACTTTCATTGCAGATATAATAAAGTGTTCACGGAGTCCATGTCTGCATCAAGCTATCCATCTATTTATCAATGTGTCTATCCATCCATCGCCCTTACCTGGCAGAATTTGCTGTGGTTATATTTCTATCTTTTTTACATTGCTGACATTCACACAATCCTCCTCCATCTCTCTATTCTATTTCCTATGCAGTCTATCTGCAAGGCCAGCACAACTAAGTGTAGAAACAAAAAATAGATTTGAAAAATCATCAAACTGCAAAGACGACTAAGGCAGTTCAATGTCCTTCGCTAACAAAATGTCCTGTCTCTTTGGGGACTTTAAAGTTCAAAAGCTGCAGTTTATAGCTCATATTACTTGCTTTGTAGCTCTTATTTCAGTCAATATGCACTTTGAACTGCATCACAATACTTGTCAGAAAAATAGCACTTTGATATTTTCCAAAAAGGCTCAGCTCCAACTTTGGCCTTTCATTTCACTCCCCATCTCTGTAGTGTTTAGCAGCATTACAGTGGCACACACCACAGCTTTCCATTCACACAGCATTATCTACTTAAAGTGTTGCCAGATCAGGCAGGAACACTGGGAGAAGGCTCTCACTCACCTTGTGCCTCTGCAGTTAGCGGCGTGTCTAATGAGTTACATAACACAGCTTTAGGGCCGTGTTGGCCACTGGTCTGTGGCCAGAGGAGAACTTACAAAGCCTGCTTGTACAACAGAGCTCCTGGAGGACTGTTTGGATAGCTGACAGAGCACTGATGGACCAGAGGGAGGTGCTAGGAAGGAGTCAACAACAGAGATAGGCCATGCAGGATTCAGAGGAAACACCTGGTTAAAGGCATTTAGCAATAATGTCCAAAGAGTTACGGTTTGTCTTTGCTCGCAGGTGAGGGTTAAATGCCGTCCCAAATTTGTTGTTTGTTGAGGTGATTAATAAGTCGTAGTCCAAACAAAATCTTAACTTTACGAACCTTCTTCCTAAGCTCCCAAACCTTTGTTTATAACAAAGAGTTTGAAAATGTTTACAATAACTAAAAACATCGTTAACGCAGCACAATGATTTTACCCACAAATGTCTGCAAGCACATCATAATGATACAGCGCTGGGCCCCGTCCCAGGTTGGACTCCCACCTGGACGGGGCCTTTCTGTGTTTAGTTTTCCTGTTCTCCCTGTATCTATGTAGGTTTCCTCCGGGTACTCCAGTTTACCCTACCACGAAAAAAACATGTATAATAGGCCAGGATGAATGACAGTGTGTTTGTGAGAGCGAGTGTGGGATAACAGATGGAAATTAGCCTAAGGCTACGATCCGGCATTGCATGTATCCATGTATGTTCATTAACAAAAAACAAATACAATTTCAAATCAAAATAAATGTGTCAATTATGCACTTCTAGTTGGTGGCTTGAAACGGTTACACTCAGTGGGTCACGTGGCTTCAGTTGCACGGGTCACCTGGGATGGTTAAAAAGACACGGTCATCGTGTTAAGCCACGTCTGACATCTTTACAGACATGTTAGATGTAAATATGAGGCGGATTTTCAGAAAACAAGCAGCGTGTGGTTCAGAGAACGCTCTTGTGGAGCTGAATAGGGAGAGTGTGCATCACTCACACATTTATTTGAGAATGATTCAAACTAAGGATGTTTTTCTGCCAACTCCATAAAATGCCTCTTGCAAATGTGCCGAGGTTTATCTGCAGCTCAACACTTAACTCAACAGAACATGTAGTTAAAGCCTGGTTTTGGAGTCACTATTTATGTTGAAGAAAAGGTTGAGTAAAATGTCATAATAAAAGCTTTAATGCTTAAATGGGCCCAGAGACCACTGTTTAGATCTTGAGCTACAGGTCATGGTCAGAAGGATTAACCTATTGTGCATATTTTAGATGATTCCACATTCCTTCTGATACCGTTCCATTTCTACTGGAAATGCATATTAGATGAACAGTTCTCCCAGATTCTCCATTGAGGGCCCTGCTCTCTGACAGCCAATTACAGGGCTATGTAGAGATCACATGTGAACAATAGAGAAGCACTGTCTCATTCCTGTGCAGACATTCATTTACAACACTAGAACTGGGCTCCACATTCTTCTGGGAACGCATCAATCATTTGTGCTGCTCAAACAGATATCCTCATGCCCATGTTGTCAGGAACGACGTGCTATTTCAAACTCGTATGAAGGACGGGGGCCCAGGATCAATGTAGAATAGTCAGCCAAAAATATTCAATCAAAAGGATGAGTTGGTTTTGATATAAAATAGCCTAAATGTTCATCATTAGGCAGTATTAATAGTCTCTGAATAAAATTGACAATGCTTTCTAATTTTTCAAAGTTCTCAATGCAAAACCAAAAACAAATTGTGGTGCCCTAAAGCAAAAAAAAAACAAATGAAAAAAAAACAAGTAAAACAGCAGTGCAGCGTAGGCCATGTGCTGGTTAAGTGAGAAGCTTCAGAAGTTTGTTTTCCAAACACGGCACATATGATTTGGGCTGCTCCTGGACGATTTAGCTGGACTTCTTTTGGAAACAAAGCTTTTGAGGCGGATTTTGACCAAGACTGGATCTTACGCATTCGTCTGATGCACTGGATCATTTACCACAGCCTGGTCATCAACAGGAGAACATACTACAAAGCAGATTTCATGTGTTTCTGGAGGATGACCTAACAGGTCGTCTACAGTACTCAACCTGCAGTACGGTCGATACCTCAAATACACAGAAAACTTTGATGGGTCGGGTTAGAAAGTGCACAGTTTTTTTTGCCCTCACATTGTCTATACAGAGCATTCTTCTCCATAAATGCCACACATAATCGGCTGTGTTTTGAGGAACATTTGTTGAATGTCTTATGGGGCATCATTAGCATGTTTTGTTTAGATGTGGCCTATGACTTTGATTTCCGCTCCGCACATGCGCGACAGGCTGATGAAAATAATGCAGCAACAGGAAGCAAGGCAAAACTAAAATAACGAGGCGACAGCTTCTCGTTAATCTGAAGCGAGCAACTTCTTGTAGCATTAGGTTCATGACGTGGTAAAAGTAAAGCCTGAAGTTTCTGCCCCTCGTGTCCTGATAAGTGTAGAAGCAAAGGCAAAACAACAGCCTGGTAAGACCAGAAGGATTCCCCTCTATATTTTTGGTGGGTCGGGTTTGATTTACATCAGGTCGGGGCGGGTCAGGTCAGAAAAAAAGCTGACCCGCACATCTCTAGTCTGCAGCCTTCAGTTTAGCGGTTAGTGATGATGACACACATGCGCTCTGTTTCCACGACTGCAACCTGCTAATTATTCTCACCATTAGCTACAAACAATGAGTGTGTGGACACCTGTGGGTCGGGCTGCGTCACGGAATTCTCATTCCATGGCAGAGCGGGTTCGAGTGATCCAAACAAGCCAATCTCCTCCGGGCATCGCCTTACGCATGTGTCCTTATATTCAGTCACGTTGAAATGTAGGATCTTTGCAGCAGGTTTTGGACGGAAACGTGAGGCAGATTTTCATTTTTAAAATGTGTGTGTCACTTTTTATTTTTTTAATGATTCAAAACAAGGATGTTCTTCTGACAATTAACTCCAAAAAATGCCTTTTTGTCCGTTGCGGATTTGCATCTTGTTGCTGATGAAGCTGAAATGTCAGTACCATGATGTTTAAGCAGTTTATATATAGTGCAATGCTCAATTACATGAATAGTAAAACATAAGCTATAGATAAAAATATTAAAATTGCAAATCAAATCGCAATCACAATATCTGCCTGAAAAATCGCTCTTAGGTTTTTGTCAAAATCGTGCAGCCCTACGAACAAGTCAAGAGAATCTGTCAACATGATGCTTAATACCACATCCCTGTGAAATGCTGTGTGTGGCCCTGTCTGTTTCTAAGTTGACTGAAGACTAGTGCCGGTCTACTAGCCTTGTGCCTAAGCTACTTGTGTATCCTGACGTCACTGCCGCGACAGCAGCAAGTGTGTGTACCAGGTCACCCAGGGATTAGAGGAAGTGATGTAACAGCCCACAGCCGGACCCTGACTCAGGCTCTGGGCAGGGAAGGGTTCATCAGAATGAGAGCCAGGGAGCTTTGTTCTTGGACTGCTTTGCTAAAGGAGGTGTTTGGTTGGATGAGGGGAACACACACTTACATAAAGACAAGAAGCCTGAATGTAGAAATAAACATATTGAACCAACGCTCACCTGTTTCAGTGTCAGCATTAGCTTCCGTGAGAATGCCAAGTTAGGGGTGCACTATGCAACGTTTAATAATATAAAAAAAAGTTGCTATTAGTGCATATTTGACCTTTCAGTGACCCAGTGGCTGTATGGGTGGTTAGCTTAGCACCTTTACTTTCCATCCTGGTGGTCTCTATTTAGGGTTTCTGGTAGGTTTTGGAGCACCTTAGGGGCCACTATGCAAAATGTTTCATAGTGCACAAACTGTTTCCACTTAGACCCTTGTGGCGAGAATAACACAATACATTTACAGTAGAAACCATTAGGGTTGCAAATTATTGAAAAGGCTGTGCTAACGATATTTTTTCAAATGTATTTACACTAAATCAGCACTATAACATGTGTAAAATTTAACATCTATAAAGGTCCATGCATTTTTTGTTTTTTGCAATATATTGTGGATTCTTGCAATACAGATACTGCTAATGGTAATATCAAATCTGAATATTCAAGTGTTGATGCTCTTGGTCATCAAACTTTAAAAAAGGGGAAAAAAAAGGGGAAATACATGGCTAAATGGTGGCAGCAATACTGGAGTAAAATTGGGGGGAAAAAGAAAAAAGAAAATGGAAAAATTGTGGTGGGAAATTGGAGGAAAAAAAAGATTTAAAAAATGGGAAAAAACATGTAGATGAATTGGGGAAAAAATATGTAAAATTTGGGAAACAATTTGGAAAATGTCCCCTCCTGGAACCGCCACCTTAACGTAGTGGAGGGGTTTGAGCGCCTGAATGATCCTGGAGCTCTGTTGTCGGGGCTTGGGGCCCCTGGTAGGGTCTCCCATGGCAAACAGGTCCTAGGTGACGGGTCAGAAGCCCCTTATGAAAGACCAACCATGAGGCCGTCCTTCTGTGGACCCACCACCTGCAGCAGGAGCCATAGGGGCTGGTGCAGTGTGATTCACCCGGCAACGGACACGTGGAAGAAAATGGATGGATGGATGAATTTGGAAAATGTCGGGGGAAATTATTTAAAAAAATGGGGGAGGGGGATAAGAAAAACTTGGAAAATGTTTTTCTGTCCTTTTGTGTCTTGGTTGTTTCACCTCAAACATACATTAATATTAAGGAATACATATAATATAACATTATTATTCGGTTTTATGACAATTTAGTATTGGTATTGAAAACAAAGTATCACCTAATATGTTTTTGTGACATTTTGTGCAGCCCTAGAAATCATATAACACAAGTAACAATGAATTACAGCATGATGAATTGCTAAAATTTAGTATAGTGGGGCAGAAAACTCAAAATGTCAATAGTCCCACAGCACCACGGACTCGTCAGCACTCCCACAGAGGTCTAGAACGCTTTATTCTAAAAACAATGAAACCCACCAATTCAAACTGTGCTTGTGCTTGCGCGCCGTACTGCTCCCATTGAAAGAGCCAACAGGAAGAAAAAAAAGAGAGAGGGCTGACGTCTGCTGTTTAGACCCCCGTGTTCATCTGCTCTCAGTCTGAGATCAATTACAGGACACAAGTCAGACTAAACTCCTGACGTGACGGAGCAGGACACACTTCACATCTGCAACATCTGCAGCATCGCCACAAGGAGAGAAAACTGCTTTTGCAACCATGGCAAAAAAGCTACAACTGTGCCAGTGATCAAAAACATACTACAAATAGCAAATTCCAATTCTAACCACTGATTATTACACATGTGCTTCTTGTGCCTTTTGTCAGTGTTCTTTACGTGGCCCAAGAGTGGAGAACCAAACGTCACAAGCTCCAATACTCTTGGTGTTACTTTTAAAAGTAACATGTTACGTTGCAGCTCCATCAATAATGAACATCTTTACCTTCATTTGCTCGTCATGTTTTCCGACGCACACGGCTCCATTTCACAAGCCGAGCCGTCGAAGCTACACCACAAACAGCAGCAGTGCACAAATAACACCATAAACCCCATCTGAGCCCAACAAATGTTTCTGTCCTGACAAACGAGACAGCAGAAGCATCAGCATGGACCACCTTTACACGGCAGAGTTTGAACAAACTGGCCTTCACAGAGAGATCAACAAACACAGATTATAGATTACTTTAGAGGAAAGGTGAGACAGAGAGGCGACTGTGTTGAAAAAGTAACTCATATATATTACTTATGCATGCACAAACTAATGCATTATGGTAAAGGTGCTTTATATGTCATCATATAACAACTGTACAATGAAATGTGTCGTTTTTCATTTGCAACACCCAGGGACCCACCTTTTGCGTTGTTGTCACCCCTAACACTGACTGCTATAGGGCTATTGTTGTAATGCCACAACAACTACGAAGAAACAACCACTACTGGGTCAAAGGATTACTCACAATCAAATTGGCCTTTTTTTTTCTATCAACATTCACTGCAAAGAACAAACGGGTCAGCTATGATCAAAGTGTCAAGAAATTAACACTTAAAGGAACAGGCCATACTGAAATATGTTCTGAGCTTAGACGAGTTGATGCGTATCTGTCTGGTCATTGTGCGTGCGCTCAGTCACGCACAAAGACCAAAGATGTTGTTAGCATTTGGCCTCTCCCAGCATATTCCTATAGCTCCAAACGGGGGTGAAGTTGGAAGCTACCACGCTCTTCCACGGGCACGAAAACCAGACAGGTAGGCAACAAACTGGTCTACACTCAGGTAAGAACATATGTCAGTATGTAAAAACGGTGGCCTGTTCCTTTAACATTTGTTGGTGTCACTTCTGCTCATATATTACACTGAACTGCCATGGTTTGGCCCTTTCAAACAGCACAGTTAGAGAAACAGAAAACCACAGTAAAACTTTAAATTGCCATCACTCCTTTAATAATCCACAGCTCTGCTTCATTTGACCTGCAGCTGAAGCAGAGAAACATGTGAAAAACAATTTCATCTTCATGTTTGACTTTTTGTTTATTATTCTCCCCTAATATAAGGCTTTCTTTGTCTAAATGCAAATGTGTTACATCAAACGACATTGCAACAGGTGGTGACGCCACTTTAGCAGATAAATATGCAGATAACCATAATGTAGATTATCTGTCACATAATAATCATCTATTTGGATATATGAGTCAGGAAAAGTCACGAAAAACATCACTCTTTCCTCCAAGAGATCGTCAAACTTGCAATTTCAACTTTCGATTACAGCCAATTTTTCAACAGTGACGGCACCTTAGTTTTGGAGTTTGGAAAAGAGCACTTACACCCTAAAATATCTTCAATTACACATGAAATACAATAACACGCAACTTACTTTGGGTTAAAACAAAATGCACTACTTTCATAATTTTTGTGCAAAAAAAAAAAAAATGCACAGAGACAATACTGCGCTCACAAATGTATCGCATGCAATGTATAGAACATAGTAAGTCAACATAGTAATTATCGTGACAGCCCTACTTCAACCCATAATAAGCAATTTAAGCTTGTGTGCAAGTCTGTCAGACCAAAGACCCCTGTGATGAATCCATATTTTACGATATACGATGATGCGGCCTCTTACGATACGAATATTGCGATAATCATAATGTGGCGATATATTATTGCAAGATTTTAAGTTATACCAGAGATCATGATATAGCCCTGCGAACTATGAACCAACACGAGCAGACGCTCCCACACCAGTCTCCAGCCCATTATGTAATTCTGTTTCTCCCAATGCACTCCACCATGTATCCCGAATAAAAGCACGATACCACCGATAACTGCTTCAAAATGACACGGACACACAGCACTTTCCAGCTCTCAGGTGTTGTGTTATTAGCATCGATCAGCAGTTACCTGGTTGAGATCCTGGTCGGTCAGGAGATGCAGCTCTCGGGGCTTGAAACAGTTCTGACACTTGCTCTTGTTGAAGAAGTTCGCTTGGAATTTCCGACACGGGTTCTCCTTGGCGGTAGACATGATGATTTCACCTCTTTGTGCGCTTTGGATCGGCAGCACTTTCATCGAAAAGAAGAGGCGACCCCGGGGCGGCTGGCTGGTTTCCTGCGCTTCTCTCCTACTGCCCCAACTTTGAGAACGCTCGTTGCATTTTAGGGCAAAAGATCGTGTAGAAACCTTCCGTTTTTGTAAGGCTTATCGCATCAACTTCGCTGCATCCCGGGTGATACTTCCCAGTGCTGGTTTAGCTGCCATTAAAGCAGCCCTCCATGGCCTGCGACCACAAAGCGGAAAGTGGCTAATATCGCGTTAGCTCCTCCGCACAGTGGGCTTCCCAAATCAATAAGGTGGTGTCGTAAGACTTAAAAACAACATTTGCACGCCTTGATCGGTTTCCAGCTCCACGGGGAAAGCCTCCACCGAGTAACAGTAAACTCCCATGTGATGTGAAAGGGGGACCGAGCTCCGTGCAGTCAGACCAGCAGAAAAGATAACAGCGCTTTTTATCCCAGCGGTCAGCCCATGCGAACTTCACCCAGCGCTGCTTCACCCCAGTGCTAGGCTACGGCTAGCACAGTTAGCTAGCCCGTAAGTAGCTAAAGGGAAGCTAAAGGGGGAAAAGCACAGGCGTCTTCAAGGTAAGAATAAAAAATGAAATGGTCCCAGATTCCCGTTTGTATGTCCCGGGTGTGAGCTGTACTTGCAGGGGAGGCTGTGCGCAGAGAAGTCAGTGTTTGGGCTGGGTTTCCATGACTAGCCCCGTTAGCAGCAGCGGCACTGGAGTGGGGGGATTTTCTTCTCTCCGCAAGGAGCAGAGCGGAGCAGGGACACAGCCTGGAGCCCGGGCAGAGAGCTGCGCCGTGGCGCCCTCCTCAGGTCCGCACCGGTAAACACTTCTATACAGCACTTCTTTTCTCCAGTTCATCTTTACCCAAATCTGAAAGCTTCTCGACTGGAGCTTATAGTGAGACTTTCATTTCGAACAGCCAGCGACAGGGTATTGCAAACTGTGGTTGTTTTCAGGTTTCAGAACATGATGTTGTCCCATATTGGATGGCACGAGCCCACATTGGACTTTCACAAATAATATTTAAAGCAACGCCACAGAACATTTCACTGAATAAACACAAAAATGTATTTCATTTGGCTACATTTTTTTAAAGTGAAAAACACCACAGTAGCGTAGCAGTTAGCGCTTGTGCTTCACTGGAAGAAGGTCCCGGGTTCGATTCCCACCAGGACGGGGCCTTTCTGTGGAGTTTGCATGTTCTCCTCGTGTCTATGTAGGTTAACACGAAACATGTACAATAGGTGAATTCTCCTGGTGTTTTTGACACGTGGTGTTTTTTCAGTGCGTCGTGATTGGTGGAAGTGTTACGCCTTTGTGACATTGTCACATTGTAACAGCTATAGAGACAGTATATACAAAGCTGACTTATTTTAAAGGCACGGCTGTTTGTTTGTTTGTTTGTTTGTTTGTTTGTTTGTTTGTTTGTTTGTTTGTTTGTCTAGATCCCTTTTAGCCAATACCTATTTTTCTTGGGGTCTTCACATTTCTTAACAGATATTACATCAAAGCTGTGCAACAACGAAGACAAACACAGAAGTGCACACAAACACACATATACAAGGAACATGACAATACAATATTATTATTATCATTATATATATATATATATATATATATATATATATATACAATATTACCACCCTCTGGGTATTATGCAAAATACAAAAAAAATGAAATCTCAGTTATTAAGTAATTATTAATTGCATAAATGTTGCAGTTACTCCAAAGTAAATACATACAGTCTAAGTCTTTTGGAAAAACTAACATGAATTTCTGAGACCAGGAATTGTGGGAGCGAGTTCCCGCCACCATTGCTCTATAACGCAAAGTTCTTTGAAGGTGATTTGTTCGACAGGCAGGTAGCAAAAACAAAAGTCTTTGCTTGATTGACGAGCGGCATAATTACTGAAAATGTCAATTTAATATAAATTATTTCAGATGCTTTTGTATTAATTATATTTTTTTAAGAATTGTGGCCTCCCCTGAAAAAGGTATTCTTAATCTCAGTGGGACTATCCTGGTTAAATAAATAAAGGTCAATTTAAAGCTAGTAGGTTTTCTGGTTTTCTAGTAGGTTTTCTGGTGAGAGGGTCCGTCAGCAGTGAAAACCTTCTAAACAATTGATCCTGGAGCGTTGTAGAGACCACCATGATGGAAAGTAAAGGTGCCATGCTGACCACTCATACAGCCGCTGGGTCACTACAAGGTCAAACACCATACTCTTTACAACATCAATAATCAGCATATTTTCTATGATCCAATTTTCAATTAATTTTAGTTTTATATAATATTAAGTCTGGTGGAGTCATAATCAGACACATAAATAGGTAAGTCATTTGCATAAATAATAATAAATAATATAATAAATAGTGGAACACTCCAAAATAAGCCTAGCGAATGTAGTGTGTGAGTGAGTGGTTGGTGGTGGTCGGAGGGGCCGATGGCGTAGACTGGTTGCCTCGCTTCCGTCAGTCTACCCCAGGGCAGCTGCGGCTACAATAGTAGCTTACCACCACCGGGTATGGAGTGAATGAATAATGCAATGTAAAGCGTCTTTGAGTGTCCAGAAAAGCACTATATAAAACCGATGCATTATTATTATTATCATTATTATTATTATTAAAAGAAATCATTTGTAAAAAAAAAAAAAATGAAAATAACAGTGGCCCAAGGCAACTCCCTTTATGACCTGTCATTACCTGCATTTGGAGAAGCTCCGAACTCTTAAAAACACCTGTTTGTCAAGTTGGTATAAGCCTATGATTATGTCATTATGACTGTAGAAAGACTGTGATTTATAATTGGCACTTCATGCCAATTGTTTATTTTTTCTCATCCCATGTAGAGTGGACCAGTTCCTCAGGGCGAACTGTGAGGAGCAGTGGGCGACAGTATCTCCAGATCTTCAGCCTGAAGCTTCTTCAAAAGCATGTGGCTGGATTAGCCCAGGAATGTAAGGCGAGGCAAGTTTATTTGTAGAGCACAATTCATACACAACGTCATTCAAAGTGAGTCAGAACAAGTATGAAGCACTAAACGTAGAAAAAATTATAATAAGGAATTATGTTAATATTTATCTATAGCAAATAGAGTGGATGAAATGTTTGCTTCACATCTTCAGGAAGACTGTACAGATTTTAGCTGTGTAAAACTGAAACACGGCCTCACCATGTTTAGTCCTGACAGCAGATATGATAAGATAAGATAAGACAAGATAAGATAAGAGCTAAGATAGCCTTATTGGTATTGAAGTGGTACTGCAGAACACTTCAGAGGAAAGATAGACACTATCAGATGTAATATTTTATCTACCCAAATTAATACGGTTCTAAATACATCTGATTGTCTATTTGTTCCAGAGGAAACACTGGACAGTTTTGTCCTGGTTAATGCTGAGATGCTTGATAAAGCTTTCTCCTCAGTGAGGCACACCACATGTCCTTTAGACCCGGTCCCAACACCGTTTTTTAAAACATTTGATGGCTCTTTTAGAGACGAGCTTCTAAACATGATGAATTGCTCTCTTCAGACGGGGGTCTTCCCTGCTGTGTTTAAAGGGGCGGTGGTGAGGCTCCTGTTGAAGAAGAGCAATTTGGACTGTAAAGATTTTAACAATTTCAGACCAGTATCCAACTTACCATTTTTAAGCAAAATCTTAGAAAAACTTGTCTTTATCCAACTTAATGATTTTATTACTGCACAAAATGTCCTTGAGAAACTCCAGTCCGGCTTTAGGGTAAACCACAGCACCGAGACCGCCCTCTTAAAGATTTTAAATGACTTTAGATTAAATTATGACTCACAGAAGGTCACAGTGTTGGTTCTTCTGGATCTGAGCGCTGCCTTTGATACAGTCGACCACACTATTCTTTTAACTCGTTTAAAACACATCAGCCTCTCTGGTGCTGTACACAAATGGTTTTCTTCCTACCTCACAGACAGGACGTTCATGGTGAGTGTGGATACCTGCTCCTCTAAGGTGCATGGAATTACATGTGGTGTGCCCCAGGGTTCAATTTTAGGCCCAGTGCTTTTTAATGTGTATATGCTCCCTCCCTGATGTCATCAGGAGACACATGGTCAACTTTCACAGTTATGCTGATGATACACAGTTATACATCTCCATGTCTCCTGATGACACCAGGCCAATAGATGCACTTTTTAACTGCATTTTAGAATCAAATCCTGGATGGCAGAAAACTTCCTCCATCTTAACCAGCACAAAACTGAAATGTTAATCATCGGCCCTGAGGACCAGAGAGAGAGACTTTTTCCCAAACTACAGTCACTGTCTATAGGTAGCGTTCACGTGACATCACAACATTCTAAAGAGCCTATAGTTTAACATTGAGGTGGAGGTCAACTGACGGTAACTATGGTAACGGTGGTAACTGACAAAATGCATATTTTTATGTCTTTGTTTTTTGGCTCATATCTCAGTCATTACTGGAGGAATCCACATGAAACAAAAACTGTCACAAAGTTCATTGTCTCCTCTGTCGGCACATATGAGCTAATGTCCAATTATTATCTCTAAAAAATGTCAAAAAGTGGTGACAATATGCAAAAACATGACCATGATGTTGTCCAGTAGAAAGGACTTTCAGACAAAAAAATAATATCACAGGTTTGTGAATCCAATCACGATCAAATACTGAAGAGGAAAAACATTTGTCAATTTTCGTTTTGGAGATTTCTTCCAAAAACTGTATTTCTCCCATAGAGTTGCATTGGCCCTGCCCTCCATCTGACATTATGACATCATAAGATAAGATAAGATAAGATAAACCTTTATTCATCTCACAAAGGAGAAATTCACTTGTTACAGTCGGCGTTACTTCACAGTCTTATTGTACAGTCTGACAGCAGTGGGGATGAAGGCTTTGCGGTAGCGCTCCGTCCTGCACTGAGGGTGTCTCAGTCTGCCACTGAGAGAGCTGCTCAGCTCTTCTACAGTCCCGTGCAGTGGGTGGGAGGTGTTGTCCATGATGGAGGTGAGCTTGGCTAACACCCTCCTGTCCCTCACCTCCTCCACAGAGTCCAGGGGGCAGCCCAGGACGGAGCTGGCCCTCCTGACCAGCTTGTTCAGTCTGTTCTTGTCCCGCTCTGTGCTGCCCGGGGCCCAGCACACGGCAGCGTAGTGGAGAGCAGAGGCCACCACAGAGTCATAAAAAGTCCTGAGCAGAGGCCTGCTCACTCCGAACGACCTCAGTCTCCTCAGAAGGTGAAGGCGACTTTGGCCCTTCTTGTACAGGGCGTTGGTGTTGTGGGACCAGTCCAGTTTATTGTTGAGGTGAACACCCAGGTACTTGAAACTGTCCACCTACATCATCACATTCTAAATCGTGAACGCTACCTATTAACCCTTCCTCACAGGTGAAGAACCTGGGTGTGATCTTTGACTCTGAGCTGGCGTTTATTCCACACATTAAGAATATCACAAAGATAGGTTTTTACCATCTAAAGAACATAGCCAGAGTCGCCCCATTCTCTCTCGGGCCAACACGGAGACTCTAATGCATGCTTTTATCACCAGTCGTATCCACTACTGTAATGCCCTGCTTTCTGGTCTTCCCAAAAAGAGGATCTCAGGTCTACAACTTTTACAAAATTCAGCAGCTCGTGTCCTGACGAAGACCAGGAGGCGGGACCACATTACACCGGTTTTAGAATCGCTGCATTGGCCCCCGTGTGTTTCAGGATCGATTTTAAAGTTCTTTTAATGGTTTTTAAATGTCTTAATGGTCTTGGTCCTTCTTATCTTTCAGAACTGCTTTTAGCTTACGAACCTTCACGGCCCCTTCACTCCTCTGGCAGGGGTCTCCTAGTTATTCCTAAAGTCAACAAAAAGACTCATGGTGAGGCGTCTTTCCAATATTACGGCCCTCGCCTCTGGAACCACCTGAGGAGGAGCTCAGGGCTGAGGAGGAGCTCAGGGCTGAGGAGGAGCTCAGGGCTGCAGAGAACGTTCATGTTTTTAAGAGCAGCTCAAGACCCACCTTTTTAGCTTAGCCTTTAACTGACTAATCTATTTATTTAATCCTAGTATATAAAATATATATATGGGAGGTTGTCCCAGGCGCATTGTTTTGAATGTTGTAATCTGTAAAGCACTTTGTGATACCTTTCGGTATGAAAAGCGCTTTATAAATAAAGTTTGATTGATTGATTGATATTGATCTCACAATGGAGAAATGCACTTGTTACATTCAGCTCTTAGAAACACTCAAGTGCAAATAGGCAGAAAATGTGAGGAAAAAACTATTAAATAGTAATAGTAGTATCTCATATACAATGACTACCAATGACTTTGTGAGGACAAAAAGTATAAAAAGTAAATACTAAAGTAAACAGACTATAACAAAAAAATGTTACAGTCAGTGTTAGCAGTGCAGGTTTACATCATAGAGCAAGTGGTTAAAGTGACGCAGACACAGGGGTTTAAATACAAGGGTTATTGCACATGTTACTTCACAGTCTTGTTGTACAGTCTGACGGCAGTGGGGATGAAGGACCTGCTCCTCCTTGCACTGAGGGTGTCTCAGTCTGCCACTGAGAGAGCTGCACAGCTCTTCTACAGTCCCGTGCAGTGGGTGGGAGGTGTTGTCCATGATGGAGGTGAGCTTGGCTAACACCCTCCTGTCCCTCCTCTACAGAGTCCAGAGCTGGCCCTCCTGACCAGCTTGTTCAGTCTCTTCTTGTCCTGCTCTGTGCTGCCCGGGGCCCAGCACACGGCAGTGTTGTGGAGAGCAGAGGCTACCACAGAGTCATAAAAGTCCTGAGCAGAGGCCTGCTCACTCCGAAGGACCTCAGTCTCCTCAGAAGGCAAAGGCGACTTTGGCCCTTCTTTTACAGGGCGTTCCTCTCCCTGAGGTTCTGGGCTTGTACATGTACATGTTTTGGGAGGACGGGTGAGAACTGTGAGTTCTACAGTTCTCACAAAGAACATGCAAAGTTCTCATAGAAAGGTTCCACCTGGTCCGGGAAGCACCTTCTAGCATTCAGCTACCATACCACAGTTCTGTGTTATATGGCAACTAACTAAATAGATTCACTGACAAATCGGTACGGCATCTGAACATAAAATAGCTTTTTCCTTTGTACAATATGTTCATAATGTACTTCTTTATCAGTTTTGTTTTTAAGCATTTATTTTAGGGATGCACCGATACCGATACCAGTATCGGGTATCGGGCCGATACCACAGGCTTGTACTCATACTCGTACTCATTCATGAGGTCCCGATACCAGAAACCGATACCATTTGACGTGCGGCCAGGCAGCGCACCTACGAGGCGCACCTCTCAGCTGAAGAGAGAAAATAGCAACAAACTGGAGACTTCTTTAGTGGAAATACAATATTCCACATAGCGCTGACTTTATTACAGACTGCGCTCTCTAAACCAGAGTCTGTGCTGGATTTAACCAGAGGTTGTTTACAACATACAGGCTAACGTTGCTAACTCGCGGCTAGCGCACTTTTGGCCATTCTGACGCCGTTTTATGCCCAGGGGTTTATTCTTCTGAAAAACTAACCCAGCGACTAAAAAGTCCTCAGAAAATCCAAATTAAAGACATACAGCATGTCCATATAGAGCGAAAATGAGCTGCAGCAGAACAGTGAAAACGCTGTAGCTTCTCGCTAAGTTGCTACAAAACACACGAGAAAATCTACACGGAGCTGAAGTAAAGACGAAAAGAGACCATTTAAGTAACACCTCAATACTATTGTTGAATAAAAATACATAAATGAATAAAGCTCAAGCACTGAGGAGCTTTTGGACATGAGCTTTACTGTCTATGATGGACAGTGCAATAAAAATTAAAAATTAAAAATTACATTGAATGAAAATAAAAAATAAACAAATAAATGGCATCAGCACCATTCTAGTATAACTGCTCTTAAATGTGTCGCCTACTTTACTTAAGGAAATGTAAATGAGTAAATTTACTAATTACAAACCAATCTGTGGTGAAAAAAGTAAGAATGTTGAAGAAAATGCCTTGTACTCGTATCGGTATTCGGTATCGGCGAGTACTTAAATCCAAGTACTCATACTCGTATCGGTTTTAGAAAAAGTGGTATCGGTGCATCCCTAATTTATTTTACTTCTTTCTTTATTTGACAGGACAGCTCTTGGTGAAAGGGGATGAAAAGCAGGTAGAGATATTCAGAGCCCTAACAACTAGACCAGCATTCCAAAGTCCACAGTATCAGCTGTTCCTTATTTTCATATAGATAAGTATGCTTATTGTTGATAATATTTTTTTGATTTTGTATTTTCCTATTTGAGCATATGTGTTTTTTCCACTTGTTTACCATTGTCTTTTCCTGCCGGATGCTGTCGCGCGGTGTCGTTTTCCCCCTCGGTCGCCCATATCCCTTCACGCTTCCAGCCCCGCTGACTCAGCCTCTGTCTATTCCGAGCGCAGGAGCAGCCCGGCAGCAGCAGTGTGTCCGACAGGCTGGCCACACTGACAGACACACAGACAGTGAGTGGACATTAGCCCTGTTACTTAACCACAGCCACGGGGGATACACCAGCGGCGGCAACACTCCCGGGAGGATTAGCCCCTGTCCTGCCCCGTAAGTCCCCAGGAATAACACCCGCTTAGCGCCGCTTTCACTCACACAGGAACAAACGCAGGGCTTGCTTTGAGTGTGCGTTTGAAAATGAGCACAAAAAACATCTGAGGCCTGTCTCGAATGTTGTAAAGTGGCTTGCTGTGATAATGTGTCACCGACTATTACGATAACATTCATTTATTCTTTTTTTTTTTTTTGTAAAGTTCATTTAGTATTAGAAAGTAGTTTTTTCCCTCTCCTTGGTGGTGACCCTGGGGTGTCTTGTGACTGTATTCTTAAGGTGCCAGTGGTGCTGTGAGCCAGAGTATATTTAGCAGTTCTGTATAAAGTCCAAGTGTCACAATGTGCTTCAAGAGACCAGAGCGACGGCTGCGTGGGGATGTCTCCATTTTTGAGTCAAGTTTGTTCTGAGAATAAGAATATTGCGATTTTACAGTTATTCGTGATTGTAAAAATTTGGAAAAACATGAGGCGAATTACAAACTCAGGGAAGGAGACAGGTAGACCCATGTAATGCATCCCTCCTTCGAGGTGTGTGTGTGTGTGCGTGCGTGCGTGCGTGCCAAAACAGCTGAAGCCCCGCCCCTGAGTGTTACCATGGCGCTCGTGTCACTCACCAAAACATGAAAAGATAATAAGCCTCAATTTACATTTATTTTTGGGATATTTTTCATTTTGGGTCTGGGAACTCAGGGTGCTAAAGGTGCTGCAGCACTCCCCGGTGGATGGTTTGCGCATTGCAGGCAATAATAATACATATAAGTTAAGTTATACGTTATTAATCTCTGTAGAGAAATTAATTCTCTGCATTTGACCCATGTAGCATCCCAGTAGTAATGATGAAGCGTACAAGTGGATCTCGTGTCTTTTTCCTTCTTTATTTCCATTTAGTACACAGTGACCGCCTTAAGAGCCAAAAGCAAAACAATTTACCATATAAACATCCATACACAAATAGTAGAAATACTCCATAAAATGAATCCAAATATTACCTTTTTTCCCCATTCCAACTGGGAGCTAAACACCATAACCATAAGGTGCCATGTTCCCTTCCCGCAATGACACTCAAATTTAAACACTTCCTTATTCAGCACACAGGATATTACATCATCAAACAGGAAGTACTTCAAAATAATTAAATTATTATCATCGTCATAATTTGTATTAAGTTAAGTTCTCTCTTCGTTTATCATGCCGTATTATATATTATAGTTACATTTTATTGAAGAGGTAAATTCAAAAGCCTTAATTTCAATCAATAATAATAACCCTGATGAAGATGTATAAAAAACCCTGTTGATCTTCAAAGTAATCTCTAGGTAGATCTCTGGGCCTTGCTGTCTTTGGTGTGTGGGTGCCCCAGGTCTAAATGTTCACAACAAGAGACGAGACATTTGACAGTAGTTGTATAGTACAATGTCACCAAATGTGTCAATCTGGTGACTTTGAAGCGTCTGTCTGAAATGACATATTATGACATGATTCAATGTCATGTACATTGTTTTATATTATTTTCTCAGATGATTTACCAAAAAGTGGCCCATTTTACATCACTGTATTTTTTGTGTGAGATATTTAGTTGAATTTGAGCGCGTGCAGTGAGGAGCAGCAGATGCAAACTAGGAGTTGGCACATGTTCGTTTTAGACCAATTATAGAAGAGTAAACAGCGATGTTCGATTGGAGCAGTGTGCTATTGCTTGTAAATGGTTGTGGCATTTGTTGGAAGCGGGGTAGCAGAATGCTCACGCACGGCTGGAACTTGAGGAAATGTCCTGGAGTATTGTTGTTCCATAGTCGTGCATAAAGAGAGGACGTTACACTGAATGATTTCAGTCACGCATCAAAGTGCAAAACAATTTAGTAGGTTATGTGTCATGGTGGGCTTTCTGTTTGTCTTTGTGATTATCTGTTTGACTTCCCTCTTGTTTATTGCCTGCCCCGCCCTACTGTGTTTCACCTGTGCATCATTCCCTCATGTATTACCCCCGCGTTCTGTCAGTTCATTGTCTTCATGTCCCTGTCTGTGAGGTTTTTTTTTTTTTGTTTAGTTTGGACAAAAACAGAAAAAAACAAAGAGCGAACCATAGGCTACATAGGCCTGTTAATAATGAGGAAATGGTGACTGGAGGAGGGAAAGCAGTATTTTGTCACGCTCCATCACGCATCACCAATAATTACCATGACACGACACGTTCACCAATGGAGGGTGAATCATGACATTCGTGGCAGATTTTTTGGCAGCCACAAATGTCATCTGCGCTCAGTCAGGAACCCATTAAGACGCGTTAAACCATTTTACGATTGGTAGCGTATCGTGCCTTGGTGTAAACCCAGTGGGCGGGTAAACTGACAAGCACTGTGAGAGACAGGAGGAATCGGGAGCAAGTAATGTGGGCCTATGATCAAATGAAATCCTCATTAATTGCGAATAAAAAAAGAAAAGTGCCACTTAAAATAAATTGACATTCACAAAAATTGTGGCAGATAAGAGCTTCCGTATAGTCAGCCCGGAATAGAACACGATCTATTTATTGAAAGAAAACGTTTTCTTGCTGCGCCACAATCGATTGCCCTGCAAAGATATCGGGCAGTACCTATATAAAACGTCACTGTGAAGTAACATTTGTGTGCTGTACATAATCATTAGTTTAATCATTTTTCAAATTTAAATCAAACACGAAATTACCTAAAACTTACACAGAAACCAATATTTGAAAGTACAGGATCACAGCACGAGTATGTCATCAATGAACAAAAGAGAACAGTAATCAACTTAGATCAGTAACTATGACCCTACTCTTCTGCCTCCTCGTTGTCCTTCATCACATAGGATAGGATCCTGTCTTATAGGACCTGGGCCTCTGTTATAAAATCATTGCGCTTGAGCAAAGACCATAGCTTTTCCTCAATTCTAAAAATCTCCCCTTCCTCTGTTAAAAGGAGGAAGTCTCCTGCATCCAACTCTCCTGACGTTCCCTCTATTTTGAGAACCTGTGTTGTCCTTGGAGATCCTTTTAGGTGGTGCAAGGCCACATGTCGGCCCTCCACAAGAACAAAGTGTGGATTCCCTCCATAATGTGTCAATTAATAATCAGTTAGAACAATATACTGTACAGTTGTGCTTAGAAGTTTGCACACACTGCTTTTTTCTATTTTTTTATTATTGTTATATTTTTTTTTACCATTTCTCAAAGAATATGAATGAAAGATTTTCTTCACTCATGGTCAGTGATGTTGTGAAGCCATTTATTGTGAAAAAAGTGTGATCTCATTACAATTCACCATAACAAAATAAAATACCAAAATGACCCTGTTGAAAAGCTTACACCCCCCAGTTCCGAATACCGTGGGTGAAGAGTGACACTTTTTTCCTCCAGTAATCCTTAATTTAAAAAAAAAATCCACCTGTATGTGGCTGCGTGTGTCCTCTGTGTGTATGTGTGTGTGTGTGTGTGTGTGTGTGCGTATGTGTGTGTGTGTGCGTGTGTGTGCGTGCGTGCGCGGGTGCAAGTACCTTCATTACTCTTTCTGATACAATGACAAAGCCGCTCTCCATCTCCTCTCCTGGTTGCAGGAGAGGAGGCAGGAGAGGCAGGAGAGATCAGGCAAGTTGCCTTGCCTGATCTTGCCTTCTCCACACCCCCACCTCTTTAATTGCGTAAAACCTTCCCACCATTAGGGCCCATAGCCTCGTACAGGTGGGTCTCGACACAGTCGAGCCATGAGTAAACGCTATTACTTTGTTGGTCTTGATGTTTCCTGGTTTTGCACCGAAAGTTGTTCTGTCCCATAAAGCCATCTTTTGACCATTGTGATAGAGTGGGTCACTCTGAGGGGGATAATACTGGTCTGACAGTTTCCTTTGACAGGGCTCGGGCTAAAGCAGCACACATTTCATGGATAGTTGTTTGCGGGGACTCACTCGTGATCGAGCCATCACAAATGCAACGTGGACCTCACCTTGATGGTCTTGGCTGCGCCGATAAGCGACTGCCCCTCTTTCAGAGGCATTGCAAAAGATGTGTGCCTCTCGCCTGGGTGCCCCAATGTCTACTACTGATGGGACGTAGCATCTGGGGACTTCCACTTGTGGAAGATGGACTAATTCACTCTCCCACTGTGTCCAGATATCCAGCAGAGCTTCTGGTCTGATTGGTTTGAGGGGATCTTATTGTGTTGCCATCACCTTGTAGGTGTTCCTCAGAGTTGGCTATGGATACTCTACTGGTCTGTGGTACCCAAGGCGATGGGTGAGGCAGTTCCAGCGAAGGCCTAAGGTTGGCTCTTCTGGATCTTGGCAGGGCTACAACTCGGTGCTTCCTGCTTTTGCTTCCACGTGAACAACTGTGGGTGTGTTGCTGGCCCACTGCCTGATGTTGAAGATGGTCTTGGCTTCATCAGCGTTCGGGACTCTGGTCTAGCAGTTGTGGACATAGAAGGCAGTCTCCACAAGGTGTAGGATGTCCTGATGACCGCTGCTGTTGTCATCCACATGCCTCTGGAGGGCGTATGTGGCGCAGGAGGGACTGCATGTCGTCCCAAACGGCGAAACCTGCCACTTATACACCGTTGGTTCCTCCTCCCTCTTCAAACCTCTCCAGAGAAACCGGAGAAGGGGCTTGTCTTCTGGTAGCAGGTGAACTTGATGAAACATCACTTTAATGTCACCACTAATAGGCACACTGTGTTCTCTGAACCAAAGAAGTGCACCGAGGAGAGTAGGGCCTACAGTCGGACCGGGCAACAGTCGGCTGTTGAGGCCTTGATCGTTGTGCTGGTAGGAACAGTTGAAGGCAATCCTGGCCTCACAATTGTGGTGAACAATGTGGTGCAGCAGATACCAGGACTCTGTGGAGCTGTCTACTGTGTCAGGAGGTAGAGATTTGGCAAAATTATTGAATAATTGATCAATTTATTGATCAGCTCTGCTATGTCTGCTGTGCTCATGTTTTAACATGAGCAATGACTGCATATGTCCGGACCATGGACATATGTCGAAAGTTATGAAAGAAAAGTTTGCGGACCTCCAGCTGAATTAGTTGAATTAATTTAGACGCTTCTCTTCCCAGTGATACGGTGGCGTTTGTTTGAGGGGCTGGTGTTTTCTTTACTGCGTGAACTTCAGGAGTCACTGTTCTGTTGTAGAGCTGTAATGTCTTTTGGTCTGTCCTCGGAGTCTCATTCAGGGCTCTGTTTTATCAGGGTTGTGTGACTCAGAGCATGCACTCACAGAAACAGACAGGTGCCTGTTAGCTTCTCCCGCGGTCCACCGCTGAGCAGAAGCACTGTTTTCAATTTTAGATGATACAACTAACTAAGTCTTTTCTTATTCCCCAGAGCCACTTTGGTTAAAACTGATCTCAAATGCAAAAATGTTTGCGTTGCAAAGAAAAATGGCAACTTTTGGAAAAATGTCCCGTGAAATCAGGCATTTTAGCCCCCAACATTCAGCAAACATGCCGGTGAAATCCTGGAGGGACTGAAGAGTGCTCTGTGGGTGTAGATCACACAGTGAACATGACCCAGCCCACGCCGTGAACATGATCTGCCTTCCTTCTGTAAGTAGTTCAGTGGGTCTAACTGTCTCCCCGCTCCTCCTCCAGACCATGCTGCCCTTCGTGGTGCTCCTTCCCATGCTCATCGTGGTGGCCGCGGGCATCTACTACGTCTACAATGAGTTCCTGCTCTTCATGTCCAAAGCACAAGTCCGCAACAAAGTGGTGGTCCTCACTGACGCGGTGTCCGGAGCGGGCGCTGGTAAATCCTCACATTTGTTTTTATTTCCCCTTTCAGCCTGGTCGCTTCATGTCCTCAGGGGCTGCCACAGCAAACCCCCCAATGTTTGTAGCTTACCAGTCCAAACAGCCGACATGCCACCCTCACGGTAAATTATTCTAATGTGCATTACCTAAACAATAGAACTGTCACACAAATTAATATATTAATTATTTAAAAAGGAATTGTCAACTTTAGTGATCAGCATTAAATCATCATCAGCACGCCCCTGACAAACCGTGAACGTGGTTTTTGAGGACCCAAAAGTCATGGCAGTAACACCACTTTATTAGTATTCCCTGTTCTCATGCTCAGAGTTCAGTTATTTCTGATTACATGTGATCATGTGTGCTCATGTGTGTGCGCAGAGTTGTCCGTCCTGTTCCATCGGGGCGGGGCGCGGCTCATCCTGTGCGGGACCAGCTGGGACAAACTGGAGTCTCTGTATGACACACTGACCACGGACGCCGACCCCAGAGAGGTCAGTAGTTGGAGGTGGTCAGCTGCTGCTAACGCTGTGCTAATTTAACCTCTGACTCCCTGGTTCTCGCCACAAAACAGCGCACATGGTGTGTTTTTCTTTCACAAATGCTGCGTTTACAATGTAGACGTATGGCGCTTATAAGTACAGTACAGAGGAGTCATTGCAAATTCTCTGTTGTGGCTCTTGACTGACGCAGCATCGGGACACATTTGTAGCTTATCACGCACAAACAGTGGCTCAACTATTGATTATTCAAACTATATTAACTTCAAATGTTAAAGTAAGTGTTCTATCCACCTAATAATCTGACAGGAACTTGTGTTTTGTTTTGTTTTTAAGCAAATGCAACAAAAAGGTTACAATTCGTCATGTAGGTCTTAGCTTTCAAATGAGGCGTTACACTGTTGCTCTACAGTCAAGAAGCTTTTAGATTTGGGTAAAGCCGAAAATGCGCTCGGTTAAGGCGGAAGCTAAGAGGTTAAAGGGGACATACGTTATGACCTTTTGTGATCTTTGTAGCTGGTTATGGTGGTTTTAATCCTGCCTTTGTGTGTTCTGTGCTCTGGAAATGTCCATTTGCACGTCTTTACTGTCCCCGCCCAGAGGTATAGCCTGCCATTAGGCAAGGCAGGCAGCTGCCTGGGGCCCCCATAGGGCCAACAGATTTGACATATACAGCCAAGACAATAAAGTCATTGTACAGCAGCAGTGACTGGACGGGGCCTTCAGTTTGCAGAACAGAATAAAACAGAATTAATTAACATGAATGACTATACATTTTGACCTGGAGTGCTTAAACTTTGTGTATGCCATGCTTAAGAAATATTAACGGAAATTAAAAGTAAAACATATTTTAATTTATCCTAGGTATTTTCCAGACATGTACACTTTGTACTAACACAAACAACAACAAACAAACACATCTAATGTGTCTAAGGTGGTTTTAAAAGCCTGAATAAATCTCAAAAGGGGATTATGGCCTGTTTGAGTCCCTCCTCTCTCTGCCCATCAGACGTTCGCCCCTAAGCTGGTGCTAGTGGACTTCAGTGACCCGGACAGCCTGGAGGAGGTGGTCACGGAGGTGGTGGACTGTTACGGCTATGTGGACGTGCTCATCTGCAACAGCAGCATCAAGGTCAAAGGCCCTGTGCAGAGCATCTCCCTGGAGGTGGACCGCAACATCATGGACATCAACTACTTTGGACCCTGCACCCTGGCTAAAGGTGTTTCACAGCTTCAAAATATAACAATGTCTGTGTGAGCTAAATACGGATATTAACTACAAGTACATAGTACATAGTAACAAATACTAGTACATTTCTTTTTAATATATATAGGGCAGAAACACTACGCACACTACTACTACACGACCGCAGTAGATTGACTGAGGAACTGTGACTGTGGTGGTGCCTGTGTGTCCCAGGTGTGCTGCCCTCCATGATGTCCCGGAGAGGCGGGCAGATGGTGCTGGTCAGCAGCGTCCACGGCAGACTGGCAGTTCCCTTCAGGAGCTCCTGTGAGGAAACACTCTCACTCTACATACACAACATATCTGAAGCATGTACTGTTGCAATCCTGTGTAGATTAGCATGTTCAGCCAGGATCGATATAGTATTTGCACTGCTGCCCTGGTCACTGGAGCACAAGGTGATGAAGAGTGCCCTCTGCTGGCGTTATGTGTAACTAAATATATGTGTATAATCTAACAGTGAGTGTTGTAGCATGTACCACATCCCTACACACATATACACATATGTACCTTTAGGAGCTGCGACCCTCATTATAACACTTAATGCCTGTATGTATGTATCTTATCTATTCTTCTGTTGGGTCACACCATGGGAAATTTTGAAGCCTTTATAACTCTTAAAAAACCAAGAATGACACTATAATAGCACATACATGCTACAATAAAATGACTATGTCCAGCAATGACAGCTCAAGAAACTCTCGGATGGTAATTAGCCCAAAAGTTAGCTGGTGGTGTTTTTTTTAGCTTGTTTATCTGCTCTGAACGGCAGGAAGCAGGTCCGGCTGCATTGGTTTGTGTGGGAGGACTGTAGCTCTGAGGTGTGATTGGACCATGACTGGTTTTACGTCCACAGACGCTGCCTCCAAGCACGCGGCGCAGGCCTTTTTCGACTGCCTGCGGGCCGAGGTGGAGGAGTACGGCATCACCGTCAGCACCATCAGCCACACCTTCATCAACGCCTCCGAGCCCCCACCAGCCCCTCAGACTGAGCCCCAGCCGGCCACCCCACACACCCGCCTCTGGGCATGTGAGTGACACTACTACCACTTTGTACTCCACTTCTGTCCGTGTATTAGTAAGTAGTGGTAAGACTCTTGATGAGTAACGATCGCTCTTTGAAGCATCTTATGTGTTGCTTGGGATGCCCTCTGCTGGCCTCAGGGGGAAGTAAGCATCATGAACAAAGCCAACTAATGAATGGCACCTACAGTTGGACTATTTTACTCAGTAGAAAGGGTGTAATGTATTGTCTTTTGGTTGTAGCCCTAATTCCTTATCCATTTTAGGTTAATAAAGTTGGCACAGCATGTTACACAAAGTTCATTTGTAAAACACCACAAATCAACTTAAACACCGATCTGAATGAGTCGACTTTGTGTTTTCTGTGCTCTGCTGTTTTCTCCAAGTTTCACTGTTTAAAAGCTTCTTTTAAGAACAAGAACAATAGCAAGTTTGATGAAGTTTGTGGTGGTGTATGTCGCCACGGTAACAGTGTGTGGACGTCTAAGCATGCGCACAGCCAATCTTCCATCAGATCAGGTCAACAGGTCCACATCCATATTCATTCTTTGATTGCCCACTCTGTTGCACTTGAACAAATGTTACACAGCATGCCTTTAAAATCACAACAAAACAAAAATCACAGACAATTAAAAGAAAAAATATAAAAATATGCCAACAAAACCTAAAGATTACAAATTCCGGGCCTAAATGAGGATAAAACAGACCTCAATCAAGAAAACCATAACTAAAATGCAACTTTTGCACATTGAAGCACTTCCGGGTTTGACTCCAGTAAGCCTTAGCCTCAGGCCTTCAGGATGGAGGGGCACTTTTCTCCATTCTCGTCACCTTCCAAACCATACAGAGTTACCATACCGGTTACAGATTCCCCTGATTTTAGAGCAACTGGCGCTTTACTCTCCACCGCTACAACATAAAAACAGTCTCCAGTTGGATTATTTATTTGACATTCTAAAAATAAAAATATACATAATTAGAAAGTGGAAACAGACTTGAGAAGTAATATATGATCATACTGTTAATATTCCGGACAATCCCAACTGTCTAAAACAGCAGTCGTCTGTGGGTCCATTTGGGGGCGCCGTTTCTCCATCTTCTGAGTTATGATTATTCCGCTTGTATAGGCGATTTAATGGATATTACTGGGAATAAACAGGGAATGAACACAACTAAAGGTTCTTTATATAAATTGAAGCATAAGAATCTGATTTGATAATTATACACTGACATATCTATCACAGGAGAGATAAAAAGTTATGTCGAAGCACCAGGGTTTGAAGTTGTGGCCGATACAAAATGGAATAACAGACTGATTCCGTGTTTGTCCGTCTGTTCTATATTCACTAAACGTGAGCATTATCGTAGTATTATATTGTTTTAAGAATCTTTAGAGTTTGTTGTATGTTTATTTAAGCTCTGTTCAGACACTGGCCCCGCCCACTCCTCGTACTATATTGGTCACTGTTTGTCATGTTATGAGTGATTGACGGGTGAATTAAACCAATCACAGTGTGATAAAGTAAAATGGTCCCAGAAACCACTGTGTTCATACAACACTCAGCCGCTGGGTCACTACAGGGTCAAATACGCACAAGCAGCAACTTTTTTCTCATAAAAAGTTTTTGACAGTTTATCATTTTTAAAATGTTCCAAAATTTCCAGGCTTGTGTTTCCATTGAAAGTTTCTGGAAATGTATTGAGCATTCTCCGCGCCTCTGCAGCTTGTTTGAAATGGAGAGACTAACATGATGTCAGTGATGTAAAACAGTATTTCTCCTGTAAGTACTGCACGGGAAGATACAGAGAGTACGGTAATCTAAAAATGAGTTTAGCTAAAGTTTGAATCTGTCGCATGAAGCTTCTGTCACTTACGAGTTGGTAAGAGTAACCAAAGTAAGAATACTTCAAAGCAGCACTCCTACAGTAGTAAAGTACTGTGTGATATAAGTGGTCCGTGTTTGCAGATATCTCCAGTTGCCTGACCCACGGCGTGCGCCCGTCTGCACTGGCCCAGGAGGTGCTCCTGACAGTGAACCGGAGGAAGAGGGAGGTGGTCCTGTCCCACCCCCTGCCCCGGGCCGCCCTGTACCTGCGCTCTCTGCTGCCCCCGCTGGTCTTCTCCGTGCTGTCGGCGGGGGTCCGGGACGACGCGCTCGCCGAGCACATTCAGTAGACTTTACACACACACACCAGGGAAAGGTCAGGGTTCACAAAACACATACAAAAACACAAACATAGAACCCCAAAAAACAAGGAGAGATTTTAAGTTTTACATATTTTTTCCACTAATCGTTTATTCAAAAACTAAACAAGAACCAACATTTTGAGCAAATCTTTGTAACTAATGTGTCTCAGAATAAAACCACACTTTTAAACCTGGCTCTGTCCTTTATATTCTCTAAATGTATCTGTCCTTTATTCCCCTGCAGCGTCTCATGTGAAGCTTCCTGAATGTTCGGAGTTATATTGCTCAATGTGATCATAGAAATCAGTAATCTGCTGTCTCTGAATGTATGTCCCCTGTTCACCTGCAGCGTCTCGCCTTAAAGACATTTTTCTATTTCTCTCTATTTCTATTTTTTACTGAAGGCATTGTTGTGTCAAAATGATTACTGCTCAGTTTGTAAAAAATGTCCTTACTGTGATATCCACAAGGGGGCAGCACTAATTGACCAGATTTCTGTTGCTGTCAGTGCCGACTCTCACGTCACATTACACAATGACCCAGTTATTATCCATCAATATAGAATCATAACAAATGACGTGATCAAATCAGCTAAGTCACGAAGTCACTATTTAGGGAATAATGAATAATGTGTCTCCTCTGAATATTGACTTTTCTTTGACATAAGGACGGGGGTGTCGAACTCATTTGGGTCGTGAGCCGAAATCCTTGCCTGGCTCTGCCATACTCTTCCCTGTCCATTCCATGCAGGGAATTAGTCTGGTCACGGAGCAATTGGAGCAGTTTGAAGGGGCGGGCCTAACGCGCACAGATTGTCAGTGAAATAAACCAATTAGCGATTAGTGGACCTGACGACAGCTGTGTCCAATTAAACAAATATGAAGTGAATATAAACTCACGCGGAGAACGGGAGGCAAAATCCTTGACTACTTCATCCAATGATTAGTTTTGGCTGATGTTAACGTTAATTGAACTAAAAACATAGAGGTGCAGCGAGTGACGTAACCTTCTCATTTCTCTCTGACGGTCGTGATTGGTTCGGCCTTAGCCGCCAATCAACAACTTGTCTACCGTACGTGGCCAGACCCACTTTCTTTCGTGCAGAAAGAAGGTGGGTGTGGTTTATCAGGCTACCGAAATCCAGCTTGCTCAGTGGGTCGCGGGCCACATATAATGTTCACATGAAAATACGACAAGGAAAACATGTTTTCAATAAATAAATAATAATGAGCTGTGATTAAGTAAGAAATAATAATAATGTCTTGTTTTATGCTTTACAAGCCTGTGTCATTAGTTTCTAAGGGTACACTGTAATCATTATTCATTCACTCCATTCTCTGTGGTGGTAAGTTGCTATTGTAGCCACAGCTGCCCTGGGGCAGACTGACCATTTACCACAAGACTATAATGTGTTGTTTATATCCTGATCTCTTATTGTGTCATGCCCTCTGCTGGACACGTAGGGAATTCTTTCCTTTTTTTCAGATTTACGTTGCCCTCTAGTGGCTGGAATGAATATACTGGTTAAGTCCTTAAAACTCCGCACAGGAATGAGCTAGAAACTTACCTTTTTTGTGACATACTCAGGAATTTGTGTTCACAGCTTTTTGCTTCACCAAAAGATTCATAAATGAAATCTGGAAATGCTGCCACTTGTGTTGATGTTTATGTATTACAAATATTATTATAGGCCCAATACACAATGTATTCTCTGAACCGTAACTTGTATGACAGAATATTTCAGAAGAGAGCAGGCCTGAACTTTGTTGATTGTTAGAAATGTAATGCTATCAACTTTTTTTCAAAAACACAATCATTTCAAGTGTTTTCTGCTTCCGTCGATTTCTTCTTTTGCTAAGAATTTCTCCGGCCTTGGATAAAAAATGCGCTGAGGCTGAGACACAGACTGTACGTTCCTTCCACCTTTTTGCCAAAGCTTTTGGAGAAAGGGTGTTTCTCTCACATTCACATGATGGATCATAGCCATCAGGGGCATAACTTTTGAAGCAGATTTTTCTGAGGACCACTCGACGGTAGCTTTATAAAATGGAGCTAGAGTAGTTCCTTTATAAAGTCATATTCTGAGGCCGACAGTGGAGACACATCCGTCTGCAGTGAGGCCAGGGCTGCACCGACGGGCTCTTTCAAATCATATACGCACATTCCAGCATCACAGATGTGCTATTCCAGCGGGTGTCCACTTCAATGAGCACTTTTAGTCCCATCTGGACCTGGAGTCGCTCCTCAGCTGTTGTACTTGTCCTGAAACCTTTCTGCATTTAATTCACAATTTCACGTCATCAAATGATTTCCTGACCAGAAGATTCACGTCACATTCATGAATTGATGCGTTGATGTCCGGCTGAGGTCCAGGAGCAGAGAAGAAGTGTCCAGGTGGTGTGTGTGTGCACTTTTGTTTTTCACCGTTTGTGTCCGTCCACTTCCTGAGCACCGACTCCTGATTGGTTAACCTCTTAACCCCCGCTTTAACCAAGCATTTTGCCACGGTTTCAATCGCTTTTTGTCACACATTTTGTCAACGTTTGGTCACTTTTTCATCACGGTTTCGTTGCTCTTTGTTGCATTTTCATCCTGCTTTTCGATTCATTTTTGTCGCTGTTTTGACGCTTTTTTCAAGAAGCTTTTAGATTTAGGTAACGCCAAAGTGGGGAAAATGTGCTCGGTTCAGGGTTAAGAGGTTAAAGATGTCCTGGGGCTCCTCTCCTGATTGGTCGATGTCCACGGGGTTCTCCGCTCCTGATTGGTCGGGCTGGGCCATTTCTGGGACGAGAGTGTAGAGATCAATGAATGAAATGAATGAATCTTCCAAATGATGTCAGTTATGGGTTGTTCCTGACGTGCTAAGAAACTTCTTGTTAAAGCTGCACTATGCAACTTTTTCAAATACATATTAATATCAACTTTTTTTTAACATAAAAAGTTGCATAGTGCAGCTTTAATAGATACGTCAATAAAACAGAAAATAGACATGACATTTTCCATCAGAAACACACCGCCTGGACAAAGAAAAGTCAGCACAAGCTCTAGTGTTTGTTTGTAGCTCCTTTAGCTTTGATTCCACCACCATACGTTAATAATAATAAGATACTTCATAATAAGATACTTCTGGGTCCAAACAGTTGAGAGTTCCATAAACAAACGCAGCAAAAAACACAAATTCATCTGAATCTCCTGCTGAAATAACAGCAGATAAAAGCACAAATGACACCGAATTAGAGTAATGTATCTCACCACTTCTCCTGGTGAAATGAACATATTTTAAAATTTAAAGGAACAGGCCACCGTTTTTCCATACTGTGATATGTCTAGAGATATTTGTCCTCTGCATTTAACCCATCCTTCGATGCCGCTGGGGCGACCCGTAAGGAGCAGTGGTCGACGGCAGTGCCGCGCCCGGGGACCCATCTCCATGATGTGGAGCCAGGCTGGTGGTCAGAATCACCTGGCTGGAGGATTCACCTATTGCACATGTTTTTAGGGGAAACCGGAGTACCTGGAGGAAACCTACGCAGACACGGGGAGAACATGTAAACTCCACACAGAAAGTCCAGGTGGGAATCAAACCCGGGACCTTCTAGCTGTGAAGCACCCAAGTGTCATGTGTGTGATCTGTGGTCAGTAAAATCCCATTCTAGTGAATGGGACTAAAGCTCCGTTGGACCTGGAAGTGGAGCGATGACATCATCACTTAACATATTCGCTATTCCAGAAAAGCTTCAGCAAAGTCCAAAGATCCAGTGTTAGATCTTGTATTGATCATTGATGGTCAATACACCATTGATGATGGGAGAGTGGGACCACTGTGCAAAGATGGTGAAAGACTGTTCTGCTCATACTATGCTTTGAATTAGCATTTTTCACACTGAAATTGTTCTTTTTAATGGCTTTCATTTAAACTTATGACACTTGCATGACAAATTCATATACATTTTAGCGTTCGTTCATATTGTTGAGGGTCAAACTATTCTGAATCCAGACAGTCCCTGCACACGCCTGTCTTTGCCTGAGCCGTGTCATGATCCCTCACAGGGAGCGGGTTAGCCGTGTCTTATAGCGTATCGATGTAGAGTTGATGTATGGAGGTTATGCTAATGCTAACAGCGGCGCACACTGGGGGAGCGCTCTTATCGTGACATATAGAGCAGCACATGTCCCTATGGCTGCTATCATTATTATCTATGTCTCCAATAAGCCTTACTGGTGAGTGTGGGCCGGTCAGGTCTTTATGTTGAATCGTGAGCACTCAAGCACACGGACACAGTAAAACAGTGAGTTATGGGTCATGTTTGAACCACAGATGCATGTTTTCTCATTTGTTTTTAACCTTTATTTGGTGCCATTTGTAACACCTGACCAGAAACTAAACCCTTAGTACAGCACTGGTGAAAAGTTTGGAAACACCTTTTTATGTTTTGTTTTTTCTTTTCTTTTAAAGAGGCTAGATGCAAGTTAGTCATTTTATGCTCACTACTGCCACCTCAGGTCTTGTGCGTAACTGCAGCTTCTATATTAAAGGATCTGTATCCTGCTATTTTAGCCATTCCGAAGTTAAGTATAGGCACTTATATGATATATTGTACCTCTACCACTATGGAGCACTCATTTTTGTGATAAATATAAGTGTTTTCTGGAGGTATTTTTCAAACCCGGAAGACACAACGCTTTGATTCAGTTAACTCCGTCACAGTCACAGAAAAACACTATTTTGGTGATCGAGCACTTCCGTTCCGCTGTGACGACACAACTGAGCAGGTCAGTCGTTCACCAGCAGAGGGCGGTGCAGCTGCTCAGAGCAGGATTCAGGAGGATTCAGGAGGATCCAGGAGGATTGCTAAGAACTGCGCGAATGAAGCCAAAAACTACTCCGGGGGTGTTTTTGATAAGAAAGCTCTATAAAGTTGATTTTGCCTGATATAGGACCTTAAGCTCGTGCATGGCGACACTTCGGACCCGAATTAACACCTTTCTGAGTGACAGTGCAGGATTTTAGAGGCAGTTGTGGTGAACAGGTCTGAGCTCATTCTACACATTAGGACATGGCTGGAACATGTAGGGGGAGGAAAATACTTAGCTTTAATATTTTTAAACTCCTTATTATCTACATTTAAAATATAAAACATATTTGGAGTTATTTCATCCTTTTTCGTTTCCTCCATAATCCTTCATAGTTTAATGTCTTCAATGAGAACCACAAAATGGAAATGGAAAAGGCCACTCGAATAAGGAGCACCTTCGAGACAAAGTGGTCCTGGCGTTTGGGTTTACCATAGATGTGAGAGCTTTGTTTTTCGACTTAACTCTCTCTTCCCAACACTCCGACACAGCGCACACCGTCTAGATCAGGCACATATCTGAAAATCACAGCAGGGGACAAAGCTTATTCCTCAGTTAGCAGCTTGGATCTCTAAAGGAAAACGATATCACGTGGCCGCACATCTTGATTTCTAAATCCTTGCTTCTCTCACGGTTTGGTGTGACACAGCTGATGTGCTGAGTGCCCAGATAAAGCCCTCTCCTCAGTGATATAATCTGCTGCTGTCCTGTGGAATGAGAAGGATGACATCTCCTAATCCTGGATCAGATTACGCCTGTCCACGAGGAGTTTTTATCTCAGAGTTGTGCTGATGGGGGGTCAGGCTAATCCGCACTTCTCCTTATGAAGATCAGATATGATGGAATACGACTGTGGCTCTCGGGGAGAGCTGGACCAGAGAGACTTCACCGTCTCTACAGGGAATCCTGACCCTCAGGGTAAACTGTGAGGAGCAGGGGGCCTCCGAGCTGGAGGTTTGAGCCCACGGTGCAGGTTTGTGGGCCTGTCCACACAAAGTGAAAAATATTTGATCAGTGCAACGTATCATCCAAACCAAACCAGTGTTTTGGGGGTCTGGAAACAAACATTTTCCAAACTAGGTCCCAAAGTGGAAAGATCTCAAAACACCGTTTACCTAAATATCTAGAGATCCTGAATTTAAGGCAAACACAACAGATCAACTATTCAATAGAAAATGGACTCATTAGATTCTATCAACTGTTTAAAAACGGTCAAATGGAATCTTTTGAAAACAATATAACATACCAAGAAACCAATTTTACAAATATGTATAAGTCAGACGTTATTTGAAGAGTAAATTGGGAAAGATTAAATATGACCTAAAGGCCTTTGTTTTGGAGAGAGTTCACCTGAAGACTTTGTGGAGAGGAACCTGGAAAGAAGTACTTCAAATTGTTGAAGCGACACTGGTAAAGAAGCTTGATTTAAAATGAGGAAATATTATATTAGGAAAAATCCCAATTAATATAAACTCAGATGAAAAGTATATTTTTCAAATGCTTAGAATTACAGCTTTAAAGATCAAAACAAAGGAGTGGAAATAGGTAATCCACTGAGTGAGAAGATAACTCACAAAACAAGGAACATGGAGCATGAGTTTGACAAAAAATGGTTTATAAAAGAAATGGAAAGTACATAATATTGTGGATTGGTGTTGATTATCTGGCGGCTGTTGAAAGGAGAAAAAAAAAAAGTGTGTGTTTTTTTTTTTTTACAAATGTATCGTCTAAAGATGATTCAAAAACAATAATATGTATGTGGTGTGTTTACATGCATGGGTCACTGCACTGTCCCAAACCAAATAAACAAATATAATAAGCCGCAAATCAACGCTCATTGATTATTTATATCATGTATATTTAATGGCAACTGTAAACAATGGTACAGACAAACTAAACTCTTTCCTCCTCGTTATATATTTTATTACTGTTCTTTTTTAAAGGGGGGGTATTATGCAAAATCGGCTTTTTCAAGCTTTACATCATGTTATTAAGTCATTCCCTCATTAAAAACATGCCTGAAGTGTTGCCTTGGCACATTCACGTATTTTTGAGTAATCTGTAAAAACTCTGATGGCGGCCATTTTAGGGATAAAACACCTGATTCCTTCAGGAAACGCCCTCGACCTCCAGGATACGCCTCCGAGCTTCCGTCACCAGCCGAGTAACCAACCACTGCTCCTCAGCAGAACCCCCTCCCCACTGAGTCCAGCCCTAAGATGTAAACAGAGTCATCATGGAGGATTAGCTTCATGTGTTGTGAACCAGAGCCACAGCAGACTTTTACAAAGACACACATCAGTGTTTCTGTTACCGAAACACCCAGGATTAAAACCGGTGACAAGAACGCTTATTTCAGTGTCTGGTTCTGCGCTGGGCCTTGATGATGCACAGAGCCTCCGGAGAAAGCTAATGCTAAGCTAAACCTCGAGTCATCACGTGGAAACGAGAAATATGCACAAATAAAGTCAATAAAACCACCACACACATAAAGAACCGTTTAACAATGATCACACACGGAGCCTGGCTTGTTGATTTGGAAGTTTATTGCTCACATGTCATCTACAATGGGTCATAGCCGAGTGGTTTTCTCCCGGAGCTAACAAGCTAGCCGTGAGGTACTAACGGCTAGTCAGGAAAATTCACTCAATTCATGATCACACAATGAGCCTGGCTTTACACATGTGTGGTTTATTGCAGACTTTTCATCAACAATGAGCTGTAGTCGATTATAACAAGCTAACGGGTAACCTCGAAAAACCACTGTCCACCTGCACAGATAATGTCCGTCTTTGAATCGCTTTTGGCTCCTGCAGATCCTGGTGTCGTCCACGGGGATATAGTTAGAGATCCACAGGGCATGGCAGTTGCAAAGAGCGACTAGAGCAGGGGTGCCCAAAGTGGGGCCCGCGGGCCAAATTTGGCCCACCGGAACAATTATGTTGGCCCGCCAGAGGGTGACCTACTTTTGCTCCGTGTATGGTTATTACTAACTCTCTTCCCATTCATTCTCAATGGTAAATATGGATGCAGTACACTCTTTGGCCACTAGCGTCAAATTGGGGGCGCTGTTTCACTCCTTTTGCAAAGTTAAGGAAACACTTGCACCCCAGGACACGCTGGTGGGACTATGTCTCCGAGCTGGCCTGGTGTCGCCTCGGGGTCCCCCCAGAACAGCTGGAGGAAGTGTGTGTGGATCGGGAAGTTTGGGCATCTCTGCTGAGACTGCTGCCCCCGCGACCCGGCCCCGGATAAAGCGGAAGAAAATGGATGGATGGAGGAAACACTTGTGGTATCTTGTTTCTCACACAGCGTTTTAGCATCAACTTTCCCAGTTTTCCAACCTTTATTGCAAAGGTTACTGACATGTACATGTTAAAAATGTACTTATAAAATAATTTATGCTGAACTGACATTTTCAAAATGATCTAATATCACATCCTTGAGTTAACAAACAAATGATTTAAAGTCACTGTAGGTACTGTAAACAGGTGTCGTTTTCATTTTGGGCTATATTCCTGACTAAAACTAGGCTTTTGTCATAGTCATTTTAATGTAGCATGGTATTTGCATAGATAGAATCAAATACAAATGTATAGGCTACCGAAAAAGAAAATAAAGTAACTTATTATTTGCAGTTGTAAGTGTTTCACACTTGACATCGCCGTGTTTGGCCCACGACTCACAGGCACTTTTTTATTTTGGCCCTCAGAGACAAAAAGTTTGGGCACCCCGGGACTAGAGCCTCCAAACAACAGTTATTTTTCAGACAAGAGCCCCTTCCAAGCGTGCGGTGTGGAAGGTTCGTCTCCAAAGTCACTTTCCGGGTCAGACGTTGGATCAAATCATATCCTGTGTGGCCATTGTTCACAAAGTGATAAAGAGTAGCTCCTTTCCAACAATAAAAATTAAAATGCACCGAAAATCGATCATAGTTTCAATACTGTGGAGAAAACGAGCGTGTTGTGATGCCACAGACAGCGTGTGGAGGGGGCGTGTCAAAGGGTCAGAGGTTCTTAAAGAGACAGAGGCCTATTTCAAGACATTCACTACAGCCATTTTGAAAGAGCAATTTTATACAAGGCAGTTATTCTAATTTACTGCATTTACAGACCGACAGAAGGTTGCGTCATCATTGTAGTGTGATATAGACTGGTGCTATGTGATTGAAAAAAGCATAATACCCCCTCTTCAACATTTGTTATTCTATTTTATTTCATTTTTGTTGTTTCTTTTATATCTCTGTGTATGTTTTTGTATATTAGTCATGGTTTATTGTTTATATTTTAAAAAGTAAAATGAAAAAATAAAGTAATTTAAAAAAACGCAGTTTACCTGGCTCTGCAACTTTTCCTAAAACGATGACATCACAGGGTTGTGTCTGTTCTCCATCATCTACTGACCTTCACTGCACAAACCCCCGCTCCTCTGCCCCACCACGAGCCACAGGTGCTCCGGAGGAAAACACCTTCATTCAGTCTGTGTTTTTGTTTCTGCTTCAGTCCTGTGAGTCTGAAGAATGAATCCACCTCCTCGTCTCTTCTGTAAATCGTAAATCCTTGGAAAAGTTTCATTTAGGGTTTTTGTTGTTATTCAGAAATGTTGCATATCTGTCTTGTTCTCAAAGATCTTTGATAAAGTTTCTTTCTATTATCTCCTATGTATAGGAGATGGCCATAGAAAAGGCCATAGTACAGTCTCTAAAACAGAGTATGTATACTCGTATGTCGCTTCCTTACATTCATCACATCCACATGTTTCATACAGAGCTGAGCCAAACATTAACACAATCAAACAGTCTTTGTAAAAACCCAAACTGTATAAGCCAGAGTAAACTGTTCACTGTGGGACAGCTCCGCCTCACTGCTCCTCTACGGCCCTGCGCTCTGATTGGCTGCCTGCTGCCTGTCCCGTGTCTGCTGGGCCGTGATTGGGCGTCAGTGGGGTGTTTCAGTATATTTTGTGAATGGGCAGGCCGGGTGAGAGCGCTAATGAGCGGGTCAGGAGGAGGATTAGCACTCACAGAGGTGCTACATTTACATCTGCACAATATCTGACCTCATGCGTCTAGACTGGGTTTGTCTACAATGCAAATGGGACAGTAATAACACGGGAGCCTCTTTAATATTGCATGAGCCATGAATGCAAGCTCACAATGTAGGGAAACAGTTCCTCTGTATCACAGTAGGAAAATCATTGATGTAATAACAGATGTAACAACAGCCACTGCGTTACATTTCATTCAATAAATAGAGGGAAGAAGTGACTATGGGATTAAACAGGGATTCAAAACAGTCAGAGAAATGGTTCTATAATTCTACAAACAACAGAAGATAGTCTAATGCTGGCATGTTTTAGATGCTCAGGATCATCAGCACCACAGGATCATGTGCCGTGATGCTATCAGTAACTTCTACATTCATTTGCTCAGTGTGAATACACGTGTGACACAGGCTTAAAATAACACAGATGTTTAGATGTTCTGGTTATTATTGGTTTGATGTTTTTCACTGTAGTTTAGTGATACCTAACGACTGTGCCCAGTTCTATAGCGTCTTTAATCAGCACAACAGTTTTCAGCAGTACTAGCATCATTGCACGAGGTTTTCTAATTATCAATGACCCTCTAACACAATTAGCTAACACAATGTACCAAAAGCACCTCTGCACATGTATGCAGGTGTTCCATTAAACACCCATTTCCAGCTAGAATAGGCATTCACATGAACAGTGATTAGACTGTATTTATGATTCATTAAATGTTATCCTCATTGGGAAAAGGCAGTGCTTTTGAGTGGTAGTGTAAGTCAGTTGCTTGGTTGGTGGTTGACTACAGAATGCTTGGGGGGTGTAAGTAAAGACTTTACCAGTCTGGATTGTGTCTGTGAATGATCACATGTAACAGTTCAGCCTATGCTGACCTTCCTTTATCCCTGCCCAGCCTAATTCCCCGTTCTCCTGGGGTGAAAGCAGCATATGTCCTGACCCCCCTCACAGTGGTTAACCTCTTTACATGATGGGATTATACTGAGGGGACAATGAAGCGTCTGGGGAGAGCGAGGGCAGGGCACACACGCTGCGAGGGCATGGCCATTATGTTGTTAAAGATCGCTTCCTGGTTAGGGCTGTGGGAGGGTCAGATTATTCACACAAATATGAACGCTATCAACACTTTTGTTTTTGCTTTTCATTCAGGAGCTGCACCGTGTGAGGTTAATGGAGTCACACCACATACCCCCCAATAAAGCCACACTATAGACATGCACTGTCCCGACCAAATAAACCAATAAATAAATATGGGTATTGATATGTCAAAGATTTACAAACAGACTTGGAGAGAAATGGGTCTTTTGTGCAGAGTTATTGGTTTATTTGGTAAATCATTCACAACTCTCAAACTCTGCAGGTCATTGCATCCTCATCCTCATCCTCTCCCAGGGCCGCCGCCCGCCTGCACCAAACTGCACACAGGAAAAGAGCACTACACGTCCTGATTTAGTCTTTTACATTTAGCCTTGTCCCAGTAGAGCGGAGAGTACAGGCTCTAGTGTGGTGTTTGTGTGGGTCCCTGCACATGCTGGAATTGATGCATTGGCTAAAGAGTCACTTGGTTGGAGCTGGATAGATTTTGCTTTACCGCTGGGGAAACAGGACTAACTAGTCAGCATCAAAAAGAGTGTGAAGAGGAGCTGACATTCAAGCTGAGGCTTGGACATTGTGGTCTTGCTGCTTGTTTATTTGAAATAAGAAAACATCCTGATGGATTGTGTGAGTATGGAAATATGGAAAGTGTAAATCATGTCCTGCTTTCATGCACCAAATATTATTATTATTATTATTATTATATTTAAGACGACAGAAAAAGAAAAACGAGGAAATGAGACCCAAATGTAGAACGGCCACAAAATAAATGTAATGGACAAATTCAAGGCAAAAACACAGATGCAAAACAAACCCAAAACTCATGAAGGTGTAGACAAACACGGACTCCAACAAAGACAATGATCCAACAAAGACAAGGGAAAACAGAGGGGTCTAAATACACAAGAACAGGGGACAGGTGAAACCCAGTCGGGCGGGGCAGGTCATCAACACAGGGGAAACAAAGCAAAACCACAAGGACAGAACAGACAAGTCAAATAAAACACTAAGGAAAAGAACAGACTAGGACACTAAGCAAAGTCAAGGGGAACTGAACATGAGACAAAAGCAGCAGTGAAGGACTGCTGGCTGACCGGAGTGGACGATATCAGGACCAGCCAAGCTGTGGATGTGCCCGCGGTGACAGAGACGTGATGGGCTAAGGTATGGACGAGACGGGACAGACCTTGGCTGAGGGACCAGTAGAAGCTTGATTTCTTCATTATTTAACCAGGAAGTCCATTGAGATAAATCTTTTTTCCGAGGAGACCTGGGAAACTGGACCCAGTCCTGGAGAAGTGAGCAGTGGGGCAATGGGCCCTGCCATATTCAAACTCCCAATAGACTCTGAGCGTGTGATTATAAATCATTCTAAGGTGAGTAGATTATGCAGAGCAGATCAGAACAATGGCGCTGTGCAGTCATCATTTTGGAAACTCCCAGAGGTCGTAGATATGGCGTGGGGTAAACGGCGTTTGGAGATCTTTATGCTCCTATCACCGTGGTGATATCTGCCAGACTCCGCCTCCGCCGCAGCGTCCTGACATGTCCGTGGACTGTAAATGGGATTATTCCTGCTTGTATTTAAGGTTTTGGTCAAGTTTGTGCGAGCTCGTATCTGCTGTAATCCTGTTTGAGATCAGAGAAACCGCTGTAATCCCGAGGAGTCATGACTATTTTAATCCCTCTCTCATTCCAAATATCCTGCTCCTCTTCTTACCGCCTAATGCGCCTGTTTAATAATCTGACAAATACATTTCTGTGAGCCCACTTTGGTTCAGAGACTGGTTTTTACCCGTGTCCTGCTCGGTCCGCCTCTGACGGTGTACGTCACACGGAGATGTCTAAAAACAAACATTATTTTAGGTTTTACACTTACAGTTGTTGTTGTTGTGTAAGCATAAATGAAGTCTGTTATAAACTAAAGAAACACCGCCAGTGTTGCTTTGCTCTGGTTCGACACTGTATCCTACAATATAATAAACTCGTCCTCACCCTCAGGTCTCTTTCTCCTCCTGCTCGGGTCCTCCCAGAGGCCTGGGAGCTTATATATATATATATAAAAAAATATATATATATATATATATATATATATATATATATATATATAGAAGAGTTTATATATATATATATATATATATATATATATATATATATATATATATATATATATATATATATATATATATATAAAAACTCTTCCTCACCCTCCGCGGGCGGTCTCTTTTTCCTCCTGCTTGGGTCCTCTACCAGAGGCCTGGGAGCTTGAGGGTTCTGCGCAGTATCTTTGCTGTTCCTAGAACTGCACTTTTCTGGACCGAGATGTCTGATGTATTTCCTGGGATCTGCTGGAGCCACTCCTCCAGTTTGGGGTCACTGCCCCGAGTGCCCCAACGACCACGGGCACCGCTGATGCCTTCACCCTCCAGGTTTTCTCCAGCTCTTTTCTGAGCCCCTGGTATTTCTCTAGTTTCTCGTGTTCCTTTTTCCTGATGTTGAAGTCGCTTGGTATTGCTATGTCGACCACAACGGCTTTCCTCTGCTCTTTGTCCACCACCACAATGTCCGGTTGGTTCGCCATTACCATTTTGTCCGTCTGTATCTGGAAGTCCCACAGGATCTTGGCTCGGTCATTCTCGACCACCTTTGGAGGTGTTTCCCACTTTGACCTTGGGGTTTCCAGCCCATATTCTGCACAGATGTTCCTGTACACTATACCAGCCACTTGGTTATGGCGCTCCATGTAAGCTTTCCCTGCCAGCATCTTACACCCTGCAGTTATGTGCTGGATTGTCTCATTGGCCTCTTTGCACAGTCTACACCCGGGGTCTTGTCTGGTGTGGTAGATCTGGGCCTCTATTGCTCTGGTGCTCAAGGCCTGCTCCTGTGCAGCCATGATGAGCCTCTGTGCTGTCCTTTAGTCCGGCTCTGTCTAGCCATTGGTAGGATTTCTGTATATCCGCCACTTCAGTTATGTTTGGGTGGTACATGCCGTGTAGGGGCTTGTCCTCCCATGACGGGACCTCCAGCACCTCATCTTCTGTTCCCCATTGTCTGAGACATTCACTGAGCACGTCATCTGTCGGAGCCTTGTCCTTGATGTACTTATGGATCTTGGATGTTTCATCCTGGATAGTGGCTCTCACACTCACTAGTCCTCGGCCTCCTTCCCTACGGCTAGCGTACAGTCTCAGGGTGCTGGATTTGGGGTGGAACCCTCCGTGCATGGTTAGGAGCTTTCGCGTCTTAACATCTGTGGTCTGTATCTCATCCTTTGGCCAGCTTATTATTCCTGCTATATATATATATATATATATGTGATGTGCAGGTTCTCATTCATTCTCCACTGCAGTGGGACTGTCCACGTGGGCTGAATCAGTCTATGGAAGAGTTTTGCCATATTCACGAGTGCAATAAAGGAGCCTCACGGGGCCAGATCTTGTGGTTCATAGCGCAGGCTGTAGAGAAGACGAATACGCAGACGGGTGGCGCTCCTTGCAATCTTCAGTGTCATACCTGGCGCAAAAAGTGGGCAGGACAGGAGGGGGGGACAGACTCGCATTGCGATGTTGTGGTGCCGCCCCCTCCCCATGCTTTCCCCAGACCTGCGGAAGGCGGTGGGTAGCGGGGGATTAGCAATAAATAACAATCACTGTGTCCCCGTTTTTTTACAGAATTCTTTTAAAACATTGATTTTCAACACTTGCTTCAATATCTGTCTCACACATGGTCATGTTAATAGTTTGGGATACGATCTGGGCAGTCCTGACAGGAAACGGAGGTAAGAATAAAGGTAAGTTTTAGAAAAATCTTAAAGTCGCTGATTGGCAAAATCACCATCAAACAGGACGGGACAATCTGACAGTCTTGCTGGAGAGCCTGGTCTATCAAACAGCTGGATCTGTTGCAGGTGCTCCCAGAAAACACCGCCCACGCACAGGCTCACGCACACACACGTGCACGCAAGCACACGCACGCATGCACACGCGGGTCACTTTTAAACTTTTAGCTGCGGTGGATAGCACTGTTACGACACAGGGGCCGCTATTGACCGACATTGCTGCATTACCTCCATCTAGTGGCAGCAGAAAAAGCTTCTTTGTTTTTGTTTTTTCACGGGTTTAGAGATGACTTTTGAATGCATAATGAAGTGAATTGTAACAGTAATCAGACACACAGTGGAGTTTATGACACAATGTCGGCCTTTTCCGATCTTTCCTCTGATCTGATCCTCTGAATCTGCCCGTTCTTAAAGCAACATAAAAGTCAGGAATGTGGGCTAAAGTTTAATCTTCAGAGTCGCCTTGAGCCTCTTTAGCTCAGCATGAGGCGGAGCTGACACAGCCAACAGAGTGTTGCTTTATTAACCTTTATCTTTCTTTTTTAGGAAAGTGATAATAATGTAGACAGTTCGGAGTCTTCTAGACCAGGGGTTCAGGCCGCGACCCCCAAAATCAGAATGAATGAAGTGAGTGGTCGGAGGGGCCATGGCACAGACTGGTTGCCTCACTTCTGTCAGTTTACCCCAGGGCAGCTGTGGCTACATTAGTAGCTTACCACCACCGAGAATGGAGTGAATGAATAATGACTACAGTGTGGCACTTTGAGAAACTTGGTAATACAGGCTTGTAAAGCGCATTACAGTGTAAGCCATTACATTGTGATTATTAAATATAAAAATCTGGTTTCATGATAGTTTGGATACAGTTGTTTGATATTTGGCTTCATTTCACTAGAATATGCTAATGAGTTCCATCACCTCCCAAAGTCCACTTTAACCACTGTGTCACAAGAGCAACTGAAGGCTCATTTATGCTCCATTTGTGGACATGTTCATAAAAGTATAAACAATGAAATAAGAGCTTGTTTTTGAATCTCATTCCCGTGTGAAATGTGATGAAGTGTGGCTTTAAAGTCCAGTTCTTTTTAAGACTTTTGGACTTTCATGAATGAGAATGGTGCCTTCCCCTTGTCTTGCTCTGGTTTACTGGGCTGATCCTGATCAGACAGAGATGGATCACCAAAAAGGTGCGTAGACATTTTCCCATTCAGTCCAGTTAATAATTCATGTCCAACTGTCTCATGAGGAGAAGTGAATGGGATTATCTGTCCAGACGTTAGTGCTCCAACCCACAGGATAATGCACCCTAAATTAATATTTCAATTATTTATCCGGACAAAAGCTTTTCCAAAAGGATTTACCGGCTCTGACTCTGTGGATAAGTAAGGCCTTGTCCACAAGTAGCAGGTGTTTATAAAACCACCCTCCATTCACACCGGCAGAACAAACTCCATCCACACCACATACAGGCGTTAACATCTCTCCACAAGCTCCTGCTGACTTAGGCAGTCTACTGTCATGTGGTCACTTTGACTGAACACAGTCTACTGTCATGTGGTCACTTTGACTGAACACAGTCTACTGTCATGTGGTCACTGTGACTGAACACGGTCTACTGTCTTGTGGTCACTTTGACTGTACACAGTCTACTGTCATGTGGTCACTTTGACTAAACACAGTCTACTGTCATGTGGTCACTTTGACTGAACACAGTCTACTGTCATGTGGTCACTTTGACTGAACACAGTCTACTGTCATGTGGTCACTTTGACTAAACACAGTCTACTGTCATGTGGTCACTTTGATTGTAGACAGTCTACTGTCATGTGGTCACTTTGACTGTACAAAGTCTACTGTCATGTGGTCACTTTGACTAAACACAGTCTACTGTCTTGTGGTCACTTTGACTGAACACAGTCTACTGTCATGTGGTCACTTTGACTGAACACAGTCTACTGTCATGTGGTCACTTTGACTGAACACAGTCTACTGTCATGTGGTCACTTTGACTGAACACAGTCTACTGTCATGTGGTCACTTTGACTGAACACAGTCTACTGTCATGTGGTCACTTTGACTGAACACAGTCTACTGTCATGTGGTCACTTTGACTGTAGACAGTCTACTGTCATGTGGTCACTTTGACTAAACACAGTCTACTGTCATGTGGTCACTTTGACTAAACACAGTCTACTGTCATGTGGTCACTTTGACTGTACACAGTCTACTGTCATGTGGTCACTTTGACTGTATACAGTCTACTGTCATGTGGTCACTTTGACTGAACACAGTCTACTGTCATGTGGTCACTTTGACTGAACACAGTCTACTGTCATGTGGTCACTTTGACTGTAGACAGTCTACTGTCATGTGGTCACTTTGACTAAACACAGTCTACTGTCATGTGGTCACTTTGACTGAACACAGTCTACTGTCTTGTGGTCACTTTGACTGTACACAGTCTACTGTCTTGTGGTCACTTTGACTGTACACAGTAGGGCTGCACGATATATCGAAAAAATATCGCCATCGCGATATTGGCACGTGCGATATCCATATCGAAAAGATGCGCGATAATTTCAAATAATTTAATGTCTAAATCATGCATATTCTTATATACGCACGTTGACCACTCCGCTGCGGGTTCTCAGTTGCTGCCTCACTATAGGCCAGAACAAGCACATGCGCGGCGGAGGACGTGCAATAAGAAAAACAAGCATGGCGGGTGACGAAGAGAATGAGGACGAAAGCGGAGAGCAACTTATTCCAAAAAGACATTGTACCTCGAGAATATGGGACTACTTCGGTTTTAGTGCACACGACGAAACGCAGGCGCAAGTTATTTGCAAATCATGTCGAAAAAGAGTGGCTACGTCGAGGGGGAACACGACTAATCTCCACAGCCACTTGCAACACAATCACAAGGAACTTTACGCTGTGTATAAAACGCCACAGCCAACTCCGGTAAAGTCATTGAAAAGAAAGGCAAACCCGCAAACAAACTTTAGCGACAGTTTCGCTTCTGTCACTCCTTATGCGAAAACATTGAAGCGACACAAAGCAATAACTGCAGCCATTACGCGATACATAGCCAAATGCACACTCTCCGTTAACGTGGTGTGTAAAGAGGGCTTTTTAGAAATGGCAAAGGAGTTCGACAGGCGATATCAAGTGCCATCTAGAACCTATTTCTCACAAGTCGCAATTCCGGAGATGTACGAGTCATGTGTAAAGTCTGTAAAGAAAGAGCTCCGTGAAGTGGACTTTTACGTTAGCACCACAGACTTGTGGTCCAGTCGAACCACTGAGCCCTACATGAGCTTTACTCTTCACTTTTTGACGAGCCAATTTGAACTGATTACACGCTGCCTGGAAGTCGCTTACTTCCCCGACTCACACACCGGTGATAACATCGCTGCTGCCCTGCGGGATGTTTTGACCAACTGGAACTTGCCAGAAGACAAACAAGTGGCAATAACAACAGACAACGGAGCGAATGTGGTGGAGGCTGCCGAGGTCAACCACTGGGTCAGACTGCAGTGCTTTGGCCATCGCTTGCATCTGGCAATTGGTGAGTGTTTATGATAATTTATTAATCTTTACATTTGACATATCAAGGGCCTATACGTGATTTGACGATGAAATAGAGTCACTATTTATTTATCATTATTATTTATCGTCCATCTCTAACATTTCCAATTCTGGACAAGGATGAGTTTAAGAGCGCAATACCAGTTAACAAGTGATTAAAAAAGGCTATATACAAAGTAATTAGAGTAAAAAAAAGTCATTTTTTACTTTATACTACTGAAGGATAAAACAGATTTAACTACAAGGAGAATAAAAAATCTCGTATAGGGCCTTAAATGTTTCATTAACATTTATTTGTGATTTATTTTATGCATTTAGATATTAAACCTTGTTTTTGTTTGTCTTTTGTTTCAGAGAATGCAGTCAAAGGTGACGATCGTATTACAAGAGCTGTTGGACTTTGCAAGAAGTTGGTGGGGCATTTCTCCCATGGTTGGAGGGAGAAGACTGCCCTGAAAAAAGCACAAAGAGAACACAAGCTCCCAGAGCATGCACTGATAACGGAATGCCCCACAAGGTGGGGGTCCAGACAACAGATGATTCAGCGAGTTCTTGAGCAGCAGAGAGCCCTGAGTGACGTCCTGTCAGCAGATAGGAAGTCCAGACACTTGGTTCCAACTTGGCAGGACGTGGATGTTCTAGAATCCATAAATCAGGCATTGCAGCCTCTACAAGAATTCACCGATGCCCTTTCAAGTGAGTGCTATGTTAGCGTTTCATATGTGAAACCAGTACTTCACGTTTTCAACACCTCAGTTCTTGCTGCAAAAGAACAAGACAGTGATTTGACAAAATCTATTAAGAAGAAGATCTTGGACTACTTGAACTCCAAATATGACAACCCAGCCACTCAAGAACTTCTGGATATGGCCTGCTTCATGGATCCTCGGTTTAAAGCAGGCTACATCAGCAGTGACAAGTTGCATGAAATCAAAGCCCGAGTGATTTCAGAAATGGAAGCAAATTCCCAAAGGTAAATGGTGTCAACGCAGTAATCTGTTCAAACTTTATTTAATAACAATCTAATTTAATCATTTCAAATTGTATATTTAAGGAGCAAAGCCATGACGCTCAACATGACAACATGGATCCACCAGAAGGCATCCAGAAGACGTCCAAAAGATCCCTGGGCAGTTTCTTCAAGTGTGCCCCGGCTCCAACATCTACTACAGCATCATCACGTTCGCCGGATGGGGAACTCAACAGCTACCTCGTGTCTCCCACCATCGACAGCGAAGATGACCCTCTATCTTGGTGGAATGTTCATCAGGTCAATTTCCCGCAGTTGAGTAAATTGGCCAGAAAATACCTCTGCATACCAGCAAGTAGCTCACCTTCAGAAAGACTTTTCAGTACATCAGGTAATGTGGTTACATGCCAACGCACTTGTTTGAAACCTGCCAATGTCAACATGTTGGTTTTTTTGGCCAAAAACTTGTAGTTTAGTTTACTATTGAGGTTGTACGTGTTATTTGTTGAAATAATTTGCACTCAGTGAAGGCCTGGACACTTTATGTTTTATTATTTTATGTTTGAAATTGAAAAACATAGACAGCAAGTCTATTGGCACATAGCTATATAATTTAGTGAATGTAATGTAAGTTTACAGATTTTAATATTTCAGGTACGACATGTTTTCAATTGCAATTGCACTTTAAGTTTGAAGATTTTATTTTTCTAGGTACAAACACTGAATGTGGTTTGTTGTTTTGTTAAAGCTTTTGCCTCAAAATGGCCAATTTGCATGAAAAATGCACCTGCACACATTAATATGTTATAATGCAAATAAATGCAATCTTTGAAATGCTTGAGTCATTTCTTTTGTCTGCAGAATGATGGAAAAGGCAACTTTAGGCAAGACTTTTAAGATCAACACTAGTATAAATATTTGTACCTTACTAGATTTGAAAATAATTGAGTTGTGATCTTAATTGCAATGTTCAATTTTTTTAATAGATTTTCTCTAGCGATTCCTGCAGATAGCATTTTAAGGTGAAAGAATATAATATCGCAATAATATCGTTATCGTAATACTAAACACCCATATCGCATATCGCACTAATTTCCAAAATCGTGCAGCCCTAGTACACAGTCTACTGTCATGTGGTCACTTTGACTGAACACAGTCTACTGTCATGTGGTCACTTTGACTGTACACAGTCAACTGTCTTGTGGTCACTTTGACTGTACACAGTCTACTGTCGTGTGGTCACTTTGACTGTACACAGTCTACTGTCGTGTGGTCACTTTGACTGAACACAGTCTACTGTCATGTGGTCACTTTGACTGAACACAGTCTACTGTCATGTGGTCACTTTGACTGAACACAGTCTACTGTCATGTGGTCACTTTGACTGTAGACAGTCTACTGTCATGTGGTCACTTTGACTGTACACAGTCTACTGTCATGTGGTCACTTTGACTGTAGACAGTCTACTGTCATGTGGTCACTTTGACTGTAGACAGTCTACTGTCTTGTGGTCACTTTGACTGTACACAGTCTACTGTCTTGTGGTCACTTTGACTGTACACAGTCTACTGTCATGTGGTCACTTTGACTGAACACAGTCTACTGTCATGTGGTCACTTTGACTGAACACAGTCTACTGTCTTGTGGTCACTTTGACTGTACACAGTCTACTGTCTTGTGGTCACTTTGACTGTACACAGTCTACTGTCATGTGGTCACTATGACTGAACACAGTCTACTGTCATGTGGTCACTTTGACTGTAGACAGTCTACTGTCATGTGGTCACTTTGACTGTAGACAGTCTACTGTCATGTGGTCACTTTGACTGTAGACAGTGACATTGGAAAATCGTCTTGCCATTCTTCCAGGAGGGCGACTTCCATCTCAAAGTTCTCCAGCAGCTGCAGTGCGTCCCGGTCCCCAGCACTAAAAATACGCACATTGTCAAATGGTAATTCAGGTGTAACACGCCCACAAAACCGCAATGGCTAATTTGGTACTGCTCACAATTAGGCCTTAAAGAGGGGGTATTCTGCTTTTTTCAGTCACATAGCACCAGTCTATATCACACTACAATGATGACAAACCGTTGGTCTGTAAATGCAGTAAATTAGAATAACTGCCTTGTATAAAATGTCTCTCTCAAAATGGCTGTAGTGAATGTCTTGAAATAGGCCTCTGTCTCTTTAAGAACCTCTGAGCCTTTCCGACACGCCCCCTCCACACGCTGTCTGTGGCATCAGTGGGGAGGGGGTTCTGCTGAGGAGCAGTGGTTGGTTACTCGGCTGGTGACGAAAGCTCGGAGGTGTCTCCAGGAGGTGGGGGCGTTCCTAGGAGGACTCAGGCAAACCTATCCCTAAAATGGCCGCCATCAGAGTTTTTACAGATTACTCAGAAATACGTGAATGTGCCAAGGCAACACTTCAGGCATGTTTTTAATGAGGGAATGACATAATAACATGATGTAAAGCTTGAAAAAGTCGATTTTGCATAATACCCCCCCTTTAAAGGTCCTATATCTTGACTTTTTAGAGCTTTTAGCCATGTTGTTATGCTATTTCCTTATCAAAAACACCCCCAGAGTGGTTTGTGGCTTCATTCACACAGCTCTCGGTAATCCTCCTGAATCCTGCTCTCTGAGGCTCCGCCCTCTCCTGGTGAACCACTGACCTGCTCAGTTGTGTCGTCATAGCGGAACGGAAGTGCTCGACGTCTGTAATGTAATGTCTTAATTCTATGCTTACGGCCTGATTTTAATTTGTAAAACAGCGTTTTCATTATTTCTGTCGTAAGAGAGATGCAAAGAGAAAAAAAAAAAAAAAAGAAAAAAAAGGATGTGCCCGAGGTGCTTCCAGGTCTGCTAAGGCCAAAACAAACACCTCCCCTGAGCGTCTGAACAGACGTCATGTTTGCGCTGCAGCTGTGAAGATGGAGCTCGTTGCAACTTATTCTGGCCAAAAGGCCAAAGCATGGGAACATTTTGTTAGTGTGAAATCCTTGTGGCCATTTGTGTCTCGGACTAAAATAGTGAGAATAGTAGACCTAAGATGGCGCCACTGTGTATGGTCCGCCGTCTGCTCCTGCCAAGTTTGGTGACTTTTCTACTCATTATAGGGCCTTTTATTGATAATGTGACATCGCTGTTGGTGTATGATCGCCTGACACTGTTAAAGATCCGGGATTCTGTAAACAACCTGCCCGTTCAAGCCTTTGATGGACATTCTAAGACACCGCCACCTGTCCTCGAGTCTGTCCCACCCTTTCTGCAGCGTCCTGTGAGCGGGTTGCCTCGCAACAAGAGGCGCAGAAAACGAGGAAAGAGAGGCGGGATCTCTGTCAGGTTTAATGCGTACCTTGCTTCCTCTGGTGTGGATAATCCAAGACACTCTCGCAACTGGACAGCTGATTCTCACGGTTTCGTCCTCCGGCGCTCCCTCCAGCTTTGCTATCGGTGGCTACGTCCAGCTAGCCCTGACATCGGGCACTCCCTTCCGTGTTGCCGGCCCGTCAAGATCCGGAGTCGGCGGTGCGCGCAGGAGAATCTCCGCCCGCTGGTCCGCGCTGTCTCGGAGCCTGACAGTTGTGGATCTGTCTCTGCAGCGCTTCTCAACGTGCGTTCACTCTCAAACAAGACTTTCATCATAAACGACTTCATCAGTACGCACGATCTGGATTTTTGCTTTCTGACGGAAACCTGGCTGAAAAGTGGCGATAACAGCGCCTTCACTGAGCTCCTCCCACCTGGATATTCATACTTCAGTACACCGGGGGTCTCCGGCCGTGGTGGTGGCCTGGCTACTGTGTATAAACATACATACACTTGTCGCTTACTGCCCACCAAAGCCTACAGTAGTTTTGAGCTGCAGCTCTTTTTATTTGAGTCAGTCACCCCTGTTTTTTGCGCCATTATCTATCGCCCTCCAAAGCATAACAAAGATTTTATATCTGAGTTTTCAGAATTTTTGGCCGAGTTTGTCCCATCATATGACAACATCATAATTTGTGGGGATTTTAACATTCATGTGTGCTGTCCATCAAACCCTTTAGCATCTGAGTTCCTCTGCTTGTTAAACACTGTTGACCTGTCACAATCAGTACATGAACCCACTCATAATCTTGGCCACACACTGGACCTTATTATCTCACATGGACTCCCTATAGTACTACAGGAAATATCTCAGACATGCATCTCGGATCATTTTCCAATTCTTTTTAATTTCTCTGCACCCCGTTCTGCATCCAACCCCCTCACCACACCCTCCTGTCGCCGCATCATTTCCTCCTCCACCCCTGCTCAGTTCGCCACTGCCTTTATCATTCCATCTTTATGCCGACGACATCCAGGTCTATTTACCAGTACTCCCTAACACTGCCTCTGCTCTTGACTCCCTCCATAGCTGCCTTTCGGACATTAAACAATGACTCGCGCAGAACTTCCTCCACCTCAACGAAACTAAATCTGAATTTATTATTTTTGGTTCCAAGGATGTTCCTCAGATTCAGTCCCGGGTCGTGGGTCCAGTCCGTGATGCCGTCAGGAACCTGGGAGTCATCTTTGACCGAGAGCTAAACTTCAAACAACAGATAAATGCTGTGGTCAAGGCCAGCTTTTTCCAGCTGCGCCTTTTGTCCAAGGTGAAGCCTTTTCTCTCACGCCAAGACCTGGAGAAGGCCACCCACGCATTTATCAGTTCTCGGTTGGACTACTGCAACGCTCTATACTCTGGCCTCCCACAGTCGTCACTCCACCGGTTGCAGTTAGTGCAGAATGCAGCAGCCCGTCTTCTCACCGGTTCATCCAGACACAGCCACATCACTCCGCTCCTCTCCTCCTTGCACTGGCTCCCGGTCCGTTTTCGGATTGATTTTAAAATGTTAACGCTTGTTTTTAAAGCCCTCCATGGTCTCGCTCCTTTTTATTTGTCTGAGTTGTTGACCGTACATCGCCCCAGCAGAACTCTCCGGTCTGCCAATCAGATGGTTCTGGACGTGCCCAGGTCCCGGTACAAACAGTGGGGCGATCGTTCCTTTGTTGTTGCCGCGCCTAGACTGTGGAACAGCCTGCCCCTCAGTCTGCGTGTTCTCACGGACCTGTCCCTTTTTAAATCAAGATTAAAGACACATCCCTTCAAACTTGCTTTTAATACTTGAGCACTGAATTGTGTCTAGGTTGCAATTATTTGGTGTTTTTAAATGTGTTTTATCTTTCTGTGAAGCACTTTGGTCCTCCTGGTGTTGCTGTAAAGTGCTATATAAATAAACTTTGATTGATTGATTGATTGGACACACCTGTTCTTTATTCCTAACTAACGATAATGTCACGGACGGAGAAAAAGAAGCGCGTTTGGCTACGAGGACGGGAGTTTATTCAACCTTTTTCAAGCAGAGGCCATCGTCATCCGTCAGCTGTTTTTTTCTCCTGGATTCAGCGACTATCACCAAAATATTGTTTTTCTGTGACTGTCTCTGATGGATGTTTGGTGAACCTTCGCCAGAATCAAAGTGGATTAACTTTTATAACCAACGCGAGTCCCATAATGTAAACAGCGATGGAGCAGAGCGGTGAGTCAGTCCAAACGCGGGTTAGCTTGTGTGTTAGCATATTAGCATGTGTGTTAGCATATTAGCATGTGTGTTAGCATATTAGCATGTGTGTTAGCCATTTATTAAGCTGTGTTGCAGATGTCAACTCCGTATAACTGCATCGTGAAGTATCTTCACTTATTGTTGTTTATTTATATTACGGTAAAGTATGTGCGGAGAGAGGGGGCGGAGTTAACTGAATCGAAGCGTTATGTCTTCCGGGTTTGAAAAATACCTCCAGAAAACACTTATATTTATCACAAAAATGAGTGCTCCATAATGGTAGAGGTACAATATATCATATAAATGCCTATACTTAACTTTGGAATGGCCAAAATAGCATGATATAGGACCTTTAAGTGCCATAATACCATACGACCGGACATTGGACCGCTGGCAGGTTCTGCATTAATCAAATAGTTTCTTCCTTGTTAACTGAGTTTCCACAAGACCGCAAAATAACAGTGCACAGGTGTTGAAGATTACTCCCAGTCACCAGTCCAACACTGGCAAAAGAGACTGGGTTCATCATGAAACTGTCAGTCATTTGCAAATCAAAAGAGTGGGCCCACAGTGGCTCAGTGGTTAGAGCAATAATCCAAAGTTTGACCATTAGAATCTCAGCTATGACCAGCACATTGTCACTGTGTCCTTGGGCAAAACACTGTAGCTGTGGATAAGAAGCTTCGCTTTTCTCAGTCAGTCTCTCCTTGATTATGTTTCTCCTCAAGGTTTCTCCTCTTTCCCATCTGGGTTTTTGAGGTTTAACCTAAAGCCCAGAGACAATGATCCAATTGTCTGAAATCATTTCCAACCTGATTTTTTTGTTTGATAAAAAGCATAATTTGAGGAGCCCTGTAAGTGCTTCAGATCTTAAAACAACCCCAGAGCTCTTCCTGCTTTCATTTGTTCAAACAGAAACATTATCCTGGGATAAAGCTCCTAAAAGTGCTTTGCGTAATGACAATAGCAGTTATTTGTGGCGGAAGTCCTTCTGTCATGGCGGATTAGCAGGTGCAGCCTGGATTACGCCTGTACTGGTGTAGTCCTGTGCTAATCCCTGAGAGGAGGATCTGTGTTGAGACCAACAGCCTGATCCTGGGCCGTAATCCCACTCTTCTGCAACAATACCAGACAGCTGGGCCGGTCTGAAGCAGGTGACCCGAGCTAGCATGCACGTATACTCAGTGGTGTGCCGTCAGGGCCAGCAGGGCCTTCTCTGCTTGCCCTGGCCAAATGAAGGAAAAAAAGTGTAAAATGTCCTATTAGTATATTTGATTTCTAATTTATTTATATAATGTATAGTTGAGTCGCTTGTATTTGTTTTGTTAAAGGAAAAGGCCACCGTTTTTACATACTAAAATATGTTCTTACCTCACTTTAGACGTGTTAATATATCCCCGTCTGGTCTTTGTCCGTGCGCTCTGCCAGGCAAACGGAGCACATACGCAGCCTCTCCCACATGTCACATAGCTCCGAAAAAGCTCACGATAGAAGCTACCAAGCTCTTCCACGTGTTCCCTATTTAAATAAAGTTACGTGAAGTGTTTTCATGCAAAGTATATTTACACAGAAATGTAACATGTCGATTTTATAAGCAAATAAAAAGGGGGACTATATTGTGAGGCGTAATGATACGAGGAGCAAAACGTCCGCGCAGTAAGAATTCGATGTACATTGAGAGTACTCCCCCAGGGCCTGCAGTAGTTCAGCAGCTTCCCCGATGTTTTCTTCACCCAGGAAAAAACGCAAATGTAACTGCGCATGGGCAAGATGTTCCAGCCACTCAGATTCAACCGGAAAAACAGATATCATATTCCTCAAAATGAAGTGGATTTACTGATCACGGATATTTGGCGCTCCTTCTTCAGGAAGAGCTTCCTCGCGTCAGCTGAGCTGGGACTCGAGGAGGGAACAGGTACGAGACTATGAGCGCTAAAGAAGCATCTCACACAGCACCAAACTGTACGCGAAGCATCTTTTTATTACAGCGGATTGTGCGTTTGAGTTGATCTCTGATGACCTGCTCTGTCCTAAAGTTTCCACGTTTAATGCGCTCGTCTCCACCTGTCATGTGTCGTGTTTCGTAAATTGTTCCCAAAGGTTTTTGCTTTTGTTTGGGGGAGGAGGCACCTCTGCTTTGGTTTGCGTTGTTGATACATCCTTTAGCGAACAAATGCCACGCAAAAAGGCAGTTTTAATGTGGATCAGTTTCTATGCGTTTGACCGTGTGAACCCAGGCTGCTGTCGAAGGCCCTGACTGAAACCCCACGGCTAATGCAGCTAGCCCCTCAGACGCATTGGTGTGGCTAAGTAGAGCTTTTTCCTTGTTTCATGATTTGTTTCTGGCGAACGCTATGCTAACAGTATACAGATATATTGAAATGATATCCATGGTCCAAACCGAACAGTTCTAAAGCATTTCTAACACTCAGTTCTTCACAGGGATGAGAACTCTCAGGGATTAACACCGTCACAGTAAACAACAAGCTGCTAGTTTATCTTTAAAAAGGCTGTAGGTCTTTTTTATCCCAAACAAATGTGTGCTTTTACAACATATGGAAGGGCATAACTCTTTTCATTCCACGATAAATCAAACAGGCCTAGATCCTTAAAGCAGGTGTTTTGTCTGTTGGTGGACGGCCTGAATGTGTGACACTGACCTGAGCTAATCCAGTCCAGTCTGGGTCAAAGGTGTCTGTGATTAGCCAAGCTCTCTCTCCCCCACCTCCCTCTCTCCACCTGCCCCCCTACTCTCCCCTTCTCTCCCTCCCTCCCTCTCTCTTGATAGACGTGTTAGTCGTTTGTCCCCAAAGCCGGACCTCAGCTTAGCCCAGTGTTAGCAGCACAAGCCCATTAGTCACAACAGTTTCCCATAGATCCAGATCCATCTACAGGCACTCGTCACTCAGGTTTAACCTCACGGTGCACTTATTAAAGCCGCACTGCGGAGAAAATACTTCTGTTTTTGTTTGTGACTTGTGGAAAAGAAACAATTAACTTGGAATGCTCCGCAGTGTGGCTTTAACTAACAATGAGTTCAGGAGGAAAGACCGGATTCACAAACCTGCCACGTTAATGTTGTGGTCCTACAGTCCTTCACTGACCAACATCATGCACATGTTTTTGAATATTGACGCCACTCTTGTACACTTTCATGAGAAAATGATTGGACGTTAGTTCATACGTGCTGACAAAGAAGACTCTGAACTTTGTGATTGTTTTTGTTTCATGCGGATTGTCCCAGTGATGACTGAGATATGAACCAAAAACCAAGACTAAAAAAAATCAGCTCTTTGACCACAGTTGCCACCATGGACGTCTTACAGAGCTTACAGTTCAAGTGATGTTTTGTTTTTCATCTGACGTCCGGGACTCCAGAACAAAATAACAGATTTATTTTGACATTAGGACGTTATATCCCAACACTGTAAACGGTGACAGCCTCCCGTGTTGCAGTATTGAAAAGATCCGTGTCCCAGCAGACCCTGACCCGTGTGCTGCATCCACCCCCTGCACACACTCCCACACCTCTGACACGAGTGCTCAGGCCGGGCCCCTCATCAAAACCTGAAGAGAGGCCCCGGGGCCCATTGTGAACACGCACATGTAATGGCACACATTTGTCCTCATGTGTGCCTGGGTAAGAGGTCTGGGAGGGAAGGAGCCTCATGACTCCACACAGAGGAGCACACGGGCGGCACGGTGGCACAGCGGTTAGTGCAAGTGCTTCACAGCTACAAGGTCCCGGGTTCGATTCCCACCTGGACGGGGCCTTTCTGTGGAGTTTGCATGTTCTCTCTGTGTCTGTGCAGGTTTCCTCCTCCTCCCCCAACCACTAAAAACATGTACAATAGGTTGATCCTCTAGCCAGGTGTTTCCGACCAATAGCCTAGCTCCACATGGGTGGGTTCAAACTGGTCTTGTTGTAAACATTAGGAACAACAATGAGCCAGTCTGTTGAAAAGGAGCCCCATCGCAGGCCGATGGGACGAAGTGTGTCCCCAATCAAGTCCCAGTCAGTGCAAGTGCATGAGTCAAAGCTCAGTGACTGGATTCTGGACGTTCTTACATCAAGCCCACATACTTCTGGACGTTCTTACAACAAGCACACATACTTCTGGACGTTCTTACAACAAGCCCACATACTTCTGGACGTTCTTACAACAAGCCCACATACTTCTGGACATTCTTACAACAAGCCCACAATACATATGTGTTTGGAAAGGGTTGGGAATTGTTGCACCGCCTTCTTCACTTTTCTTTATGGCCACAATGTTACGTAACCTGGAAGTCAAAGTGGATCCTGCATTATTGCAGCTTACAAGCTTCCTTAAAAGTGGCAGGAGAAGCTTCATTTTCAAGTTTGCAGGTGACGGCACAAGGCAAGTCTAAAGTCAGTTTGTCTGTGGTGACCGTCCTTTGGACCAAAATGCTCTCATTTTACCCATGAACGCTTCGTAAACAAGGACTTATTGGAAAGTGGAAAAATATGCAGTTTGTATCAGACCTGATCTCCCAAGATATAAGACACTGCTTCTTCCCCAGAGCCAACAACAGTGAGAGGCTAGAAGCTCCAGTAAGTAGAAGTATATAAGTCAGTAAGTGCTTTATTGTCATTGTACAAGCGTACAACGAAATAGTCTTCAGGTGTTCGTCCTGAGGGTCAACCTGACCCGCATGACCTTGGAGGTCGGGGAAACTGTAGCACTCAGAAGGAACCTGCCTGCTCTCTGTCTCCTCTGAAATGGTGCAGAGCCTCCTGGGTTTGTCCCTGTTTCAGAGGGTGGTGTCCTGCACTGGTCAGCTCCTCCTCCTTACTCTTCCTCCAGTCTTTCACCATCTCCTTGTTTGTTCCTTCCTTGTTTCCTGTAGCTCCTCTTGTGACGCCTCCTCTGTGCAGCTGTGGGGGCTCTTGGTGCCTCCAGTGTCTCAGAAGAAGAAATGTGTGGGTCTCAAATAGCTGTTTTTTTTTATCTTTAAAAGACTCTCAAAATAAACAAATCCACCAAACCTCCACAAAAACACAGCAAAGAAAAACAATGTAGAACAGAAACCACAAATGCAGTTTGCAGAAAAAGGTAAAAAATGAAGCTGTACCAAGAGAGAGAGAGGGGGGTCGCTTCCTGGAACTACTTGTTATAATATAATAATAATATAAATACACTAAGCCTGACTGTGACATGAAGGTTACGTCTCAAAAACAACACCATTACTACAAACCTCTCCTCATGTGGGTGTTTTGTCAGAGACATTTGTGCCGTGACGCTGTGTTTCAGTGACGACTCTTGAAGTGTTTAAAGTATTAAATAATGTTGCTTCAGTAGAAGAAGAAACAACCAAAGTAAACAGGATTACTTAAAGATGTTTAATCTCATCAGAGAATCCCTCCGGCGTAATTACAGTCTGTGTTAAGTCTGTGTCCAGCCGTGGGGGTCGGTGGTCGGGGCGCAGGTCGTTTCTTTTGGCCCCTGGCTCGTGCTGGCCGGTCCTCGGGGGCCTCAGCGCTGTGACTTATGGCTGTAATTTAGCCTTGACTACACAGGGCCATTACTTTAGCTCTAATTACACTGTCAGCGCGCAGACAGGTGAAGGATGCCGGTGCGATTCCCCAAGAGACCAACAGGCTGGACACTGTAGGGCTGAACAAATCTGAGAGAGGAGACTGGAAAGATGAACGAATGAATCCAAGAATCCTGTGCGTAAGTTTGAAAGGCTTCCTTTTGTTCGCCTCAGAGTAGATATCTTTGGTTTCATTAACGTAAATGAATGGTTGGTGCGATACTAGCCTGACATCCTCCAGATTGAGGCTAAAGGGGTTGCAATGTGCAGTGGAGGAAATATTTAAAATATACAACGAAGGGGACACTAGGACCAGCTGCTTACAACTTCCTCATTCTCACAACCTATGACCACAGTAACATGTGTACACCCAAGTGTAACTTTTGAGGCATTATTCACAGATTTAACATGAGTTGTGCGGGCTCAAAGACCCATGTTCCTGGCTGCGGTGGCTCTGTCTCCCTCGTCCCTTAATCAGGGAGGTAACATATTAGTCATGATTCTCCATCCGCGATGTCCGTGTGCCATCAGTGCAGTGACAATAACAAAACCACTCGCGGCTCAGCTCAAAGCAACTTAAAGGCTTCCTGAGGCACTTACAAAGTAAACGTGCAGATATTCCAGAGGCAGAGACAACTTGTTTATGACGATAAACGGAGCACTGTACTCAGCTGTTAACAGCGGGTGAACGTGGCATTAGGAGGAAGTGGAGTCCAAAACATATTCAAGAAAAATGACACAGATCATCTGAGAAACATAACCACCTCTACTCTGAAAAGAGGAGGAAAAGCTTTATGACCAGCAGCAGCTGTGGTTTGAAATGCCTTTCCTGAGCCCAGGCATTCGGATCAGAGGAATTACACGCTTTAAGAAACTCATGAAAACACAGACGCAATAAAGAACACGCTGGATTCCAATCTTGTTTTAAAGGGGATTTGATCATGACATGAGGCTGGAACTGCACACTCCAAACCCACACATGAATGATTGAAATGATATCCGGGAGACGCAGGAGGGATGAGAAAGCAGGGCGAGGTTTACCATTTTCATTCATTCATTCACAACCCAGAGGTCTGTTTCAGATTTGAGCAGCAGCAGTGGCTCCTCCTGAAGTGAACACATGCGAGTATCTGATTGTAACCGTTTCAAGCGACCAAATGCAAGTGGCGACACAATTCGACCGGTTCGATTTAACCCTTTAAATTACACATTAGTGACGAGGTTCATTCTCCGCTCTTTTTGTCCAACCACCCCACACAAGCTGACCTGCCCCATCTCCGACAAACACAACCGTAGTACAGGAGGGCGGGAGGGCATCTGGCACGCAGAGATGTTGCAATATGCTTCGAACGTTTGCTCAAAATAGGATTGAAAAGATTAACTTCTGATTGTAAAAAATTAAGTAAATTTAAAATTATCAAAAATGAAGCTGTTACAAATCCCACATAAAAAAGTATTTATATCTCCTTCAAATATTTGTTGCCTTTAAGAGAAAAAGTCCCCTGTTTAGTGCTGAGTGACCTTGTGCAGAGCGGCCCCTAAGTGCCTGACTGGCTGAATGCAGCGCTCCGTCCGACTCCGTGAAGTGCTGCGTGAATGGCTCCGGGGCTCCATTGTCAGCCCATGAATCAGGCTCTATCCCGTGGCCCTGACCCGCCGCGTGACCTTTCGGGGCGAGGACTTCATCAGAGGACAAAAGATTCACGGCTTCAGACGAGGGGGCGGGGCTTAAGCACATAAACAGGAAGACGGCCGGGTCACGGATGTCGGTCTGTCGGATCGCGGCGCTGCATCAGTCAGGGTGGTGGAGGATGAACCGCTCATCAGTCACAGGTGAATGTTGTGTGGATCCTGGCTGGGTTCTGGTTGTGTCGATGCAGACGTCTGAGTGATAATGATTATTGTGCTGCAGGTCAGTGGAGCAGTCCTTGGTCATTCATCACAGGACCACAGTGGTCAGGCACCGGCTAAAGCCAGGCTAATGTGCCCCAGCTCAGACACCATGGGTAATCTACGTATAGTCACAAATCCATTCATTCAGAGGAACATAAGGAAACACTCTGATGCAAAACTGTTCTGAGCTTTGATCTGTCTCAGGCTGTCTACAATAAAAGGGCACTGATGTTCAGGTTGGTTTTACTGGGGGGGTCTGTGAGGTCAGAAAACCAGTAGGGTCAGTATGATATAACCACCATTTGCCTCACGCGATCAAGCAGTTGATCAGGTTGTTGACTGTGGCCTGGGCGATAAATCAAATTAATTAGTTAATTAATGCTTTGAAATCAGACCATGTGGAAAATGGTTAAACGTAAAATCATGTCCGTCACTCCATGTCCTCACATGCGCCCTGTCGTCAGGTTAACATTGAAAATACATGGAGGACGCGCCTCAGGCGCCTCCTGTGTGGTGCGTTTTGAAGCTTTTCGCACATAGTAAGCTTTTGACGCGCCTCCAGGGCGTCCAGTGCGGCCCACGCTGGAGTTGGGAAATGTTGAACTTTTAGGAGAAATTTGCGAGCGTCGACCAATCAGGAGCTTTCCCAAAACAAGTGACGTGCGTTGTAGCTGAGCCACCGGGGCAGATGCTCTGCCGGCCCTCAGGTGTAAACAAGTCACGGAGGTTTAGCTTCATTGTGAACCGGAGCTACAGCAGCTCTGGGACTTTTACAAAGACACACATCAGTGTTTCTTTATCTAAACACCTGGTATTAAAGGCGGCGACAAGAAAAGATATTTCAGTGGCTGAATCTGCGCTGGGAATGTGTTTGGGCCTCGAGGATGAATGTTGTAGCTACGAACACACACTGATGTGCGGCCAGAGCGTCAGTGTGACAAGTGTCTGACTTCAGGTGAGCACAAGCGTCTAACTACGGGCTTTAGGCGCGTTTTTGATGCCCGAAAAGTGTTTGGTCTGTACGCACCTTTAGACGTTCCACAGCAACTGTTTTTGGAAACACCAGAGGAGAATCCAGTGACTCTCTGATGATCTGCTGCTTTACACAGGCCGCGTGTTGAGCTTTGAGAGATGGAGATTCCATCGCACGCTCCATCGAAGTTTCCCCCTGTTCTCTCACTCTGAGTCAGCTCCACGCTTAACTCCGCTCCTTCACTCTTTGTGTGATCATCTCCAAGGAGACAGCTGTCAATCACAGCAGAGCTCGAGGCATGAGGCATTCAAGAGCTGATTTAAAGAAGAACTAATTTATTTGTTTTCCCTAATAAATCCTTCCCGTAGTCCCTCTGGGGGTAATGCAAGTGTTAATGGGATGATTGGGGGGTCTTTCATCTCCCCCTGGTGTCTCTGGCCAGAAAACCACAATTGCAACTTCGCTGCCACTGGGTAGGAGTCACCCATACACACGAATGGAATCACGAAGGAGAAGCTAACTGTGGGCTAGTGCCGCTTAATCAGTAGTTTGAGTGAAAACAATATCTCTGTGTCTCTTTGTCTTTTCTGTCAGCGTAGTATTTACTCTCACCGACAATTAATGAGTAAAACGCAGCATTCTACGACACCTGCAGTGGCGCTCATAACTGTGATAAAACAGAACTAAATGAGGCTCTGAGGAAAATAACAAATGACGTTCTGATTTTTCATTGAGCCTCTGCCCCGTTTCAACACTCCTCGAAGTTCATACAGCAACAAACGCTCTTCACCTGAACGGCAGCGCATCAGGGGGAAAGAAAGATCTCAAAGCGTATTAACTGTAGAGTTTACAGCCTATATGTCAGTGTGATGCCTCATTTGAAAGCCAAGACCTTCTAGTTTCTAAAAAAATATGTGTACGATCTGTGCAAGTGAAACACAGCTGACATCACATTTGACGTTTGTAACCCTAACCCCTGATCACGGGGGACGGCAGGTCACAGGACAAAGTTTCCTCCTCTTCCACAGAGTGCTGCTGTCCTGGTACAGAGCAGAGCCAATGTTAAAGCTCCTGACAGGTTGGAAAATACTCTGTGAACTACTACAGTAATACTTGTCAGTAAACGGTGGAGGCCGACTGTCTCCTCCTGTCCATTCCTCCGCTCGTCCACATCTCCACAATGCCTTGTTTCCACAGCGCGTCACATCTGCTGCTGGATAATAACCTATAAGCCAAATGGAACGTGCACGCTCTCTCCTGTGTGTGTGTGTGTGTGCGTGCGTGTGTGTGTGTGTAAGGGCTGGGGGCCATAATGAGTCTCCTATGAGCCATTATCCCCGAGCCTCAGAGGCTCCCGCTCACACATGCGCCCGGGCCGACGTGAGATCACTCCACGTCGTTTAAGATGTTTTCTGTTTTTACTGTGAACAACTGAATAAAGCTAAATAAAGTTTACTTACTTACACTGCAGATACTGAAAACAATCAGCAGGGTGTGTTTTCTGATCCAATCTGCAGTCAGGGTGAACGGGGGCATGAGGGAAGTTTAGTTTAGGTTAGTTTTTCCTTTTCTTTTTGTAAACTCTTTTTATTTCTCATTTTGATGTAGGGTAATAAAGGTTGCAGATCATCAAAGCGTTTGTAAATTCTTCTTTGATCATTTCTAAAACATTTATAAGCAGCTAAATAGTGGTTAACTTTATAGGTAAGTCAGTGAATCAGTTTAGACTCTGTTATAAACACGCCCAGGCCGTTTTCCTAAACTGAACCGTTTCTGACCTGTCCCTGACCTCATGGATGGACACATTGTCTGTTTAGGTCATTATTAATGTTAACAATGGTTAGTAAACTGTGTACATGTCTTATTAATGATTAATTAAGTATGTAACGATGCATTACTATCTGTGTTTTTCAGGGGAGTCCTGGCCCCAGAGAGGAACCAACTTGCAAACTCCTCACAGAAAGGCCCCACCCAGGTGGGAGTCGAACCCGGGACCTTTTGCTGTGAAGCACAAGCGCTAACCGCTGCGCTACTATTGTGTCATTGTTAAAAACCCAAAACTGTCCTTCACATTTTGAAAGCCCATAATACAACATTATATCAGTTATTTTCACTCAGAGCTGAAGCTGTAAACCAGGTCGTAAATGGAAACTAAGCTGTTCTTACTGCTGCCAGCAGGAGGAGCCCCAGTGTTTCTCTGTTACTATTTACTTCAGAGACATCACTCCGAACGATAAACAAAGTAAAATACAAATGCTGTGGCTATGATGTTATAAAGTCTGTGTCAGCCCAGAGGCCAGATGTGTCCACTTTAAAAATGTTCTTCACGACCAGCCATATTGTCCCGAGCCCCACTTTACTCTAGAGCAGGGCTTCACAAACTTTTCAGGCTGCGACCACCAAAACCACTTGGGGCAAACTTAGGGCCTCCTTTTGCAAAATTAATAATTTAAGGTGCAAAACATTTAGAATCTGGTTTAATGATGTTAGTTTGGAGACTATGTTGACTTTTGGCTTCATTTCACTCAAATCTGTTGTTTTTAATCAAAAATACATCAAGTTCAAAGTCAGAAATGTAAAAAATATCATCTCCTATTGTAAGGACTCTAGACATATTTTCATCCTGCGACCCCTCACAAGGTCCTGACCCCACTTTGGGGACCACTGTTCTAAAGCAGTGGGGCCCAAAATGCATTATTTGGTGGCCCTCAGGCTTCTTGGCACACGTCATCACAGATGGTACTTTCTACCTGCAAATTCAATCAGCATGCACAATTAAAACCTCAAAAAGTACATCTGTTTGTGAGACAGAGCTGGCATCATGGTTCCAAGCCTAAGCGTGTGGGGAAGGGTTTAAAGCCCTCTTTTATGCACCCAGTTGTGGCCCTCGATGCAAAAGGTTTGGACACTCGTGCTGCAGAGGGAGACTCATTTGGATAGTGGATCTTTCCTGTACTTATCTGTTTTGATGCATGTTCTGAAGGAGGAATACGTGTGCACGTCCATAACGGTTGTAAACTGTGAAAAAGGCCGTCCTTTTGCAGATGATCAGCAGATGACGTGTAGAGACACCTCGTCCATGTAGCACAGTGGGTCAGCGGGGCAGACTGTGGGCAGGTGCAGAGCTAAGCTAATTATGTGATTGGGACAGAGCAGAGCAGCGCCAAATGGTGACGCCCGGGCACAGACTACAGACCCACACAGCAGGGGGGGCAGCAAAATACTATGGCCAAGCAAATGGTGATCTTTGAATGCATAAGGAAAAGCACGGGAAACGACTGGTTCAAAGTTTTGATGCGTGTTATTTTAGTGTCTCACTGCAGTGACCTGACTGATCCTGGGCAGCACGGGATTAAGCGGTCAGTGCTAGAAGGTCCGGGTTTCTTTCTCAGTGTACATCTCTGACCAAAGACCTATTGAATTTGAGGTAAACTGTAGCTTCTTGCTCATTGCAGTGCAGAGGAGCTACAGTTTAACCTCTGTCACTCATGGTCAGCCTCAAACTGCTTTTTTTTTTTTACATGCTTTTGACACTGATACATGTCAAAAGCAGCTGATACAAAGCTGCTGTCTTTGTCGAAGCACACAAGGTTCATTTATTAAAAAATAAAGATATGACGTCTGTGTCGTGTGTTGGCCTCAGATTTCTGGTCCCGGCTGATATTTGTTGATGAAATCATCTTGAATTCTACGGCTTTGAGTGGAGTAAACAGCGATGTAATGACTGCCTGTTCTTTTCATCACACGCAATATTCATGTGTGATCCTCCATAAATAATACTCCACCCAGAGGCCACGACCTGTAATTAAAGGGAGCTACTGAGAGAGAGAGAGAGAGAGAGAGAGAGAGAGAGTGAGAGAGAGGTTCAAGAGATATGAGAGAGGAAGAGTGGAGGGACAAGAGAGGGGAAGAGAGGTTGGAAAGAGAGAGGTAGAGAAATAGAGAGGGAGAGTAAGGGGAAGAGAGAGATAGAGAGGTTGGAGAGAGGAGGGGGAGAAAAAGAGAGAGGGAGAAAGGGGGAGAGAGAAAGGTTGGAGAGAGAGAGAGGGGGAGTGAGAGAGGGGAAAGTGGGGAAAGAGGGTGAGAGAGGAGCGGGGTAGAGAGGGAGAGAAAAAGAGGGGGAGAAAGAGAAACAGGAGATAGAGGGGAGCAAAGGGGGAGAGAGAGAATGAGGAGAGAGAGAGGTTGGAGAGAGGAGAGAGGGTAGAGAGAAAGGGGTCATGAGGAAGGGTAGAGAGGGAGAGAAATAGAGAGGGGAGAGAGAGAAAGAGAGAGAGAGAGAGAGAGAGAGGTGGAAGAGAGAGGAGACAGAAAGGGGAGAGAGAAAGGGAGGGAGAGTGAGAGAGGGGTTGAGGAGAGGGAGAGTAAGGGGAAGAGAGAGCGAGAAAGAGGTTGGAGAGAGGAGGGGGGAAAAGAGAGAGGGAGAAAGGTTGGACAGAGAGAGTGAGGGGGGGTGAGAGAGGGGAAAGGGAGGTTGAAAGAGGAGTGGGGTAGAGAGGGAAAGAAAAAGAGGGGGAGAAAGAGAAAGAGGAGATAGTGGGGGAGCATGGGGAGAGAGAGAATGAGGAGAGAGAGAGGTTGGAGAAAGGGTAGAGAGGAAGGGGTAGAGGAGAGGTAGAGAGGGAGAGAAATAGAAAGGGGAGAGAGAGAAATAGAGAGAGGAGACAGAAGAGAAGGGGAGGGACAGAGAGAGAAAGAGGTTGGAGAGAGAGAGTGAGGGGGAGTGAGAAAGAGGTTGGAGAGAGAGAGTGAGGGGGAGTGAGAAAGGGGAAAGAGAGGTTGAAAGATGAGTGGGGGTAGAGATCGAGAGAAAGAGAGAGAGAAAGAGGAGATAGAGGGAGCGTAGGGGGAGAGAGAGAATGAGGAGAGAGAGGTTGGAGAGAGGAGAGAGGGTAGAGAGAAAGGGGAAGAGAGAGGGAAAGAGAGAGAGATTGAAGAGAGAGAGGGGGATAGAAAGGGAGTGGAAGGGGGAAGAGAGAGAGAGAAAGAGAAGGAGTGAGAGAGGTTGAAGAGAGAGGAGAGGGGGAGACGAGGTGAAAGTGTGGATGATCATTTTAACCTCTTAACCCAGGCCTGAAACAAGCACATTTTCTCCAGTTCGACCATACCCAAATCTAAAATCTTCTTGAAAAAAAACGTCAAAAAAGCGACAAAAGCAAGAGGTAAATGAGGAGGAAAACGGAGCAAAAGAAGCATCAAAAGTAAAATGGGCGTCAAAAAAGTGCTGAAAAAAAAAACAACATAAAGCAACAAAACTGTTGAGAAAACAATGATGAAAAAGCAACATAAACGTGACAAAACAGGCAACCAAAGAAGCGACAAAAAGTGATGACAACGCAAAGAAAGTTTTTAGACTTGGGTAAAGCCGAACTGGAGAAAATGTGCTCGGTCAAGGCGGGGGTTAAGAGGTTAAGATCGGACCTTGACATCCTCCTCCGGACTGTGGAGACATTTGTTTTAAAGGTTGCCTCCAAACACAAGAAGCAACGCGCTTCTGCTCAGGTCGGGGTTTCTGTTTCGGTTTGAGAGGGAGAGGAGGAGAAGACACGGAGAGGGAGTGAGAGGGGGGGGGGGGGGGGGGGGGGGGGGGGATGCTGCGGGATGAGCCAGAGCCGTATAATCCCGTGAGAGAGCCCGACACACATCCACATCCAGGATCCCGGACTAACGCGCAGTCTTGGAACACACTTTTACGCACAGCTTTTACGCACACTTTTAATTCGGAATACTTCTTTGGATACTTTTTGTGCAGAGAGTGACTTTATTCCTCTTGGTTCGAGGAGTGGGAGCGACTCCGACCCTGTCCCTGGGAATAAGTTGCGGGACCATGCCGCGCGGCGGAGCGGACTCTCGGTGGTAGCATGGCCCGATGTCGATGGCGACCTTCCAGCGCCTCGCCGTGGCGTCTTCCCTGGCCGTTATCTGCTTCTCCCTGGTCTACATCTTCACGGGGTGCTGCGACACGGAGCTGGTGGCGCGGCCGGGGGGGCTGTACGTGAGGGTGCCCGTGAGAGAGTTCGCGTCTGCGGGATGGAACGCGACAGGAGGAGGAGGAGTAGGACCAGGGGCAGGGATGGAGAGAGACTACACGGCCGTGAGGAGGCTGCCTCAGGCGCTCATTATCGGGGTGAAGAAGGGAGGGACGCGCGCGCTGCTGGAGTTCCTCCGGCTGCACCCGGACATCCGCGCGCTGGGCTCCGAGCCGCACTTCTTTGACCGGCATTACGCGCGAGGGCTGGACTGGTACAGGTACGTGAGCTCAGGCAGCGCTTCTCTTTTCACTGATTTGGATTTCGACACGTTTTAAGGAAGAGCAACTAACTTCCTTCTTTTTTCATTTTCATTTTTGACGCTTATTTTCAATTTTACAAAGATTTGGTTGGAGAAGAGTTTATAATAAATGTGGTCTCGACATGCTCCTCTTTGACCAGAACATGTCCCTCTTGTTTCTATGGGTAAATGTGAGGTTTTCCAAAATAGAATCTCTTGAATGAAGTTGATTCATTTGAGGGTCGCATTAAAGGAACAGGCCACCGTTTTTACATACTGAGATAAGTTCTTACCTGAGCTTAGATGAGTTGATGTGTACCCCGTTTGGAGCTATAGGAATACACTAGGAGAGGCCAAATGCTAACAACATCTTTGGTCTTTTTGCGTGACTGAGCGCACACACAAAGACCAGACAGGTACGCATCAACTCGTCTAAGCTCGGTAAGAACATATCTCAGTATGGAAAAACGGTGGCCTGTTCCTTTAAGACACTGTTTTGGCTTTCTTACTTTTTCAATTCAGATTTCCCAACTCCACTTTTTCATAATGGCAGTCTGCTTCACCTCCATTCACATATAACTGTGGACGGCACGGTGGCACAGTTCCTCACAGCCGGAAGGTCCCAGGTTCGATCCCCAGCCGTGTGGAGCTTGCATGTGCTCCCAGTGTCTGCATATGCTTCCCCATACGGCTGCACAGTATATCACAAAAACTATGGTATCGCGATATTAGGTGATGCAATATCCGTATAGCAAGAAGCTACAATATATGGCAACATCACTAAAGCCTAAAGTCTGAGATCCACACATTTTATACAAACTCAGCCAAAAACAAAGAATGCATTGAACTTATAAATGTGTAAAAGTTGAGTTTTAGTGAAACGTTTCCTCAGTTTTAGTCTTGTGGTTTTAAGTCTTCTTTTGACACATGATTTGTGTTGTGCAGCCCTGTCCCCTACCACTGTAAACATGTACATTGGGGGTAAGCTTAACCCAGAAGCGGTGACATATCAGATACACACTTTAACCTCTTAACCCACGCCTTCACCGAGCACATTTTCTCCAGTTCAGCTTTACCCAAATCTAAAAGGTCACACAGCCTCTATAGGCCAGAATAACGCCCCATTTGAAAGCTAAGACCTACAAAACTCATTTAAAGGGATCTTTTTCCTTGCATTGCTCAGTTTCTGTGGCTTTTCTGCTGATTTTTTGTCCCACATTTTCTTCACTTTTTTGTCACTTCACTGTTATTCTATGGTCACATTTTGTGCGGGATGTTAGGACATGGGACATGGCTGGAACATGTAGGGGGAGGATTGCTGTTAATGTCCCTTATGGAATTGACATAATACTCTCTAGTTGTAGCCACAACAATCAGTATGACTATCAGATCCACTATTGGCAAGTTATCAATTACTACACTACTACTACACTACTACTACTACACTGAATAAAAAAATAATTGTCTTTATTCTCGCCAACATTTTTTTGATGAAAATAAAGGTCCACAGTACAGCTCAAAGATACATTTTACCCTGCAATAGATAGGTGGAACCAAAACACACTCTGAGCCTATAAAAATACTACCACTTGAACATATATTTCAAACAGGTCAACAATATCTGTAAAAATTAACATTGTACATCAATTTTTACATGGATATGTCCAATGCGTTTTATAGGACCTTTGTCTTACCCAAATCTATCATTTTGACTAGTAACATGTGGGGCAATGTGACTGTGGTGCGAAATGCATTTAATGGTGCATGTCCCGCCACCGGGACGTAGCTTAATCAGGGGGTTCTAGTCCCTGTAAAGGCCCTGTACCTAATAGGGGACGGGTAGGGGAATGAAACAGTCTTTTCCCTCCTTCGTTGATTTGTGAAAGTAGTAGTAGTTTTTTTCCTCTTAAAGCTGATTTTTCCTGTGACATTTTTTGTTTTGGCCCAAACTTGTTTCCAGCTCTCACAGTCCCTCTGTGTATTGAAATAGTTCAAAGAATGTAGTTATATGCACATTTCACACCCATATACAGCATTGAGTAGTGACAGAGTGAAACAGGGGAGTGGCCTCCCCTGTTTCACTCTGTCACTACTCAATAAATTGAGTGAGAGATAAATTCCATTCATTCAGATTACACTTAAATCATCCACTGCTCAATAAAACTTTATGTGAGGACAATACAATAAGGTCTGTGTTTTGCTGTGTTTACTATAGACTCTGAGACGGCAGAAATAAATGTATTCTACAACACCAAAAAATCAGGTACCCAGCTTTAAGAAATACAGGCTGTTGTTGTTGCATTATTGTGGCAGTGACCTTGAAAGTTGTAGGAAAAGGCTCATACACTCATCCCTGTGAAGAACTGGGATGTTTGAACTGTGTGGGGAATGCTGGGAATGAGTTTGGAGATTTCAAAGCAATGAAAGCAAACAAATTGATCAAAAAAAGCAGGTATGGGGCGTTTAACCGCTTTAACTGCCATCTTAGGGTTAGAGTTAGGGTTTGCAATGATGCATATTGACAGAGGAGCTCACAGCCTATACAGGTGAAACTAAATCAGAACATCGTTCAAAAGTTCATTTACTTCTGTCATTCAATTCTGAAACTGTGAAACTAAAACATCAGAGACTCATTACATGCACACGAACATAGCCGTTGTTTGTTATAATGTTGATGAGTATGGCTTACAGTTCACTTTCAAAATATTCTTACTTACTTTTATGAGATTTTTAATTTGGGGTTTTTACTTTTTTATTCAAGTCTATCATGTGTTAGTTTCAGAGTTTATGTTGACTAAAACGATGTGTAAGACATGTGCCGTTCCCAACCCTAATCTTAACCCTAACCCCAACCCAAAACCTGACCCAAGTAGGTAAGGGTTTTGTTTTTTACTTGTTTTTGGGAACAAGGCGTTTTATGTGTAAACAAACAAAAAAAGAAAAAAAAGAAAATTTGAATCTGAATAATGGATAGAGCCCGGTGGACTATGGATCCTATTAATAGGGAAAAAATAATAATAATAATAAAGTATCAGGCAGGAATTAGACATTCTGAAAGAAAAACCAAACATATATAATATTGTCGGGTACAAACTTGGAAAAGGGATGTCCGTTAGGTGGAAATGTTGTCCATCCATCTGACAACAGAGCTCCCAGGATCATTCAGGCGCTCAAACCCCTCCACCACGTTAAGGTGGCGGTTCCAGGAGGGGGGAAATGTAAAACATAATAATTAGCCCCACAGTGACAGCCAATGAACAGAAAGTGTCTCCCCCCCATAGGCGTCACTTTCCTTGGAGAGTTGAGCCAATGTTTGTTTCTGCGATGTGCCCGTCCCAGAGACACGGCCATCTGCCCCGTGTGAGGCCACAGTGGTCAGTGTGTGTGTGTCAGCGTGCACGGACAGCGGTAATCGTCGCCGCCAGATGTTGCGGACGTCACGCGGCGTGAGCTGAACTCTGGGATTGAACGAGGTCTCGGGAAACAGAGACGATTGTGCCTGATGTGATTGTCCAGGTCTGGTTCTGGTCCTTTTTGTTTGTGCTCGATAAACAGAGCGGAGCTTGAAGGATAAATCGCCCGACAGACACTTTTATAATCAGAAAGAAGCACAAATAAACCAATGAAAGAGAGAAGAAGGACAAAGTTTTTAAGGATCTGTATTTTACTCGAGTAGTATTTGTGCTGAGGTCTTACTTACTTACTTTTACTACTGTACATTTGAAAGAAAACTATAGGTACTTTGTCCATGTGTCTGTGCAGACGTACTATCAAGCGTCATTGACTCACGACTCGGAAGAAGGTTTGTCTCCGTCGTGTTGGCGTACAGAGAGGGAGTTTGGGCTTGATTATCGTGTTTTTGAAGCTGCAAAGTTATTTTTCTGAACACTTTTTTAAATGGACTGTACTTTAATACCTTTAATACCTTTAATACCTTTAATACCTTTAGTACCTTTAATACTTTTAATATCTTTAATACCTTTTGTCTTCTTGATTTGAATACTTTGTCATTTGAAACGCGGCTAAACCCTTGGCCGGAGCTGCTCTTAGTCTGATTAGCTTTGACCCGTTAGCCGTGCTGCTTCCTGATGCTAACGTGCGTTTCTCAGAAGTCCTGGTGTCGGCTCAAAGGGATTAGCGTCCACACTTTGTAGGTCACGACTGGTCAGTTTACTTAAGCCGTAGTGGACTTGTGAGCTGAAGACTGAAGAGAAGTACAGGGAGTTAGTAAAGTTTGGTCAATGCAGTCTGTGGTTGTATGAGAATGCAGACCCAGGCATTCCGATCAGGAGCGATGAAAGCTGGGCGAGGTGAAGGCTCCGTTCAGACTGCAGGCTGAAGCCACCCGACTTTTCATGACAGATCCGTGTTTTCAAATGTGCCCCAGGCCACTGGGTCCTGAAACTGATACGTATCTGATCTTTAGTGCCTTCAGTCTGAATGGCAGATGGGAGTGGACAGAAAAACAGCACGTGCACTTGTTCTGAATGAAGTTAGCGTGAGTGAATACTTTCAATATATACATATTCAAAAAAATGACTCTTCTTAAAATGATTCGGTAATGGATGTACTAGCTCTGCTAGCGTCCCAGGACTTTAACAGCCACATCTGCATCCCGTTCAGACAGGAGATCACAGACAGGTCACATTGGACAGTGATATATACAGTAATAATAATATAGTCAAATTGAGCATTAAGACCTGCATCAGAGATATACAAGTTTGATTTCAGTTTTTAGAGCCACTGATTGCAAGTGTTTCCAGCGACCAAATGGAAGCGAGTAACGGGATTTAGGGTTTGGGCCTGATTGTCTTATTACATCATGAACCTGAAAACTACAAATACACTTTGTACTTTGAACATTTCATAAATATCTGTCAGTGTCTCATCCAATCAGAAAGCAGAACTGGCTTTCAGTTCAAGTTTTGAAATAAATCAAGTTATGGCTCCTGGTCATATGGACATGAGTGTCATGGTGATGGAGCGTGTTTCCAAAGCGGCTCTGATGCTTCTGCCACAACAGGAGCAGATGAGAGAGGCCGCTGACCGCATGTTGAGACCCAAAGCTGGAGTTCATATTAATAATTCACTGCTTATTGTTGGATCATGGAAACAGACTTCTCAGAAATATGAAACGGCTCTGTGTCTGAAGTGCACTGGCGTTTCATCAGCGTAAATAAAGACATTTACTACGTTTGCTGAAGTGTGAAGTTCAGAACGGCTCCTATAGTAGAGGAGACATGGGGCCGGCTCACACGCTTTTGTAGAATCCACTGTTCATCAACACAACAGAGCCACACTTAAAGCTAAAACCCTCGGTCTATTTCTTATTGCATTATATACAATTATTAAATGACAGAAAAAGCCCCCCTGTGCAGAGCTGTGGTCACAGTGAGCAGGCTTGTATGTTCCCATTGAATTTGGTGAAAGAAAGTTGCTTTTTTAGGTTTTAAAATACTCAACAAGGTCGAGTGAAGTAACTGTACACCTGCAACCAAATCCTCTGTGATGAGCACAGGAACTCACAGTGCAGTAAATGATATACTCAACAAACACTAATGATTCAAATAATACTATATGCTCCGATATGAGTTCGAGTACTTGATGATATCGAATACCGATATGAGTACAGCACATTTTCTTCAACATACTCATTTGAATGTCTGTAGGCTCTCATCTTCAATGAAGGGTCTTGAGTGGTTTTCTGTACTCTTGTACGCTCTGTACACTCAAAGGAACAGGCCACAGTTCTTCCACACTGAGATCTGTTCTTACCTGAGCTTAGACGAGTTGATGCGTACCTGTCTGGTCTTTGTGCCCCGTTTGGAGCTATAGGAATACATTGGGAGAGGCCAAATGCTAACAACATCTTTGGTCGTTTCGTGTGACTGAGGGCACACACAAAGACCAGACAGGTACACATCAACTCGTCTAAGCTCAGGTAAGAACATATCTCAGTGTGGAAAAACTGTGGCCTGTTCCTTTAATGTGTCACTGCTTCCTGTGTGTAACGTGAGTGACACAGTAACATCATAGACAGAACAGCCATGTGTTGTATGTTACTCTACTACTACTAGATCGGCTTCTTTTTGCCATCGCCGACTTACTACAACTCAATTATTGTTCAGTTCAAAGCAATCATCTGTAGCTTTTTGCAAGATATTAGATTTTTCAGTTTTGAAAATGGGCCAAACCCCAAAAGAGACAAATCCTCTCCTCATTGCAATGTTTATTTGTGTGATTAAAAACACATTCCAGCAGGACAATGAATAACAACATCAGGTCACAGCGCCCCCTGGTGTGGCTATTAAAAGCAATGCGACAACACACCCATGTGACAACCAGCCCCGGTGTAATATGAAGTAATAAGGACATTTAAAAAAAAGCCTGCACTTGTACCTAATCCCCGGGCGGCCCTGGTGAACCCACAGTTGTGTGATATCACATCGGTGCGGGGTGGGGGGGTGGGGGGTAGGGGCCAGATTTCCCAGGGGAGGGGCCAGATGGAGTCCGGGGCCCGTCCACACACTTGACCTGAGCGTGACCTCTGACCCCGGGGGCCGTGGCTCAGCAGTTAATGATGTGCCCGGGCTCTTAATCACAAACGCACACAGTGGGAGCTAACATGTGTCATGTTATTTCACCAGCTTTTCATCTGTAACTCCTTTAAAGGGTTAGAAACGACAGAAGAGAATTACATCCCTTCAGATGTAAGACACACAGTTTTCCTTCTGTTCCCCCGCTCACCTACAGCGTCTCTCATGGTGCATGTCGCTTTGAACACCTTAGCCTCTGCTTTTCAAAATGTACATCTAGAAAATCAAAAAAAGACTTGGCTGATCAAATACTGGCAGACAAGGGAGCGACCCAGTTATGTTCATGAACAGGAAAAACTCCTACACTCTGCCTAGTGCAAAAGTAACACTGATGTTTCAGCACCAAGGCAATAATCAGTGTGACCATACGGGGGCGCAAGTAGTGCTCCAAAAATAGTTCACAGTAATATGGCACAGGTATACCAACAATGAGGAACCTAAGCCCCCGGCCCACTTAGAGTTCTTTTCACCGTTGATATGACAGAGGCATGGATGGGAAAATAGCTTTTACATATTTATTTACATTCAGGAGTTTGAGTTCAGTTGCACACTTTGGGCATACATGTTCTTCATATTTCGGGTACTGTATTTTCCACAAATAGTCTGCGTTACCGCCGGCTTAACCCCAACAAAAGGCCCGCAACAGTCTCGGTAACCGTGGGTTTTGGCCCATGAAACGGCCCAGGGCCCTGATGGCCCTGAGGGCCCTCCGTCTAACGTCCATGACTCGGCTCCTCAGCGTATGATGTCAGGGGTGAAGACAGGTGAGGAAATACTGCCCCTTATAATGGCCAGTGTTGGTAACGCACGACTACCACCCCATACTATTGAATTCTGAAGGTGCGAGGAAACGGCCTGTAAAGTTTTTATGTGAACTTTAAATCTAAGGAGTAACATTGATTTGTTTGTGTCATGAGTGAGAGCACATGTTGAGACCAAACTGATCCAAACCTGAAAACTGGAGAGCAGTGAACTTTGTCTGCAGTTAGGGCCGGGTGATGCTGACATAAATGGAATATCTCAAAACGTTTGTGGATGATGATGAAGCAACATTTTTTCACACAATCAGAAATGTGACACTAGAGACAAACTCAATATGGTAAATTTGAGTATCTTCCAAACAGCACGTGGACGACATATTGTGTAGAGGTTAGATTTTAGGCCCGAGCCCGAGCCCGGCCCGAGCCCGACCCGACCCGGGCCGAGATTTCCCGCATGAGAGTCGGGCTCGGGTCGGGTCGGGCTCAAGTTTTTTTATTTTATTTTTTTTTAATTTAAATTAATGTCATTATAATCTCTAATAAAAATCTATGCAATAGGCGGAGTCTATTGGATACAAAATGTGGCAATACGCAATATAAAATAGAGGCGTCCGGGAGGGAGGTGGTGCAGGTGCGGGGGGCGGGCGCACGTGCTGCTGTGTTGTCACGTTTAAGCAACATGGTCAGGCTGTGATACCGGCGCCACACAGAGAACATCACTCTTCACTCTTTCTCTCAGGACAGCGTTTCATTAACAGTGGATAAATAAGCAGTTTGGTTCCTGTTACTGCGTAAAAAGTAGCTTTTGTAGAGCGCGATGTTTATGAAACATGAAGGAGCAGGAGAGAGAGAGACGGAAAAGAGGAGACAGACACATTGAGCTGCTCCGCGCCGCGTGCGTCTCTGTCCACTCAGGTATGTGCGCTACTTCTGCGTGCACGTATGCCGTGCGCGTAGCCGCGTACCTCGCAGACATAGTGCTGCTGTGCAGATGCACCTATCTGAGCCTTAAATAAATAATTATTTACGTCGGGTTTGTTTCGGGTTCGGGCTGACAATTCACGTTAATTGCTCGGGTCGGGTCGGGTCGGGCTTTATAACCGCGGGCTCGGGTCGGGTCGGGCTTGATTTTTTGGGCCCGATCTAATCTCTAATATTGTGCACCTCCATGTGCAGTGTCTCTCCTTTAGTTTTTGGAGTTCAGAACCTTTGACATGTCGAGACATTGGACCAGAGAGTCCACAGATGGCTCCATTGGGAGACTCTATTATGGGACAGTCTGCTGTGATTGTTTTTCTTTTTGGTTTGTCTGAACATATAAATAACCCATCCATCCATCCATTTTCTTCCGCTTCATCCGGGGCCGGGTCGCGGGGGCAGCAGTCTCAGCAGAGATGCCCAAACTTCCCGGTCCACACACACCTCCTCCATCTGTTCTGGGGGGACCCCGAGGCGACACCAGGCCAGCTCGGAGACATAGTCCCACCACCGTGTCCTGGGTCTTCCACGAGGCCTTGTTCCACTAGGACATGCCTGGAACACCTCCCGCGGGAGGCGACCAGGAGGCATCCGAAACAGATGCCCGAGCCACCTCAGCTGGCTCCGACGTGAAGGAGCAGCGACTCTACTCCGAGCTCCTCCCGGATAACTGAGCTCCTCACCCGATCTCGGAGGGTGCGCCCAGCCACCCTGCGAAGGAAACTAATTTCGGCCGCTTGTATTCGTGATCTTGTCCTTTCGGTCATTACCTAAATCTCATGACCATAGGTGAGGGCGGGAACGTAGATCGATCGGTAAATCGACATATGAATAACCCTAACCCTAAAGTATCGTACCACATCCCTGGTCTTAACCCTCATTTGTGTCATGAACAGCAGCCCGTCCCTCGTGGGTAGACTATCGAGCACTGACCCTGTTTTCCGCCCGTCTGTTCGCGTGTTTGGAAATGTCATGAAGCGTATGTGACGTGACCACATCCGTGTGTCATGTTTCAGTTCTGTAACACAGAGGTCACTGATCAGGTTGGACCTTTCAAATGCTTTCACAGCAAAAACAGTCAGTCAAACAGTCATTCATTTCTATCACCTTTTTGTCTATGAAATGTTGAATATTTAAAACTATAACAGGGCTTCAGACAAACATTTCATGTTGGTTGTGTCGGTGCATCCAAGCATTTTCATTTAGGCGCAGATGTTACTTGGTTTAAGTGCCAGTAGTGCCGCCGCTCCCTCATCACGCCCTGTGTCAGGCAGCGAGTCTGAGAGGGACCACACTGAGGCACATGACCCGATGGCATTGTACAGTATTTAGGTTATACTTTATTCATCTCTGTAGAGAAATTGGTTCTCTGCATTTGACCCATCCTCAATGTCGCGGGGCAGCCTGTAGGAGCTGCCTACGTGGGGTGACGCACAGGGACCCATCCCCATGATGTGGAGCGAGAGGATTTACAGTATGCAAAAGTTTGGGCATTCCTTTAACTTTTCGACATTTTGCCAAACTATGGACCATAAACATAAATATATTTAACTGAAACTTTATGTGAAAGACACACACTAAGTGACACACAATCGTGAAGTGAAATGAAATTTATACATGATTTAGATTTTTTTTAATAAATAAAAAACTGAAAAGTGGGATGTACAAAAGTATAAGCACCCTTTCCTTTTAGTGCAACCACTTGCCTTCAGAAGTTTCCTGATAATTTCTGAATGATCACATGTTGACCTAATGACTAAATCGAGTCTGCCTGTGTGTTTCTAATGTCAGTTCAAATACAGCTGCTCTGTGATGGTCTCAGGTCTGTTAGAGACTATTGTGGAGCAGAAGCATCATGAAGTCCAAGAACACACCAGACAGGTCAGGAATCAAGTTATTGAGAAGTATAAAGCTACAGCTCAGGTGGGGGAAACTGTCCACAGAACAACTATTACACTGCACAAATCTGGCCTTTATGGCTTTATTGACCGATTTCCATGGGGACACTTTAACACTTGGCCGGACAGCACAGGTTTCATTGGAAAGGTGACCATATTGAAATGTTTGGCCAATTTTCTCAAACAGAAGGTTCACTGCAAGCTTTGTTTTTGTATCACAAAGCCATCAATTTGGCCATAAAACAGACTTAAAGGCCCAAAGTCCAAGTGATGTCAGTGCATAGCAACAGCCTGGCAACAGAAGCCAAATGAATGTCAATTACACATTATGTGCTTTGAGGGTTTTGTTTACAATGAATACTCTCTCTCCTGTAATAAGAATAACTTAAAACTGACTTTGTGGGAAAACTATGTGATCAAACTTGACCAAACCTTGGTTTCTTGTACGGGGTGGGACCCTGTATAACATACTAAAGAATCAGCCATCTAGCATTCATGGTTTTGGAGAAACAGCAATCTCTGTTTTCATGGCCGCAAACGCGTTCTCTCGCTGAGAACACTCACTTTGAGGAACTCGCAGCTGTTTTCATTGTCACAGCGGAAAACCATCTCACATTGAGAGTCAGTGTCAGGGATGAACATCCCAGTAAAAAAAGTATGGTTTTGTTGTTCACCTGTGGGTTTGGCTGCAGATGGTGCTATTTCACCATCTTCAGTGTGATGTTCTTTAGTTCTTTTTCAGATCTTCACGTGGCACGTGTGCAGTCGGGCAGGACAGGCTACAGTAGATGAAGATGATCTTTCTCTTCCAGCACTTTACCATTGAGACAGAGTTGTGCTGTTTGCAGTGCATTGTGGGATCGATGGCTGTATCTGACCTTGGCGTGACTCCGGTATTAGCGCGGTTAGCCGGGGTTAGCGTGGCTTCAGTTACAATTAGCTGGAAACTCCATCCCCCGCACCGGCACTTACTTTCACGCGCACGCTCACTCACATGCGCGCTCACCGACATGTGCACGTTCACCGAGACGTGCACGCTCACACACACACACTCAAGCTCGTGTGCGGCGGCGAAAGGATCCGGTTACTCTGGGCTCCACTGGAATCCTGGAAAATCGTTCAGAATCAAGTCTTCCTCAGTGAGTGCATGAGCAGAGAGGGTCTGGTGCACTTTGGAAATTCGACTGTAGTCATTATTGAGTATTACAGTAGTTTATTACTAATCTGGTCTTATTGTCGGTGTACTGCACCATATTGGACCATTTGGAAGAAGCACTTCAGCCAAAATATCCCAGGCCAATAGTTGATTTACACCTGGAATCCTTCACCCACTTAAGCTGGGATCAAATTCATTTTATTTTACGCTTCGGTGCACATTTAGTCCTATTGCCAAATTATTTCTGAATAAACATGTCATTGTTCAACATTATTTTTTACATGTTTCCTGCAATGAATTAAGATGGTCCTATCAAATGAGGATTAGATTTAATGTGTACAAATGTATATAACAGAAAATGTTGGGTTCCATCAGGAGTATAAACGTGGTCAAGGCAAGGCAAGTTTATTTGTAGAGCACAATTCATACACAAGGCAATTCAATGTGATTCACAGTTGCATACAATTACAAGAAAACAGATCAAATCAATAAAAACATCAACATAACAAAAAAAGGAATAAATTACAGTGAAAGGCAGGAGTGCAGATGAAATACTTTCAGTTATATGCACCGATGAAAAAGATGTTTTTCAGCCTGGATTTCAACAATGTCAGAGTTGAGGCCTGTCTCACATCCTCATGAAGACTGTTCCAGATTATAGCTTTAGCCTCACCGTGTTTAGTCCTGACTCTGGGAACCACCAGGAGACCCCTCCCTGAAGTTCTCAGGGCCCGAGATGGTTCATACGGCTGTAACATGTCAGAGATGGACTTTGGTGCTAAACCATGAAAAGACTTGTAACAAGCAGAGCTGTTTTAAATTCTATTCTCTGAGAGACAGGAAGCCAGTGCAGAGACCGGAGCACTGGACTATTATGGTCGTATTTCCTGGTTCTGGATGTTCTGCAGCTCTTACAGTCATCTAACCTGCTGGAGACAAATGCATGGATAAGTCTAAGTCTGGTTTTGACACTATTCCTCTGATCTTAGCGATGTGTTTCAGATGGTAAAAAGCTGCTGATGTTATTGCTTTGATGTGGCTGTTTAAATTCAGGTCTGAGTCCAAGATCACTCCCAGATTTCGAACCTGATTTTTTGCTTTTAGAGAGAGAGACTCAAGGTGACTGATAACACTTTCTCTTTGTGTCTGTGGGCCAAAAACAATGATCTCAGTTTTGTCTGAGTTTAGTTGGAGAAAGTTGTTTTGCATCCACAAAATGATCTGTTCAATGCAGTGACAGAGAGTATCTACAGACCCATGTTGACCTGTATCAGTGACAGAGAGTATCTACAGACCCATGTTCTCCTGTATCAGTGACAGAGAGTATCTACAGACCCATGTTCACCTGTATCAGTGACAGAGAGTATCTACAGACCCATGTTCTCCTGTATCAGTGACAGAGAGTATCTACAGACCCATGTTCACCTGTATCAGTGACAGAGAGTATCTACAGACCCATGTTCACCTGTATCAGTGACAGAGAGTATCTACAGACCCATGTTCACCTGTATCAGTGACAGAGAGTATCTACAGACCCATGTTCACCTGTATCAGTGACAGAGAGTATCTACAGACCCATGTTCACCTGTATCAGTGACAGAGAGTATCTACAGACCCATGTTCACCTGTATCAGTGACAGAGAGTATCTACAGACCCATGTTCACCTGTATCAGTGACAGAGAGTATCTACAGACCCATGTTCTCCTGTATCAGTGACAGAGAGTATCTACAGACCCATGTTCTCCTGTATCAGTGACAGAGAGTATCTACAGGCCCATGTTCACCTGTATCAGTGACAGAGAGTATCTACAGGCCCATGTTCTCCTGTATCAGTGACAGAGAGTATCTACAGACCCATGTTCTCCTGTATCAGTGACAGAGAGTATCTACAGGCCCATGTTCACCTGTATCAGTGACAGAGAGTATCTACAGGCCCATGTTCACCTGTATCAGTGACAGAGAGTATCTACAGACCCATGTTCTCCTGTATCAGTGACAGAGAGTATCTACAGGCCCATGTTCTCCTGTATCAGTGACAGAGAGTATCTACAGGCCCATGTTCTCCTGTATCAGTGACAGAGAGTATCTACAGGCCCATGTTCTCCTGTATCAGTGACAGAGAGTATCTACAGACCCATGTTCTCCTGTATCAGTGACAGAGAGTCTGGCGGACCCCTTGGACCTGTCAGTGGTCTCGTCCCCATACCCCTGGTTGGTCCAGAACTGGAGAGTCCTTCTGACTGTTGTTCTTCCAGAGGAACCTTTTCAGCTCAGTCCACATTTTGCAAATGCCAAAAAGGGCTTTAACCTCTTAACCCCCGCCTGAACCCAGCACATTTTCACCAGTTTGGCTTTACCCAAATCAAAAAGCTTCTTGAAAAAAGCATCAAAATAGCAGCAAAAACGAGGATGAAAATGCAACAAAAACGCATGATGGGAAAATGGGACAAAAAAAGGGACAAAAAAGCAACCAAAGACAAAAGACTAAGAATGACCTGGCCCACAGCAGCCTGGACATGATCATCCGTCTTCAGGGGAAACGAGCGGTGAAAATGGAGACGCTGCGGATCAGGCAGAGACACCTGGGTCAGAGGTCAAGTCACTGTTAGCACACATCTCCGTGACCCCTGCCCCGCCCCTGTCCGACCCCTGACAGGTGATAGTTCCAATATGGCGGATAGTAACAGGATCATGTGCCGTTATGGATGATGTCGATGTGATTTACGGGCACGCATGGAGCCTGACACTTCTGAGAATCCCCTCAGACTAAAACAGCTTGTTAATACAGCAGGTGCAGGAAGTATTGGTCAGTAAATACTTATCTCTAAAGGTGCTGCTGACAGTTACAAAATCTTGTTCCATTCACATTTTTTTATTTGCAGCTACTGAAATATTTACAAAAATATTCTGCAGACGACCAATAGAGGAGTTAGTACAAAATGATGAGAACAAAACAATCATCAGAACAGTTTCAGTCAGTACTTTGGGTTGTCTCCTTTGACCCACTGTATTACGTTTTCTCAAAGACATCACCGTCTTAATCTACAGGGTTTGATCTGACGTTGCTTCCTATAACAGCTTCAACTCTTCTGGGAAGGCGTTCCACAAGGTTTAGGAGTGTATTCATGAGGATTTGTGACCATTCTTCCAGAACGTGGTGCCACATGCCCTACAGTCCAAGTCAGGTCTCTGTAACCACACCAAACTCTCTCATCCGTGTGTTTTTGGACCTGGCTTGTTGGAACAGTTTGTTTGTTTGTATACTTTATTGTCCCCGTAGGGAAATTCGTCCTCTGCATTTAACCCATCCTTCGATGCCGCTGGGGCAACCCGTAAGGAGCAGTGGTCGACGGCAGTGCCGCGCCCGGGGACCCATCTCCATGATGTAGAGCCAGGCTGATGGTCAGAATCACCTGGCTGGAGGATTCACCTATTGCACATGTTTTTAGTGGTAGGGGAAACCGGAGTATCCGGAGGAAACCTACGCAGACACGGGGAGAACATGCAAACTCCACACAGAAAGGCCCTGTCCTGGTGGGAGTCGAACCCGAGACCTTCTAGCTGTGAAGCAGAGGCGCTAACCGCTGCGCTACCGTGCCTCCGAACAGGAAGGAGACGTTCCAAACTGTTCCTATGAAGTTGGAGCATAGAGATGTCTGAAATCTCTTAGTGCTGAATCAGCTCCTTTCACTGGCCAAGGCCAACCCCCGGAGAACCACACCATAATACACACTGGAGCGCAGAAGGACCTGGGTTCGATCCCCACCCGAACAGGGCCTTTCTGTGTGGAGTCTGCATGTTCTCCTCGTACACGCGTAAGTTGCTCCTAAAAACATCTTATAGGGATTAGTGATGTGTGTTCGTGAATGAATGGTGGTGGTCAGATGTGTGCAGTCGCTTCTGGTTAGAGGTAAGATTTTAGGCCCGAGCCCGAGATTTCCCACATGACAGTCGGGTTTGGGCTTTTTTTTTTTCATTTTTATTAATGTCATTATAATCTTTAATAAAAATCTATGCTATAGGCTTAGTATATTAGATACAAAATGTGGTTATACGCAATGTAAAATGGAGTCCAGGAGGGAGGTGGTGCAGGTGCGGGGGCGGGCACACGTGCTGCTGTGTTTAAGCAGCAGGGTCAGGCTTTGATACCGGCGCCACACAGAGAACATCACTCTTCACTCTTTCTCTCAGGACAGCACTTAGAAATAAGTATAATACGTATAAATAAGCAGTTTAGTTCCTGTTACTGCGTAAAAAGTAGCTTTTGTAAATGCAGCGCGTTGCTACTGAAGAACGTGGCGGAGGAGGAGGAGAGAGAGACGGAGACACTGAGCTGTGGCTCGGACATGTAACCTGCTCCCCTGCCCAGGTATGTGCGCTACTGCTGCGTGCACATGTGCCGGCACGCATCTCTACTGTCCACATAAACTTACATTCCATAATCTCCTTCACCAAGTACCATCCTGTCTTTTACTTATTTGATCTTGAATCATATTTATTGTTTTTCATTCTACATTTTTAAAACTGGCTTTACTTTCATTCCCTTTTCATAGAATCTCTGTATTTGTCATTCTAGGTTTTATCCGACTTCAACGACTGTTACTTTTTTGCCATGAGTGCTAATTTGTTCTCTGAGCAGCACTTTGGGGACTGGGGCTGGCGAACGCCACGCTGCTGATACTGTGCTATACTCTGTGGCTTCAAACATAACGTGACCAACTTTGAATTAGAACTTTTGTAGCAGCCTATTGTTTGTCTCTTTGCTCTCTTCAAGCTGACCCTGATGTGGTGATGGCCAAAGCGGTCAATAGTTCTGATCATTTCTCATAGTCATGTTTCATAAGGACAAGAATACGCCGCACCTGTAATGGAAATACTTATTCAATGGCGTTTTGACGGAGCCGTTCGATACGTTTGAGTGCAGATTTAGTTGCATTATTGATACATCTTCCTGTTTGACGAGTGTTCATTATTTAATGGTAGAGCAGGTTGGATGTTTGAGTCATAATTCATAAATATGACCATGACCAGTTAGCAATAAAGACAAAAGTCCTAATCACAGACTGAATCTGGAGGATCTTAGAATGATCGTCTCCAGTCAGTCTTTCATCTGTTACATCATTGGGCTTAAAGTGCAGACTCTCAGCTTTAATTTGAAGCTATTCATTCCAAAAGGGAAGATGAAGATGAAGACGAAGATTTCAGGAATTACAGCTCCTTAAATCTTAAAGTCAGTACGTACTTCAGCTAAATGTTTTCCATTTCAAATCCAGCGTAGAAGCCCTGGTTAAATGAGTGCTTAACAAAAGTGTTCAACATAGATTAGTCGTTTAATGTTGAGTATTTTTCTCTGGTGTTTTCATGTAACGCGCTTTGGTCTGCCAGGTGATTGTCCAAAGCAGAAAGTCCAGTGCTAGTTTCAGTTTCTGTCCCGTTGCTTTGGAGCAAAACGACACAGATGTAATTCGAGGGGCTGTAATTCCTGAACTCTTTCTCTGATTTGGAAGTGAATATCCTCAAATTTAATCTGAGAGTCTGTACTTTAAACCCATTTCCATGATGGATCTGTAGCCTGGAGAACGTTTGCGAAAGAAAATCTTTGTCGCCTACTGAGGTGTTCTTTTGTGAGTGAAACTCAAACCATTCAGAATCTGATTCTTAAAGTGCCTGAGAGTTTAAAGCTTTTGTAAGTATGACATATTTAGATGAATAACTTCTGTTGTCATTTTATTGGGAAGAAATGTTTGAATTTTGAAGCTATAGATAGTGGTAAAGTTCCCATGACTTAACATGGTTATGTTTAAACGAACAGGCCACACTGTGATGTGTTCTTCCCTGAGCTTAGACGAGTTCATACGTACCTGTCTGGTCTTTGTGCCCATGGAAGAGCTCGGTCGCTTCTAACTTCACCCCCGTTTGGAGCTATAGGAATATACTGGGAGAGGCCAAATGGTAGCAACATCTTTGGTTGTTTTGCGTGACTGAGGGCACACACAAAGACCAGACAGGTACGGATCAACTTGTCTAAGCTCAGATATGAACATGTCTCAGAGTGGAAAAACGGTGGCCTGTTGCTTTAAAATTTAAGTTTAAAATGGTTTGCCTCTATCTATGTCACTTCCTGTTAGTGTCTAATAAGGAAGTGAATCTATAAACATCACAAAAATAGTCAAACTAAACAAAGCTGGCTATTTTTATATATATATAATTGTGTTAAAGGCACTATACGGTACAGTACTTTCCTCCACTACATGTTCCAGCCATGTAATGCGAGAGCTTAACATGGAGACTGCAGTTACGCATAAGACCTGTGGTGGCAGTAGTGAGCATAAATGATCAACTTGCATCTAGTCTCTTTAAAGGAATAGGCCACCGTTTTTACATACTGAGATATGTTCTTACCTAACCTTAGACGAGTTAATATATCCCCGTCTGGTCTTTGTCCGTGCGCTCTGTCACGCAAACGGAGCACATACGCAGCCTCTCCCACATGTCATATGGCTCCAAAAGAGCTCACGATAGAAGCTACCAAGCTCTTCCACGTGTTCCCTATTTAAATAAAGTTACGTGAAGTGTTTTCATGCGAAGTATATTTACACAGAAATGTAACATGTCGATTTTATAAGCAGATAAAAAGGGGGACTATATTGTGAGGCGTAATGATACGAGGAGCAAAACGTCCGCGCAGTAACTCCTAAAGGTTATTGACGGAAGTGAGCGGGGGAAGTCTTTCTTCCGCTTTCATATCTCAGTATGTAAAAACGGTGGCCTATTCCTTTAAAGAGTAACTAAACACCGAACCTTTTTTTTTTTGCTGACATACAGTGTAAATGGGTGTGGAATAGAGTTATGTGAGTTATGTTTTAGCAAAGATTGTGTCTAATTTGTCATATGCACTTTAAAGGTGCACTATGTAACTGATTATGGGGGACAGAGTGAATAGCCTGTTTGTGTGAGTGACCCTGTAGTGACCCAGCGGCTGCATGGGGAACATGGCGCCTTTTTGTCCCAGTTGTTTCTGCTAAGGTTTCAGGTACATTTTTAACTGCCTATTAAGGAAGCGTTTGTGAAGGCTCTCATTCGTCCAGGAAGTATTTATCATGTCGTTCCATTTAGGAAAGGAAATGGTCCTCTTACATTTGTGGGTCAAAAGACAGTTATGTGCTGCGTATTGTGTACAGATCACAAACCCGGAGGTAGCGCTGATGCGTTAGCAGGATCCGTGTTGTTTATTTCACGGCTAAAGAGCAGCTACAAAACGGCCTTGATAACCTGGTATGATCTCAGCTGTGAGTGACATCATGTGTGTCCAGCGTGATGTCAGCGCGAGGGGCCTCAGCTGAGGAGAGCGCATTGAGGGGGGACGAGGACCCTATGGAGAACAGGCACACCCCCTCAGCACCATGCTGCGTCATCCACTGTCTGCTCCCAGTGTGTTAAGTCGAGTGCCGACACACTTCTCACACTCACCACGGCGGGGGGAGGGGCCGGGGGTCTGTCCATCTGAGGAAATAAGAAACTAATACTATGGATACTGGGAAAAGTTATCCAATCACTTTTATTTAAATCCCCCAATCTTTGTTACATAATCAGAAGACAGACAAAAAAACACATCAGAACACCTTTTGTTGGAATGATACTTGCTTCAAAAAGCAGTTCCTCTTCTTGGAGACACAGAGGACTTGGTCTTTTTGATACATGTTTCATCCTCCATCTCTGAAGGTGGATGGACCACAGTGTCGTCATCTTCATCCAGCTCTGAAGCTATTTCCTCCTTCAAAATGACAAAATAAACACCTAAAGGAACAGGCCACCGTTGCTGCGTACCTGTCTGGTGTTTGTGCGTGCCCGCAAAGACCAGACAGGTACGCATCAACTCGTCTAAGCTCAGGTAAGAACAGATCTCAGTAAGGAAAAACTGTGGATACTTTCACTCGTACATGGTTACTGCGAGTACAAGTACTAATACTCCTCTTTGATAATGCAGGATTTCCTCGACTCCATAATCCCAACATCAGGGGCCCACCTCCGTGTCATAATGTTTGTGCCTGTCCCGGGGCCATTACCAGGTCATCCCATTGTCACCGTGCCCTGTCCACTTCCAGGAGACATCCATCACACAGGGACCCCCCTCCCCTTTAGCTCATTCTGCCTAACCCCAGGGGAGGGGCCTAATGAGGGCCCATAGCTCCACCCGTCTGGGCCGTCTGGTGATGGGCCGCACCTGCACCCCTCTCACCGCGGGACCCCAGCCAAGGCTTTTCCTTCTGTGATTACGTTTGGGCGGCTTTAAAGACTGTGATATCAGTAAAGACAAAGCATTTCAAACAGAAATGTCGCTGTTATTAAGGCCTTAAAGGGGAGGTTTTATGCTTTTTACCAAAAAGCTGGTTCCCCACGCTTATTCATTCACAAATACTAACCAGTTTGGTATCCACGTGTAGCACGAAAGGTTGTGACAAAGTGGAGCAAAGGGAGGGGAGTGGGTGGGGCTTAGGGGGAGATCGCTTGGTTTCAGTGTAAAGCGGTGATGAAGATGGGTTTGCATTATGAAGCATTGCTTTTGCTGCTGCCGACAAAAGTTCATCAAATCTCAGCCAAACCTGCAGTAGGTTGTAGTAGTAGTAGATCACTAGGGCTGGTTTTCAATACCGATGCCATTGACACATTGACACATTGACACATTTACAATATCGGGTTTCTCCAATGTAAAGAAATGTGTGAAAGATTGGGAATACTTCAGGGAAAATTGGGCAAAATGAGGGGAGAAAATTAGGAAAATGAAAAATTGGGGAAAAATTGAAGAAAAATGGGAGCCGCTCATCCTGCGAGTAGGACATGGGATGGATCTGTTGGTTTGATGACAATCTCCTCAAATATCTTCTGTCATGAGGCTATTCTTTCACTCTTTTACTTCTTTTAAAGAAGTCAAATGAACCTGGGTGACCTCAGTGTTGTGAATAGAGAGCAGGCCGTGGTCATGCACATGTCATGGTCATCACACCCCCGCACAAAGCGCTCCACCTCTGACGTGCACACTGATGTATCCATGTGTCCGGGACTCCCAGGGTGCCGGTGTTCAAATATATTTTGATGTAATTCCTGCTGGGAACAGTTGCTTTTCAGTGACTTTTAAGGTCTAACTGTGACACTGCGCTCTCCTCTCCTCAGACCTGACCCTGAACGCTCCGCAGAGTGGCTTTAAGAAACCAAACATGTCCTGAATTTGACCATAACATCCTCCTCCCCCTGTGTGCGGGGGCTGTATGGGTATGAATATCAAGCACATGCACACATATATGAATTGTAAATGAGGCGTGCCGGGACGTCCCGCCCTGTCAGGCCGTGTCCAGTGTGATGTTTCAAGGGCTAATTTAAACAAATGCACCACAGATGGGACACTGCGGCTTTAAAGGGAGGCAGCAGAGCTCTGTGCTGGGCTCTGGGAGTTTACACACAAATATGAATATGATACACCATGTAGCACCATGTAACACCGTGTAACACTATGTAGCACTGTGTACCACAGTATAACACCATGTAACACCATGTAACACCGTGTAACACTATGTAGCACTGTGTACCACAGTATAACACCATGTAACACCATGTACCACAATATAACACCATGTAACACCATGTAGCACCATGTAACACCGTGTAACACTATGTAGCACTGTGTACCACAGTATAACACAATGTAACACCATGTAACACCGTGTAACACTATGTAGCACTGTGTACCACAGTATAACACCATGTAACACCATGTACCACAATATAACACCATGTAACACCATGTAGCACCATGTAACACCGTGTAACACTATGTAGCACTGTGTACCACAGTATAACACCATGTAACACCATGTACCACAATATAACACCATGTACCACAATATAACACCATGTAACACCGTGTAACACCATGTACTACCATGTAACGCAATATAACACTATGTATCACCATGTACCATGTAACAACATGTACTACCATGTAACACAGTGTAACACCTTGTAACACTATGTAACACCGTGCAACACCACGTAGCACCATGTAACACCGTGTAACACTATGTAGCACTGTGTACCACAGTATAACACCATGTAACACCATGTACCACAATATAACACCATGTACCACAAAATAACACCATGTAACACTGTGTAACACCATGTAACACCATGTACTACCATGTAACGCAATATAACACTATGTATCACCATGTACCATGTAACAACATGTACTACCATGTAACACAATGTCCGACTACGTAACACCATGTAACACAGTGTAACATGTGGTCATACCGCCTTTGCTATGCCCAATCCCGTCAGACCTTGGAAGCTAAGCAGGGAAGGGCCTGGTCGGGACTTGGATGGGAGACCGTTTGGGAACACCAGGAAGCCTAGCGAATGTAGTGAGTGTGTGAGTGGTTGGTGGTGGTCGGAGGGGCCGATGGCGCAGACTGGTTGCCTCGCTTCCGTCAGTCTACCCCAGGGCAGCTGTGGCTACAATAGTAGCTTACCACCACCGAGTATGGAGTGAATGAATAATGCAATGTAAAGCGTCTTTGAGTGTCCAGAAAAGAGCTATATAAAACCAATGCATTATTAACACCTTGTAACACCATGTAGCACCATGTAACACCGTGTAACACTGTGTAAAGATACCTCACAGCATACAGCTCAGGGATGAAGTGGAGTGTGGATCAGACTCATAGTCTGATCCACACTAAAGGCATCTTTAAACTTCTGTTGAAGTTTTCTTGAGTTTTCTATTACTTCAAGTTTGAATATGGAATATGGAAATATTCTGTAAAATATTTTCAGGGACCAAAACAGATTTATAAATAGAGCTTTAAAAGTTTGTGTTTATTTGGGAAGCGTTTCTGTTTCTGTGTCCATTTCCCCGGCACACACTGTCCGAGATGACGATTGAAGTTTAACTACAGAGTACAGACGATGACTCAAGAACCTTCATCGAGGATGGAAGACTCCTGTACGACTGAGAGTTTACACAGACCCATTGTTGGTGCGTCAGACAGGCATATGGCAGCCTCCAGCGGCAGCCACAGCCCTGCTGAAGATACAGAGGCTTTTAGTGCATCGTTTGCTCTTTTATATGGAAAAGCAGGTACAGTAAGTACAGAAAGGACATACTTCTTCAAAGCATATTGATCTGGGTAAATGTGGTGCAGGAGCAACACAAAGCAGAGACAAACGACAAAGCCGTTGAATTACAATGTTCCACGTAAATCTGTGGAGCAAAGTTTATTCAGTGAACAATAATGCATGAGAGGATTGTGTAGATTGGACTTTGTCTTTGAGAGAGGTTTGAACACCTGAATGATCCTGGAGCTCTGTTGTCGGGGCTTCGTGCCCCTGGTAGGGTCTCCCATGGCAAACGGGTCAGACAAAGAGCGGTTCAGAAGCCCCTTATGAGAGGCCAACAGGCCCGGTCAGAATCTTGAGGGCGTCCTTCTGTGGACCCACCACCTGCAGGAGGAGCCATAGGGGCTGGTGCAGTGTGATTTGGGCAGCTCCAACGACCCGGAAACGGAAAAGTGGAAGGAAATGGATGGATGGAGTCATTTTGCCTGCAGTCAGCAGCGTACCATCAGATTACCGTGACTGTCTTAAACTGATCTGTCTTTGTTCCGCTGTGCTGTAGTCACTTCCACGTCTCGTTTGGTTCTGTCTCCATCTTTGCCTCTAAAGAAGTGATTTACGGAATCACAAAACGCGTGAAATCCGGACTCTTTAATTGCCTTGATATTGAGTCCTCGTCTGCCCTGGCACACCCCTGTAGTTACCCTTCCCCTCTGGATCAATAGCCCCTGGCCTTGGTCACACCCCCCTGCTCTCTGCGCTCTCTCCCCAGGGACGCGAGCTGGAGTGTGGGCAAAGTCAGGACAAAACACAGGCTTCAAAGAGAGCAGCCGATCTTCCTAATCCACCCCACAATCCTGGCTGCGTCATGTGGCACCTCTGATCTTCACAGCCAGAGCGCCGTCACCTCGTGGAACGCTGACGGGATTTTCTCTGTTGTTATTTCACTTCATCCAAGCAGTTTGAAATCCTGTGGCTGTTTCTTCTTTCATCAACACGACGCTCTCCCATCTATTTTTTCTGGAATTGATTGTGTGATAGATCGAATCTGAACCTGCTTGTGTGTGAGTGCAGTCTAACTGTGCTCAGGTCCAGCTTGGTTCTGGACTTTGGCGCTGGGAGGAGGTGGGCCAGAGCGCGGCACAGTTGCTGATGCATGTGCACACGGATAAGGAGCTGTTTTTGTCACGGTAACAAAGTCAGAACAGGCTGCATTTAGGTCTACAACGTGTGTCCTCCTCATGAATGAAGAGAGCATCAGCGGCAGTCGTCATAATAAACCTTGTGTTTCCGTTTTGCATTGCTGCTTCTCACGTTCAGAGCGTTTCACAAACAGGGCACAAAGCAAACTCTCAGCCGCTCCAAGAATCCGGCCACTGTAGCAACTGTTCCAATAAGCTACAATGTCCTCGCAACTACTGTAGAACCATGCAACTTCTCCACAGCCAAAGTGACAGTTTCTGATCAAGTGAATCCTTTTTATTTGTTCAATTTGCACATTCGAGTGATGTCCAGTGCTGGTTCAGCCTGATTCGAGGTCTCAGCGAGGGCTGCCGCCTCACACTCATCTCAGACCGGACTCTGCGGCGAGCGGCCCGTGGTCCTTACGCAGAGCGAGACGTGCCTGTGAATGTGTGACTTTTACAAAGATAAGTTGGTCATTAATAATCTCTCCCAGTGTCCTGTACTTATACAGCATGTCAGAATAGAAACAGTTACAACACTAGATTCGATGTATGATGACTTTGTTCTCTTTATCTCTGTGTAGGCGACTCACACAACACGGAGCAAAAACTGCTTTTGTTTTTTTAATTTTGTCCAGATTGTTTCGACTAATAAGGACAATGCCTCTGTCTGTCGTTGATGACCTTCAGGAATGAACTTTATGTCTCAGATTCTCCTCTGTGAGAGCGGACCTCACATCATCAGGGTGATCCTCCTGCCGTTCATTTGGCTTCAGTAAAACCGTCAATGAAGTGATGATGATTGATGGATGATTGATGGATGATGGATGATGATGATGGATGATGATGATGATGATGATGATGATGATGATGATGGCTTACACTTGTATTGCACTTTACAAGCCTGTATTACCAAGTTTCTCAAAGTGCTACACTGTCGTCATTATTCATTCACTCCATACTCGGTGGTGGTACTGCTAGCCACAGCTGCCTTGGGGTAGACTGACGTAAGTGAGGAAACCAGTCCGCGCCATCGGCCCCTCCAACCACACTTACTACAGTCACCCAGGCTTCCTGGTGTTACCAAACGGTCTCCATCCAAGTACTGACCAGGCTGCCCGATCCCGTTAGACCTTGGGCGGTGTGGCCAAGTGAAGTGAGTGACGAGGCAAAAGATGGTAGATGTTCTGCTCTTGTGGAACAAAGACTTGGCATCTAGGGTCTTGTCTGGTTTTATGCTCAGGGAGACTCCACAGACTGGAGCTCACTCAGCCATGAGGGCATTCATTCGTCTGTATTAACACATTTTTTATTGTCTTTCATTTTACTCAACATTGTGGTCAAGTGTGTCACCTCTAAATGTGCAGTAGTCGACTGGTCCAGATGCTTAGAATACCCATAGGAACAAGGCAAGATCTGTAAAAGTACATTTTGTGGCCCACCCTACTGTTCAGAGATGGGTTATGGAGTGTGAAAACATGGAGGACAGTTCTGTGTTCCCTCTGTCCTTTTGTATTATTCATAGACAGCCTATCCAAACATATTTATAGAGCCGCTCTGGGATTAGGGAACGCAAACAGATGGAAGGTCAGTAAAGATGAACTAAATATTGGCCAATATTATTTCCCAAAGGAGACATTAGCTGCGAGGCAATAAGGCAGCGCGAACACCACTGGCAATTACAGACAGTGACCACGTGAAGCTTTATGACGCTGTCACGGTATATGTGGATAATACAACCTCTTTGACGTGACATTGTGATAGTCGTCATTTGGATCCACCCCTCTTACTAAATAAAACATCTAAACAGAATAAAGTGAGCACAGTACAGATGGCATCTTTGGGAACGTCCATAAAAGATCACGTGCTAGAGGGAACCATAATGCTGCTGTTAGCTTCATGCTACTGCTAACTGCTAGCTTCCAGTGCTGGTTTTTCATTTCCGGCGGACTGTGGAAACATCCCAAATGAGCTGATTTTGACTGGACTTTATCTGTGTGTGATACATGTGCTTATGCTTCAGTTAGCGTATGTAGGAAGTGTCTGCGGGCGCCGCCATCTTGTGTTCATGGTCAGACAACAGGTCTAAATTTAATTCATATAAAGATATTTATGTAACATGTAACATTATGTCGAGACGCTGCAGGTGAACAGGGAAACTTTATAAATATCAATTTGAAACTTTTGTTGTAGATTAAGTACATGAATATGAGGATGTCATGTTTTCAGAGAAACACTGAATCAGTGAAAAATTAAACATGTTACTGTGAAGATTAGTTTTTTACTTTTTTTGTTTCCAGGTAAAGGTTTATATGTTTAGAGTCCAAACTGGCCCAAAACCTGACAATAAAAGAACAGTCTTGTCTGTAGTGTCTCTCCTTAAACATATTGTTCAGCTTCATTTCTTGTTCATCGATTAGTTGTTTCAGCCCTCATACGGAAACAGCACTTCTACTATAGTTCTACGTTTTATGTTGTAAAATGTAAAATATTTACTAATGAGCTTGAGTGAATGGAAGACTTTGATGCACCGAAGCAACTAACTAGTATACTACTATCTTACCAATCATGGATTCATCGCTCAACTGTCAAAGACACATAAACATGTATTTTTCCAAACTTTCCCCCACATAAAGATGAAGCGGCTTCACTTGTGCCGATGGAGTCGATTTAAAGTCGATGTTTGTGTGAGGACTTGGTCTGCTCAGAGCTGCACATGAACGGCTCTGACTGGGACTATCCAGAGAGAGTCCTTTTATGTTTATTTCCAAACTCATTTCAACTATTGGATTTGGCAACAATATGAGCTCATTCTGTTTCCTGATTGGACCATTTCCAGAGACCCAGACATAATAATTACAAACTTTACAACAAACAAACTCTATAAACCCTAACTTCTGGACGACTTCATAAACAAAGTCATGTATAAACTGTATATAAGATAAGATAAGATAAGATAAGATAAGATAAGATAAGATAAGATAAGATAAGATAAGATAAGATAAGATAAGATAAGATAAGATAAGATAAGATAAGATAAGATAAGATAAGATAAGATAAGATAAGATAAGATAAGATAAGATAAGATAAGATAATCCTTTATTGATCTCACAAAGGAGAAATTCACTTGTTACAGTCGGCGTTCAAGAAGATCACTCAGAGTTAATAAAGTGCTGCTGATACAGAGATTATTGCACATGTTACTTTACAGTCTTATTGTACAGTCTGACACTGCACTGAGGGTGTCTCAGTCTGCCACTGAGAGAGCTGCTCAGCTCTTCTACAGTCCCGTGCAGTGGGTGGGAGGTGTTGTCCATGATAGAGGTGAGCTTGGCTAACACCCTCCTGGTGTTTATAAACAAAATTTACAATCAAAGTCATTTATTAACTGTATATAAACGACTTTGTTTATAAACAAAGTTCATAATCAAAGTTATTGATGACTCAAGAACCTTTAATGACATTAAATTGTCATTTTTGCTCTTTTTGACCCTGCCGTAACTTAGCTTTCAAATAAGGCACTGCACTATCCTATAGGTTGCAAACAAAAACGCAAAAAGGTTAAGGAAAAAAGTGACTAAAAATATGAAAATGCAACAAAATTGTGACAAAAAACGTGCTGGAAAAGCAACAGAAACACGACTAAAAAGTGATGAAAACGTTATGCAAAAGCATGAAAAACGTGAAATAAATGCACCGACAACGTGACAAAAAGGCTCAGCTCAGTTTTGTCGGTCTTAGCTTTCAAATGAGGAGTCACAATAGCCTATAGGCGTGAGCTCCGGTCAGGAAGCTTTTAGATTTGGGTTTTGTAAGGACAACTGGAGAAAATGCGCTCGCTTAAGGTGAGGGTTAAGAGATTTCTAAAATAGTGGTCAACTATTTCAACAATCACTGAGTTGTGGATGAATCGATTATTTCAGCCTGAACTATACAATCCATTCATTGTTTCTCTCTTGATCTTTGAAATCATGAGCATGTTAAAGCAAAGGAACATCCATGTGTGGGTTGGAGCTCTCACAGTGAGCTGCTGCTGCTCGGACACAGGAGAATGTGATTCCAGTCCATTATGAGAGCAGGGCCTCTCTAACTCAGGACCACTGGGTACTGGAGCCTTCTGACGCAACATCTTCAACAAGTCGTCTTCTGTACTCTGTAGTTGAAGCGTCCAATGTTTCACCTCTCATCCAAAAGCCTTCGTCAGCGACACTTAAGTTCCGGTTCAGCCCCTAGCCCAGGTAAGCTGGAACTTTAGTACAGCTGAGAGCCTACACAGACTTCTTACGGAACAGCTTGACACTTGCCTCGGGCTGGGAGGTTCATGGAAATGTGACCGTGCTGCCCATCGTGCTGCAGTGCTCTGGTCTGCTCTTCCTGGGTTATATTCACTTTGTTTGTATGCTGTGTCCTCTGCATTTGACCCGTCCTTCGATGCCGGCGATGGGAGTGCTGCACTCGGGGACCATGATGTGGAGCCGCCTATTGTACATGTTTTTAGTGGTAGGGGAAACCGGAGTACCCGGAAAAAACCAACACAGACACGGGGAGAACATGCAAACTCCACACAGAAAGGCCCTGTCCAGGTGGAAATTGAACCACAGGGCTACCGTGCCGCCACAATGACATTTGATCATTTTGACTGGTCTGAGACATTCTGGCTCCTTCTTTTGCAGCAATAACTGCTTTTCTGTAGTTGCAGATTAGACACAACGATCAGGATGAATCTTGGACCATTCCTCTTTACAAAACTGCTGCAGTTTAGCGAAGATTCCCGGGTTCACTTACTTTCCCCTCCCTGTCCTGTGAATGTCTACATGTTATGGTCAATAAAAATATATAACATGTAATTGTTTGGGTGGTATTAGCTTCAGCAGACACTGTTTACTCATTATTATGATTTTGATGAAGATTAGATGACATTTTATGACCAGTTAAGGCAGAAATGTGAGAAATTCCAAAGTATTCACATAAATTTTCCTCCCACTGTCCATATCCCCCTGTGATAACTCTGGGGTAGGTACAGTTTATGAAACCTGCCTTTCCCGCCTTTATGTCCTTTTTTGAATCTTGTGCAGCATCATGGATAATCTGTTGAATCCTGAGCATAAGAGATCAATCAATATGTTATGTCTATGGTTATATTGCCTCAAAGTTTTTGTTTTATTCATTGTCACTTCTATTTACGGTGGCTTGCTTCCTGTTCTTCTTTGATTGGACATTTTCCTCGACTCTTTGTGCCCCTTGACTGTTGTGTAAAGCGTGTGTGTATCAGTGCAGACAGTGAGTCTCCTCTGCCCAGCGTCAGGAGGCTAAGTGCTGTTAAACGCCGCGCACTCGCAGCGGATCAGATGAAACCTTCCGGGTGTGTGTCTCCGCGGCGGCCGGGTGGGTGGGTATCGATGCGGGCTAGGGTTGCTGAAACGTGAGCCGATGAGGACAGAGGGAGCGTCCTGTCCCCGCGGTGTCCCAGGACTGTCCCCTGGGTCGCGCAGGGTAAAGCGGCGGAGGGGCTTAAGGTGTCCAAGCCATGAGCTCATTGTCAGAACCAGATCGTTCCTTTCCTTAACCTCTTAACCCCCGCCTGAACAGAGCCTTAACAGAACCGTTTTACCCAAATCTAGAAGCTTCTCGACTGGAGCTTACAGCCTATAAGCCAGAGTAATGCCTCATTTGAAAGCTAAGGCCAACAAAATTGATCTAAGACTTTCCTTGTGTCCTTGGTGCTTTTTCATCACTTTTGTCGCCTGTTTTATTGCATCTTTGTCACTTCACAGCAAACATTCATTTCCAAAAATAAAAGTTTGCATTTGATCCTTTATTTGGTCAGATGCTCAGCTTTTAAGTAATCCTGTCCTGCCAGTATTCAGATATAGATATACAGTGCCTCTCGAAAGTATTCATACACCTTGAACTTTTGCACACTTTGTCATGTTTACAACCCTAAACATAAAGATTTTATTTTGATTTTTTTTTTACTGAACATTCCCACACAAGTAACAGACAACTGTGAAGTGAAAGCGAAATGATACATGATTCTGTTATTTTTCATAAAATAGAAAAGTGAAAAGTGGGGCTTGCATAAGTATTCATACAGCATTTTCTGAGTGCATTAAATTGCCTTTATAACATTCCTAATGACTCCAGAATGTTCACACCTTGGCCTAACCATTAAATAGAGGCACCTGTGTGTAATCTACTCTCAGTATAATTTCAGCTGTTCTGTGAGGGCCTCAGAGCTGTGGTCGGAGTGTATTGGTCACTAAACAGCATCATGAAGGTCAAGGAGCACCAGAGAGGTCAGGGATAAAGCTGTGGAGAAGTTTAAAGCAGCGTTAAGTTATACAAAGATTTCCCAAGATTTAAACATCTCCCGGAGCAACTGTTCAATCCATCATTCAGAAATGGAAAGAGTAAAGCACCACTGCAGACTTACCAAGACACGGCCGTCCACCTAAAGTAACAGACCCAACAAGGAGAGCACTGGTAAGAAATGCAACCAAGTGCCCCAAGATAACTCTGGAGGAGCTGTGAAGTCCTGCCGCTGAGCTGGGGGAATCTGTACATGGGACAACTATAAGTCGTATCTACACAAATCTGGCCTTCATGGACGAGTGGAAGAAGAAAGCCATTATTGAAAGGAGGCCATAAGAAATCCCGTTTGAAGTTTGCTAGAAGTCATATGGAGGACACAGCTCCATGTGGAAGAAGGAGCTTTGGTCAGATGAGAGAAAAATGTAACTTTTGGCCCCAGGGCAGAGATTCACCTTCCAGCAGGGAGCCTAAACACAAAGCTAAATCTACAATGGAATGAATAAAAAAAATAAAAAAAAAATAAACATATTAATGTGTTAGAATGGCCCAGTCAAAGTCCTGACCTAAGTCCTATTAAAAAAAACTGTGGAAAGACCTGAAAACTGCTGTTCTCAAACACTCTCCTCTCTCCTCTTTTTTTGAGTTGTCTTTGTCCGAAGGCCTTAAGAACAAATGTGTGTCTAAGAATGTGATGATTGAGGCCCATTGTTCTTCATTTCAGAGGTAATGTGATCCATTTTTTTAAATCGCTGCTCTCTAAATCAGTGGTTCCAACCTTTTTGTCCCACCTACCCCATGAGGCAATCGTTTACTCCCAGTACCCCCTAATTCCAGAATCTTGGCAGGAGTGTTACGTTCAACATAGAGCCAGAACGCCCTCAAAGTCAAACCGACTAAAAAACTAAATGAAAACTAACTTTTTTTTTAACTAATATTGAAATTCTACTCATTCACACTCACACTCTCCTTTTTTAATCTGAGGTCAGTCCCTGTACCCTGGTTGCTTTAAATGATTTACATGAAACAGCAGAAATGTGATATATATGGAATAATGATAAAACATTATAGTGAATGAGAAGGATTTTCCCGCCGCCCGGGTCAGTGCTGTCAGAGCCTGGTTAAAGCAGAGACCACATCAGCCCCATTGTCTCCGGAGTGATGCCCCCGCCGTGAGCAGGGGGCCGCGGGTCAGGTGTACGGCAGGTGTGCGGCAGATGTCCCCGGTCTCCGGGCGCTCCTCGGGGGCCCCGCGCAGTCATTTATCTCTAAACGAGTCCCATCTGCCCCCAATGCCGTCAGAGAGATGAGAGGAGGGAGAGAGGGAGGAGAGCGCAGCAAGACGCCCGGGTTTAACTCGGAAACCACAGGAGATCCTTCGTAACGTCTTAGAGGGATCCACTCGCCCAAACACACGGCTGAACACACGGCTAAACACACGCAAGCACACGCCCAAACACTTTATAGTCACTCTCCAGATAGATAGATAGATAGACTTGTTTTTTTAAAAGTCACAAAATAAAAATAAAAAAAATCATGAACTACAGAAGCTTCAAATACTTTCTCAACACTATGATTGTTCCACATCTTCTGTATGGCATGTGGAGCTGGTCCCAGGCATTTATCAAAACCCTTTAGAATAAAAGAGCCTTAAATATTTATTTTTTATTGATTTATTGATTTATTTATTTGATAGGGACAATGCATATTGATGAACAGTTGCACATGAGCACTGTAAATATGCCAGATTATAGCAGGGATGCTAGTTTCCATCTGTAGTCCCTAGGCAGGCAGCACATACACAATTTACAAATTACAATTAACATAATGTGACAACAATAAATGCAGTAACAATTAAAAGTGTTCACATGCCTGGTTTTCCTTTAGCCACAGTTTAAAACATGCTTTAAAAGTGGCCAGAGTTGGAGTCTCTCTGACTGATAAAGGGAGACTATTCCAGTACTTGGTGCCTTTTACAGAGAGCACAGTCTGTCCAAAGGAGGTTCTCCTGTGTGGAACCTCACAGTCTCCTCGAGCTGATGCCCTGGTGCCCATGATCCCACTAACAGACTTTGGCTTAATGAAATCCTGCAATGGAGGTGGAGCAAGTCCATGCAGTACTTTATATACAAGGCAACCATATTTAGTTGAAAGGAGAACGGTTTCTTGTCCAAGATTTTTATGGCTTTTTTAAAAAGAGACTCTATTGGTTTGAGTGTTGTACCAGCAGCAGTGACCATGTGGTTATACAAGACTCTACATGAGACAGAGTGTAAAAACATTCGGGCCGCATACAGAGACATAAAGGGTCTTACCTGTCTAAAATTTGCTACTTTGAAATTAACAGTTTTAGTGAGTCGTTTAACATGTTTATTTCATATTCATGATAAAAAGCCTCGTCAGGTCCATCACTGTCACATTTCTGTTCTGTGTAAAATAATCCGTAACGAGATGTTTCCCCTCTTGGTTGTGTGTTCAGGACCATGATGCCCAAAGCGTTGGAGGGGCAGGTCGTCATGGAGAAGACGCCGCGGTACTTCGTTACCATGGATACACCGGAGCGAGTCCACGCCATGTCTGGGCAGGTGAAGCTGATCGTGGTGGTGAGGGACCCGGTGACCAGGGCCATCTCGGACTACACCCAGATCATCTCCAAAACCCCGGACATCCCTGCCTTTGAGAGCCTGGCCTTCAAGAACCAGAGCACAGGTGGGAGGAGCTTCTTCCTTCATTAAAAACCTGGATTTAGCATTGTTGCAATTGCATTATGGTTGAGTAATGCTAAGAATGTTTGTTTATAAAGTCCTAGGACTCATTCTGATCATGTAAGTGCTCAAATTGCTAAATTGCTAAGTATATGTTAGCATCATGTTGACAATAATCATGATGTATGAGTGTGGACGACAGCATTAGCCAATCAGAGAAACACATGGCTTGTTTGTATCAAAACAAACTGTCACTCTCTCCTCACTGCAATCTTACAGTTTGTTACTTTAAAAGGATAATGAACTTTATTTCAATGTAATGTTGAAAGGCTCTTAAGGTGGAATGGGCTTCTTATTGTAAAATGATCAATCCTCTTTTAGGCTATGAACTGTCATAATTCACAGCTTCAGAAAGGTCAGAACTATGTCCAATTAAACATGTAGGACTGAGTATAATGAACAGTCATTTGGATTTGGTTGGTCTTTATAGCAGAGGGCATGAGTTACTGAAAGTTAGCTAACTTTGCTTTTAGCATAGATAGAAGAGATAACCGGTGTTGCATTCAGTCTCATTCATTAGTAATGATCCCGAGTGGTCTGTGAAACTAACATGGCTGCACAATCTCCTCTTACGAAGCCTGCTCCTTAGGGGAAAATTCATGCACTAGATGCTCTAGTAGTGCACCATTATCTAGTGATTAAGAGTTACCGGCGAGGATGGACACTTGGACATAGCCTCTTCATCTACTTGGTGGAATCACTGCTTCAGCTTCAGATAATAATCTACTGTTTCACTTGCAGGTGAGATTGACTCCCAGTGGAGCCCCTTGTGGATCGGCCTGTACGCCCTGCACCTCCAGCGCTGGTTGGACTGGTTCCCCCTGTCCCAAATCCACCTGGTGAGCGGGGAGCGTTTGATCAGCGACCCCGCGGGGGAGCTGGGCAGAGTGCAGGACTTCCTTGGGCTCCAGCGCATCGTCACAGACAAGCACTTCTACTTCAACAAGACCAAAGGCTTCCCCTGCCTGAAGAAGCCGGAGGGCAGCAGCAAACCACACTGCCTGGGCAAGACTAAAGGGCGCCCCCACGCACCCATCGACCCGGAGGTGCTGCAGAAGCTGAGGGACTTCTACAGGCCTCATAATGAACGCTTCTACCAGCTCACCGGGCAGGACTTTGGCTGGCAGTGACAAAGATGGACTTTAGCCAATCAAAAGCACGGAGCTGGAAGGTCAATCCAAGCAAAGCCAACTGTGAGAGTGATGGACTTCTTACAGGCCTTCAATGAAAACCTCCTCCAATTCACGGACTTCGGCTGGAAGCAAAAAAAAAAAATTGAGGCCAAAAGTCCAATCTAATCATAACCTAGATCCAACAAGTCTATGGCTATAGTGAATCATTCTACCAGCTCACCGGGCACGGCACAGTTTTTGGTCAATAAAAACTGTGCAAGAGCAATCCAACTGTAACCAGTCGTTAGAAGCCTGTTTGCAAGGAGCGAGAATACAAACACTACAATATGATCAGAATAAATTCGTAGTGATTGTACTTTGTCAAAAAGATGGAGGAACTTATTTTGTTTTGTTCTGTCCAAGCTGAAAATGGTTCTACAAACTTTGTTCTACAGACCCTCCAACAAAAGGCTCTACCAGCTCTCTGGGTGGGGCCTTGGCTGGCTTTGACAGACATGGATTGGTCAATCAAGAAATAGGGTCTGGGGAAATCCAATCCAGTCGTAACGAAGCTACACCAACTCTGCGACCAACGCGCTTCCACAGACCCACCACAAGCGGACAGGTCTTTGGCTGGTCAAGCACGAACCAGATCAAAAATATAGTCCAGAGAATCCAGTCCAAATACAACTTGGCTCTACCAACTTGGATGCTTCTACCAGTTCACCGGGAAGAACATTGGTGGAACATTGATGTCAATCGAGCAGTTATTTATATGAAAAAGCTTGGCACACATTTTTGACTAGAAGCCTATTTGTTTGCAAGGAGTTGGAATATACTCAGGAAAAATGAACAGCGATTGTCAGATGTCTATGTTTGGATGAACTGTCCAAACAGGCCCCACAACGAAAGGCTGTACCAGCTCACTGGCAGGCAATGGCAAAGTAAATTTTTTGGTCAATCAAGAAATATGGTCCAGGAAATCCAACCCAAATGTAACCTGGGTCACCATTTGTTTGGTTTGCAAGGAGCTAGAACAGAGTCAAGTTGTCAGGCAGAGCATGGGGGCACAATGTTTGATCAGCTGAACAAAAAGAAAATCCACAACTTGTTCGAGAACAGTTAAACAAACGTTGTTGCAGAGGGACTACAACAGACAACATGAGAAAAGGTCCCAGGAGAATCAAAGAAAGGAAAAAGGATGTACAAGTGATGGCACATTTTTTGGAAATAATCCAAATTATGGCTCCAGGGACCGCGACACTCCACAGAATGGGAGGTTTCGTCAGCCAGACGCAAAAAAAAAATAATACAAATGCATAAAAGACTGATTATTTATTTAATTTATATGGTATGAATGGAAGAAAAGGTGTGCGAAGGGTGTGACTTTTTTTGGTCTGTTGAAAAAGCGTGACACGGGAAATCAAATGTAGCCTGTTACGTGTTTTTAGTGGTGACATATGCAAAAATTAAGCTTTTAGCCACGTTACAGCGTTCTCAAACCGGGACTTGTTTTGAGTAATCCTGTTTACTTTGGTCGATTCTTCTTCATCTTCAGCAGCGTTCTAGGTTTCGTGGCGTAACAGATTCTTCTTTGAACAGTATTTAAACCATCCTCTCGCCCGCCTGTGCTCGACCCGCCTTTATCACAGCACCACCGATGTGCTAGCATGCTGCTGGCTAATAATGGTGGCTTGTATTTAGTGTTTACTATGGTTAATTCCCACTGTCTCCAGCAGAGAGCAGTCCAAACATCACACAAGCCCTGACTCATCAAGTGTGTCTTCCATGTACTCCTTTCCGTTACGTATTAACAATGCGAACAAATGTATGAATGTGTGAATGCCTTTAAAGGCGACACACGGCCGGTGAAAACAGTGGTTTCCATAGTTGTTAGTTTTCATGTCAGAGTATTTAAAAGACAAGTAGCTACAACATCGCTCTCGTATTCATTCATAAATGTTGACTTATTTTATCTCCACGTGTCCTGAAGGTTTCCGGAGATGACGTCGCAATCCAAATATGGTCATTTCCTTTCTGGGAGCCACCAGTACAAAAGACCGGAGTAATGTGGTTGCACAAAATGAGGTTTTTGCTCCACTCATGCACCGACCTCACCACTTTAGTCGCTCCTACAGACTTTTTCCCCCTTTTCACGGTCTCGGTTTTATGCCCAAATACAAAGAAAAAAACACTTCCTCAAACAGAGGAGAGAAAATTGGACAAAACGGTAAACTTTGGAGCGAAAAGAAACAATGCAGATAATGTGGTCAGCCAAAATGGCAACTGAATTTAGAACAGTGGTTCCCAAAGTGAGGTCCGGGCCCCCTGGGGGTCCTCAGAAGAACTATAGAGGGGCCCCCAAAGCTTGTTCACAGAACTACAATGAAAGCAGCTTTAAAGAGGCTTTGAGTAGAGTAGAATAGTATTACTCCGGGGCCCCATGACTTTGTGAATGCCTGTTTTAGCTCTTAAAGGAACAGGCCACCGTTTTTCCAGACTGAGACATGTTCTTACCTGAGCCTAGACGAGCTGATCCGTACCTGTCTGGCTTTGTGCCTGTTGAACAGCGTGGTCGCTTCCAACTTCACCCCGTTTGGAGCTATAGGAATACATTAGGAGAGGTCAAATGCTAACAACATCTTTGGTCGTTTTGCGTGACTGAGCGCACACACAAAGACCAGACAGGTACGCATCAACTCGTCTAAGCTCAGGTAAGAACATATCTCAGCATGGAAAAATGGTGGCCTGTTCCTTTAGCTTAAACAGTAAAATGGTTGAGCAGTGTCCACAAAAATTAGATTCAATGCCAATTTAATGCTTTTTAATGACATTTAAGGCCTGGATTTCGGCACTGTCAATTCCATGACTTGTAGGTGTGCAGAAACCCTGCTGCAGTCAGGCCTTTTCCGAAGTGTGGGCAGTGGGCGCTCGTTGGAAACCTTCCCAGTTCTGTGTCTGCAAACCCGGATCAATCTTTCAATGTTTAATGTGGGCAGGGGAAGTTTAAGAGCTCCTGAATAATGAATAGGCCCAAATGGATGGAAGATTGCGGCTAATCTCCTCACTGTCCGACACAATCTGCCCCTCGGTGTCCAACAAGCTTCTCCTGTGAGGCTAATGCCAGACACAGGAAACAATATAAACCTTTGGAGATCTCGCTTTCAAACTGTTGCATATTTCAAATGGTTTTAAGAAGAAAACATCTCACTGTGGAGCTGGTAGCAAGAGGTCAAAGGGGAAATGAGGATGAGTTATACATTGTTAGGGGTGAACAGGGTCGGCGTGTTATTGCACTAAGGTTGTAGACGTTTTCAGCCAGGGATGTTTTTTTGTAGCAGGTCTTAAGTTGATTTCACGGCGTTCAGGTGAAAAATTGCACTGTGTATTTAGAGATGATGCAAACATTAGGCTGATGTTGAAAACAATAAATGATTTTTATGAAAAGGACTGTTGTGGTTTATTATTTTGCACATCAGGGCGTGACATGAGGTTGAGGACTGGAACACAGTATGCTATCAGCATATATAAAGCCTAATCAATGAGAATGTCAGTCTGCTTTTTACTACAAAGCTGTAAAAGTCCAGGTATGAGTCCCAGGACAGGTCCAGTTTAGTCAAGTCATTATTTTTTAAAACACAATAATCTGCGGCATACCCATGAGCGTGATGGTGTCAAATGAAATACATTCAATTTTGATCTTAAAACGACGATGATTGGAAGACCTCGGTCTCAGATATGTTGGACCAAATGATGTGTATCAGAAATAAACACCTGCAATATTGTGCAATTTGAAGCTAAAATGACAGAGTACCATGATGTATTCCTTTGACAAGTAACTGTATTCTAAATACTCTCAAATGAAAGAGTAACTGTACCTGAATACAGTTACTTAAAGTAAGTATTCTAAATACATGTATTGAGTTATTCCACAACACTGGCTTTCAGGAGGAAACATAAGGAGAGTTCGGCCTCTACTGGGTAAACCTTATAACACGTTTATTCAGTTTACCACAAACACACACACACCTGGCTCCACCCATCATTTACATTATTTTTTACAAAAGGTCAAATTAATATGTCTGAGTTTCACCTGCAGTCTCCAACCATTGTATTATTATTATTTTTTGACTGACTTCTTTATTACAATGCATCTTGACCTGCAGTTGACAAATATTAAAACAAAAGACAAAAACACTGTGTTGTCTATTGGAGTGCTCCTTGTTAAATGCAGATGTATTTAGATATAGTTGAGGCGTCATATATGTGCCTAGTTGCCGTGTTAATTTTGATCTCGAGACCCAGTCAAAAAAAAGAATTCAAAAAAAGAATTTAAGACAAATTTAGTCGACTCTGCAGCCGCAATATTCATTATAATCATATTCAATCTTGTTCCTCTCCTTCGTGGAGCTGCTCCACATGAACATGAACTCAGAGCTGTTCCTTTGGCAGAGAAATGACCTGATCTGAGGCTCTTTCAGACTGACAATAGAAGTTTGGATGATTTTAGTCTCTCATCAACACTGATAGTTACATTTACACGGTTGGGGTTGTTACAGAGATATTTAAAGTGGGGGATTATGTCCTAGTGGAGCGAGCGCTGGAGCGATAGCGGATTGTCTGCAGTCTCCAACCATTGTGCAGCTGATGAAGAGCTCTGAGACGGGGGTGAGGAAAGGGTGGAGCACTCACCCCCTCTAGTGGATGAAACACAGATTACATTGTTGTAAACGGTCCTGTGGAAAAGGTGGATCGAATGAACAAATATTTCATAAGATTTCTCTAAAGGCTACACATTCAAAAGAGTATTTCATTCTTGCAGGTTAATAGATGTGTCTGATTCTGATTCTGTTCCAAGTTTGGGTTCACTTTAAAGAGCTGAAGCGGAGATCAACACAAGTCACCACCTGTACCACACGTAAGGTTTTGATCAGGAGACATGACAATTCCTTTATGTTACTTCATTAATAAATCAATATTTTTGTTAAACATAGATTAACTTTGGACATTCTCAAATTCAGTCCATAAAATAAGACCGCAGGTAAACAATGTTGGGGAGAACCTCCAAAATACAACACGTCAGGGCAATGGAGAGGAAGAGCTAGAGCCGTTTCCAAAGGGGAGGCTTGACCGAACCAGAAACCTTTAACAAGGCATTTTTAGATTTTGATTGCTGTAAACTTTCAGGCTAAAGATACTGACGTACCGAGGGGGAGGCGCAGGACCTGGCACGTGGCCGGTCTTGTACACAACGCCCCAAGAGTCCACTGCCGAGGCCACTAAAACACACCTTTGAGCCCAGACAAACATTACACAGACGAGCCCGTGCGCACTCACTCACCGATGCCCGCCACACAGCGCGCCTCGTGGTGGACTGCTCCTCGCAGCTGAGCCGGTTCCTGAATGGTGGATGAGGTCAGGGGTGACGGGTCAGAGAGGGGCAAAGATGATCCTGGGACTAGCGACCCCACATCGCTACACACATAGTGACATCATTAGAGGGCTCAACATTTCCATTTGATGCTTTAATTACACTCAGCATTGTTAACATTGTTATGATCTGCCTGCAGTGGTGAAAGTCATGTAACAGTAAATATCTGTACTTTCTACATCTTTTAAGCTGGTTGCACTACTGTTTGTAGACAAAAGTGGAACAAAATAAAAAGCTTAAAGGAACAGGCCATCGTTCTTCCATACTGAGATGTTCTTACCCGAGCTTAGATGAGTTGATCCGTACCTGTCTGCTCTTTGTGCCCGGGGAAGAGCTTGGTTGCTTCTAACTTCACCCCCGTTTGGAGCCATAGGAATAATGTTGGGAGAGGCCAAATGAGAAAATAGAAGCAATGCACACCAGAAGTACTCTCAGAGGGAAATCTTCATAAATCAAAACAACAGCATCGCACACTCATTTCATTTCATTCATTTCAGTTATTAATTTATTGGATTATTGGATTATGGCTAATTTCCATCCGCAGTCCCATCAGTTGACTCAAGTAGCCGATGTCCAATTTTGAATCAAGGATGAAAACATTTGGGCATAGCCTTCATCAGATTCTTTTTTCATCTTTGAACCACAGTGTGCCAAATGCTAACAACATCTTTGGTCTTTGTGCGTGACTGAGGGCATGCACAAAGACCAGACAGGTACACATCAACTCGTCTAAGCTCAGGTAAGAACATATCACAGTATGGAAAAACGGTTCCTCTAAAGGAAGTAGTTTTGATCATAAACGTAAATAAAACTGCCAACAGTTTTACAAAGTAAAAACTTATCTGATAACTTAAGTGAGCGGGAGCAAAAGGATTAAGTTTTGTCTGTTTTACACAGTGAGTTTACGGTTGACATGGGGACAGTGCTGTATTAAAAATATGTACAAATGAATGAAGCACTGACATTACTGATCCCATGTGAATGCCCATAAAAATGACCTGATGCCCTGGGGAAATTTCCTTTACAGATGTTCTGATTCTAATCCCGTGCGAATTTGGCTAAAGAATGAAATAGTACCAAAGAGATGCAGGCTCCTCCTGCTGGCAGCTGTGGGAATAACATATTAAGAAAAGTCATTTAAAGGCCTTTTGCCAGTAGTGGAATGACATTGGTTTCGATATTTTGGGTTAAACACTGCATCTAATTCTAAAGCATTGTTATTCATTTCATGATCTCTCAGGTGTTACTTCTGTGACCGTGATGCTGAAAAGTGACCCTGCGAGTGAAATGTGTCGATAAACTCGTCCCTGTGAAGAACTGGGACGCTGTGATTATGTGCAGAATAAGTCTGGACACAACATTTTCATTTAGTGCCTTGGGAGAGAGTATACACGACGCAATTGTAGGTCACTCTCTGACATATTAGACACAATATATGCTATTGGATTGCTTATTGGGACACTGACAGGAAGTGACATAGATGAAGGCATCGACCATGTTTAGTCAATGGGAAATGAGTCAAACTGCTATGAACTTTATACCTTATATGTATATATCTTCCCTTCAGCGGCTTAAAAATGAAAATAAAAATCACTGTTCTGCCCAACATCTCTTCATTAAAATGCTTCACTGAAATAACATGATCCCACTAAAGAAGACATGTTTTCAAATGCATTAAAACCTGTCATACGCACCTCAAGACGGGATCATGAGTGATTGAAACGGACTTCTGCAGGTGGAGCTGGCCGTGGTCCTGAAACAGTACCTTGGCCTCAGCCTGGGCTGGATGTGGCTCAAGTGTGCCCAGGAGGACGGGCCCCTTCTCTGAGAAGTTGGCTGTGGTCCTGAACCCAGATCTCGGCCTGGATCTGGACTCGAGCCCCTGGTGCGGCCAGGCTCCAGTTAACCAGTGTTTTGATGCAGGACTAAAGCTCAGTGATATCAGGCTGTGTTTGTTGCCACATGAATATAAATGACCTTGGCCACTCCCATAACGACCCAGACCACTTTACCCTAAAGTCACTTCAAACACAAACTTTCGGGGGCGGCCCCTCCCTTAATGAACCGGTCTCAAGTGAACTGAACTGGTCAGGTCCTGTCGAAATCCCCCTCTAGTGCCATATGGTTGTGGACATGGTGATGCATTTGTGTGCACTGGGGAATGATGATGTTTGATCTTCGCACATTATCAAAAATCATGTGAGGAAGAAATAAAGACACAGTCTGACATGTATGTGGACTATCTTTATGTCGTATTGATGACTTGTTTGTTTACTTGCTTTGTTCCATACCTTGTTCTGTGTTTAAATTGAAATAGGCTCAGCGACATACAGCGGGAGGAAAAAGTCTGTGAACCCTTTCTCACATTTCTGCCCAAATTGCTCATAGAATGTGGTCTGATCTTTATTAAAAGTATGAGTAAACAGTGTCTGTTTAAAGTGTGCTGCTCTGATCTTAGCCGGCTACACACTGACATCTAGTGGATAGCAGAAGCAACAACAGACCTCCATATCGAAACAAGCAAGTTTTTATTTTTTAAATCATTTTTTTCATTGTAAAATATGTCAAATATTACATAACATTATTGTTCCACATAAATGAAATGAGAAATCACTACACACAAAGTCGCAGCAGATACATGAAACACACAACCAAAACATGCTTTAGTTTCAGAAATCAGAACTGATCCAAACAGTGACATAAATATCATACAGGTTTGTAAATGCACTTCAGAAAGAACATTCTGTCTCTTTACAATATTCCAACAGATGGACTAATGCATTTGGAGCCGATGTCCCTTTAAGAGGAGCTGGAGCTGGGAGAGGCGCCCCCTGCTGTTTGGCAGTTTGTTGTTGGACATCACAAAAAGCATGTACATCAATTCAAGTTACCTGTGGGGTCACGGAGAGTTTCTCGTCTCCTTTGTGGCATTAAAGGCAGTGTATGTAGCATGCACTCCTAGGGTTAATCAAAGGTACTACAACAGGGAACACTAAGGAGAAGTATCGCAACAACACATGAGGAGGATTAAGCTAACCTGTCGCACAACTAGCCCTTCACTTCCTGTCCCCTAAACCACATCCTGATCAACACACTAGTTCTTCAATCCTGACCAACCCACGAGCCGGTCAATCCTGCATCACATCACAATGTCCTGACCAACCGGCGAGAACAACCACTTTTAACTGTAATGCATTGGCTAAACACTTGTGTTTTCATGAAGAAATGAAAGAAAAGTCATGTATAACTGCTCCTATTTAGTCATGTGACAGAGGTGTCACATGACTTGCCCCAAATACAGTGACCTCCGGCGCTATTCACGTGACTGTGAAAGACCGATCACCACATGATCTGGGCAGGAGGGCGTTTGCTTGGTCAGAGTAATCAGATACTGGAACAATCGGATGTGAGATCTTTACATTCTCTTCACAATCTGATGGTTCAAATCCCAGGGTGGTGGATTTTCCAACCAACAACTAGGATCTGCTATGTACTCGCTTCAGTCATCTCTCAGCAGAGTGGACACAGCACAGAACCAAACACTGAAGGTTTGAGGTTCAAGCCTATAAATAATCCGACTTCTTAATCTTTTGAAGCTGCACAAAGACAACAAATGATAAACTGTGCTTTGTTTGTCACACCAATATTAAGAAAGAACTGTTTTCAATCTTTCCGTCTTCATCACATTAGTTTTCCCTTTTTGCTGTATTTTACTATTCGCAGAAAGAAATCACATTATGTATCTGAGGCACTTCCTGCATCAGAACTCATTTGGAGTTAGTATAGTGTAGAATAGTGAGAGAGTCCTTTGGTTTGATTGAAAACTGGTTCAAGCCTTAGGATCTGACAGAGCCACTGATCTTTACTTGGGACGCAAAAGTCTATGGTCCCCATGATGAATCACTCAAGGAGTTTCTTTCTTCACAAAAACCTGTCAGGTGTTAAAAGGCGACATATCCTCCACGTCTCTAAGGTTTGAGATAAGTGTCTGATACTTTACACCCCACTCCATGCAGAACAATCCCAGACTGGAATCCTTCAGTTTTCTCTGGGTGTCAGATGGAGAGAGTTGGGCTGTGTCCGAATATCCACACCATTCCTTACCGGACAACGGCCGACTGTTTCCCCCAAAAATTCCCACAATGCATCGAGTATCGATGGCCACCAGACGGTCAATAGAGAAGACAACAGCCGACAGCAACAGGTCTTTGAACTGGACTCAACCAGACTGAAGGAAACACTGGTTTAATCATGTGTTGTAGATTATAATTAATATAATATAATATTAATATAAACCTCCATGGAGAAAGGTCATAATGTTAGTGACCCTCTCAGGCAAAGAACAATCATGATCAAAACTGTTTCTTCATGAATGTAATATACAAATATTTGTAGATGGTCTTTATTGCAGATATCCTTAAAGGCCTTATACCTGATTTTTACTTTTTGCAAGTAATGGAACAAAATATCCTTTAGGATATTGTAAACTCAGACATTTGTGGGAAAAAGCACTTGGAGCAAGTTTATGATCTTACGGGAGTGTTGTCCAGACTTTATTTTGAACGTGACCCTGAAAGTTGTGAAATGTGCCTATACACTTGTCCCTATAAGAACTGGGAGAATACAAATAGAGTCAAGTCCCCCATGTATCAACCCATTGTTCAGAAGTCTGCCATAAACGCTTGATATACAGTCTTCCTAATGATTTTATTAATGCAGTTACATCATCTCTCCACCAATGCTCCGGGGCGCTGTTCATCCCCATCCTGCTGCTGCTTTAGGGAGTCATGGTTCTTTAATGTCAACTTATAATGATAAGTTTATTGTAACACTCTTCATGACCTAAAGAACCTGAACCTTCTGTTCTGAGGAAAACTTAAGCAGAAAAATGCATTATGGGAGTTGTCAGGTGAGCTGCTCCTGCCCAAATTACGTCCTCTTTCCCAGTGTGCAGTACACAGAGCAGCCACCAGAGGGCCCCCAAATGACATTCTTGCTTGGGGCCCCTCGGTACCTTTGCTACGCCACAGGCTACAAATAATATTTGTAATATTTATGTCAGAAAAGCTAGGAACATTTTAATTTTGAGGCCTCCTCTTTCATTGCTTGTTGTAAACAAAATCAGGTATAATATTTATTGCTTGCAAAGCGCAAACTCTCCACTGAGGGGTGCTGCAGTTAACGTCATATGAACATCTCTTCAAACCAAACATAATTCACAACATGCTACATAACGTTGTATTGAACGCTGTGACCAAAAGCCGAGGCTGTGGTTTTGTTACAGTTTTATCATAAGCTACACATCTCCACTGGGGGGCGTAGTCTTCTTCTGTATTTGAACACGGAGCACTCTGATCATCTCTGACTTTACATGATATAATTAATTACTCATTCCAAGGCAGTTTTCCAGTCGGAGGTGAGAGATATACTAGCTAGCTGGAACACAGCCAAAGTGGTGAGCTGTGTGTCGGAGAGAGTGAGAGCACTGCATAGTCTACTTTTGAGTTCATGAGGGGTTAAGGTGGACATTCAGACACAGCCTTGGCGCTGCTGTAGAAGGCTACAGACCTCACCTCTTCACAGATGGAAGCTCTCTCGTGTTATTGCTGCTCTGTGAAGGATCTGAGACATGTTCTGCTAAGCACTGTCTGACCACTCCATAATGTTAATGACGAGCTGTCAGGAAATACTAGCTGCTGCTGCCACCCCGCAAACCTTTCCAAGCAAGTTCACCAGAATGCTAACATTGAAGTGTTTGATATTCAGTAAAAGTTCATGCCTAGACACCGCTCTGCTGCAAGAACAAACAAACCTACTGTTAATGTCGTAACTCTCCACACTGACAGTAATGCTCCTGCAGCGGCTACATCAGCTGTTAGCATGTGCTACTAGGTTTTTTAGTGCTATATAATATGACCGAAACACTTTGGAGGTAGCTTAGAATGTAAGGTAAAGGACAGTTTGGTGAATTGCAATAAAACTGTAAATATTTCTCCTAACTTGAGAGTGTCGGTGAAGCTACAGTTTTGTTGGTGGGTGCAGGTCACAGGACTCACACGCTTCGTTAATGTCAATGAAAGAAATGATTCATATAAGATTTTTTAATGGGGTCCAAGTCAAGTCCTGAGTCGATGGTGTTAAAGGCGAGACATTGCAGATGAATAGGGAAATAAATACATTTGTAGATATACATTTCAAACCTTTTGCTGTTGATTATTGACTAAAAGGAGGGAAAAAATGAAAATGTATTCCAAGTTTTCTCATCATGAAACTTAAATAATGGATAGAGCTATCAGAAAACGGATCCTATAGTTATATGTGTTATCAGCCATAGACTCCCCACAGATTTTTGCATTGGGAATGATGATACACTGCCTGACCATAAAAAAAGTGTCCTTTACCTGGGTCAGTGGGGCTGCTTCAGTTGATCAGGCCTATAGGCTCAGAAACACTATGTACCCAAAGAATGAGATCAGGGAAGAAGAACATCACTGGATTTCTTCTTCCCTGATGGCACAGGCATTTTCCAAGATGACAGTGACAGGATTCATCGGGCTCGAGCAGTTCAGGGAGCATGAGATGGCTCAGCCGCCACAGAGTCCAGATCTTAGCCCCATCTTTGGGACGTGCTGGAGAAGGCGGTACGCAGTGGTCACATTCTCTAATACAAGATCTTGGTGAAAAATGAATGTGATGCTGAATCTTTTGACGTTGCTAAAGCTTATTGAAACATTGTCACAGCTGGAATGAGGCGCTACAACCATAAATAAGGGCAGGTGAACTTTTTATGTGGCAACTTTTCTTTGGTCAGGCAGTGTATTTGGGTGATGTAACGTTGTTTAGGACGTTTTTAAAATGACATCAGGCATTGTCATTAAATAAACATAGTAAAAGAGGAGATAAATCTATTTATTACACAACAGCTACAATATGAAGAGAGAAAACTAGGCAAAAAATGTTACGTGCCATGTCTCGCCTTACGACCAAGTCAAGACCCGTCAAGTCAAGTCTCAATCCATGTGATCAGTGAATCAGGTCTACCTCCAGAGTTCGCCCCTCTGCTACATGCCACAGAAAGATTAGTGCAATAAAAGCCTATCGTTTCCCCCCTCCCCCGTCAGCAGTACTCCTCGCAGTGCGGGGACGGCTCGGGCAGGTCGCTCAGGTCCAGGAACATGGACGTGTTGGACAGTCTCCTGCTGGAGGACAGGTCCAGCAGCTCCTCGGCCGTGCTGGGGACGGAGCTCAGGTACATGTCCCACACCTGCTGCGGCGAGTCCAGCTCCAGCAGCTTCTGCTTGATCTTCAGGTTCTTCTCGATGTTCCTGCGCTTGTGCTTGAACTCCAGGATGGTCTTGGTGTAGCGGTTGATGGTGGTGACGGAGGAGGCCATGCAAGCGGTGAAGGAGCTCCAAGCGAGTCTGAAAGCACGCATTCGTTTCAGGTTAGGGAGGGACGTACTAGTGATGTATGGACTTGACCATTCACAAAAGCCCCGCCCCCCTAGGAATTTCTTAGCTAGCTCCGTCTAGAAGTGGAGTTTAGCTTGTAGTGACTCTTATGACTCGATATCCTCCAGATCAAGGCTAAAAGGGTCGCAATGTGCAGTGGAGTTATGCCCCTACAGGCCATAAGTGCCACTGCAGGTGTCATAGCATGGTGCATTTTTTTACTCATTAATTGTCCGTGAGAGTAAATACTACGCTGACAGAAAAGACAGGAACATTGTACATCTAATTACACATTATTATTTTACACTCAGACTTGGCTGTAAATACTGCTAAAGTGGCGCTAGCCCGCAGTTAGCTTTGCCCGTTAGCCTGTTAGCTTCTTCTGATCGTGATTCCATTAGTGTGCCATTGTGATGCCCGGGTCAGGGTTTTTTTCACTGCACATTGTCCGGTAGAAGCAGAAAACCTGCACTCGTAGCTAGTGTTATCATACCTAGCATGAAGCTAACGTTAGAATTCTCCAATATTTATGTATTAATAGGCTGCTGAACTTATTTTCTCCTCCTTTTTCAGCTATACTGGGGGAAAACATGCTCCATTACACTCTGTGGGAGGAGATCAAGGGCATGAGGTAGGACTTGGACAATGGCGCTTTTGGGGCGCGGTATTTATTTTACGAAAGGTCAACTGCGAACATTAAAATGGGTCATAGTAACTCACATGTAGGACCAGCTGTAATCCCAGGTCTGTGGTTTCCAGTCCTCGGGGCCCAGGCTCACTGTGAGCTGGAAGGCCGTGGTGAACATCATGTGGGCCACCATCCCAAGCAGACCTGCAACAGACACAAGGGGGCGCTGTTAAACTGCCTTACTCACACAGTACTTTCTACCTCGGAGCAGGGAGGGAACCCGCTTTATCCACCTTCACTAACAACTCCTGAGCCTCATGTTGTGCAGCAAGTCTTTGCATATCTGTCTGTCCGACTACTGCACCGAAGAACCAACACTTCAGCTCGCATCCCGTTCAGTGTAGAGAGGACTTTTGTCCAACGAGGCCATGTTTTAGCCTATAATGAAACATAAAACTATGTGCATAAAGGCACATAAGTATCGCCCCCTTTAACTTTTCCACATTTTGCCACGCTATGGTCCACAAACATAAATATATATAATTGAAATTGTATGTGAAAGACACACACTAAGTGACACACAATTGTGAAGTGAAATGAAATTCATACATGTTTCAGATTTTTTTTTAATAAATAAAAAACTGAAATGTGGGATGTGCAAAAATATAGGCACCCTTTCCGTTTAGAGATCTTTTTATTTATAAAGCGCCTTTCACAGACATAGTCACAAAGTGCTTTACATGACACAATTGTACATTCACTCCATACTCGGTGGTGGTAAACTATGTTTGTAGCTTCACTTTCCCCTGGGGGAGACTGACACAAATTATTCATCCTGGCCTTTTGTACATGTTTTTAGTGGTAGGGGAAACCGGAGTACCCGGAGGAAACCTACACAGACACAGGGAGAACATGCAAACTCCACACAGAAAGGCCCCGTCCAGGTGGGAATTTAGTGCAAATAATTGCCTTCAGAAGTTTCCTGATGATTTCTGAATGATCACATGTTGACCTAAAGACTAAATCAAGTCTACCTGTGTGTTTCTAATGTCAGTTCAAATACAGCTGCTCTGTGATGGTCTCAGGTCTGTTAGAGACTATTGTGGAGGAGAAGCATCATGAAGTCCAAGAACACACCAGACAGGCCCGGGATAAAGTTATTGAGAAGTATAAAGCTGGATTAGGTTATAAAAACATTTCCAAAGCTTTGAACATCTCTCTGTGTACAGTTAAATACACCATCCAGGAATGGAAAGAGTTTGGCATCACTGTGCAAACCTACCAAGACCCGGCCGTGCTCCTAAACTTACTGACCGAACATGGACAGCACTGACCACAGCTGTTACCAAGAAGCCTATGATGACCCTGGATGAACTGCAGAGAGCAACAGCTCAGGTGGGGGAAACTGTCCACAGAACAACTATTACACTGCACAAATCTGGCCTTATGACAGAGTGGCATTTTTAAAAGAAAACCATTAGTAGTCCTGTTTGCTGTGTGTGTGTAGTGAGTGAGTGAGTGGTTAGTGGTGATCATTTTGGCCGATGGTGCAGACTGGTTGTCTCGCTTCCGTAAATCTACACCAGGGCAGCTGTGGCTACAATAGTAGCTTACCACCACCAAGTATGGAGTGAAAGAGTAATGCAGTGTAAGCGTCTTTGAGTGTCGAGAAAAGCTCAATCAACGCCATCTCACTGTGTCCAAACGTAGCGCGATCTAGCAGAATAAACGAACACCATCAGTGCTGTCGGCATCGCTCCAAGAACCACGGAGGAAGTAAAACAAACACGGCAAGACATGTGTCGAAGAAAGAAGGTCGCCATGAACAACGCATGAAACATTACACTACACGCAATTTCATTTGGTAGATGGTCTCAACTTAGTGCTTTTCTACCTTCCTCAGGCCCAAAGCGCTTTACAGCAAGGAACCATTACACCATATCATTATGCACATCTACAACAAAGGTTAAAGGTCATTTTTATGCTTTAGAGTTGACAGTTTTTAGTATCTTTAGAGTCAATATTATTGTTTATCGCAATATTTTCCTACCTTAATATGTCGATCTTTAACTTTAATATCGTGGCCTACTTCTGTGCCCTGAACGCCACACCAGCTCAGTTTCATTGCTGTCCACAGGCCAACCACCAGGGGGCAGTATTTCACCACAGAGTGACACCTTCTTTTTCTTACTTTTATCTGAAAAAATACAGTGCACAGTTACAGATGTGCATCCCCGTGGCTCTGCATGATTCAGAAAGCGGTTCCCCAGGTCCCTGAGCTTTGATGGGCTTTTGGATGGGCTCGTGCAATGCTATTAAAATCCTTATTGATCCACGACGAACACGTGCCGCTTACGGGTAAACAACTTATTATGTTCCTCAGTCAATCATCGAGCGCTACATTACAATAAACAAGTCACCGTTGGTGGTAAAAAGGCAATCATGGAGTAATTAGTGAGTATTAGAAGTGTCCCTGTGTCTCCGTAAACACTTGTTAAACTGTGGGAGGCAGAAACACAGATTACGAATCCCACATTTATTTTGATGACGCTTTTGAATGGGAATTTATTTAGACACTGAATAAACACACTCTTACTGAAAAAACGATCTCGAGTCAGGACTTACAGTGGAAACTCTGGGCCCAGAGTGTGGGCCAAATGCATTTTGAAGAAAAAAATCAGGTTCAGGTTCTTTAGTACCCGTAGGTAAATGAGATTACAGTGGCAGGAAGGCATCTCATACAAACACATGTACATTCAACAACTACTGTAAACAATATATATTAAAAATAAACAAAGAAAGAAGTGAGTACAAAGTGCCGAGTATGAGCTGCCCTTAAATGTATTACGTTAAGTTTTCTGTCATTTATGAGAAATGCTGATGAATTTGTTAGGAATATGATGTTACAAAATTCCTCAAAAAAAAAATGAGTCCAAACTGTCACTAAAGTGGAGATGTTGTTGCAAGAGTGAAATGAAATGAGGAGAAAACAGCCTAAAGTTTAGTAACGTCTGCACATGTGTGTGTGTCAGTGGCTTCATAGGCCTCATTTCTCTTCATCATTTAGACCAGGGGTGCCCAAAGTGGGGCCCGTGGGCCAAATTTGACCAGGCCCCCTCCGACTAACACCACACCCCCTCAGACTAACACCACGCCCCCTCAGACAAACACCACGCCCCCTCTGACTCACACAACGCCCCTCAGACAAAAAAAGGCAATAATATATAAAAAGTCCGGATCGTGACTATTCTCAAGTTTTTGATCGTCGTTTATTTCGAACTCGTGCTGCAAAGTCTCAAAAGAGGATGACTGAATCAGAGCATCATCTGTTCATCAATATCAAGGCTCATATTTCCCTTTTACAAATGCAAATTGGAGCTAATTATTAGCATTTTCTCAATTTGAACCAGAGTGATGTGTGCTTTACAGAGAGCCCCGTGAGCTCAGAGACAGAGCAGGGCTGTGTGTGGACTTACATGGGGGCTGGCCTTCAAAATCTTCCATCAAAGCTAAAATGACAGAGATTTTTCGGTCAATGTAACCTGTGGCGTGTATATTTCTCCCGTCTTTAGCCGCTGCTGGATACCAAACATGTCAGTAGTTGTGAATGAATACGTGTGGGAAAAAGGCCGGTGCAGCACAATGTTTTTACTTCCTGGAAATCTCTGGCTCACTAACGACAAAAAATCATCAAACAAGCATTGTAAATAGTAAATGTACTGTTCTTAATACTAGAAAAGTAGCAAAAAAAATCTGTGAGGAAAACGTGTGTTTTCACCTGCAGCGTCTGGCCTTAAAGCTTGTATTGTTGTTTCCTGCAGCTCCCTGTTGTCGGTGCAGCTTTAGTGATCGAACACGGATACAAATCCCCTCTTCAGTGGGATTAACACGGCAAACACCTTCGCCCCAATCTCGTTCATATTCATCATTTCATAGCTGTGGATTATCCGTGTCCCAGATCCACTCACACGGGCCTCTGCGGAGTTACGGCCTCACGGGATTGGAAAGAACGGACTTTTAATCTTTTATTCTTCCTCAAAAACACCAGACCAGACGGGAACAATCTGGAAAAAAAATGTTTTCAAGGTGTACAGTCACTCTCTCTACGGCAGGTCTTTAGTCACTGCAAAGAACTAAAGGATGCAAAAACGAGTTCCAATCGGCAGAATTTTTCAAAGCATCAGTCTGGAAGGCCAAATTTGATTTTTTTTTCACTTATGAATAGCTCAAAAGCTGAAAAAAAATCTTTGTCCATTATTATGCACAACGTGTCTTGTTTTTGCCTCATATTTATACCAGTAATGTTCAGTTAAATTGATATCTCTGAGATGCACCTGCAGCGTCTCACCTTTAACACAAAATGATGCTAAATGCACAGGTCACAGACACACTCGCTTTAAGCCACGGCAGATTTCACAAAGTTGCAACATTATAGAGCTGGGCCTCTTTCAGCCTCAGTTTGACCCGATTTAGTTTCATAGTTTACAGTGCTGTTATATTTTAAAAGTTATGGGCACTTTCCATTATGCAAACAAAGCCACATAAGCACAATCTTGCAATGTGCACAGTACGGTGGCCCTCCAGGGACACGCTGTAGGCAGGTTGAGGAGTCTGCGTATTCTGCACAGTGCACCATGTTTGGGCTTTATTGGCCTCTGCTACAGATTGCAGCAGCACTTAGCAATCAGATCACAGCTTTCATCTTCAGGCCTCGAGAATGAGCGTCACGCCGTGGACCGACTGGCAATGCCGGGTAATGAAGGCCATGATTATTGTTTATTATTACAGCTGTCAATCATTAATACTCGCGACAATGGCACGTGGAGGCCTAGGACAAAGCCATCTGCAAGGAGGAACTAAACCAAGACAAAAGCACTATTGTGATGGGATCAGTTTTACCTAAGGACCTCATTCAATTAGTAATAACTGTCTGTAAACCCGTGCGAATCGGCAAATCCCCTCCCTCAAATGATCTGCAATACTGCTGAATGATGACCAAAAAGCTTCAAAAATTCTTTCTGTGCTCAATTGTTTTTTTTTTACACTCTAGAAGTCAATATTAGACCCCCAGAGAGTCTAAACAAACATGAGTGTGCACAGACAATTAGCCGCTTCAGCACAAATGCAGCTGTTTTATTAAAGCGAAGCAGGAGATAACTTACTAAAAACTTTGTAATTGGCAGGTCTGAGCAAGGACCTGGTTTAGTCCTGGCTCAGACCTGCTGCTGACTTAGAGTAAACCGGTTATAAACCAGGATTAAACCAGAACTTAAGAAGAAACTTGAGTTTCCCCCCAGGACTCTCTGGCAGGCCCACCTTAATGTACCCATAGGCCCTGGGGCTTAAACAGAATTGTGGCCCCGCCGCAGCGCAAACGCTAACCCTAACCCTAATGCTAACATATAACCCTAAATCCCACAAAAACCCTAACCAGGTTAATTCTGATAGGCTCTTGACTGGTCGGCCCCTGGGCTCCAGCCCCTGCTAGCCCATTGGATTAGGTGGCTCTGCTCTCTGGTCCACGTCGGAGTCAAAGACGGGCCCAGATGAAGTGTAAGTTGAGTACAATGAGATAGAGCCTGTGAACTGTGGTTTGAGAGCAAAGACATACAGTGAACATCAGAAAGGATTAGAGTTTAGAGGCTGAAGTATTTTAGTCCCACACCTCACAGCCAAATGGAGCAGCTCGGACAGACCCTGTTTATCTCTATAGACCGCGCTCCAACAGAAAAGGCCTCTAAGTGCCGTCATTAGCCTCATTTTGCTGCTCCCACAATTATCTCCATCATCACCGCTGGGCTCCAGGTCAATAATAATGAGCCATTTTCAACCCCCCAAAAAATAAAATAAAAGTATTTTCACTGATCTGAGTCTGGAGTACCTGTCTGGAGGATTAGCCCATTGAGTCCATGTTCTGGCTCCAGTGGCATAGCAAGGGTGCCCTGGGGCCCCAAACAAAGCTCACAGGGGACCCCATATTGTATTTTATTAAAGCAGTACTAAGTAACTTGTTTACCTTAATAAATCCTTCCCGTAGTCCCTGTGGGGGTAATACAAGTGTTTATGGGATGATTGGAGGGTCTTTCATCTCCCCCTGGTGTCTCTGGCCAGAAAACCATGTTTGTAACTTGACTGACACCGGTCCGGAGAAAGCAATACACACTAATGGAATCACGAAGAAGAAGCTAACATGCTAACGGGCAAAGCTAACTGCGGGCTAACGTCACTTTAAACTGTATTTACAGCCAAGTTTGAGTGAAAAAAAATATTTTCATTGTATAATTGGATGCACAGTAACTCTCTCTCCCTTCGCCTTTCCTGTCAGCCTCGTATTTACTCCCCAAGACAATTAATAAGTTAAAAAATCGTAACTTGCTACTACACCTGCAGTTGCCTCTAGGGGGAAGAGTTACTTAGTACTGCTTTAAGGCTGATAGATACATGATAGACTAGAAACCATGACCACAATTAATCCATCATAGATCAGTGTTTTAGTATCATATATATAAATATATATATATATAAATATATAAATATATATATATATATATATATATATATATAACTCCAATGATTCAGACGAGTTATGAAACAAAATAAAACCTTGCAAAGACTTTGTCTTACTATGATACAATATTTCTTTTATCTGTGTTCATTACTATTCACATGGTGTCTCCTGTCCCACTCCCCCTCTGGGGGTGCCTGTCTCGATCGAACAGAGGAACCCTGCCTACTGGAATGGGACAACAAGGACTGGATAATCTGTGATCTTGGCCCGTCTGCTCAGGGACTCCCATGGGCCCTGGGTCTATAGCCTGTCCGTCCATGAGAGTGGATCTCTCCTTCTGTGGTTCTCCCCAAGATTTCTCGTTTTTCCCACTGGGATTTTGAGTTTTTCCTCGCCGTGCTGGAGAGTTTAAAGAGACCAGATGCAACTTGGCCATTATATGCTCACTACTGCCATCTCAGGACATACGTGTAACTGCACCTTCTATCTTAAGCTCGTGCATGACGGCATGAAGTAACACCCTTTTGAGTGACAGTGCAGGATCTTAGAGGGTTTAACAGGTCTGAGCTCATTCTACACATTAGGACATGGCTGGAACAAGTAAGGGGAGGAAAATACATCATTTTAATATTTAAACTCCATATAGTTTCTTTAAAGTGCAACTAAACGGGCGAGGCAGAGCCTTTCCCCACCCACAAACAAAAGTCAAAAATTGCTGAGAAAGGGGTGGTCTCGGAGGCTTTGGGGGAGACGAGGGGGGTGAGTGTGTAGGCGGGGTCTGCTCTGTTGACAGTCTCAGACCAAGCCCCTAGATCTGACAGGACTGACAGACTGCTGTTACCGGTGTCACGACTGTGCGCAAGGTTTATTTTTTCGTAGGAGAGTTGCTACATTCTCATGACTTGTGCTTGCTTGATGTAGCAAGTAGCAACTATCCTACAAAAAAAAAAAAGATCGCCGCTGGTAGACGACTCGCTCGCTGTCAGTGAGTGCGAACAGAGAGCGAGCATCGCACAGTAGCTTTTCTAAGGGATTTATTCCTCTACACCACCTCAGCCGAGGTGTGAGCATCGCAGGGGCGCCATCTACTGGTTTGACTCATGAGCTCAGGTGGTGTGTGCGCGACGCGTGTCCTGGTTGCTACGTGACGGAGGCGGAGGCGTGTGTGGGCGGGGCCACAGAGGCACAGACGCAGAACCACGGGCAGAACTGATGACGTTTTCTGGACGCCGTGGACACACTCTCCTCCAACCACAAAATATCAAATGTAGTTGCTGCGTGAAACCAGTAGGGGCGCTAACCCTGCGGTTTTAGACACAAAAGTGAGATTTTGAACAAGTTTGCACCAAATGTCAACATATTGACTGGGACATGTAGCTAACTCTATTCAACAACCATTTAGACCGTTTATCAGCAAAAAAAAGTGGATTTGTTGTTTAGTTACTCTTTAAGGACAGGGGAGGACACCTACGCTGCTCGTCACCACCTGCTGCCGACGCTTATTTGGACGTTATAGTTCCTTTTCCATATACAGACGCGTGTCAGCCGAATGGCTCTTTCACCCGCTTTGTCGAGCTGTTCCATAACAAAGGCCTGGGCCAAACTGGTCTGACCAGGTATAGGTTTTGGGACCGACCTCTGGCCGTGGCCAAAGCGTGCTAGTCCATGTCTGATGTGACGTGAACAAACGCTGGCCTCTGATTGGCAACGAGAGAGTGGACAGCCCTCACGATTAACACGCAGGTCATACAGATTTAATATTATTATCATACGGCTGTTCTAAACAGGGATTTTGCCGATATTAGCATTTAGTCGCTGTTTGCGCACCTTTAGCTGATGTTAGCACAACATTTGCATGTAGCTTACCTTCATAGTTGTATTTAGCTGTTTCTTTTCTGTTGTAATCCAGCTTGGCACCTCTGAATGATTCCAGAACTCCCACCAGAGGGCAGTGTTTGTCCACATTTGTCGTCATCGCGGTTCTAAAAACGTTTAATGACGATCTGTACAGCGTGCTCCTCGTGGGGGCGTAGCCCACAACAAATGTGTGGTGGAAACAGAAGTGTGTGCGGGGTGGAGTCGATACGTGCAGGCATTCATTGATTGATATTGCAATAGGAGTCCATTAGAAAAACTAGGTTGTTATGAACCAACAATACAAACTACTAAACCCAGGACTAGAGCTGTATGTTCTGTGGATTCAGGGCTTGTCCACATGTAGCAGGGTCTCTGAATCATAGATATTTTCCTGTCATCCACACCAAACCGCAGCTCTCTAAAAACAAAGTGAAGATTTAGGAATACTCTGGTTATGTATCTGAGTGTGGACATAGAGTTTTAAAAATGGTGCTCAAGACAGAGCGAAATAGTGCTCAAGACAGAGCGAGTCACAACAAGAATTAAAAATAGAGCTCAAGACAGAGCGAAATAGTGCTCAAGACAGAGCGAGTCCAAACACGACTTAAAAATAGTGCTCAAGACAGAGCGAAATAGTGCTCAAGACAGAGCGAGTCAAAACAAGACTTAAAAATAGTGCTCAAGACAGAGCGAAATAGTGCTCAAGACAGAGCGAGTCAAAACAAGACTTAAAAATAGTGCTCAAGACAGAGCGAAATAGTGCTCAAGACAGAGCGAGTCAAAACAAGACTTAAAAATAGTGCTCAAGACAGAGCGAATCAAAACAAGACTTAAAAATGCATATAACTGAAAGTATTTTATCTACACTCTTGCCTCTTACTGTAATTGATTAATTCTATGTTGATGTTTTATTGATTGTATTTGTTTTCTTATATTTATGCAACTGTGAAGCACTTTGAATTGCCTTGTGTATGAATTGTGCTCTACAAATAAACTTGCCTTGCCTTGCCTTAGGCGGAATGTCACAGCACTAAATCTGCACTGACATCACACATGTGACCTGTGTTTACATCAGAAACAGCACAGAGCCTCAAAAGTGTGTTTGTTTTAACAATTGTTCAGGCGCTTCTATTTTCCACCAAATAACCATCCCACGTCCAAGACATGTTCCTCGAAGACGCCAACAGCGGTGCTAGGTCAGACCGGGATGTACAGCTGGAGAACTTTGAGATGGAGTCGTCCTCCCGGAGGAATGTCAAGACGAATGTCATGATCCTCGCTGCTGCCGCTGTCGGAGTTATTTCGTGCAAAGACAGTCTTCAGAAAGAACGTTGCTTGCATGCTGTACTATTCATCTGAAGAAAGATTATGAAAAACAGCAAAAGGCCTGTCTGTAAAGCTCTAACGGTGCACTTGGGACCCTTGCTAATACAGCTGCAAAAAAAATTAGCAGTGCAGACACTTATTTTATTAAATTAGAACAATGAATGTGCTTGACAACGTATATGCAGTCTGGTCCATAAATATTAGTTTAGTTTAGTTTAATTGGTTTATTTGGGTTGCAAGGTTGTTATTAGTAACAACAATGTTCCCAAAGGGAGTTTGCAGAAGATTATAAATGCCTACACCCAGTGTTGGGAAAGTTCATTTTCTACATGAACTAGTTCAAAGTTCAGTTCACAAATTTCAAAATGAACTAGTTCGTTCATAGTTCATAATTGTTTATAGTTAATAGTTCGTTCATAGTTCCAAAAATGAACTAGTTCATTGTTCTTTTTTCTTTTTCTTTTTTTTGCTGCGAGCTATTATTCAGGCATGAAAACGGATCGGGGGAAAAAGGTGAGAAGTATATTTCCCCTCTCAGGGAAATATTTTAAATTCCATATCTTAAAGCAACAATCTGAAGTATTTTGAGATGCATTTTTGCCAACCTTGGAAGAACTGGAGAAAGTTGACTTCAGCCATGAGTCAAACATATTATGGCCTACTCACTTAGTGTTATGCAGCTCTTTCATGTCAGCGTCACTGTTTTATGAGTGGATTTTGGATATCTTTGTTAATCATATTTTATTTTATTGATTGACTACGGAATTCTTCCGCAGTCAATTATTGGTTTTCGTGTTCTTTATTATTATTCCTCTTCCATCTTTTTCCCGATTTTCTAGAGCTTTCAGCACCTTCATGCTTTGTGCAATTTATGCAAGTTATGCATCAAAATGTTCCGCATGTTGAGGAGAAGGGTGCTATTACTTTTGGGACTTCTGCAATTTACGTTTTTTCCGCAATCGGCCAAAATGTCGGAGATTTTTCCCATTGACTTATAATGGGGCTGCCACAAATCCATGCTTTTCTGCACTTTTTTCTGCATTTTATGCAATTTCTGCACTTTGTGCATGTTCAGCTTCTGCAACTTGTGGGTTATGAGAAAAAATTGGCCTTCTGCAGTTTTCCAGTTTTTTTATACGAGAGTTTGAAATTTTTGCATTGGTGTGTATGGGGGAATCCAGCCAATTGGGAGACTCCAGGCCTTTCAGCCATTTATGCAGCTTCTGCCAATCAAGCACTGAGGCCATTTCAACAGTTTGACCAGTTTATGGAATATAAAAGTTTATGCAATATTAACAATTTATGCAAATTAACCACTTTATGCATTTTAAACCGTTTATGCAACTTAAGAGTTTATGCCATTTAGGATTTATGAATTTTAAAGAGCTTATGCAATTTACATAATTTATGCAAATCCATTGATGCATTTTACCACTTTATGCAGTTTATACAGTTTATGCAACATGACATTTTATGCATTTTACCAGTTTATGCAAAATAGATTATGCAAATTAACCACTTCATGGAATTTAAACAGTTTATGCATTTTAAAGCACTATTATGCAACTTAATAGGGATTTTCGCATATAACCAATTTATGCAATTTGAACAGTTTATGCAATAAACTGTAAAGGGGCGACAGTGGCACAGATGGTAGAGAGGGTCGTCTCATGATCGGAAGGTCAGGGTTTCGAATCCCACCTCCTGAAAGTGCACATTGTCGTGTCCTGTAAAGCGCTTTGAGTGCCTAATGTAGGTGGAAAAGCGCTATATAAGTTGAGACCATTTACCAATATTAATAATTTATGCAAATTAACCACTTTATGGGATTTAACCAGTTTATGCATTTTAAACCGTTTATGCAACTTAAGAGTTTATGCCATTTAGGATTTATTAATTTTAAAGAGCTTATGCAATTTACATAATTTATGCAAATTAACCCATTCATGCAGTTTATCCACCTTATTCCGGAGCCTCGCGTGGGCGCCGCCATGAATTGTGCCCACCCCTTTTCTCCTATGTGTTAACATGGGGCTGGAGAAGTCCACATAAAATCAGTCACTACACGAAAACAAAGCCGTTTTTCGGCCGCGCTGAGAAACGGTGCAGTGTTGACTGCAAACATTGGACATTTTACACAATGAACGGGCTTCGCGCTCGACCGGAAGTGTCTGGAAAACGAGGTGCCGAGACAAAGCAAAAAGAGGCAAAAGTGGGCGGGGCGGAATAAGGTGAATACAGTTTATGCAACATGACATTTTATGCATTTTACCAGTTTATGCAAATTAAGCAATTTATGCAATTTGAACAGTTTATGCAATTTCTGCATTCGCTTCCCGCAATTCCGCAGTCAATTGCAATGGCGCAGCCATTTCTAGTTATTTTTTGTTTTGTTTTGTTTAATTGGTAAATTGTTAGTGGAAAATGAAGCTACAAATATTCAATTGCATTTGTGTTAATTTGATAAATTAATCATGTGAATAAGATTGTTTTAGGAGCTAATTTGTAGTAAAAACTACTAGTAAAAACTACTAGTACTTTGTTTGTAAAAACTCCACATTGTGGCTGTATGTAAATGAGTGGCACCACGGAGCAGAGGAGTTTGGAGCGACAGACGAGGGAAACTCGCTTCAAAACCTCACACTGTGGCTGAGGGCCAAAAACAGCTGAGTTCACCCCCACAGAACTGGACACAGTCGGGCCGGTGGCGCAGGGGCGGAGCGGAGCTAGCGCGAGCTACACCGTGGACCCGCCAGAGTTCTGAACCGCTGGTAAACTCTGACGGCGCTGCGGGGTTTTATAATTACATTCACTGATATAAGAAATCTGGCACCATATTGAACGAACGTAAATAGAACAAGAATGCCGTTCACAGACACCAGAATGAACGCATTCATGGTTTCGTTCATCAGGCAGTAACACTGAGCGTTCAGTTCACATTCGCCCAAAATATGAACGCGTTCATGAACTTTCGTTCGATGAACACGTTCAGGTACATCACTGCCTACACCCTCATACATTAACAAACATGTTTAAGGGGGTAGGCATGTATCTTTTTGGCTCTATAAACCACCACAATGGATTAGAAATGAAACAACAACAGCTTCAATTTGAGAGTATTAACATCCAAATTCAATGTAGGAATTACAAGCGTTTGTCTGTGAGCCTCCCACTTTTTAAGGGAAGAACATGAATCAAACTTTTTTCCTTGTTAATATTTGGTTGCAAATCCTTTGCAGTCAATGACAGCCTGAAGTCTAGAAGACATAGAAGTGACCAGACTCTGGGTTTCATCCCTGGTGATGCTCTCCCAGGCCTCTACTGTAAATGTCTTCAGTTCCTGCTTGTTCTTCTGACATTTTCCCTTCAGTTGGGTCTTCAGTAAGTGAAATGCAGCTCAATTGGATTCATGTCAGGTGATTGACTTGGCCACTGAATAACATTTCACTTTTTTTGCCTTAAAAAGCTCTGTGGTGACTTTGGCAGTAGCTTCAGGTCATTCTCTATCGTAACAGCAGCATCAACAACAAAGTAAAGGCCACGACATAATATCAACTAAAGTTAACACAAACCACTTTCCAGCCACAGTTCAACCCCAAACAGGCTTTAGTGTCACACACGGTGTTCGGACAACGCAGTCACTTCTCTAAGAGGACTACACAGAATGTAGCTTTAGGAAAGTTATGTTTTGTATTGCATGTTTTATGGTTCAAAAACATAATGAATGGTTCACCAATTGTGTATTCAACAAAAAATGCAAAAATATCCTGTTTTTTAAAGGGGCTAGATACAAGTTGGCTATTTTCATACTCACTACTGCCACCTCAGGTCATACATGTAACTGCACGTTCGTGCATGGGCTTCAGACCCGAATTAACACTTTTCTGAGTGAGAGTGCAGGATTATAGAGGCAGTTGTGGTGAACAGGTCTGGGCTCATTCTACACATTAGGACATGGCTGGAACATGTAGGGGGAGGAAAGTACATCATTTGAACATTTTTAAACTCCTTATAGTCCCTTTAAGCATTTTGATGGTTTTACATTTTTGAAAATTCCCCAAATGTACAAAATGTATGTTCCTTCACTCTTGAGTGTGTTCATTCGGGACTACCATCATTTTTGGGACAGTTTGAGCTTGATTCCGTTTCAGGTCACATGGTTACCCTATCCACGAGGAGAGCCCCTGAAAGTTCCCGTGGTAAGTTGTGCTATTTACCCAAATTGTTGGTTCCAGGTTCATGGTCTTGTTGGTACTTTCCCCATGGCTAACAGCAGTTTGGACTCCCTATTTCTCTCAAATACAGGCTCTTAAAAGCCTGCCTTATTTATGAATGCTAATGAATGCTAACGCTAAAGGCCAGTGCTGTCATTCTAACGAATTGGGCCGATTCCTGTCGGTGCCATCTTCTAAACTACTACTATTATTTTCCCTCAGTCATAACAACTTTGCGTTTCCAACTAAAGGATAACAAACTGAGTGTAGAGTTCTCCAATCAAATGCATCAAGTATCTAACATGGGTTTAAATGACTTACAAGTAGAATATTGATCTTGTTTTGTGTGTTTTTCCGTAATTTAGAGGTTTTTCCAAATCTGACCAAAATGACTTTGCCTGTTTGATGACTTTCCGACTGGTTTTAAGATTTAAAAAAAATGCTGCTTTAAACATGAACGTAAAACTGGCAATGGGACAAGAGAAGACAAAGAAATTAATCTCAAATAAAGGGAAAAATGAGCTGAAACGAGGTATAAACATCTCAGAACAAGTCAAATAATCTAAAGAAAAGGCCCAACTTACTAACTTTTCCAAACAACTAAAAATGAAATAATCATGCTCAAATTTAGAAATTTAAAGGTGCATTAACCAACTTTTTATGTGGGGAAAAAAAGTTGATAAAAAAAAAAGTGTATTTGACCTTGTAGTGGCCCAGCGGCTGTATGAGTCAGCATGGTGCCTTTACTTTCCATCACAGTGGTCTCTACAAAACTCCAGGATCAACTGTTTAGAAGGTTTTCTCCACTGTTGAAGCCTCTCACCAGAAAACCTACAAAACACTTGATCCTGGAGCGTTGTAGAGACCACTGTGATGGAAGGTAAAGGCACCATGGGGCCACTCATACAGCCGCTGGGTCACTACTGGGGACGGGCGATAATGACATATTGGGTCACGATTATCTTGGCTACAGCAGAAACTGAAATCTGAAAGTTCAGAAATGATGGGAATTGGGTAATGAAATATTCCTCTTCATTGTAAATGTCATATTGAGTGAGACATACAGCACATAAAGTATTTTTTCAAACAAATTCAACTCATTAAAACATTTGATTTTCTGATCTTTTCATGGCTATAATCGAGAGAAAGTCATTGCTGATTTTATAAGGCGGCACTATATAAAGTAGAACCACAGAAATACCACATTTAAACCTCGAGGCTCGGGGCGTGTCAGCAGCACGTCAGTATATTGTTTCAGAACAAATAACACAGTAGCGGTGTTACTAGCTAGCATCAAATTCGACTTTGCTGCCTGGTACAGATGACTAAACTTTGAGAAAGTTTCTGACTGAAGCACGTTTAATTCAGCCTGTTATGTTCCTGAAGTCTGTCTGTAGCTTTGCAAACGGTGCAGGTGGTTGTCTCTCAGATGGACAAGTGTTGGCTCTCCACACAGACTCTTTTAGTTTTCTTTTGCTGTCAATCCAAAACAAAGACTTTACTTTCTCCGGGGAGTATAATCTGAGTTAAGTCTGCGTCTGGAGTTACTCACTGCCTTGTTCACCTGTTCACTTGCACTGACAGTGGCAGAGGGCTCGCTCATCATGGGAGTCGGCGCCCCCTTGTGGTCTAACACCACATCTCACCCTGTAGTAGGGGAAAGCTGCAGACCCGGAGCCGAGACAGATCTACCATGAAGACAGTCTACCGTGAGAGTGCGCCCTCTGCTGGTAGGAGCAGATACACAACAGTATTATTTCTTAAAGGTCCTATATCATGCAAAATCGACTTTTTGGAGCTTTTAACCATGCTGTTATGCTATTTCCTTATCAAAAACACCACCAGAGTGGTTTTTGGCTTTATTCACACAGTTCTCAGCAATCCTCCTGAATCCTGCTGCTCCGCCCTCTCCTGGTAAACCACTGAGTTGTTCCGTTGAATCGTCAGAGCGGAACAGAAGTGCGGAACAGTAATGCCTTAATTTTATACTTACGGCCTGATTTTAATTTGTAAAACAGCTTTTTCATAATTTCTGCTGTAAGAAAGAAAGAAATAAAAAATACAATGGGCGGAGTTAACTGAATCCAAGCGTTTGTCTTCTGGGTTCTAAATATACATCCAGAAAGTAGTTATACACTGCGTTCCAAATTAGTATGCAAACTGTATTTTTGTGTCAAAAACGTAAAAAAAAAATGTTTTTAATGAAACTCATGGATAGTTTTGTGTCTCAGGTTCTTTGAATCACTGACATTCATCTCAGAGACCTGGGATGATTAGTTTTCAGGTTTAGGGAAAAACTACTCAAAAAGGATGTTCCACTATATTAAGCAGATCATCATTTTCAAGCAATAAGGGAAAGAAAAAGGATCTCTCTGCTGATGAAAAGCATGAAATAGTTGAATGTGGCGTCAGTAAGGAGGGGGCAGAGTCATGTTTTGGGCCAGAATCATGGGGAGAGAGCTGGTCGGCCCCTTTAGTATCCCTGAAGTCCCCCCCACTGTCTTCTATGCTACAAAAAGAAGAGCCGTGCTTTCCCTAACAAGATCATCTTCATGCATGACAACGCACCATGTCCTGCTGTAAAGAAAACCTCTGCATCACTGGCTGCTCTGGGCATAAAAGGAAAGAAACTCATGATGTGGACCCCCTTCTCCCCTGACCTCAACCCTATTGAGAACCTTTGGAGCCTCAACAAAAAAAAACTTCTTTGAGGGTGGGAGGCAGTTTTCTGGGAGGCTATTCTAACATCCTGCAAACAAATCCAAGCAGAAACTGTCCAAAAACTCACAAGTTTAATGGATTTAAGAATTTTGAAGCTGCTCAAAGAAGGGCTCCTATGTTAAAATATAACTTGACCTATTGAGATGTTTTGGATTGAAATATCTTTTGATTTCAGTAAATGTGACCTCCTAATGCTACAAATTCAACAAATGACCATTTTCAGTTAATTACAAGCTTTAAAATGTATTGAAACGATGAGTTGCATAATAATTTGGGGCGACAGTGGCGCAGATGGTAGAGAGGGTCGTCTCATGATCGGAAGGTCAGGGGTTCGAATCCCACCTCCTGAAAGTGCACATTGTCGTTGTGTCCTTGGGCAAGACACTTCACCCACATTGCCCCCAGTGTCTGCGTACATTGGTGTATGAATGGGTGAGTGGATCCTTGCTGTAAAGCGCTTTGAGTGCCTAATGTAGGTGGAAAAGCGCTATATAAGTTGAGACCATTTACCATTTAATTTGGAACAGTGGATTTTGAGGTTTTTACTATATTTATTTTTGAAAAAAATACTGTTATCACTGGGAGATTTTTTTAACCACATTTAAATGATCCCAGTGTCTGCGTACATTGGTGTATGAATGAGAGTATGAATGGGTGAGTGGATCCTTGCTGTAAAGCGCTTTGAGTGCCTAATGTAGGTGGAAAAGCGCTTTATAAGTTGAGACCATTTACCATTTACCATTTACCATCCTCTACCAGTTAAAGACTTGAAAATTATGCTGATTCTCATCAGACAATTTAGAAAATCTGAGAAAAATCTCATTTGCATAATAATTTGGAACGCAGTGTATTTATCACAAAAATGAAAACTAACTAACTAACTCCTCACGTGTGTGAAGCAGATCACTCAACATCAACCTTCCTACAAGCTGATCGCTCAAAATCAGCCTTATCCAGCAGAGGGCGCACTCTCACGGTAGACTGTCTTCATGGTAGATCTGTCTTGGCTCCGGGTCTGCAGTTTTCCTCTACTACAGGGTGAGATGTGGTGTTAGACCACAAGGGGGCGCCGACTCCCCTGAGTCCACCTATCACGGTGGATCTGCCTCACCGCCGTGAATCTGTCTCAGCTCCGGGTCTGAGGCGAACTGTTATTGACCCGCAGTGGTCGTCTGGTCGACCTAGCGCTATGATCAGTAATAGCAAAAGCAAGGCACTTTTTAAATATCAAGGCTCTACATACTTTATACTGTTCTCTGATTTTGTACTGTGGTTTGGGGTAGTACCTTTAAAACCACAGTAAGACCTAAATGAGCGGTCCGATTAATTCATGAAGTTGGGTTTTTGGACCACACAAACTCATTATTTTTAAAATCAAAGATCATGAAGTTTTGTGACATTGTTGAGTTCCAAACTGTACAGATGAAATACAAAGCAAGATACAAACTGTTACCAAGACAAATACAAAGAAGGTTCCAAGGACGTACTGGTCGTTATGAAGTATTATACAGAAACACAGCACAACTTTGAAGAGTTTCAGCCTGACAGTTAATGGTGTACAATTGTGGAACAATTTGGAGATGGAAATGAAACAATGTCCAAACATCAACCTGTTCAAATATAAATACAAACTAAATACTTTTGAAAAGTATAGAGAAGAATTTGTCATTCCATTTGTCTATTTTCTCAAAATTACAAAAAGAGACATAGGGTAGAGGAACTATGGATCTGTTGAGAGGGACCAACAGGCTCATAAACCTCGTCTTTTAATGCACCACTCAGCAGGAAAATCATCTACAAAATCAGCTGGGTGGGGTTTGTTGATGGGGAGATAATGCCCTCTTCTACAGCCTGGCTTTTTAACACACCACACTATGCAGGGCTTACATCATACATAACTCACAAACAAGGAAAAATAATAATACACAAATTAATATTGTACTGAGGATGGCAATGACAACTGCGAAGTAGCAAGTTCACGGAGTATAATATGTATATTAATGTGCCTTTTTAACATAACGCTAAGGACTTTCGGTAATGTTAACATTGTTTGGCATTGGTAACCATCTGAAAGAAGTATTAATGATCCACTTGTGTTACTTGCTTTGTACTAGAGATCGTACATGAAACCAGGCCGTTGTTGTGTTTGTGCTGTTTCTGTTCATTATATGAACATTTCAAACAGTGCTTTGTAAGTTTGGTCTGTGTTAAAATAGCTTTTGAAGTGTAATAGGTTCTTTTGCCAATGAGGCAAATCAAAATATGATGCTGCTGGTTGCATGATTGACATTGTGATAACATTAGAACATCTCGGTAAGTGTACATAATCCATTTATTCTGCTGTTGATCTTTATTGTTGTTATGTTCCCCTTGCACTATGTTCCTTGTACTTTTTATTATATTGATTTCTGGGGTGGGCGCTCATCAGCCCACTCCTTTTGAGCAAATTGTTAACTGCTCAAATAAATAAATAAACATTCTAACTTTCTAAAAGTTACTTGTGTGTCCTTCCTTTCATTCTCCACAAGCTCCTATGACCAACCTGGTTTTGTGAGTCGTTAGAACACTCAGTCCTAACATTAATAAACTCCTTAAGAGCACGTATATAAGGGAGATTGGTGGTGTGTGGATACAGTAAAACAGAATGTGTGTGAGAGTTGAAAATCCATTTTCCCGCACCAAAACCTGATCCTTTTAATATCACAGTATTGTCGGGTCTATAATTCAATGATGCACCCAAAAGGCTTTTTCTTTGAAGTAAGCAGAAACAATGTATGCGTTAAATGGAAAAGTGTGTTTATGGAAGCATCTCTGTAATCTTGAAACCAAATCTGCCCGGTCTGCACCACATTTCAATGTTAATCCATCAGTAACGGAGCGGAGAGTGACGCCTCATCACTTCTACAGCCTGTGTTCAGAGACTCAGCAAATACACGCTCTGTCTCCTCACTTTGTATGAGGGATTATGAGCGGGACACTGTAAAAGAAACAGGGTCGTGTGGTTTTGAGGAGCTACGTTTCACACGACTAAACATGCGAGCAGTATTCTGTATGTGTAAAAAGGGGACTATGTGGGATTTAGCGTAAATAGTTCTGTTACATTTCCCAAAAAAGCTGTTGCTTCAAGGCGCTAATTCAAAAGTTTTTTAAAAGGTTTGCGTGCATCAGAGGCAGAGGGAGCAGCCAGGAAGTGACATCATCACAGGTGATTCATAAGAACTCACTCCATATACAGTCCATATCCTCCTGCATTACCAACCGGACCAACATAATCTGAACACGGATGTCAGAATGATGTGATAAACAACTATATTTTAATGCCACACACGTATTTCATTTCTTAAGATTTGCAAACATTTCATTAAAACAGAGGAAAGTGGTCCATTTCAGCCAAAACTGCAACTGAACAATACAGTAAAAACATTTGAGCAATGTTTTAAATCTAAATTTATTTTCCAATAAATTTAGATTTAATGCCAGTTTGAGTCCAGTGTAATACTTTTTAATTCCCCCGGTTAGGGTTGGGCAATTCATTTAATTTTAATCTAATTAAGATTTTAATAAAGGTCGATCACGATAATCGCGTGGTGCGTTTTAATCGAGGAGAATTGGCCGGTCCTGTTTGGAAAAATATATTAATATATATATATGGACGTCGCAATACTGCAGTGCCTGTCAGGTCAATCCCAGGGAAACAAACAAATCCCAGAGAGCACAGATGATTCCATCTGGCTGTAGAGCCAGCAGCACCTGAACGTTTTATTATAGGAAATCTCTAATCAAACTGTCAGATGCTGCTGTGGCTCTACAGCCGCATCTGCTTTATACTTTCATATATTTAGGACCAAGCTCATGTTTTATTGAATGAAACGTCACGCAGCAAAACTGTCAATAATTTCACACTCGTGCGGAGATCGGAGAGTTTGGCAGCACAGTGACCTGTGGGATTGTTCTTAGGTCCTTATGGGCTGATGAGGAACATCCTGAGGTTCCTCTGCTTAAGGAGGCATTAAAGGAAACATCAGAGCTCCTTTTCGAACTGCACTGACAAAGTATCACTTAACTTAGTGATACTTTATCAAACCCCTCAGGGAAATGTGTTCTCTTCACTTGACCCATCCTCACTGCTGCTGGGGCAACCTGTAGGAGCAGTGGATTTACCTATTGTACATGTTTTCAGTGGTAGGGGAAACCGGAGTACCCAGAGGAAACCTACGCAGACAGGGGGAGAACATGCAGACTCCACACAGAAAGGCCCCGTCCAGGTGGGAATCGAACCCATGACCTTCTAGCTGTGAGACATAAGCACTAACAGCGGCGCTAAATAATGAATCAATTTCCTCTTCTTCCTCTTTACTTTTGCAGAACCTAACTTTGCTCATTACAACAGTGATGTACTGTAAGCCTCAGGGTTAGGTCTTTAATAATAATCTAAATACTTAAATACATAGATAAAATATTAGCTGAAGTAACAAACACATGACAGAAAAGGAGTATCATCAGTGTCAGTATTAGTATTAGTATTAGTGTTAGTATTAGTGTTATAATCAGCTTCCCTCAGAGGCGGCACTGACCTGACAGCACGGTGAAAATGGCGGCGAAGGCGTTGAGCTTGAGCCCGTCGATCACGTTCCCAAACTGACAGACCTCTAAGGACATGAGGATGCCCCCGGTGGCCAGGAGGAGGATGTACAGGCACTCGGCCACGATGCACAGCCACAGCACTCCTGCAACAACAACGGCACAACATAATGTTACATGTGGTATTCAACTGTATGAATACTCCAGCACCGCTCAGGTCATTCACCAGAGGCTCCAAACATCACCACCCACACCACAGGACTGTGTTTGGTACGTTTCCTTCTCCTCCACAAGTGCAAAGCTTTTCTGAGTTTAAAACATTTCCCCTTGTGAAGATTTGACCTTTGTGTTTAAGCTTTTTGAGGTTTCCCTCCTGGTGTCTATACTTCATGTAGTTTTTAGTTCTGTCAGTGTCTTTAAAGAGGCATTATGTCACTTTTTATGTGGGGAAAATAACTGTTGATATTGATGTGTTTTTGGTCCTACTGCAAACTCTAAAAACAATTGACCCTGCAGCATCATAGAGGCCAATGTGATGGAAAGTAAAGGCACCATGCTAATCTCTCATACAGCCATTGGGTCACAAACAAAAAGGTCACTTTAGTTCAGGGGGGTCCAAACCGTTTTCACTGAGGCACAGAGCAGTGGTCAATGCAGCCGAACATTCAACTGGAGCATTTAAGGGAGATTTAAACCGTCTGGTAGGGCCTATACCTATTTTTTTATACTAGAAGAACAACATCTGCTTCTTTACCACCTTCAGTATATTGTAAACACAGTCATTTGTTGAAAAAATACTGTGCATCAAAATATTAAGCATTCGTATCAATTTAATTAAAAATAGCAAGTTGTGAAAAGAGCTTATAAACTTAAACCCTGTGAAGAATTTGGAAGTTTGGACTCCCCAACACAAAATATTTCATTGGGGACTCTATAAAATTGTAACATAAATGTTGCGGTATGATGCACTGCAGTCCCGGCAGGGTGACCCATAACAGAAAACAGGTCAAAGGGTTGACCTCAGAAAAACACACCAACACATAATAAAACCCCTACTCCCCCCAACATGCAACCAGACAAGACACATCAACGACACAAATGCAAACCCCAGGACACAGTCAGCACCATGAGGAGTGTGGACCAAAGAGAGTCACACAGTGTGTGAAACGCTGCTGCTGTTTGGATGTTCTTTAAGTTTTAAATCCTCTGATGGACTCACATGTCTTTATATCGCCAGGCAGTTTGTTCTAGCGTAGCGGCCGTCACTACAAAAGTCTTTGAACGTCCCGTGAAGCGGCTTGTGAAGATTAGCCCCAGTCTTTTCTTGCTCGGCAGCATTTGAACAACGTGTGAATCAGTGTCACACGTTTACATGTGAAAGCATCAGGCGTACTGACCACAGGCATGGACAGTCCAGTCGGTCCAGTCACGTGCAGAGCGACGCAAGCTGTCTGGGTTGACGCAGAGAGTCTAGAATGTATTTTTCCAACTGTGCCCAGGCATTCGGATCAGAGGAATATACGCTTCAATAAACGTATGAAAATAAAGGACGCACTGGATTACAAACATGTTTTATTATGACATGAGGCAGGACAGGCTGCACACTCAGACTCACACACGCTGATGTCTAGGAGAGACACAGTTTGTCAGAGAAAGGTAGTAAAATCCTTTGCTTGTGCTTTGGTGACAGTGGAATACCACTGTCACCAAAGCACAAGCAAAGGATCAGGAATCAATTTTCATTCACAACTTAGTGCTCAGCAGCAGCGCGTGCCTAGAGGTTTTTCCAGAATTGCACAGCAGAAGCGGCTCCGTTTCAAGTGACCAAATCAAAGCGGTGACGCGATTCGTTAGGTGTTTAAGTGTGTTTCAGATTAAGTTTGACACCCCTGCTTTACTGTTTGAAGGTCCGTGAGAAGCACTTCAGGCTACTTCTGTCATGTGAAGGCTTGGACTTGGACTCCATTTGAGCCGTCAGTGGGGAACGGTTTTTCCCTCTCATTCCCCAATTTGTATTTTTTTTACTGAACGTTCACACACAAGTAACAAACAACTGTGAAGTGAAAGCAAAATGATACATGATTCTGCTATTTTTCCAAAAATAGAAAAGTGAAAAGTGGGGTGTGCATAAGTATTCATACAGCATGACTTAATACTTTGTGGAACCCCCTTTTGCTGCAATAACAGCGGCAAGTCTTCTGGGGTTTGACTGTACAAGATTTGCACATGTAGAGACTGACATTTTAGCCCATACCTCTTTACAAAACAACTCAAGCTCTGTCACATTAGAAGGAGAGCGTTTGTGAACTGCAGTTTTCAGGTCTTTCCACAGATTTTCAATAGGATTTTGGTCAGGACTTTGACTGGGCCATTCTAACACATTGTTTGTTTTTAAACATTCCATTGTAGATTTATCTTTGTGTTTAGGGTCATTGTCCTGCTGAAGGTGAATCTCCGCCCCAGCCTCAGTTCTCTTGCTGACTCCAGCAGGTTTTCCTCTAAAATGTCCCTGTATTTGGCTCCATCCATCTTCCCAACTATTCTAACAATCTTCCCACTCCACGCTGAGGAAAAGCAGCCCCACAGCATGATGCTCCCCCCCATATTTGTGCAGACACGACTTATAGTTGTCCCATGTCCAGATTCCCCCAGCTCAGCGGCAGGACTTCACAGCTCCTCCAGAGTTATCTTGGGGCACTTGGGTGCATTTCTTACCAGTGCTCTCCTTGTTCGATCTGATATTTTAGGTGGATGACCACGTCTTCAATCAATCAAAGTTTATTTGTATAGCACCTTACAACAACACAAGGAAGACCAAAGTGCTTCACAGACAGATAAAACAATATTAAAAAATAAATCAATCAAATAAGTGCGATCTAAGTCTTAAAAGCTAGTTTGAAGAGATGTGTCTTCAATCTAGACTTAAAGAGGGACAGTTCTGTGAGAACACGCAGACTGAGGGGCAGCTCTTCCACAGTTTTGGCGCTACAACCCTGAAAGAACGATCGCCCCACTGTTTGTACCGGGACCTGGGCACGTCCAGAACCATCTGATCGGCAGACCGGAGAGTTCTGCTGGGGCGATGTACGGTCACCAACTCAGTCAGATATAACGGAGCGAGACCGTGGAGGGCTTTAAAAACAAACATTAAAATTTTGAAATCAATCCGAAAACGGACCGGGAGCCAGTGCAGGGAGGAGAGGACCGGAGTGATGTGGCTGTGTCTGGATGAACCGGTGAGAAGACGGGCTGCTGCATTCTGCACTAACTGTAACCGGTGGAGTGACGACTGTGGAAGGCCAGAGTAGAGAGCGTTACAATAGTCAAACCGAGAACTGATGAACGCGTGCGTTGCCTTCTCCAGGTCTTGGCGCGAAAGAAAGGGTTTAACTTTGCTCAAAAGGCGCAGCTGGAAAAAACTGGCTTTGACAACAGCATTTATTTGTTGTTTAAAATTCAGCTCTCGGTCAAAGATGACTCCCACGTCTTGGTAAGTTGGCAGTGGTGCTTTACTCTTTCCATTTCTGAATGATGGATTGAACAGTGCTCCGTGAGATGTTTAAATCTTGGGAAATCTAATGTATAACTTAACGCTGCTTTAAACTTCTCCACAACTTTATCCCTGACCTCTCTGATGCTCCTTGGCCTTCATGATGTTGTTTAGTGACCACAGCTCTGAGGCCCTCACAGAACAGCTGTAATTGTACTGAGAGTAGATTACGCACAGGTGGCCTCTGCAGTCATTAGGAATGTTATAAAGGCAATTTCATGCACTCAAGTTACTTGTGTGTGAACTTTCAGTAAAAAATTCAAAATAAAATCTTTATGTTTATGGTTGTAAACATGACAAAATGTGCAAAAGTTCAAGGTGTATTAGTACTTTTGAGAGGCACTGTATATATCATGGATGGACATTTAGTTCTCTGCAGAGGGAATGACCTTAATGATTGTGGCCTTTGCTAATTGAGACCATATTAAGTTTGGATTCTTTGTCTTTCTTGCAGATCTGCAGTGATCCGCTCCCGCTCTGCTGCAGCACAGAGACGTTTGCAGCATGAGGTCAATGGTCACCTTCTCTTCCTCACCGCTGGAGCAGCTGTGGGAATAGGACGCGCCTGTGGGGGGGGTTTACAGACATGTATGGATAAGTAATGAGGGATGTGGCGAAGGAGCCTTCTGTGGTACATACGGGTGACCTTGGGGGCCGCTCAGAGGACGCAGAAGGAGTGCGGTGATGCGGATATCGGAGCCCACAGGAGACGGGACAGCACAGGAGTAATTAAACACAAGAGCGGCGGAAGGATGGTTTGAATTCATTTATCAATTCAGCCAAAGAAGTGTCTCCGGCATAAAGACGATCCCGGGCTTAAGGGTTTTACATACAATTAAAGCCCGGCGGAGATTAGTAAGTGAAATATCAAGGAGGACGTTAGGGAGATAATGCCATGCCTTAAATACTTCCGCATTACCATTATCTCGGTGGATGTTGGTGTAGAACAGAACATCATTAAGTGCTACATTTGACCAAGAACGAGACGAAGCTTCACAATGGATTTTTATGAGATTCCCAATTTAAATCTCTTGACTTTCCATCTCGCAGCGTAAGGCGATAATGTTCCAGGATGTGTTTAAAATGAGCACCGTAATCATCTTCGAAATGTGATTTGCAACAATTCAGTATACTGCCAAAATGGTCCGGCTTTGACCGGCGACCGCTCTCCGTTACTCTCCGTGACCTACATATGTAGCGTACGCACGGTTGACCAAAAGGCTGTGGATTAGAGTCTGAATAAAGGTTAAGGAAGTCTAATCCCTGAAACAGACGGAGCCCGGCCCACTGTGCATTTAAAGCAGCTGCTCCTTACATAACGCCCCCAGACACCCTGCACACCGGCCGACACTCTGGGCCCATTCTACAGTAAATCTTTCAAAACGAGAGCGGGAGTTTGGAGGCGTCTTAGGCTCAGTCAAGCTGTGCTCCAGGTCAGGGCTGTTCAATCGATCCAAATTCAATTACAATTTCGATCATTACACTAAACTAGGGTTGTGCTCAATATATCAAATTGGCAATATATCGTTTGTATCTTGTATCAGGCCTGTATCCTGATACCCAAATGTGTTTGTCTAACCATAGTGTATATTCAGAACGTATCACAACACACACTCTAAATACTCTGATTAAAGGCTGAGCTTGTTATAAACCATTTTGCGCACCTGTAAGATACATTTTTCTATTTATTTTGTATTATTGAAGTGATACAAATGGGATCATGAACTCTGTATCGGGATACGGATCGTGCCCTAAACAATTACAAGAATAGCATCATCGAGCAAAGCGACTATTAAAGTAACAGTTCACCGTTTTTCCATACTCAGATATGTTCTTGCCTGAGCTTAGACGAGTTGATCCGTACCTGTCTGGTCTTTGTGTGTGCTCTCAGTCACATAAAAACACCAAACACGTTGTTAGCCTTTAGCCTCTCCTCCTCTCCTCTATGGGGCCAAAAGGGGGCTGAAGTTAGAAGCGACCGAGCTCTTGCATGTTTTTCCTATTTAAATACAGCTACGTGAGGAGTTACATGATCCAAGTAGTCCCACATCCACGCAGTAAAGTCAAAGTGCTCCTAAGGAATTATTACGCCCTTAAATATAATACCCCTTTTTATCTGCCTAGAAAATCGACATGTTTAATTTTGTGTGACTAGACTTGGATCGGGACGTCCTTCATTCACCACAGCGCAGCGGTCAACTCAACTCCACACCACAGATTCAAGTGTTTCTGTTCTTCTGCCGCTCTCAGCCTGAGGTTTACTGGTAAGAGACACACAGTCCTCACAGGAGGAGCCTGCACATGATGCGTGCAGTGGCCCAGGGGGCATTGCAGCCCGATATGAGCGCGCACAATCCAATGCATGTTGTGTTTATCCTCTGAACTGCAACTGAAACTTTCAGTTGTATGCCGTGTTTCCTCCAAAGTCACAGCCTGTGGTGGGACGTCCGGCGGGGAGCAGGGCAGTACCGTCCCCTGGTAAAGGCTCAGGGCTGTTTTAAAAAAAGCACAATGTTGAGTGACTTTGCAACACCCTTTGGCACCGCCCGGCACACTTACTCCCAGGACTGCTGCGTGTCTCAGATAGAACGGGTTTTAATAGAGGAAACCGCACGTGGAATTATGACATTGAAAGGAAGCAGTAAAGCGGAAAGGAACACTAATGGGGATAAGGAACTAAGGAAATTACAGCTTGGACTGTTGCTGCCAGATGAAAACAAGAGCCAAACCTGATGATTTTGTCACTTTGATTTGATTGTAACTGATCCCTGGTTTAAGGGCTCTCTGGTTTAAGGGCTCTGGTTTAAGGGCTCTCTGGTTTAAGGGCTCTCTGGTTTAAGGGCTCTCTGGTTTAAGGGCTCTCTGGTTTAAGGGCTCTCTGGCCTCAGCTCATGGATGGGCCAATATCGCACACTACAAGACCTCGCAAACAGAGGCATTTATTTATATGGGCAACAGGAGTGGCATAAAGGGAGAGAAACAATGTACACAGCATTTTGTCTCAGAGTCGTTCAGAATCACCAGGCCTCTTTAAACCATCCCTATTATAGAGCTGCAGAGCCGAGCCACTGCAGATCCACAGCAGAGGTTAAAACTTAGAAAGACAAAAAACTGCTCCATATCATGTATTAAATAAGAACTAAAATGTGCCCTGTAACAGCAATGGGCCGTGAAATGGCTTTCCCCCAACAAAACAGCATCTGCAGGGTAGTGTTACTAAAACACTAAAATGTCAAACTCAATACTGAAAATAAAACCTTGATACCTATTTTGATACCACTGCAAAAGGAAAAAACTTTAGGTATAATGCCTTCATTGCAGGACACTCATTACGATATTCCTTTGTTTGGTTTTATCATGTAAAATAAAAGGTCTCATTTGTTCTCTCTAATGTTGTTTTTAGCTGCAATATTCACAGTCAAATACTTATAGGCTATAACCTACTAGACTGGCTATGGCCAGACAAAATATCACAAGTTATATTTAGTCTGGGAACCACCAATTCATGTTCTGGTAGGAGAGGTGTGGTTTATGACTGTCCATAGTCGTTTATTGGGCTGAATGTCTCTCTTATTCTCTCTTATTTGATCAAGCTTTAGAACCCGGTCTAAAGCTTGATCAAAATATGGAGTTGCTGCTGTCATGTTGGACCTGTAAAAAAACGTTTTATTTATTTATCCGTGAATAAAATACAAGCTTCCGTATATCGAATCGTCTTGCCGTCCCTCTTCGTTCTCTGATTGGTCCCATATCTGTGCCAACATTTGGGTCATGGTCCCCAGACTGTTGTGCAGTTGGAAATGATTCGAGCGCGCACACCAGCATGGGTATTCCCAGGCTAATAACCTACAGCAATAGTTCACAACCTTTTTTGTCTTGTGGACTCCCTATGTCAATGGTGTTGCAGTTTATCTAGAAAGGCATTTTACAGCAAAAATATAGCTTTCTTTTCAAGTACACCCAGGGGTCCCTGCTTGGGCAACACTGACCTACTATAACCTACAATATATAACAATTTTTCATATTTTTCAATTCTTCATATTTGTGCGTCCAGTACAAATAGTAAACATGTGACTTTACATTTGGCTCTGGTATCATTTCATTTTGTCATCCAATGCTAACTGATACATTTAAATCAAAAGACGCTGGGCTAAGGTTTGCATAGGAATCAATGGGCCGCTATGCTAATGCTAGCCACAGTCGGAAAGCCGCTCCTTTGGACATGGTCCAGGAGCTGGAACAGATCCTACATTTACAGAACGGATCATTTAGTTTTAGAAATTTATCCTGGGTTCAGAGCTATTTAGCTCGAGTCAAAGTTTTGCAGTGTGCAATTCTCTGAGCTAAACATGCACCAGAGGAAACCTGCTCAAATTAATATACAATATTCCATATACAAATAAGGCATAAAAATGGCCAAAATTGCCTTTACGACGTAGATTTAAATTTCTGGTTTTATTTTGTGATATATTACTGACAAATTTCAGAGGAAATTTCGGATCATGTTTTTCTTTTTTTTTTTTTTAAAAGCTACTCATAAGTGAAATAATCTGTAAAAAGTTGTTTTTTTTGGTTCAAAGCTGAATGAGCCAGGGAAGGGATGGAGTTGAGCTTCCTGATATCCTGGCCGGCGGATAACACTGTTCTTCAGTCGACCGGACCTGGTCTCCCTTGAAGAGACTGTGTGGTGGTTCTGAAGGCTTTGCGGGGAAACAGGGGTAGGGTACATGTCCTTAGGGGGCTCCGCAGATCTTCTCCAACGCTCTCGTGATGTGAGGAATCTATATTTTGACAACCCTACAACAGATAAGTAAAAAGACACACTCTATTTAACCTACACACACGCACACACACACACGGACACACACGGACACACACGGACACACTGCCCCACCGGACGTCCCACAATATGACTGGCCAGACTTGTTTAATATGTTGCGTTGTGAACTCTGGTGTTGACTCCTTCACACTCTGCTCCTGTCAGCCCCGAGAACTTCTGCTTTGATTGATTTCCCCCAACACTACTCCAGAGATTAGGGGGATTATCCCGCTCGCTGTTTTCTCCGCCGACTTCCCCCCCCCTGCAGCTCCATTCATTTAAAACGTCTTTGGGCGACTCTGTGATTGGCACCGCAAACCGGAGTGGAGATTTGGCTATTGACGTCTCGCCGCCACAAAAGAACTCAAATTCACTCGTCTGAAGGTCCGCCGGGTCGATGACGGGAGAGTGAGGACAGATTAGAGGAGCGAGGGAGTGTCGAGCGTGTTGGTTTATTCCCGACGTAGACTTTATTTGATCAGTCCTACGATAGACTGGGTTTAGTTCTAGTTTAACTTGTGATGGTGGAAATGTCATTCAATGTTGTCGTTAGTTTCTAGTCTTCTCTCTTAATGTCTTAGTTTTAGGAAGTAAAAAAAAAGACTTATTTGGTGATGTTTGGTGTCCACATGTAGGGCCGGTATATCAAGCCAATATCTGGGTATTTCCGGATGTCGGCCAATAAAACGGCCGATATCCGATATGGCCCGATATCTCCATAAAGGAAAGGAATGAGACGTCTCATTGTGGCCTTGGAAAGAGCCCAGTCAGAGCCTTAAAATGAGCCCCCGAGACTCCCTAGGCTTCAGCGAAGCGGAGAAACATCACAGTGAAAATCAGTCACAAGCTTGTTCACCTATTTTATATATTTTATGTTGTAGACTTTTGCGCATCATTTCGGAACCATAAGAGAGAGAGACTTAGGAATTTTTTGTTTTGGAATTTGCTGATTTTCGTCTTTCAGTCCCTCTGAAGAACCTACTAAACATCAATGTCCTGAATAAATCAGCCCTATGCCCCTTATACAGCGCCCCCTACTGTCACAGTTCAACACTGACACGTTTAGAAGCTTCATAAGTAAGGATTAAACAACTCAGAGCACGGACGCAGCACAGCAGCACAGCATTATAACCGTCTAATGCACGGCTCCTCGTTGTTTAATCTGCTTTTACCATGGTTCCACAAATTCAACATTTATAACAAATGTTTTTTTTCATTTACTAAACTCACTAAATATGCCAGACTACCGGGACTATTTTATATGGGTTATTAGTCGGTCTTACACTGTCTGAAGGCTCGTCTCAGAGCGAGCCATTCTCCGCAGCTATTACGAGGATCTCAGTCAGGCTCAACGACACAACATCAGCACAGAATCACAACACAACAGGACTAACCCGGAAACACTTTTCCGTCAAAGTAAACACCGATATGCGGCACTCATGGGCAGGAGTTATTTACCTTTTAGGCTGTTAAACCTGAAGCTAGCTAGCTAGCTCAACAAGTTCAACTGTTTATGAAAACAGCTGCGGTGGAGTCGCTCACACCTGGGCCCCACCAACTGAAATCTTTTTGTTTGACTTTATTAATCCAGCTAAATATGCTTAAATGCTCTTCCTGTTTGACACTATGATGTAAAAAAGACAGAGTATCACAAGTCAGTGGTTTACCAGGAGAAGGTGGAGCAGCAGGATTCAGGAGGATTGCTGAGAACTGCGTGAATGAAGCCAAAAAACACTCTGGGGGTGTTTTTGATAAGGAAATAGCATAACACCATGGCTAAAAGCTCCAAAAAGTCGATTTTGCAAGACATAGGACCTTTAACAGTTGAAACCTAATCAAGTTCATACACATTTAGCATTTATATTTATTGTGCCTTGTTAGAAAATGGCTGAAATGTGATGAAATATCCATCCACTGGTTCAGAGTCTATGGACCGGCTGTCTCTGGAGTCCAGTCGCAACATCATCGATAAGACACTCTGCCTCTGAAACGTCCCAAAGTTTCCAAACCAAGACGTCCTTTGGCCTCATGTCCCTTCTCTGCTGCTCATGTCTGGGATCCGTCGATAATACACAAGAGCTGGAACCACTGATTGTCTGCTTTTAAACTCCAGCTAAAGAACATTTTTAATGAGTCCTGTAAACGCTTCACTAATGAATGATTTTAATTCCCTGTATATAACTAGCTATTTGTTGTAATTGTTTGTTTTGCCCCTTTAAGTGCTCTTTAGGCACTTTCAGGCCAACAGCGTGAGGAAGAATGTGCTGTTTTGGCTGATAAAAGTCATTAGACCTCATAATGCTGTGGGTTAGCTCCTGGTTAAGTCCTTCCCTTCACACTGGTGTAACTATTAAACCCTGATGCCTGTCCCTCAGAGAGTCTTTGCTGCCGACGGCCGTGAGCCCAGGCTTTTACAAGAGTTGGCAGTAAACTTTTATCACTCCATCACAGCAGCGTGACACAGCAGAACTTTCCCCCCACACAAAGGGCCGAACGACAATGACACAGGGCTGAAGTGGAGTCCTTACCTCGCTCGTTGGTCGGGGCCACGTAAATGAAACTCCTGCAGTTCTCTCCTGCAACAGAAAACAGGACATCAGATAAGAAAGAAGAAAGATCACTGGAGGTAAGTGAAGATTCTCCCCCAGATTACATTTGGAATCCAACGGGGCAAGTGCAAAATCAACTGTGTGAATAACAAAAACAGGAATCGCTGTTTAAATATATCAAAGAAAGGGAACACTCCGAGTTACATTTTGCTGTTCAAGCGTTCTCTTAATTTTTTTCTAGCAGTATATAAGGGACTATAAAACAGCTTTATATAACAGCTCTGTGTATCCTCTGTCCTCTGTGGACAGGGGCCGGAGCAGCCATTCATTGAGCTTTGGCACCAGTTCAACAGCAACGTATAACACAGCAAGGAAAGTACTAAAGAGACAATCTCAATGCGCACACAGCACTTATCTGTCCAGTAATATCACCAAATTAGTCTGCAGCAGAGAAATGAGACTCTGAACCAGTGGCATAAGCAGAACTGAAACTTTGGATAAATGGATGGATATTTCATCACATTTCAGCCATTTTCTAACATGGCACAATAAATATAAATGCTAAATGTGTATGAACTTGATGTCATGTTGACGTCATGTTTCCACTGAAAGTTGTGAAGAAGGAGCTCTTTCTAACCTTCTCTGGACACGCCTGTTCTTTTTTCTTACCTAACGATAATGTCACGTCAACGTGTTTGACTACAAGAGTACAGGACTTTATTCAACCTTCCTAAAGAAGAGGCCACTCGCCAAAAAAAAAACCTCGCCTGTGACTGTCACTGATGGATGTTTGGTGAACCTTCACCAAAATCAAAGTGGATTCACTTTTATAACCAACGCGAGTCCCATAATGTAAACACCTGATGGACCAGAGCGATGGTGAGTCAATCCAAATGTGTGTTATTGTGTGTGTTATCGTGTGTGTTATCGTGTGTGTTAGCGTGTGTGTTATCGTGTGTGTTATCATGTGTGTTAGCGTGTGTGTTAGCGTGTGTGTTAGCGTGTGTGTTATCATGTGTGTTATCGTGTGTGTTAGCGTGTGTGTTAGCGTGTGTGTTATCGTGTGTGTTATTGTGTGTGTTATCGTGTGTGTTATCGTGTGTGTTAGCGTGTGTGTTATCGTGTGTGTTATCATGTGTGTTAGCGTGTGTGCTAGCCATTTATGACGCTGTGTTGCAGATTTAAACTTCTTATAACTGCATTGTGAAGTAACGTCAGTTATTGCTGTTTATTTATATTTCTTTTACTGCTAATAATGCATGAGCAGATTTGCTCAGAGAGAGGGGGTAGAACAGAACAGAATCCAAGCGTTGTGTCTTCCAGGTTTGCATAATACCCCCAGAAAATACTGATATTTCTCACAAAAAAGTGTACTCCATAGTGGTAGAGGTACAATATATGATATGAATGCCTTTACTTTGGGATGGCTAAAACAGCGTGATACAGATCCTTTCAATGTGATCTAACGACAGAAACGCAGAGCGCTGCCTTCTCTCTCGCTCTCTCTCTCCCTCGCAACAACACCACGAAGACGCTCGTCTCCCCCGTCCTCTCCCTGAACCTCACCTTCTCCCCCTCGTCCCCTCCTCCCCTCTTCAGGCTGACGCCTCTCTGCGGCTCAAAGCGACTTGGTAAGTGGTAAACACTGCTCTCGTATCGCCGTTGTCCTGGCGTCACGCTCACCGTCTCATCCTTCTCCCTCTGTCTCACCTTCCTTTCATTTCTTTCCCCAAAATAAGGCCATGTGTCTCAGACTTAGGCCCTGACCATATGAAGTCAAGCTGAGGACCAAACGCAAAGATATTTTATCACTCCAGTGTATCGTCCATACAAGTCCGGCGTTTTGGGGGTCTGTAGACCAACATTTTCCAAACTAGGTCCCAGAGTGGAAAGATTGCAAAACGCTGTTTACGCGGCGCCGTTGTTACGATGTCTCCATAACTTTTACTAAAACGATGACATCACAGCTCCAGAGTGGTGTCTGTGATCCATAATCTAGTGACCTTAGAATAGGTTTTACTTATGGATCTATGATGGTTTTACTCCGCTCCTCTTTGCTCCACTGCAGTCCACAAGCCACAGGTGACAAGTAGAAAAACACTGCCGAGTCAGTCTGTGTTTTTGGACTGACAGTAAAAGTCACTTCTGCTTTAGTCCCGTTACGTCTGAAGAATGAACTCTCCTCGTCGTCTCTTCTGTAGATGGTAAATCCTTGAATCAGTTTCATTTTCACTGTTTACATTCCACTAAAGTTTGCTGCACATGCGCCTCTACATCTTGTTCCATTATCTGTGTTAGCGTCACAGCGCCTCACACAGGCCTGGAAGATGAACTGCGCCGTTTTCACAGACCTGAGTCGACCCATGTGGACGCACACATTTACTAAGCTGGCTTCAGGCTTACAAAGAAAGTTTCTGAAAATATAAGCGTTTTGTCTTCATGTGGATAGAGCCAAATGTCCCTTCAGTTTGAATGATCTAACCCCGCGGAGGCGCTGGACACCACTTCCTATGCACTAATAGAAAGAACGGAAAGGAAAGAAGTTGCAGAAGTTCAGGAATAGTTGCGGGAAAATTGCGAGGATTTGGAAAAGTTTCCTTCTGTGGACCCACCACTTGCAGGAGGAGCCATAAGGGGCTGGTACAATGTGATTTGGGCTGCTCCAACGGCTGCCCCCACTACCCGGCGACGGACAAGTGGAAGAAGATGGATGGATGGAAAAGTTGCAATGTTGCACTGATTTTGGTTGGATTTTGCGGAAATAGCTGCAATCACAAAAACCTGAAAGGCCTGTCTCCCTGTTCAGTGTGTAGTACATAATGGCCAAGCCAGTATGTTATAAAGTGAGCTGTGCATATTTTAAGCAGCTAAATATATGATCATAATATGTTATGGGAAAAGGGAAAAGGTTTACAAAATAATGGGTCGGTTTGGACTTAACGACATCAAAGTAGTATAGTTGAATACATTTAATCAGGCCTTTGTGTATTAGAATTGACCAGGCTTTTGTGTGTTGAAAAGTGTGGAAACTTTGACTGAGCAGTCCGAGAGGTCAGCTCCCTGTTTAAACAATGTTCCATTCAGTGTTTGGACGTGGGCCATGTATGTGATATGTATGAAACACATTGTAATACATACATTAATGAACATGAGGTCACGTAGAAATGGACCATAACCAAAAATTGAATGGAAGAGGGCAAGCAATAAGACGGGGGGCCTCCTCTCACAGACATGTACGAGCAACAATCGAACCTGTGTTTTACTCCAAACTCATGACTGTGACTCAGAACAAGGAGGAGGGGATAATGTAAACGTATATAAGGGGATGTTTTTCGTTGATCCAGAGGGCTTTTGGGCACCCTCGAGAGAAGGTTGTACTTGCTGCGTGTTCTACTGCATTTTAATTTCTTTATTAAAAATCCGCAAAACGCAGTACCTGTCCTCGAGTTTCAATTTTTAGTTCGTGTCCACTTCTGGCTTAGTATCTTAGGAATATTGACCTTGTATGCCATTCTCCCACACGAGGACGCATAGTTAAGACCAATATTCAGTAATAAGTTCTGTTTTCTTCAAACCTGAGAGGGCCACGACTGGGAACAGAGTGAGTATTTTTGCTGCATGGTATATCCCGTGGGTGTAGGGAATAACCTTAACTTGTACTACGGAGAAACTGTGTTTTTATCTGAGTCGTAAGTTCGAATTTCACATTTATAGAGGCGGAACGCAACTACAGTTAAAAATACGCTAGATGAACGAGAATAGCAAAGTCTGTATAAGTTATACGGAGGCCCGTGTTTGGGTAGATTGTTGATTGATGAAAGCTTGAAGGAACTCAAGGTGACTGTAGTATAAAATAAAGAAGACTTTGAACTCTCTCAATAGATACGGGAAGTATAAGCAGAGGGTGCGTGTCGGGCTTCTGTCATCAGCGGGAGGAGAGACGCCCCTCCCTGACGTCAGGCCGCCTTTAAGAGTCTGAGGTTGTGATTTACTTAATGCAATAGTACTTGTGTTAGTGTAGGTAATCGCGATTGCAGAATAAGTGAAAGACATTGCCAAAGTTCTTTCATTCCCTCACTCACTCTTTGATAGAGTCATTAAAACTACATTGTTGTTTCCACTATTCACAGTGTCTTCACTTAAAGGGGGGGTATTATGCAAAAATGACTTTTTCAAGCTTTACATCATGTTATTAAGTCATTCCCTCATTAAAACCATGCCTGAAGTGTTGCCTGGGCACATTCACGTATTTTCGAGTAGTCTGTAGAAACTCTGATGGCAGCCATTTTAGGGATAAAACGCCTGATTCCTTCAGGAAACGCCCTCGACCTCCAGGATACGCCTCCGACCTTTCGTCACCAGCCGAGTAACCAACCACTGCTCCTCAGCAGAACCCCCTCCCCGCAGTGTCCAGCCCTAAGATGTAAACAGCGTCATCATGGAGGATTAGCTTCATGTGTTGTGAACCGGAGCCACAGCAGACTTTTACAAAGACACACATCAGTGTTTCTGTTACCTAAACACCCACGATTAAAACCGGTGACAAGAACGCTTAATTCAGTGTCTGGTTCTGCGCTGGGCCTTGGTGATGCACAGAGCCTCCGGAGAAAGCTAATGCTAAGCTAAACCTCGAGTCATCACGTGAAAACGAGAAATATGCACAAATAAAGTCAATAAAACCACCACACACATAAAGAACCGTTTAACAATGATCACACACGGAGCCTGGCTTGTTGATTTGGAAGTTTATTGCACACATTTCATCTACAATGGGTCATAGCCGTGTGGCTTTCTCCCGGAGCTAACAAGCTAGCCGCGACAAGCTAACGGGAAAATTCACTGAATACAAGCAGCATATTATGCATTGAAAACGTCACTAAAACAGGCAACTGCTTGAAGCAGCCTTTACGATGATCACACAATGAGCCTGGCTTTACACATTTGTGGTTTATTGCAGACTTTTCATCAACAATGAGCTGTAGTCGATTATAACAAGCTAACGGGTAACCTCGAAAAACCATTGTCCACCTGCACAGATAATGTCCGTCTTTTGAATCGTATGGGCTCCTGCAGATCCTGGTGTCGTCCATGGGGGTATAGTTAGAGATCCATAGGGCATGGCAGATGCAAAGAGATAGCCTCCAAACAGCAGTTATTTTTCAGGCAAGAGCCCCGTCCAAGCGTCCGGTGTGGAAGGTTCGTCTCCAAATAATATCCGGTGTGGCCATTGTTCACAAAGTGATAAACAGTAGCTCCTTTCCAACAATAAAATTTAAAATGCACCGATCGTAGTTTCAATACTTGAGACAACGAGCGCAGTGTTGTTGTGATGCCACAGACAGCGTGTGGAGGGGGCGTGTCGGAAAGGGTCAGAGGTTCTTAAAGAGACAGAGGCCTATTTCAAGTCATTCGCTACCGCCATTTTGAAAGAGCAATTTTATACAAGGTAGTTATTCTAATTTACTGCATTGACAGACCAACAGAAGGTTTCGTCATCATTGTAGTGTGGTATAGACTGGTGCTATGTGGCTGAAAAAAGCATAATACCCCCTCTTTAACTCTAAGACACTGTGAATGCTAAGTTTAAGACACTATTCACAAATATGAAACTTATTGCAGACTTTGGTCCTTCGTCCTCCTGAGAAAAGATCTGCTCTGATGAGGATTTTGGAAAGTTCTAAACATTTGTCACTTCTCTTCCAAAACGTGGATTGTTTTATCACACCATAAATTTTTCCCTCTCCAACGCAATAAGCTCCCGGCCTCTGACTCAGTTTACCGCCTTTCCTCAGTCCTCCTGGGGGATTTGTAACGCACACTGTTATTAGGCACATTTTCAAGATGGCGTCTGTTGCGTTCAGAGCTGTATCCCTCTCTCTGCGAGTCTGTCTGTTTGGGCGATATGTTTGTTATGGAAATGACTCCAACAGAGAGAGAGCGTACCCAGGCTCCGCAGCAGCTCTGCCCAGACACAGTGCACCAGATGTGGGCAGAGAACAGAGACTGGCCCTTTGTCTTTTAAACAAGTCATCCAAGAGACAGTGGAGACAACAGGGCAGCAGTCTACGCACAAATGGACCCACACTTCTCCAGCTCCTCCAGGTCAGCATTAGCCAGTGCGTTATGGCTGTGCTGCAGAGATGGTATGGTCGCACTGCATGTCCCAATATACAAATAATGATTTAAAGGAACAGGCCACCGTTTTTCAATACTGTGATATGTTCTTACCTGAGTTTAGACGAGTTGATGTGTACCTGTCTGTCTGTGGGCCTGTGGAAAAGCTTGGTACCTTCCAACTTCACCCCCGTTTGGAGCTATAGGAATGCAATGGGAGAGGCCAAATGCTAACAACATCTTTGGTCGTTTTGCGTGACTGAGGGCACACACAAAGATCAGACAGGTACGCATCAACTCGTCTAAGCTCAGGCAAGAACATATCCATTCTTTTAAGGCGAGACGTTGCAGGTGAATAGGGAAACTTTTAAATGTAGAGATTTCAATTTGGAACTTTTCCTGTAGATTAGTGACATAAATATGAGAAAAAATGTATTGGAAGTTTCCTGTCATTTTATGTTTTCATATAAAAATAAAGTCTTTTATGCCTAAAAATGTCCAAAGTTCCCATATTTTTGCCGACAAAATCAAATTTATGGTTTCATTTTGTGACATATGCATAACAAAGACTTTTTCAGAGGGATTTTGGATCTTATTTAGTTTTAAAATAAGCAGTAATCTGTAACAATTTAAATGTTGCTTTCCCTCTGAAAAAATCTTCCAAGGCTGGGAAATTTGAAGTCTGTATGAGCTACTGAAGTGGAGATGTTGTCGCACCAATGAGAGAAAAATACATTTGAGAACATGGCCTTTATAATGACAATTTCCCAATTGTTTAGCCGCAGTTTGTGTCAAACCTAACACAGTCCCAAGATAGAAGACACTGCTGCTTCCCCAGAGCCTACAGCTTACCACCGTAGTAAACTTCCTACGAAATGAGCCTATTTGGGTAATGCAATGCTCTTTGAGATTCAGAATTACAGTAATACTTCTAATATTATAACTGCACTAAACCTGACTGTTACAACATGTACATGTCTCAGCGGCCGTTGATCAACATATATGTATTCAGGGAAAGATCTACTATAACCAAGGACTGTCGGTGCATTTACATTTAATGAATACTGAACCGTCAGTGTTCCAGTAAACCTCTGCTCTTTTCAACACCTCCTCGTGCTAAATGAAGGTCACCATTTCATTATGGGACATTAGCATCACTTTGCACATGTGTGTGCTGAATTTATATGGGCACCAACTAACCCAATGCTTTCTGTGTCAGAGATCAGAGCACTAACGTCCCATTAGTTTGTATGCTCTCCCTGTGTCTGCGTAGGTGTCCTCCGGGTACTACTAAAAACATGTACAATAGGCCAGAATGAGTGCGAGTGTCTATGTGAGTGCGGGACGGATGGCTACAATTCGACGTGGCGTGTTTACATGCATGAGTACCTATGTAGTACATACAAAATGGAATAATGTGTGTTATTACTTTGGAGGTACATAATGTGTAAAGAAGGTTCTGACTTTATCTTGTCTATTATAAGTTATTATCTAGTTCTACCGTAGTTTCACTTTCCATTCTCATACAAGAGCCCCGGCAACAGCCCAGCAACAGTTAGGCCAATCAGAATTCCTTACATCCATCCATCCATCCATCCATCCATCGCCGGGTCGTGGGGGCAGCCGTTGGAGCTGTCCAAATCACACTGCACCAGGCCCTTATGTCTCCTCCTGCCGGTGGTGGGTCCACAGAAGGACGGCCTCACGATTGACCGGGCCCGTTGGTCTCTCATGAGGGGCTTCTGAACCGCTCTTTGTCTGACCCGTCACCTAGAACCTGTTTGCCCTGGGAGACCCTACCAGGGGCATGAAGCCCCCAACAACATAGCCCCCAGGATCATTTGGGTGCTCAAACCCCTCCACCACTTTAAGGTGGCGGCTCTAGGAGGGGCCAATCAGAATTCACCTCCACCTCCCCCTTTTTCTCCACCAACCAGGACTCAGTTTTATATAGCGCCTTTCTGGACACTCAAAGACGCTTTACATTGCATTATTCACTCACTCACTCACTCACTCACTCACTCACTCACTCACTCACTCACTCACTCACTCACTCACTCACTCACAACATTCGCTTGGCTTCCTGGTGTTCCCAAATGGTCTCCCATCCAAGTACCGCCCAGGCCCTTCCCTGCTTAGCTTCCAAGGTCTGACGGGATCGGGCATAGCAAAGGTGGTATGGCCACGTGTGCAAGTAACTTTCATCGGGGACACTCACTCCATCCTCGCTCTGGTAAATCCTGGGAAATTATCTTTATTCTTCAGTTCTTCTTCATGCGTCCATGAGAATGTGAGTCTATGTAAACATTGTTGCGTATTTATTGTTTAGCGTAATGTCATAGGTGTACGATTCAATCAATATTTTGCATTCCCGGAGCTAAATAACAGAACCAAAGTTATTCATATCTGCTACATATGTAGGCTTCATTATAGTTTCCCACCATCCCATGTCTTTAGAGGTGTTTAGAGCGATTTTACAGTGTTTTTAGCTGTGCACATCGTAGGCCTTATCTCTGGTCATGTGACACCAGCCTGCCTGCAAGCTCTCAGATGTGGTGCAATTTAAACTTTTCCCAGCCAAATCTTCATAGTGCTGAGTTTTGATGGTTTCAGCCAAACAGGCAGTTTCATCATCTTCATGCCTTTACTGTGCTATTTAAGACAGTATTGCATGTGCCATATATATTAGTCTCCACATTTGATATTCAGAGATTATGAGTTATTACAAAGAAATGTCCAGTATAGTCCCTATAACCCGTCACTCCGTATAGCTGTAGATCCGTACTAAGTAGACCTGTGGTTCCCAACCCATTCCAAAAACTATGGCCACTACAAATGTGTAAAATAATGAATGCTAAAAATAATTTCAAACAAACTGCAATTGGAATGTTTGATGCAAGTTGTTTTTTATTAGACAGTATTTATATCCTCAGAATACAATTGGCTTTCAAAGCCGCTTTATAAAATGTAACGAAAAAATAGAAAATAAATGGTACAGCAGCAAAGGAAGTAAAAAAAAAAAGCATTACAGTGCAGGCCATGCGCTCGTTAAGTGGTAGTTTCATTTTCGCTCTCCGCACACGGAGGCTGAAGCACTCGGAGCAGCGCGTTTCATTTGAAGCTCGTGTTTCTGCGTGTACTTTTTTTCGGAGACAAAGCTTTGGAGACAGAATATGGCCAGGATTGGATCTTACGCATTTGTCTGCACCTCTGACATTAACTTAAACTTAAATTAAATTAAACTTAAACAAAGACACGCAGATGTCATGTGTGTTGGAGGATGTATCTGTTCCTGTGCGGAGCGTCTACAGCTGCAGTTTAGCGTGAGTGACGATGACACACATCGCCCTGTTTGGAAGCACACACACACACGCACACACACACACACACACACACAGGCACGGCAGTCAGATCTCGTGCACTTGCGTTGTTGTGACGGCGGGTTGTCCTCGGACAGCAGCACCGCGGTCCATATGGACCCGTGGCCAATGCCCGCACGGTCAAATGGCGCGTATTTTTCGGAAATAAACATGGCAAGTCTTATATAGCGCTTTTCCAGACGCTCAAAGTTGTTGTACAATTTGATGCAGTATTCATTCACTCCATACTCGGTGATGATAAGCGAGGCAACCAGTCTGCGCACATCAGCCCCCACCACCAACCACTCACACACTCACTACTGTCGCCAGGCTTCCTGGTGTTCCCAAACGGTCTCCCATCCCTGTCCTCCAGGCCCTTCCCTGCTTAGCTTCAAAGGCGGTATGGGAAATAAACATGGCGGCGCCCATGGAGCTTATGGCGGCGGCCATGGAGTTTGCGTTTTCTATTATAGATATATAATATATAACATATAATATATATTATATATATATTTACAATTTGGAGATTTTATTGTTCTTTGTAGTTGTATCATAGCCACTGTAGTGATTTAGAAATCCTCTTTTCATTCCTCATTTTATAAGTGTATTTATTGTTATGTACGTATTCATAAGTCTATTTCTTTTTCTGTTTTCTTTGTAGAAACCATGAACCACATGAACATCATGAACATAACAATCCAGAACCTCATTGACCTGTTTCAATAAAGGGGCATGAAAGTGTGAAATTTGTCTCTATCATTGTTCTGACCAGACAACCTGGGGAGATTGAGGATTTTGTATCAGTCCTTATCTGAGGTCACAAGTTTGGGTCTCCTTCCCGACACCTCCTTTACATAATGTAATAATACCCTTAAGGTTCGGGTTAGTTAGGGTCTTATGTCCAAACTTTTGTAAGACCTCAGAAACTTTTCATCTCACATTGTTACAGATCACATTACATTGTACTCATTTGGCAGGTACAGTGTATCAGGGGTATTGTAAAATAAAGTGTTACTGATACTCCAGTTGGTTTGATTTGTTCGATATATAACCCCGTATACGCTTAATTTAACCCAGCGTCGACCTAATTGTGTTATATCTTGATCTAACAGTTGAGTGAGAAGAATTGCTTAATAGAATCCTGGCCTGTCCTTGTCAATATTAAACTACAGGCTGAATCACTGTCCATTTAACTCAGACAGCGTTCCATTCATACTCTTATCCTCCCCCAGACTTAAGCAGCACCTGAAACTGTCTAAGACATTTCATTCACATCCTGCTCATGACGACACATCCTCGTTTCCAACACAATAGCTTCCCTGAACGCCTCGTACAGACGCTAAACGCCCCAATTATCACCATTGTACTATCCATAATGTCGTCTGTGAGCAGTGTATTGTGCGACCGCCAGCACGAGCGCACACTTCACTGCAAATGTATCATGATGATTATATGGCAATGCTGCATTTCCCACGCACATGACGCTACGGCGACGGCCTTCGCTTCAGACGCGACAAAGGGACAATATCTTTTATGGAGACACTGGAAACTGTGAGTCATTTCGATGCTGCATCAGTGGTAATTATAAAACCGTTCCTCATGTCTTCAAATTGTACAAGTTGCAGGTAGTTAGAAACAGACAGCTGTGCTCCAACTGTACTGCCTGTAAGATTTTAGTTTGTAGTGCTACTTTTGGACCTCGAGTGTATGAAGCTGAGTGTGTAAATTTCTGTACTCCCGCAACCTCTTTTCCCTCACTCTCAAAACGCTCCTGCGCTCTCAGATCTGGATGGCAAAGCTTATGTCTGGGGTCTTACCAAATTAGATCTAATCAAAGAAATGTCTAAATCCTGTTCTGGGATTGGTTGTTAAGTCGCTTGTCACACTTTGTGAGAGGTAAAATGTGTTTTGTGGTTGCAAGTCAAGTGGTCCGCGTGCGCAGCTTCTGGCATTCGGGACATGGAACGTCACTTCGCTGGGGGGGAGGAGCCTGAGCTTCTGCGGGAGGTTGAGAGTTGCCGGGATGTAGTTGGGCTCACCACGCACAGCTTGGGTTTCGGATCCCAACTCCTGGAGAGAGGCTGGACGCTCCATTTTTCTAGAGTTGCCCGCGGGGAGAGACGGCGGGCCGGGGTGGGTTTGCTCATATCCCCCCAGCTCAGCCACTGGAGTTCACCCCGGTGAATGAGAGGGTTGTGTCCCTACGCCTTTGGGTCGGGGACAGGTCTCTCACCGTTGTCTCGGCCTACGGGCCCAACATCGCTGCAGAGTACCCGGTCTTCTTGGAGTCCCTGGGAGGGGTATTAGATGGTGCTCCAACTTGGGACTCCACTGTTCTACTGGGGGACTTCAACGCCCACGTGGGTAACGACAGTGAGACCTGGATGGGAATTCCTGTGGAGGTTGGGGACATGGAGTCCGAGTGGACCATGTTCTCCTCCTCCATTGTCAATGCGGCTGCTAGAAAGTGGTGGCCGTAAGGTCTCTGGTGCCTGTCGCTGCGGAAGTCCCCGAACACGGTGGTGGCGCCCAGAAGTAAGGGATGCCGTCAAGCTGAAGAAGGAGTCCTGCCTGGCCTTGTTGGCTTGTGGGACTTCGGAGGCAGCTGAGAGGCACCGGCAGGCCAAGCGTGCTGCAGCTCGTGCGGTCACAGAGGCAAAAACTCTGGGTCTGGGAGGAGTTCGGAGAAGCCATGGCGGAGGACTATCGGTCGGCCTCGAAGAGATTCTGGCAAACCATCTGGCGCCTCAGGAGGGGGAAGCAGTGCTCCACCAACACTGTTTACAGTGCGGGTGTGGAGCTGCTGACCTCGACTGGGGATGTCGTCGGGCGGTGGAAGGAGTACTTCGAGGATCTCCTCAATCCCACCGTCACGTCTTCCGATGAGGAAGCAGAGGCTGGGGACTCGGAGGGGGGCTCGCCCATCACCGGGGCTGAAGTCACCGAGGTGATGAGAAAGCTCCTCGGCGGCAAGGCTCTGGGGGTGGATGAGATTCGTCCTGAGTACCTTAAGTGTCAGGATGTTGTAGGACTGTCTTGGTTGACACGTCTCTGCAACATCGTGTGGTGGTCGGGGACAGTGTCCCTGGATTGGCAGACCGGGAAGGTGGTCCTTCTTTTTAAAAAGGGGGATCAGTGCATGTTGGTCTCCGCCAGGGCTGCCCTTTGTCACCGGTTCTGCTGTTTTCAGACAATGTTGTTTTGTTGGCTTCAACAAACCAGGACCTTCAGCACGCTCTGGGGCGGTTTGCAGCCGAGTGTGTAGCGGCCGGGATGAGGATCAGCACCTCCAACAGGTCGGTGGGGAGTCCTTACCTCAAGTGGAGGAGTTCAAGTATCTCGGGGTCTTGTTCATGAGTGAGGGACGGATGGAGCGTTGGATCGATAGACGGATCAGTGCGGCGTCAGCAGTGATGCGGTCGCTGTATCGGTCTGTCGTGGTGAAGAGGGAGCTGAGTCGGTGCAAAGCTCTCGATTTATCGATCGATCTACGTTCCCACCCTCACCTATGGTCATGAGATTTGGGTCATGACCGAAAGGACAAAATCGCGGATACAAGCGGCCGAAATGAGTTTCCTTCGCAGGGTGGCTGGGCGCACCCTTCGAGATCGGGGGAGGAGCTCAGTTACCCAGGAGGAGCTCGGAGTAGAGTCGCTGCTCCTTCACGTTGAAAGCAGCCAGCTGAGGTGGCTAGGGCATCTGTTCCGGATACCTCCTGGTCGCCTCCCACGGGAGGTGTTCCAGGCATGTCCTAGTGGGAAGAGGCCTCGTGGAAGACCCAGGACACCCTGGTGGAACTATGGTGTCGCCTCGAGGTCCCCCCAGAACAGCTGGAGGAGGGGTGTGTGGATCAGGAAGTCTGGGCATCTCTGCTGAGACTGCTGCCTCTGAGACCCGGCCCCAGATAAAGCGGAAGAAAATGGATGGATGATTGCAAGGCACGAGCACACATGAGCGCAGAAGTGTTTTGAGAGCACAGAAACTGAATTCGAGTGCAGAGGAGTTTTGACAGTAGAAACTGAGTGCGAGAGCAGCTGCATCACTTTAGCGTGAGATGCAGGACTCTTTACTACCCGCAAATCTCGTTTCTTTATGCAAATAATTTTCCGGACGTTTTATGGGATGGTGGATCTAAGCAGGAAGGGCTGTCAGAAGTCAGCATGTTCATTTCAGTGGTTGCCCCCAGCGTGAGCGAGAGTCTGTAAGTCTGGTCTTTTTAACACCTCCTTGTGCTAAATGAAGGTCACCAGTTCATTGTGGGACATTTGCATCACTTTGCACATGTGTGTGATGAATTCATATGGGCACCAACTAACCCAATGCTTTCTGTGTCAGAGATCAGAGCACTAACGTGCCATTAGGGGTAAAGCAAAGACGTACACCCTCCTACCTGCTCCTGGATAACACAGTACAAGCACCCCTAAAGAGAGATTCAGACCCTCATCAGACCGGGTTTTCTTTTTAGTCCTGATCTGGGCCTGATGGTCACTCACTGGTGAAGCTCTAACGGCACAGAGACAGATTATGCATCACACTGCCATATGAACAAACCAGCTTATTACCAAAAATGAATATGAGCATGAAGAAGCCACTTGGATGAAAGGTGAAACGTCATCGACTCAAACAACCGAGTCCAATCAAGGAGTCTTTCCACTGAACATGGTCCTACCACGCACGGCACGGTCTATGTGCTCACAATGTCACGTTTGGACTCTACCTGGTACACACTTGTGATTCCACTACACCACACAACCGCAGAGGAGCGTATAGACCATCATTCAAAGTTTTGTAAGCCTCGATGAGAACAAATGTGGACGTGTCAATGCAAATACTGCAGGAATTAAGGCGAGACACTGCAGGTGAATAGGGGGAAAAAATAAAAATGATACCAATTTGAAACTTTTGTTGAACATTACTGATATGAATCTGAGACAAAATAAATGGCCAAGATTGCAGATGCGGATTGACCCAGATTTAAATTTATGGTTTATTTTATTGACATATTAGTAACAAAGATTTTTTTTAGAGGGATTTTGGATCTTGTTTTTGAAATAAGAGACAAAATCTGTAAAAACAAATTTTGTCTTGTTTTTTCTGGGTTCAAAGCTGAATCAATAAGGCTGGGAATTAGATATTCAAAAATCCCTCAGAGAAAGCTTAAAAATCTTGTTATGCTCAAGATTGTAAAGTTTGGAGAGAAAGAAAAATGGGCCTAAAGTGGTGTACTGAGTGTGCATGCGTGGTGCCTTTCTTCGCTCTTCTGTCTCGGGTGGCTCCCTGAAGGAAAAATACCATATTCGGATTTTCAGGATATGTGGATGTAAAATCTGTCAATATTTGTGAATGAATACGAGAGGGAAAGACGGCTTTGTGAAGCGACGCAGCTGCTACTTTTAAAATAAACATCCTACAGGGTAAGTTTTGTCATTTTAAACCACTGACAACACTCACAAACTCGCTCTGCAGATTTGTGCTCCGATGTAATTATTTGACTCATCACTGTACTATGTATAACACACTTGACTGGCTACAACCCAAAGACAGAAGACGGCTCCACTGGATTATTCTAGTTTATAAATGTATCCGATATGATTATCCCACATATTTAAAACAGCATCTGGTTCTTTTTACGTCATCATATGCACTTAGAGATCTGGACCAACCGTTCTATCGAGTACCACATGTAAAAAAGGAGGCCGGCAGGAGAGCCTTTCGTTATAAAGCCCCATCTGACTGGAATCACTTATCAATAGAACTCAGATCAATGACATCTTTACATATATTCAAAACATCCATGTACAATCATCTAAAATGTCAATGTCAATGTTATTAGCATTTTTCCTAATGTCCAATTTCTTTTCTTTTCTATTATCCCTCTTCTTATGTTAATTTATTTTCTCTTTATAGAGATATTGTTTTATATTGAAAGTGGGGGCATTGGTGGGGTGGGCGGGGATGGGAACAAGACATGAGACCTTGTGATGTGATGTTATGTTGTTATGTGTATGTGACTGTTGTATGTATGTGTCAATACTTGCTATGTTTTGTTTTGTTACTTTGTGTTCAGGACCCCCTTGAAAAAGAGATGGTTCATCTCAACGGGGCTATCCTTGAAATAAATGAAAAATGACATTTTTATACTCTGACATGAAAACGTAAAGGGAGGAAACTAGATTAAAAAAAATCTCTACTTCGACCGCCAGATGAAAAATCAATACTTTCACCTGCCGTGTCTCACCTTAAAGTAACAGGCCACCGGTTTTACATACTGAGCTTAGACGAGTCCATTTGTACCTGTCTGTTCTACACGTGTGCCCTCAGTCACATAAACACAGCACAGACAGCGTTAGCATTTAGCCTCTCCTGCTCTCCACTATAGCTCCAAACCAGGTGAAGATCGAAGCTACCAAGCTCTTCCACGTTTTCCCATGTGAAGTGTTACACTACAAAGTATAATTACACAAAATTAAACAATGTGGATTTTCTAAACGGATAAAAAGGTGAACTATATTGTAAGGCGTAATAACACCAGGAGTACTTCGACAGCCGTGCCGTAATATCTTCACTTTCGTGTGCTTCTACCTTCACCTCGTTTGGAGGCGACACAAGGCAACTCAATGGGCCTATATTTGGAGCTATAGAGGAGGAGAGGCTAAATGCTAACGCTGTCTGTGCTGTGTTTGCGTGACTGAGGGCACGCGTGAACACCAGGCAGGTACAAATGAACCCGTCTAAGCTTAGAACATATCTCAGTATGTAAAAACCGTGGCCTGTTCCTTTAAGCAGCTAACTATGAAGGTCAGCACCATGCTAGTGTTAGGCTAACACCAGCTAATATCGGCAAAATCGACTTTTAGAACAGCGGTATGATGTGAAATATTAAATCCGTATGACCAATGTGTTAATAGTGAGAGCGGGCCTCTCTCTCGCCAATCAGAGGTCAGCGTCTGTTCACGTCACGTTAATCTCGGTTCAGCGCTTTGGCCACAGACAGAGGTTTGTCTTCAACTTCTACCTGGTCAGACCGGTTTGGCCCTGGCCTCAGCAGTAGAAAAGCTAACCGGGTTCTGAGTAGTGTCTGCCAGTGGAAAAACAGCTTTAGGGACTTGGAACACATCCACTACAAAGGAAAACTGCTGGGCGAAGGAAAGCTAACGAAAACAGTTGAAGCAAAGTCCATGTACCAGTGTACACGTACCATCTGTGGTCTTCCACGAGTCCAAATATACTTTGCATCATTTTGTATAAAAAATAAAATAAAAATGAATTTAAAAAATGAATAAACTAAACTGAAACCAATGGGTCAAAGTGAAACTGCCAACACAATGAGATGGGGAAAAATAGCGTGTGGTTCTAAAGAGAAGAAACAAGTCCATTTTTACATTTAAAGAGTAAAGTTTCAAAAGTAAGGAGTGAAAGTAAAAGGTCGGCAGATAATGAACCTCTTTCTCTAGGCAACTTTTTGACGAAAGGAAATTCAAAGCTGGAGAAGTCGTGTAGCCGGTGTTCTTTATCTCCTTTCGCACCTCTGCAGCCAGACAGTAGTAAAAATAAACTTTTCGCGTCATTTGTCTGGAAGCACAAGGTCATGACGCATCGTTCCTCCTGATTCTATTTCCTCCAGATGATTTAAAGTGGAGTTTATGAACGTGTATGAAAAACACATCGCAAATGTCCTTCACAAAGTCCAGACAGAGCTAATATGGATGTGACCTGGCAGCACAGGATGAGATTTGGCTCAAAATGAAGTTTATATGAACCAATAATGTAACTACAGATAATAATTTACTTAATTAACCATAACACGCCAATGAACGAGGACTACATTCAAAACAAGTGACAAGTGCCTTCTGTCCCAGACATTTTCACCAGTGAACTTATTTACACATCACATTTGTGAACAATAATAATATGGATAGTTTCTAATGGTAAATCAGGTGCAACAAGTCCACAAGATAGCACAGGCAAATGTAAAGTACTGCTCATTCAGCACCTGGATAAGACTAGGAGTGGGTGCTGTTACACTGTTTTCCATAGCAGTATTCGATACCAATACCTGAACGATACCTATACTAAACTATCTGTCATCAAATAGTTTAGTATAGGCATCGTATAGGTAGTAGAGGTAGTAGAGGTATCTCCAATGTTCATAAATGTGTGAAAATGGGGAATCATTTGGGGAAAAGAAGCTGAATAAATTGGGTGAAAATGGGAAAATGTGGCGGAAACTAGTGACAGTATTAGTCATAATAAATGAGGGGGAAATTGGGCAAAAATAGAAAAAAAATATGTAAAAAGAAAAAAAATGGGGCAAACATACATTAAAGGAAGAAAAAAAAAAGTATTGGCCAAAAAAATGAGGAAAAAACTTACAAAATGTAAGTGAACTGAAAATACCTTTCATGCTATCTCTGGACCAACAGCATCAAAACTTGGATCTAAAGATATAATACAAACTGGTATCGTTGAGCGGTTCTGTAAGTGGACAAACCCAGATAGTTCCTCCTGTGGAAAGCGACAGCTGCTTTAGGAGCTACTGTCTGTAATTACTTATTATTATTACGGCTCAGTGGGCGGGGCCCATGCTTTTCTTCACTGGAAATGGGTACCAAAGTGTCACCAACTTTACTGTTTTAACATTTGTCCTTTCTCTATATCATACGGATTCCACTTCCACAATATATACAGTTGCTGAACATTTGTCAGCATAAAATGATGCCTCGTGTTTTAAATATGGAAATATGAAATCAAGAAATTGTGCTATACACATGTTTGTTTCAAGTCAGTCGTCTAAAACAGTGGTCCCCAACCTTTCTTCTCCTTCATATATACTCCGAGTACCCCTTACCCCGAGAATCGTACCAATATTATACCCTAAGATTACTCAGTGTTTAGGAATGTGTTGTGTTTGAAATATAGCTAAAATTCTCTCAAAGCAAACATTTTACATTTTTATGACAAGGACAGGAAAAATCTCTCACACTGTATACTTGCAACATATACTTGCAAGTATACAGTGTATAAGTGTAAATGTAACATGTTTACGACAAAACATCATTAAATCTAACTTTCCTTGGAAAGTCATTGAAATTCTACTCGGTTTCACCATATTTTTTTGTTATAAAAAACAGTTCCAAGAACCCCTTGCTCTGTGCTCATGTACCCCATAAAGAAAAGGTTTGAACTGCTATTTCGAGGCACATTGAGTTGCCTTGTGTACGAAATGCCTTGCCTAAATGAAATAAACAATGTTAAAACCCAGAGGTGGGTTAATGATGATGATGATGATGATGATGATGATGATGATGATGATGATAAATAATGATGCATTGGTTTTATATAGCGCTTCTCTGGACACTAAAAGACTCTTTACATTTACATTATTCATTCACTCCATACTTGGTGGTAAGCTACTATTGTAGCCACAGCTGCCCTGGGGTAGACTGATGGAAGTGAGGCAACCAGTCTGTGCCATCAGCCCACTTAGCGTCAGAGGTAGAGTCTGAGTATTGACTTTTTGAAGCAACTGTAGTCTTTTCATACCATACTTTTTAGTAATATTAAAATGAAGTATCTGTTTCTTACTGGAGTAAAAAATGTAACTATGACAATGTGAGTAAATCTTTGAGCGACAAATCTTCATTTTGTTACTTCAATATGATTTCTTTTAAAGATATTTTATTTGAAAATATGAGAATTTTCACATTATTCATGTTTTGTTTCTCATCATTTAAGTCATGACTGAAAGGCGAATCAGACTTTTACCCTCAGTTACTCGAGTAACATTTTCTCCAAGTACTTTTTGACTCTTAGTTACTTTGGCTGCTCTTCTGTATAAAACCCATCGGCCCCAGTTTACGTGTAACCGGCAGCACTCACCGGTCATGTTGATGTTCTGCTCGCAGGAGAACCATATCCCGGTGTGGAACTTCCTCATCACGTACTTGTCCTCCCCGGTCTCCCAGATGTACTGCACCAGGCGCGTGTCGTTGATGTTGGAGCTGTTGAAGCGGATGCAGAACGCCTGCCTCACGTTGGTCACGGGGCCGGTGCAGAACGGCTTGACCACCTTCCGCGTCCCCTCGCACCAGTAGCTCGTGGTCAGCGCGGACACGGCCAGGAAGAGCGCCAGAAAGTTGAGGGAGAGAGCCAGGGACGCCCTCCTTCGCCGCCGGTCTATCCCCATAACGCGCGGCGAGAGTGTGTGTGCGCGCGGAGGACTTTTTTTAATCCACGGAGAGGGGGAGGAGGGGGAGGAGGGAGCAGGGAGGGGGAAGCTTGTTTTTTTTTTAATTCCTCATAATCCGTTTACTCCCGGTTAACGTATCCGCGGCTAATTACGCGCTGGCGAAGCTCTCCCCGCCGCGTGTGCGCTCCGGTCACATCTGCCGCTCCAGCGCTGCCTCCGCGCTCGTTTTGTACTCTCTCCCCCTCCTCCTCCTGTGCCCTTTCTCTCCCCCACGCGCGTCTCCTCCTCCTCCACACCTCCCTCACCAGTCACCCACACGCGCGGGAATTTTATTAACGGAGCCTGCAGACCGGAGCGCAGCCCAATCAGGACCGGCGCGTTTTCTGTACGAGGAAAAGACCCTGACCTGTTCAGTGGTATTGGTATCACTTATAACTTTCTGCGGGCGTTAAGTCATTGAATAAATTGGGCAAAACTGGCATTAAATCTACATTTGCTGAAGAAATTTCTCAAATATTTTTACTGCATACATTAAAAAAAAGTGGTTCCCACACTGGGATGCCATGAAGACCCACCATCATCCATGATGTGAAGCCGCGACAAAAAGTAAAGATTTACATTTGCTGTAAAAAATGTTCTCCACAAATAAATGTTGAATAAACTTAATGATGTTTCTCTAAGCCAATACTTTTATTATGGCAATATGGGAGAGAAGCGTTTGAAAGGAATGTACAGAGGAAAAGGCTCGCGGCCCACTGAAAAGGGTTCTGCGACCCACTTTGGGGCCCCGACCCACCAAACACATTCAACAACAGTCCTGGATGAAAAACTCACAACATTTTGCTGAAAAGTTTCCCATGTATCCACATTCCCCCTCATTCCTGTTTGGTGGAATGTTTGCAAATGTTAAAGCGGACCTGCTCTGCACATGGGGCTGAAGAACACACGTTAACACTGAGACGTATCTCTGCCTCCCGTGATGGGACGGTGAAGGAACACATGTGTAACTGGACTGGGTCATGTTTCACAGCTCTGTGATGACACGGTCTCTCTTCTCTAGGACAATTAAAGCTCAGTAAATGCAAATCAAAGTGTTGAGGCTGCAGCTGATGGAGCGTTGGAGAAATGAGCACGAGCTGAGGGAGAATGTGAAAGGCAGAGGCACAGACGACACACATTCAGCTCATCCGTCTGTGATGAAACCAGAGTCCAGAGGTTTTCTATGACCAGTTTCTATCAAGAGTTTGGACCAGCTTAATGGCATGTCACATGGTACTGGTGGTTGGGGACCACTGCAGTACGACGGTCAGTGTGTCCCATTAACCATGGGAAAACTAGGTGCCCTGTGGTCCTGGATTTGCAGCGAGCTCCGCTCTGCAGACACACACACACACACACACACACACACACACACACACACACACACACACACACTCGTGCATGTCCACGGAGCCTTGACACAGCTTACTCCCCTGACCTGCTTTTGTTTTGGACGCGGCAGAATTGTGATTATGATAAAACAGATGATTTACAGCGTGGAAACGGCTGCTGTGCTCGCGCTCGCCGGTTCAGCGCCTGTCAGGGAGATTACACACGCCGCACTGGGACTGGAGAATATATGCATGTGATATTTCTCTGAATGATTTATTGTTTCTGCTTATTTCAGATCAGATGTGCAAACACATGATGATACGCTGTGAGGAAAAGCAGCGCTTTTCAACAAGTGAGCCTCGAGGGACTGTCAAGGTCTGCTTTGGTAAATAAAGCCCTGATCAAAAACACACACATGGGCTCTCCATCCCTCCTCCTACCCCTGGATCTCACTGCTGCATTTCATACTATTGTCCACAGAACTCTCCTCCACTGCCTCTGGACTCTCTGCAGCATTCAGTGGGTCATCTCACTAACAGAGCTGAGCATGTGGCTCTGGAGGACTCCAAGTCGAGTCCTCACACTGGGACCAATGAGGTCCCACAAGGGTCAGTTCACGTCATCGGCAACTATGGACTGTCATACCTTAGCTATGCTGATGAACGTCAGCTCTTTGTGAGACTGAACCCACAATTCCCTCTGCTCTGACCGCGGATGTCTCGCGCACTGTCTCCAGCTGAAAAGCTCCAAAACAGAAGCACTTTTCATTGGCACTCAAATTCAAATTTAACCCCCACCTCACATCTGACACACACATCCATCACCTCTCCAAAACAGCAAACCTTCACTTGGGAAATATAGTAGAATTCTGCCCCTCTGTGGTGCTAGCCTCCAAAAGCTCCAACACATTCAAAGCAGTGCTGCCAGGGTCCTGACGGGGGCGCGCACGTTTGAGCACAGCACACCCATCCCCCGCACCCTTCACTGGCTTCCCATCAGCCTCCTGATCGAATACAAAATCTGTTTACTGACCTATCCCTGCCTCCATCCCGCTGTAATGCGCCACAATATCTGAGTGAACAACAAGATCCTCCGCTCCACAAACACTCAGCATGTCTGTCCCCCAAGACCAACCTGCGCGCCATGGGGGACGGAGCTTTCTCATCTCCAGAACCCCCTGCCTGAAGGTCTGCGGGGGCCACAACCGGTGGACTCGTGCACAGGAAGACATTTTTAATTAGGAAAGCCTTTGAATTACGCCAACGCAAAAGTCTAAGCTCAAAATGTCTCTTAAGGCGAGACGCTAGGGCTGCACAAATTTGACAAAAAAATGAATTGCAATTTTTCCGACAGATGCTGTGATTTGAAATGCAATTTTAAATTGCGTTCAGGTGTTGGGTCAGTCCTGAGCCGCTGTGGAGGTCAGGAAACTGGAGTACTGCCTTCTGTACTCCTCTGATCCTCTGAAACACTGCAGAGCCTCCTGGGGTTGTCCCTGTTTCAGAGCGTGGTGTCCTGCACTGGTCAGCTCCTCCACCTCCTCCTTCCTCTTCCTCCTGTGGGGTGTGGGGGCTGTTGGTGCTTCTTCAGTGTTTCACAAGAAGACGTTAGTAGGTCTCAAATGTCTTTAGCTCAGAAGCTGCTGTTTGTTTGCCCATATGTTTTATTTTGTGGTCCGTTGTTACATTCCAACTTCATGCAGCAACAAGATAGAAATCTGCAAGAGGCAAAGAGGTAGAAAAACATCCTTACTTTGAATCATTCTCAAATAAAGGCGGCGCTCTCACACTCTTTCTCACTATTCAACTCTATATCACGGCATATATAAACAAATGAAATGAATGTCCATGAACCCGTCAGTTATAAGCACTGTCCGCTGATGATTAAGTGTGAAAGGTCAGCGCCGTTGTCCAGTTTGGCTGTTTCCCCTCAGTATAATTGGACTGGAGTCACTGTGTGTCTGCAATTTACCAAAACAACATTGGGTCTGGGCGGCTGCATGGGCTACGCTTTCTGCTCCAGTGAGATCCATTACTGAGCACCTGAAGCCATCGCCGCTGTGTGTTCTAATTACGGTGAGCCTTCTTTCTGCTGCGTCTGCTTATACCCACCAACAATGTCATATTAGTGAGAACAGACTTTGGGGGGGGGTGTGGCCCAGACAACAGAGCTCCTAGGATCATTCGGGTGCTCAAACCCCTCCACCACGTTAAGGTCCAGGAGGAGAAACTCAATATTAGATGAACATATTTCATTTTGATAAGTCTTATTACACAGATAATAAGATTAAGATTAGTGGCCTCTACAATTCTCCAAGATCAATTGTTTTGTAGGTTTTCTGGAAAGAGGGTCCATCCAGTGAGACCCGACCTGAAATTCAAAACAATTGATCCTGGAGCATCATAAAAGCTTCTGTGACGGAAAGTGAAGGCTCCATGCTGACCACTCACGGCCGCTGGGTCACTGAAAGGTTAAATATGCACAAATGAAACATAGGTTTTTTCACATAAAAGTTCCATAATGCAGCTTTAATTTATATATTAAAATACTTATTCCACTCACTGATTTGTTTTACTCACCAACTTAAATCACGAGCAAATTGATTATCTAAAAACAAATTACATATTTCTTCACTTTGTTGCCTGAAACAGCTTGTGAAGTGACAATTACCCAAAGACACTGTATCAGTGCATTACAGCTTAAAGGAACAGCCACTGTTTTTTCCATACATGTTCTTACTTTAGCTTAGACGAGTTGATGTGTACCTATCTGGTCTTTGTGTGTGCGCTCAGTCACACAAAAAGAGGAGAGGCTAAATGCTAGCAAGATCTTTGGTCTTTTGTTGTGTGCGTACGCACAAAGACCAGACACGTACACATCAACTCGTCTAAGCTCAGGTAAAATCATATCTCAGTGTGTAGGAACGGTGGCCTGTTCCTTTAATGTGAACATCAGGCTTAAACCTGAAAAATGTATAAAACTGAGATCTGCCTAAAGAATCTCCTCTTTTTCCCTCGTCACCCTGAACAATATACTAACTTTTCTTGTACAGTGACATGTCTTTTCTATTTCAGCACCATGGACAGCACCTCCGCAGCAACTAGAGAGAGAGGTCTAAAAACAGCACAGTCACCAGTTTGACATTGAGACGCTGATTCTTCATCTCTTCCTCCCAAAGACTTTCTCTTCGGCTCGTGTTTCGTGGCACGCTGAGCTGTTCTCGGTTTCCTTTTCGTTGAGTTAGTTTGAGTTCTCTTATCTGTGTACGTTTTATGAAGCAACTCCCTGAAGCGATCTTGAGAAGGAGACAGACTGAAAACACAACTCATTCCATTTTTGAGCCTCTAAAAAGTTGAATATGGGTCCTGAGAAAAGCTGTTCCTAATAATATGGCCTGTGGGTGTAGGATTGTGGGTAAATATAGTGCGCGGCTGAATGAATTTGCGGTTTATTTTTAGCCGTGGGAGCAGTGGCGGTGATGCCCTGCCCGGAACGGGAAAGTGACTGCTCATAGCCAAGTTTATCAGCTCGCAAACAGATAGGACGTCTCATAATTACATCCCTGGGAATGGAGACAGAGGGGGGAGAGAGGGGGAGAGAGAGAGAGGGATGAGGAGAATGAGGGTGAGGAAGAGAAAGATGGAGAAAGAGGAGAAAGGGGGAGGGGACGAGAGGGAGCGGAGAACAGAGAGAGAGCAGAAGAAAGAGAGAGGAGGAGAGGGAAAGGGGAGGAGGATAGAAAGGGAGGGAGGGGAGGAGAGAGGAAGAGGAGGAGAGAGGCGAAGGAGCAACGGAGATAGGAGAGAATGGGAGTGGAAAAGAGGGAGAGGGGGAGATAGAGGAGGAGAAAGGGGAGGATAACAACAGAGAGGGGGAGGCGGAGAGAGGAAAGGATGAGAGAAAGAGGGAGAGTGGGAATGGAGAGAAAGGGAGAGAAGGGGTAGGAGGACAGAGAGGATGAGAGAAGTGAGATAGAAGGTATGCGAGTGGAAGAAGAAAAGAGAGAGACAGAAGGGAGAGAGAGCGAAATGGAGAGTGATAGAGGAGAGGGACAGAGAAGGAGAGACAGATTGGGGAAGAGGTCAAGGGAAAGGAGAGGACAAAGAGATGACAGAGAACAGCCCAGAGAAAGAGACTTTTCATTCAGACAAAACAACCTCCTGCTGTTTACGACCTGAGGATATACAAGAACTGCAAATTATAATTATACTTATTTACATTTAACAAACTGCGGGAGTAAAAAGAGGGAACAGAGAAAAGAATAAATAAGAGAGAGAGAGATAATAGGCTGGGGTGAAGCCAAAGACAGAAGAGGAAGATTGAGGAGAGGACAGGAGAGAGCGAGGGGGAGAGTGGAAGGGGAGGGGAAAGAGCGAGGGGGACAGTGAAAGGGGAGGGGAAAGAGCGAGGGGGAGAGTGATAGGGGAGAGGACAGAGCGAGGGGGAGAGTGGAAGGGGAGAAGAGAGAGCGAGGGGGAGAGTGTTAGGGGAGAGGAGAGAGCGAAGGGGAGAGTGAAAGGGGAGAGGACAGAGCGAGGGGGAGAGTGGAAGGGGAGAAGAGAGAGCGAGGGGGAGAGTGTTAGGGGAGAGGAGAGAGCGAGGGGGAGAGTGGAAGGTGAGAGAGCGAGGGGGAGAGTGATAGGGGAGAGGAGAGAGCGAGGGGGAGAGTGGAAGGGGAGAGGACAGAGCGAGGGGGAGAGTGGAAGGGGAGAGGACACAGCAAGGGGGAGAGTGAAAGGGGAGAGGACACAGCAAGGGGGAGAGTGAAAGGGGAGAGGAGAGAGCGAGGGGGAGAGTGGAAGGGGAGAAGAGAGAGCGAGGGGGAGAGTGAAAGGGGAGGGGAAAGAGCGAGGGGGAGAGTGAAAGGGGAGAGGAGAGAGCGAGGGGGAGAGTGAAAGGGGAGAGGACAGAGCGAGGGGGAGAGTGATAGGGGAGAGGACAGAGCGAGGGGGAGAGTGAAAGGGGAGAGGACAGAGCGAGGGGGAGAGTGAAAGGGGAGAGGAGAGAGCGAGGGGGAGAGTGGAAGGGGAGAAGAGAGAGCGAGGGGGAGAGTGAAAGGGGAGAGGAGAGAGCGAGGGGGAGAGTGAAAGGGGAGAGGACAGAGCGAGGGGGAGAGTGGAAGGGGAGAGGACAGAGCGAGGGGGAGAGTGAAAGGGGAGAGGACACAGCAAGGGGGAGAGTGAAAGGGGAGAGGAGAGAGCGAGGGGGAGAGTGAAAGGGGAGAGGACAGAGCGAGGGGGAGAGTGAAAGGGGAGAGGAACGAGCGAGGGGGAGAGTGAAAGGGGAGAGGAGAGAGCGAGGGGGAGAGTGTAAGGGGAGAGGAGAGAGCGAGGGGGAGAGTGAAAGGGGAGAGGAGAGAGCGAGGGGGAGAGTGAAAGGGGAGAGGAACGAGCGAGGGGGAGAGTGTTAGGGGAGAGGAGAGAGTGGAAGGGGAGAGGAGAGAGCGAGGGGGAGAGTGATAGGGGAGAGGAGAGAGCGAGGGGGAGAGTGTAAGGGGAGAGGAGAGAGCGAGGGGGAGAGTGTTAGGGGAGAGGAGAGAGTGGAAGGGGAGAGGAGAGAGCGAGGGGGAGAGTGATAGGGGAGAGGAGAGAGCGAGGGGGAGAGTGAAAGGGGAGAGGAGAGAGCGAGGGGGAGAGTGATAGGGGAGAGGAGAGAGCGAGGGGGAGAGTGAAAGGGGAGAGTGTTAGGGGAGAGGAGAGAGTGGAAGGGGAGAGGAGAGAGCGAGGGGGAGAGTGATAGGGGAGAGGAGAGAGCGAGGGGGAGAGTGATAGGGGAGAGGAGAGAGCGAGGGGGAGAGTGAAAGGGGAGAGGAGAGAGCGAGGGGGAGAGTGATAGGGGAGAGGAGAGAGCGAGGGGGAGAGTGAAAGGAGACAGTGACGTGAGAGAGCGAGACAGAAATCATCAGTTTAAATACAGCTTCCACATTTGTACACAGTCAGTCAGACCCTGCAGGTGAACAGGGATACAATAATGACATGTTTTGAAATTGAAATTGAATTTGAAATGGACATAAATATGAGAAAAATATGTATCCTAGTTCTGTCATCTTATGTTTTCATATAAGAATAAGGGTTTTTATGTGTAACAATGTCTGAAAAATGGAAATGATAGAGCCAATTTTACATATATTTAAATAAACAAACAAACATTTGCTCAGATAAAGTAGTTTTTGTGTAAATATGGCTCAAAATTCAAACACCTTTTGTCTTTTTTCTGCGTCCAAAAGACAATGAATCCGGCAGAAAATAGAACATTCCTGTGCAAAAGAAATCCTTCCAAATGTAGTTGAGACAGAGCCTGTAAAGTGTAGAGTAAAGTGAAATGAAAACCGGCTTAAAGCTTTGTAACGACCATGGCGGCCGGCATCGTCCACAAAGGAAATAGGCAGATACTAGATAAGCCTTTATTGATCTCGCAATGGAGAAATTCACTTGTTACATTCAGCTCTCAAGAAAAACACTCAGGGTGTGCTAACCATGAAACAGTAAATACAGGTGTCTTATATACGGTGGGAAAGTAAGCAAGTACACTGTTTGGAATTTCTCACATTTCTGCCTATATTGGTCACTAAATGTGGTCTGATCTTCATCAAAATCATAAACATGATTAAACTAACACCACCCAAACAATTACATGTTATCATACTTTTATTGGCCATAGGGAGGGAGGGCGGGACAGCGGGGAGTGAAGAGACAGGGTTTGGGCTGGGGGTCAAGAGAGAAAGGACACAGTCCTCTCCCCTTTCACTCTCCCCCTCGCTCTCTCACCTTTCAGAAGAGAGAGGGAGAAGGAGAGAGAAAGAGAGAGAGAGGTGAGAAAGAGAGGAAGAGAGACGGAGAAGGAGAGAGAGGGGAGAGAGAGGGAGGGAGGGCAGGAGAGATGAGAGTGAAGAGACGGGGATTGGGCTGGGGGTCAAGAGAGAAAGGACACAGTGATGGAGGAGAGGACAGAAGAGAGAGGGAGAAGGAGAGAGAAAGAGAGCGAGGGGAGAGAGGGGGAGGGAGGGGGAAAGGGAGAGAAAAGACAGAGGGAGGGAGGGAGGGGGAAAGGGAGAGAAAAAGAGAGAGAGAGAGGGAGGGAGGGGGAAAGGGAGAGAAAAAGAGAGAGAGAGGGAGGGAGGGAGAAGGAGAGAGAAAGAGAGAGAGGGAGGGAGGGAGAAGGAGAGAGAAAGAGAGAGGGAGGGAGGGGGAAAGGGAGAGAAAATGAGAGAGAGGGAGGGGAGAGAGGGGCGATGGATGTAGGGAGAGAGAGAGGGACTGTAGGGGAGAGAAGAAGGACAGAAAGAGAAGAGAAAATGGAAGGAAAGTGAGAGTCTGGGAGGAAATTAGACAGGGGTAAAAACTGTTGTTTCACTGGGAATCATTTGGTGCTATCATTTTGAAAAAAAAGAAAGAAGAATGGGCAAAAACCCCAACATATTTTAGCTCGGGTTTCATTAATGGGTTGTCGGTAAAGCTCTGATAAAAAGAGAGAAAGCAGACGGAGGAGAGGGAACGAGCGCGGGGACGACCCAGAGAGCTGGAGGCGATTATGGTGTGAAGGGACCGTTTTCAATCACTGCTCCGACTGCCACACAAATCCAAACAAACTCTGGCCAAAAGAGCGAGAGCGAACAGCCCGAACCTCCAGTCTGGCCCGGGAATCCAATTCGCAGTCTGCAATTTTCATGCAAATCCGCCTTCCTCCAGCGTCTGAGGAGGGGAGGCGTTTTGGAAGCACTTAAACAGTGAAGAAAGCAGTCATTTCACAGGAGGCCACAAATAGTTTTACGCTCATTTGGAATGGTAACAATGGATTTTTACAGCCTGTGCTACAAGCTGGGGTAGATGTGGGGGAAACTTTTAGCACATATTTGGACTTCTGTTCACTGCCACCCTGTAAGGTGTATGTTAAAGTGGGAAGGTGCAAAATCAGACCTATTGTTTGAATAATGAGTGGCGTTATTGTTGATCACTTGATTCCAGTGTTTCCAGGAGGTGAGTGCTGAAGACGGCCTCACGAAGAGCATCTACTGTCTGGAACGTTTTGGAAACTTCCTGTGAAACCCATTTCCATCTGGATTTAGATCAGGGGAACACATAAAGAGTGATGTTGTTCTCTCTGTCCTGAGGGACGCTCTCTGTAACATCTGCACAGAGCAAGCGGCCGTTTGACCTTTGCCCTGCATCACCAAAGCAACTGGAAAACTGCATTGTTGTAGCACCGCCACGACAAACCTCAAACAAGAGACAAATGGTCCGAAGTTGAGTCCACGATTCAGATCTTCTTGCACTTCTGCAGTGATACAGTCGGGTTCCTGCTTCAGTCTGAGCCACATGTTCCCTCTCTCTTGCAACAACAACATATGTGTCTTATTTCATTTAAGATAAATGGATAAATGACATGTTTAAAGCTCTGCACAGTTTGAGAGAAGCCTTTGAAGTGCTCCAGTGTGTGTTGATATGGAATATGGACGTGTTTGTCTTGTACACTAGTGCAGGTCCTACATGACTCTGCACTTCTTCAAACGAACGTTAATTCTAGTATGAAGTACTTTTACAAAGCTATCGTTGGCCTGCATAATTGTAGACTGAAATGTTCACCTGTACTTTAAATGAATTTCGTAAAAAAGCACCTCAGGTGACGAGGCTTTTTACAAACTATTTTCCAGATTTGACAGCGGTTCATTCATTGGCATTATTCAAGTGTCACTGTCTTACTGTGTCCCGCCTCAGCAGCCATGGTGCTGCGAGAGGCCCTGTTTATGCAGCTCCACAACCCAAACACCATCAAAACCTTTAGATTAGAGTGAATATCTGACAGAAAATGATACTGAATATACATTTTTTGCACAGAAGATCTTAAACTCTTGGTCAGCTGCAAAACCAGCCTATTTGGGTTTAATTGTTTTCAATAAAAGGTTTATTGTTTGTTTCTTTGGTCGGGACAGTGCATGTTAATGCACCACGCCGGATTGTAGCCATGGACATCCATCATCCAACACTTGCTCTCACTCAACCTGGCCTTGCTTACTCAAAAATGTTTTTGTCTCACTCCCATTTCTTCTTGTTGCAAATTCAAGTTGCAGAGCAGAGCAACCACAGAGACGAAACCCTGCAGGCTGCTGTGGCTTCTTTCTGTGTGACGACTTACGCAGGCATCTTTATTTAGTTTCTGCTGCTGTATACTCTGACTTTAACACCTGGCCTCCTATGTTGTTAGGCACTTTGCAAGAGTTTAGGGAATTTGTGCAAACTGTGAACTGGTTAGGCTGGATAGCATTTGGTTTACGCCGGATAGCTAACATCAACAATACCTCGTAAAACAAGGATGGCAAACATAAAGGAAAAAGACAAGAATGTACAATTTGTAACAAGTTTGCCAACTGCAAAATGCATTTCAATAAAATGCTTGATCAAAAACAGATTGCCTTCACAGCCTGTTAAGTTTATTGATTATACAAAGGCATGTATGGACAATCTGCTCAAATAACTAAATGAAGTAAGAATCAGTTAACAATTCTTTCAAAGAGAAGTTGTGGAGCTTAAAACATCTAGGACTCAAGCGTCAACAGAGCACAAATCAAATGACGAAGATATTCATAAACTGGCTAAATCATTGATGCTAAAACAAGACAGCAAGAAGACTGAATGTTATTATTGACGGCATCCTGGAGAATGACAACGAAAAATGGTCCAAATCAGGAGAAAGTGACAGCGCTCCTCAAAGACAAATTACATTTGGAGAAGGTGCCCCGCATCGGCAAGTGAAAGAAAGTCCAGAGGGGAAACCTCGCCCTCAGGATCAAAGACAGAGACATTGTCATGCATAATGCAAAAAAACTCAAGGGAACCACCTGTTCCATACATGAGGAGTATCCAGACTCATCAGAAGAGGACGGAGGTGATCCCCAAACTGAAACAACGGGGCAATATGGCCTACTTGAGCTATGATGACTCATCATTCACAAAAAGATATTAACTGGACGGTAAACTCAAGATATTCTCTCTTTTAGCTAAAAGGACAATTTTATGTCAATCTCGGTTTTATTTCCTAAAGCCGAGGTCACAACCGGCCGAACAGTCTACGAGAGAGCGTGTGTGACGTGCTTATTTCTCGCCGCAGACTCGCCACAGAGGTTCTCTCCTCTACTGGCGCCTACGTTTCTTTCAGGTTGCAAGAACGTTGTTTGTCTTTGCTTGTCGTCTGAACAGCCTGTGTACGTCTTTCGTACATTTTGTACAAACCTTTTTGTATGTTGCACTTACGGACTTCGTATAGTGCGGCCAAAGCACATTCAGATATCTGTCCTCGTCCGCAAAAGTGTGTCATACTGCCCAAACAAGCGCCTTCTCTGTATCCAAGGACAAAATATATTTCATTGCAGGTTGGTCTAACAACTTCTGTGCTGGCTGAACGAATGAAGAAACAGCTGCACGTCCGAGCAGCCTCCGTGTGACGGACGTTTGACTTTAAGGTTGTCCGTTGGGTGCACGGTGATGTGAACACCACAACTACGTTCTCCACGAACAAATAAACGACACAACGACGTACGACAAAAAGTCGCACTTCCGGTTGTGACTTAGGCTTAACTAAAGGATCTATATCATGCTATTTTAGCCATTCCAAAGTATAGGCATTTATATGATATATTGTACCTCTACCACTATGGAGCACTCATTTTTGTGATAAATATAAGTGTTTTCTGGAGGTATTTTTCAAACCCGGAAGACACAACGCAGGCGTGCCAGTTATAACGAGCTCCATCTTCAGCTGCAGCGCAAACATGACTGATCTGTTCAGCCGCTCAGGGATGTGTTTGTTTTGGCCACAGCTGACCTGGAAGCACCTCGGGCACATCCTTTTTATTTTTTTTATTTTTTTATTTCTATTTATTTTTTCTCTTTGTTTCTCTCTTACGACAGAAATAATGAAAATGCTATTTTACAAATTAAAATCAGGCTGCAAGACATTACATTACAGACGTCGGGCACTTCCGTTCCGCTGTGACGACACAACTGAACACTCAGTCGTTCACCAGGAGAGGGCGGAGCCTCAGAGAGCAGGATTCAGGAGGATTACTGAGAGCTGCGTGAATGAAGCCACAAACCACTCAGGGGGTGTTTTTGATAAGGAAATAGCAAAACAACATGGCTAAAAGCTCTAAAAAGTCGATTTTGCATGATATAGGACCTTTAAGAAAGAAACAAAGTACATGAAATGGAGGACTTATTGCACTCTAATGGTGTTCGTATTATCTGAACCCCACCTGGATGACACAATAGCGACTGAAGTTCAGTCAGTCCAGTTCAGTTCAGTAGCCATTTGCAGTATGAAAACCCCATTGGAAAAACGTGTGCAATAAGCTCAAAGTGCTCTGTCAACAGGACATTACACAACATAATAACAAACAAATGCCACAATACACTGCGTTCCAAATTATTATGCAAATTGGGTTTTTGAGTCAAAAAGGTAAAAACAAAAAACAACAATAATGAAACTCATGGATGGTATCGTGTCTTGGGGCTCTATGAATCGCTGACATCAATCTCAGAGACCTGGGATGATTAATTTTCAGGTTAAGCCCAGTTAAGGGAAAAACTACTGAAAAAGGGTGTTCCACTTTATTATGCAGATCATCATTTTCAAGCAATATGGGAAAGAAAAAGGATCTCTCTGCTGATGAAAAGCTTGAAATGGTTGAATGCCTTGGTCTAGGTATGAAAACCTTCAATATTTCATGAAAGATTAAGCTTAATCATCGTAATGATAAGAGATTTGTGGATGATTCAGATCACACTCCGGTTTATGCAGATAAAGGCACAATATGGACGGTTTCTAAGGCGTAATAATACCAGGAGTAGTTTGGCATCCGCACAGTAAAGTGAAGATTACTGCGCGGATTTCGAACTACTCCTGGTATTATTACGCCTTACAATATAGTTCCCCCTTTTATCCGCTTAGAAAATCCACATTGTTTAATTTTGTGTAGTTATACTTTGTAGTGGAACACTTCACGTAACCATATTTAAATAGGGAAAACGTGGAAGAGCTTGGTAGCTTCTATCTTGACCTGTTTTGGAGCGATAGAGGAGAGAGGGAGAGGCTAAATGCTAACGCCGTCTGTGCTGTGTTTACGTGACTGAAGGCACGGGGGAAGACCAGACAGGTCCTAAAGAACTCGTCAAAGCTAAGGTAAGAACATATCTCAGTATGTAAAAACGGTGGCCTATTCCTTTAAGACATGCAAAGCTTGTGACGTATGCTGATGATACTACTGTGTACGCATCAGCCTCTTCAACAGCTGAGCTTAATAACATACTCAGCAGTGAATTAAAGACTGTAGAGACTGGTCGTCAACATGGCCAAAAGGGACAGAGTCTGAAACTTCTGATAAATGATAAACCGATAAACCGGTGTTTACATTGACAGTAAACTGTCTTGGTCCACACAGGTAGAGGCCATAGTGAAGAAGATGGGTGAGGCCTTAGCTGCGGTTCAGAGAGTCACATAAGTGAACTAAATGAGTTATAAATAGTTCATTTCTTTAACAATTGGATGATCGCCAGTTGATTTGGGTTACTGCCAAAATAAAAATGTCAGAAAACTCAAACTTGTGCAGAACAAAGCAGCACGATTATCTCTGCACTGCACATACAGTGTGGAAATTATGCATGCCCAACTCAGCTGGTTAAAGGTGGAAGACAGAATGAAAGCTGCTCTGCTTACAGCAACATGGAAATCATAAGAGCATAAGAATCCCAAATTTATGAATGACCAATTCAAGAAAAATCTAAAATCACATTGATGCGCAACAAGACAGGCAACTGCAGGTCGATTTCTCATACCAAGTTCCAAAACTACCTTACTTCAACAAACTGTAGATCAAATCATAAAACAAGGATCGCCATTTAAGAAACAAATAAAAACGCTTTTGGGAGGGTCATTCTTGGTTATATAATTACAAAACTATGTCAATGTTAGGTTGTGTGCTAGTGCAGTTGATGGAATATGAATGGTCAGCTCTTTGTACTTATGGATTGTTGTGATGGTACTGTGTTCAGATATGAAACAAAATAAACTGACTTTAACTGTTTTGTTTTAGCTGGCCCATGGGTACTGCCAATGGGCACCCAAATAAAGAATATTTTTTGCCATTTATCAGCTGGTCTTAGAGAAATTCATATCATTGAGATCCTGGGACAATCGTAAATCATGTCCAGGCCGTCATCGCTTCTGAAACAGGACACATTACTCTCTCAGGACGTCTGCAAGGTCTGGGATTCAGTTAAGCAGTCTGACTTATTCACTTTTTATCACTGAGGACCAGACATTCAAGAAACCTTCAGAAACATGTTGTATTAGGCAGAGCTACAGACTTAAACAAGGCTTCCTCTGACACATTTGACGAGCGCGCACACAGAATCATACCTTTTGACTTGTTAGCTCGATACCTCATTCTCTCCATTCAGTCCAGCGCTGACTACATCTTCACCGTGTAGAAAGAAAGGTTTTAAATGTGTGAAGTCTTTTCCGGTTGGGTTCCAGATTCAAAAGATTGGGAGGATTTGGGCTTAGTCGCTCTCGGAGGAGCTTTATACTGTGCTGCTGGAGACAATCTGGGCTCACAGTGTCTCGGGATCTGTCGCTCCATAACCAGGACTCCGTCTCAGGGTGAAGGTCCTGACATGAAGGGGAGAGTGAAGCTGTTGACAGATGATACAATTCAATTAGAGTGAGTTAAGTTCCAGTTAGGTTTTAACCGCCTAAAACATTTTCCTGTCCGTCAGCCAGGTTTTACTGGACACGATTCAAATGAAGGGATTGTGTAAAAGTAATGTCTACCTTTTTATCAAGTATTTTGATAATGATACTTATCTCAATAAATTTGTTGAAATACTAACACTTAATTACTTTCTGTGAGCGCTTAACCCTCACCCTAACCAAGCATTTTCTTCAGTTTTACCCAAATCTAAAAGCTTCTCGACTGGAGCTTACAGCTAGTTTAACGCCTCAATTGAACGCTCAGATCTACAAAAACCTATCCAAGCTTTTTCCTTGTTTTTTTTTTCACATTTAAGTCGTTTTTGTCACGTTTTATTTTTTTTACTGTAATCAGAGCCGTTTTTTCCTATACGCAAACTACGCAAGGTCTGGTCTGTCTCCCGGTACTCGCTAAACCTTATGTGCGCCTGCATGTCTCCCGTGTCTCTCGTGCTCTCATGTTTTCTCTGCTCGGACTCGGGGCATCGGCCACACACTCATTTAAACTCTCTTCTTATTGTCTCTGGCGGAGAATCATGACAGTAGTTTGGCGAATACACGAGAATAAAGCCGTTCTCCATCCATCCATTTTCTTCCACTTTATCCGGGGCCGGGTCGCGGAGGCAGCAGTCTCAGCAGAGATGCCCAGACTTCCTGATCTACGCACACCTCCTCCAGCTGTTCGGTGGGGACCCCGACAGGCCAACTCGGAGACATAGTGGGCCTGGGCCTTCCACGAGGTCTTGTCCCACTAGGACATGCCTGGAACACCTCCCGCGGGAGGCGACCAGGAGGCATCAGGAACAGATGCCCTAGCCACCTCAGCTGGCTCCTTTCGGCGTGAAGGAGCAGCGACTCTACTCCGAGCTCCTCCCGGGTAACTGAGCTCCTCACCCGATCTCGAAGGGTGCGCCCAGCCACCCAGCGAAGGAAACTAATTTTAGCCGCTTGTATTCGCGATCTCATGACCATAGGGGAGGGTGGGAACGTAGATGGATAAATCCAGAGCTTTGCCCAGACTCAGCTCCCTCTTCACCACGACAGACTGATACAAAAGCCGTTCTATGCGGCCCTTTTGCCTCAAAGGGGAGTTTAATCCACACGGTTCTCATGGGCACGGTTACTTACAATAACTCTGGTTCTCAGAATGTGCACAGTCTAAAACGAATTGGGCTGCTTACAGGCTAATTCTTAGTGGTCAGACAGAATAACCATCAGGTGCAGGTTACATTTAATTTTAAACCAGCGGTTCCCAAACTGAGTCAGGGCCTGAATTGAAATCATTATGTGCACAGTGGAACTGTTTTTAACCGTAAATGGATTTGCTCTGTGTCGAACAGCCACGGGATGCGTACTGTAGGGCGTGGCCAGCACCGGCTCTGACTGTAATGTAACTGCAACAAAATGTGATGAAAACACAACCAAAACCAACCAAAACGTGACAATCATGATGAGGAAGAAGCTTTGATGAGTTTTGTAGGTCTGAGCTTTCAAATGAGGGTGTTAGCTCCAGTTGAGAAGCTTTGAGATTTGGCTAAATTATTTTTACTAAAACCTTATTGACTCTGCGTCGACTAAAACTATCACATTTAGTAATGACTAAAATGACTAAAACTAAGACACTGGAGTCCATGTGCTTTAAATCATACACTGTATTTATACATAATTCAAATCAATTTGAAAGTGTTCTAACAAAAAGAAGCTTAGATGAGTTATGGGCATTTCTAGGTCTTTCAATTGCGGCGTTACTCTGGCCTCTAGGTTGTAAGCTTTTAGATTTGGGTAAAACTGGAGAAAATGGCGATGCTGTGGGAGTGTGTGAGCCCTGACCAGTCGGATGTATCTGACCCTCCGTCTGAGTAGCGCCTCTGGACTCCATGACGTCAGGGTGCTGTCATGCGGTGATACAGTGCTGTTTGTTCAATTACGCCGGCGTGAGGATCTCTGCAGATTAAAGCCATCATTCTTCAGTCTGCCCCGCCCCCTGATGTCACAGCCCCGCCCCCTGTACCATCTCTGTTATGGGACCACCAATCTCGCTGCTTGTGTTTTGGCCACAATGTTTTCCATGTAAAATAGACAAAATATTGCTGATTTCTGGATTTAAAAAAAGTACAATTGAATGACAAAATGTACACATCATCAGAGCAGAACCTGTCGGCGGGTTTTGATTGTTTTTTTAGATATGTTTTTAGGTTCAGCTCATGATACCTGAAAACCCTGCTAAGCCGTTAAAGTCGCTAATGTTAGCTGCTTACCTTTAGCTCGGGCTGTTCAAGTAAAATCAACTTTTAACCACGTTGATATGTTTGGTATTTTGTAGGGATGTCCCGATCAGGATTTTTGGCCCCCGATCCGAGTCCAAGTCATTTGATTTTGAGAATTGCCCGATACCGAGTCTCGATCCGATACCTAATACATTATTTTAAAAATTAAGAAAAAACTGTAACTCTTTACAGTGTAATATAGTTTTACACAGAGAGGCTGATCTAAAATTCCATTCTCTATTAAATGTGTTTGTTGATTGGCAATGAAAACAAAACTTGGGCAATACATTTTGTATGCACTGCAATGTAAAAAACTGTGTGGCAGCACAGAAAAAAACACTGCAGTAAAACAGTTAAATAACAGAATATATTTGGCCAAAAGCTAAATGTGCCATGTTAACCTGATTACAGTCTCTTTAATAAGTAGATATAGGGTGACCACATTTCCCAGCCTGAAAACCGGGACGGGGTCGAGGTCCGCGAGCGCAGTGCACCGTCCACCGAGCTGTGCACGTGCACCGTCCACCGAGCTGTGCACGTGCACCGTCCACCGAGCTGTGCACGCGTTCACCGTGGCTTAAGCGCGGGTCACCTACTGTGGGCGTGTACAGAGTGCGTGTGTTTTACTAAAGGCTTAAGACAACCAGGAGTGACAACAACTGCTTCAATTCACCTCCTGAACATAGCGCGGGGATAAGCGAAGAGAGGAGGCGGTGGAGGTTATTAGAGACGAAGTTTCCCCTCGTTTTTCAGCGTTTGCGCACGTATGAGCACAGCGGGCCGCGCTCTCGTCTCTGTCCACGGACTTTTAAACATCTCAGCAGAAATGCGAGGGTTTCTCTGCTCAGTGCGGGTCTGAGTAGGCCTGGTTTAATCACATGTAGCGGGGTAATAGCGATAAAAACTGCTGTTTGCTACTTCTTACCGCCCTCTCCCCGCCCTGTCTTCCCGTCCGTTCTCACTCCTCTCTCCTCTTAGCCTACAGTAAACTCTGCACGGGTTATGGGAGATGTTGTTATTGTTCTCCTGCGCTGGCACTTGTGTGGATTTGGGGATTTCTCAGACGAAGGGGGGACACGGACTGTGCGATGGTGCGAGTGGTTTGACGCAGCAGGTGGAGTGAGTGACAGCGGCGCTGGGCCAGGGGGAGAGGACAGAAAGTGGTTCGAGGTAGCTCGAAATCTGATCAAAAGTAACGAGAATGGACCCGCATAAATATCCGAGTCCTGATCGGGAGGTGTTGTCCGATTCCGATTGAGTCTGTAACCACGTGATCGGGCCCGACATCCCTAGTATTTTGCTTCAATCACACTATTGGTTCTCTACTGTCTTCTTCTACTGCTGAAGCGTTCCCATTTTCTTTGCATGAACCATTCCCAGACCCATTTTAAGAACACAACCTATTATCACAAAACCACAATCCAAAATCAAACCCAAAAACCCCTGAGCCACTGTCCAGCTGCTTTCCCCGCCGCGTTAATGTGAGTTTACTCTAGAGAAATGACTTTCATTCAAACTCAACAGGAGTTTAGACCAAAGTGGAGCAGCTTTTACCAGACGTTACGAAGCTGCTCTCCTCAGGTCAGTAAGAAGCTGTCGCCTTGATATTCAACAGTGCCTGGCTTCTTATTTTCATCATAAATCCAAAAGAAATGGGACAAGTGGCTGCTCATGTCAGAGAGTGAGAAAATTGTTTGTATTTTTATATAATGTGTGTAAACGTCTGGTTCCCGCTGTACATGATTTTCTAACAGTCTCAGGCTAAACGCATAATAACTTTAAAATGTGCTTAAGGTACATTTTAGTCATTTAGTCTCAGTTTTGGGCCTGTGTTAGCCTGGTTTTACCAGACCCTCGTACTCATTGCGTTTTGTACAAGGGTCTGGACCCACAATTGAGCTCCGTCATCAGGTGGGAGGGGTGAACTCCTTTGAAATGATTGGATCTGATTTTCGCTAGTGTTTGGTCGTGACGTATTTAATGCACCTGAGTGAGTGATGCAGCTATTATAACTCTATCATAACTCTATTATAACTCTATCATAACTCTATAACTATCATAACTCTATCATAGCTCTATCATATCTCTATCATAGCTCTATCATAACTCTATAACTCTATCATAACTCTATAACTATCATAACTCTATCATAGCTCTATCATAACTCTATCATAGCTCTATTATAACTCTATAACTATCATAACTCTATCATAGCTCTATCATAACTCTATCATAGCTCTATCATAGCTCTATCATAGCTCTATCATAACTCTATCATAGCTCTATCATAACTCTATCATAGCTCTATCATAACTCTATCATAGCTCTATCATAACTCTATCATAGCTCTATCATAACTCTATTATAACTCTATCATAACTCTAATCATGGACTCAGACCTGAACTTAAACAGCCACATCAAAGCAATAACATCAGCAGCTTTTTACCATCTGAAAAACATTGCTAAGATCAGAGGAATAGTGTCCAAACCAGACTTAGAGAGACTTATCCATGCATTTGTCTCCAGCAGGTTAGACGACTGTAACGGCCTACTCACTGGCCTCTCTAAACGAGCTATCAGACAGCTACAGTACATCCAGAACGCTGCTGCTCGAGTCCTGACAAGAACCAGGAAATACGACCATATTAGTCCACTGCTCCGGTCTCTGCACTGGCTTCCTGTCACTCAGAGAATAGACTTTAAAACAGCTCTGCTTGTCTACAAGTCTTTTCATGGTTTAGCACCAAAGTACATCTCTGACATGTTAGAGCCGTATGAACCATCTCGGGCCCTGAGAGCTTCAGGGAGGGGCCTCCTGGTGGTTCCCAGAGTCAATAATAAACACGGTGAGGCTGCGTTTCAGTTTCATGCAGCTAAAATCTGGAACAGTCTTCACGAGGATGTGAGACAAGCCTCAACTCTGACAATGTTCAAATCCAGGCTGAAAACAGTTCTTTTTACCGATGCATATGACTGAAAGTATTTTATCTGCACTCTCGCCTTTTACTGTAATTGATTAATTTTATGTTGATATTTTTATTGATTCTATTTGTTTTCAACTGTGAAGCACTTTGAATTGCCTTGTGTATGAATTGTGCTCTACAAATAAACTTGCCTTGCCTTGCCTCTATAACTCTATCATGACTCTATCATAGCTCTATCATAACTCTATCATTGCTCTATCATAACTGTATTATAACTCTATCATAACTCTATAACTCTATCATAACTCTATCATAGCTCTATCATAGCTCTATCATAACTCTATCATAACTCTATCATAGCTCTATCATAACTCTATCATAACTCTATCATAACTCTATCATAACTCTATCATAGCTCTATCATAGCTCAATCATAACTCTATCATAACTCTATCATAACTCTATCATAGCTCTATCATAACTCTATCATAACTCTATCATAACTCTATCATAGCTCTATCATAACTCTATCATAACTCTATCATAACACTATCATAACTCTATCATAACTCTATCATAACTCTATCATAACTCTATCATAACACTATCATAACTCTATCATAACTCTATCATAACTCTATCATAGCTCTATCATAACTCTATCATAACTCTATCATAACTCTATCATAGCTCTATCATAACTCTATAACTATCATAACTCTATCATAGCTCTATCATAACTCTATCATAACTCTATCATAACTCTATCATAGCTCTATCATAACTCTATCATAACTCTATCATAACTGTATCATAACACTATCATAACTCTATCATAACTCTATCATAACACTATCATAACTCTATCATAACTCTATCATAACTCTATCATAGCTCTATCATAACTCTATCATAGCTCTATCATAGCTCTATCATAACTCTATCATAACTCTATCATAGCTCTATCAAAACTCTATCATAACTCTATCATAACTCTATCATAACTCTATCATAGCTCTATCATAACTCTATAACTATCATAACTCTATCATAGCTCTATCATAACTCTATCATAACTCTATCATAGCTCTATCATAACTCTATCATAGCTCTATCATAACTCTATCATAACTCTATCATAACACTATCATAACTCTATCATAACACTATCATAGCTCTATCATAGCTCTATCATAACTCTATCATAACTCTATCATAGCTCTATCATAACTCTATCATAACTCTATCATAACCCTATCATAACTCTATCATAACTCTATCATAACTCTATCATAACTCTATCATAACTCTTGGGCGCATTCCTTGCACATTCCAAGGCTTTAGTTTTGATTTCTGGATATTTGGGAGCCAAGCCAGGACGGATTGAAGAGCTTCCATTACTTTCGTATCTGCCGCCATTAGCAAACTACAACCAGCAAATGCTTGACGTCACCTACAACCCCCGCCTCCCCCGCTCGCTGAATGGTAGGTTGAAATTCAACTTCAATGTAACGCAGCTACTGAGATCAGACCCAGACGTACATGTAGGTAAATTATAATTGACCGGAGTTTACGGCTGCTAAGGCCAGGCTAGGCCTGTGTTGGTAGATTTGAAAGTCATCAAATATCAAATTGTCTCCAACTAAACTCAGACAAACCTTTTGGCCCACAGGCACAAAGAGGAAGTGTCATCAGTCACCTCGAGTCTCTCTAAGAGCGTACTCACACTTGACATCCGAACCGTGCCATTTTCTAGCTCGTCTGGATGCCCTGAACGCACTCACACTGAGCTGCGGCCGATAAGAGAAGCACGAGGAGTTGTGTGTTTACATGTGCAGCAGCAGCGTAACAGGTGTGTTTACTCCACTTTACTTTGCATTTACTGCAGTTTGAAACAAGGGGCAATGGTCAATAAAATAGTCGCTTAAAGCTGATAGAAATCGAGCTGTGCCTGTGTGCGTCCCTCTGTCCTGTCGCTCTGAGCCTTTCCTCTATGGATTCATGGATAAAATACAGCCTTGATAAAGGCTACGAGAGCAGAAGATATGACGCACGGTTTATGTCATTAATTTCTGCTTTGGCCACAAGTCCAACAGCTTTGTAACTCCTGGAAGTAGGCTATATGTTGCAAGAAAGCACTTAGCACGAAGACGCACCAAAAATCACGAGCGATCTAAATGCACCTGCAACTTTTATCTGTCAGACAAAAGCATATTGCTAAACCAGTGTACAGTAGCAGACCCAGACCCAAATTAGACCCGGACACAGCACGGAAGAAGCACAGGCCGTCCCCCATAAAGTCAGGATGCACAAGTGCTAGTGCGCCCTCAGACAAAAAAATCAGGTTAGAAATTGAGGAGTGATTGTGGACTGACACCTGAACTTAAACTGCCACATCAAAGCAGGAGGTGGAGTCGATGCTGGAACTTGTCCGGTCGTCATTTTCTTCAAAAAAGACAGGTCTCTGCACATTTGCATTGACTCCGAAAGCTGAATTCCATTTCCACAGTTTGACGCAAATAGTATGCCAAGGATAGACGACCCCCTGGAGCGCATTGGATCAGCTACCTTTATTCACCACTCTTGTGTCAAAGGTGGGGAAAAAAATAAAAAAAATAATGAAACTCATGGATGGTATCGTGTCTCAGGGCTCTATGAATCACTGACATTAATCTCAGAGACCTGGGATGATTAGTTTTCAGGTTAAGCCCAGCTAAGGGAAAAGCTACTGAAAAAGGATGTTCCACTTTATTAAGCAGATCATCATTTTCAAGCAATAAGGGAAAGAAAAAGGATCTCTCTGCTGATGAAAAGCGTGAAAAAGTTGAATGCCTTGGTGTAGGTATGAAAACCTTCGATATTTCATGAAAGATTAAGTGTAATCATCATACAGATAAGAGATTTGTGGATGATTCAGAGCACACACGGGTTTGTGCAGATAAAGGCACAATATGAAAGTTTTCTGCCAGACAAACACATCAGATTAAGAGAACAGATGCTACAAAGCAGCAGACAGGTATTTGAAGCTGCTGGTGCCTCTTGAGTCTCCCGAACATCAAGGTGTAGGACCCTCCAGAGGCTGCAGTTGTGCATAAACCTTCTATCCGGCCTCCCCTAAACTGTTCATTGAATGCTGATGAACAGAAATGGCTGCAGTGGCTCAGAAATGCATGAGGACTCATTTTCAAACAGTCTTGTTCACTGACGAGCGGCGTGTAACCCTGGATCGTCAAATCAATGGAGTAGTGGATAGTTGGTGAATGGCCACAATGTCCCAACAAGGCTGTGACGTCAGTAAGGAGGGGGTGGAGTCATGTTTTGGGCCAGAATCCTAGTGAGAGAGCTGGTCGGCCCCTTTAGGATCCCTGAAGGTGTGAAAATAACCTTTGAAAAATATGTGGAGTTTCTGACTGACCACTGTCTTCTATGCTACAAAAAGAAGAGCCGTGCTTTCCCTAACAAGATCATCTTCATGCATGACAACGCACCATGTCATACTGCCATACATACCTCTGCATCATTGGCTGCTATGGGCATAAAAGGAGAGAAACTCATGATGTGGACCCCCTCAACCCTATTGAGAACCTTTGGAGCCTCACCAAAAAAAACTTTGATGAGGGAGGGAGGCAGTTCTCATCCAAACAGCAGCTCTGGGAGGCTATTCTAACATCCTGCAAAGAAATCCAAGCAGAAACTGAAATTTTCTAAGTGAGTTTGCTGCTTTTCTTACATGTATGAGTTCACTCTCTCCTAACATTGTTATACTTGGAGATTTCAACATATACATTGACAATAAGGATAACTCTCTCACAAAGGACTTTAACTCCTGCTTGGATAATTTTGGCTTCACCCAGTTCATCGATTCACCAACTCATGCAAAAGGACACATCCTGGACCTTGTCTGCTGTTCTGGTCTTACCCTCTTGAACTGTTCATCTGATAAGCTTCCATTCACTGATCATGCTCTGATTTCATTTAAACTCAATTTAACTCTGACCAAAACAAAACTGCCGCGTGTTATCTTTTCCCGCAGGATTAAGGAAATAAATGTGGTCACTTTTTGTAACAACATTGACCGACTCTGTTGCAATAACAACGCCCTGACTACTGATGAACTGGTCTCCTTTTATAATGACAGTCTCCACAACCTCTTGGACTCGTTTGCGCCATTAAAAAACACGCTCAGTCTATTTTAACAATTCCGCCCCCTGGTGCACAAAGAAATGTATGAAGCAAATATTTCCACATGCAAGGATTCTATCACCAAGGCAAAAAACACCTATTACTCTAATTTAATTGGCTCCAGTGCGGGAAATAGCAAGACTCTTTTTTCCCTCATGAACACAATGGCTCACCCCCCGATCTGCTGGCTCCTCACCTGTCCTCCAATAGCTGTTGCAACTCCTTGATGCTATTCTTCACTGAAAATGTCCACAATATCCACCAACAATTAGCATTCCCCTTCACTTGTTCAGCCACTCCCTCTCCACCCTCTCCTCCCATAAATGCCTTATCCAAATTCAATCTTCCCTCTGCTTCTGAGATTTCTCACATAATTTGTTAATCTAAGTCTCTACTTCGCAGATTGACCCCATCCCTACTGCCCTGGTCAAGGCTTGCCTTGACTTGTCTCTTGCTCCATTTTTAACAGACATCGTTTGCTCCTCCCTCAGCTCTGGTCACGTCCCAACATCTCTAAAATGTGCAATCATTACCCCTCTTCTTAAAAAGCCTGGGGCTGATCCCACGGACTTCAACAACCGTCGGCCAATCTCCAACCTGCCGTTCATCTCAAAAATCCTGGAGAAAGTAGTCGCTTCCCATCTTCACAATCATCTCGCTGATAACAATCTCTTCGAAATGTTTCAATCTGGTTTTAGGCCACTTCACAGTACAGAGACAGCATTGGTAAAAATTACAAATGATCTCCTAATAGCAGCTGATAATGGTTTACTCTCAATTCTCGTCCTCCTCAACTTGACAGCAGCATTCGACACAATTTCACACAGTATTCTAATCGACAGACTCATCTCCATTGGCATCTCTGGCGCAGCTCTTAACTGGTTCAAATCATATCTCTCTGATCGTTTTCAGTTCATTCAGTTTAAATCATTTAAATCCCAGCAATTTCCCCTCTCCTCTGGTGTTCCCCAAGGCTCTGTCCTTGGCCCTGTCTTATTTATCATCTACCTTCTCCCCCTTGGCCATATTCTTCACAAATTTCACATCAGTTTCCGCTGATGACAACCAGCTCTACCTATCCACCAAACCCACCGCTGCTCTCCCTCCCTCTTCCCTCTGTGCCTGTTTACAGGAAATCAAATCCTGGTTCTCCCTCAATTTTCTCAAGCTTAACAGTGATAAAACCAAGGTCCTCCTCATTGGCAAGAAGTCCCTCCTATCCAAAACTGACAGCTTCTCCATCAACATTGACAACTCAACAGTCCTCCCCTCCCCTCAGGTTAAGAGTCTGGGTGTCATCCTGGACAGCACTCTCTCCTACAGCTGCCATTCTGGTCCACAGTCTTGTCACATCCCGGTTAGATTACTGTAACTCACTCCTCTTTGGTCTCCCCCAAAAATCACTCCACAGACTTCAGCTCGTCTAAAACTCTGCCGCCCGAATAACCACCAGAACTCCGTCCACTCATCACATCACCCCAGTTCTTCAGCAGCTCCACTGGCTCCCCATTAAACATCGCATTCAATACAAGATCCTTCTCCTCACCTTCAAATCTCTGAATAACCTGACACCTCCTTATCTCACTGAGCTCCTCTGGAACTCACTCCCCGCTGAACTCCGTCAAATGACCTTGCTGCCCCTTTTTAAATCTCACCTCAAAACCCACTAATTTAAACTTAGCTACTTACTTTGATGTGTTTTTATCTTGTCATGTTATGATTTTATCATTGTATCTCATGTAAGGTGACCTTGGGTGTTTTGAAAGGCGCCGACAAATAAAATTTATTATTATTATTATTATTATTATTATTATTAGGCCCGAGCGGCCTGGCAGGGCTCGGGCCTATTGTAATTGTACGGCAGTGCGCGGAGCGCACTGAAGAAAGACGTGCGCGTAGCGCACGTCCCGAAAAGAGCGCGCAGCGCTCAAGAAACAGAGCGCGGAGCGCTCCCCATGCATTAGACAGTAATGGGGGGACTCCCGGCACCACGCCCTGTCCGGTGAAATAGGCGTGTGCCGCGAAAGCGGCACATTTGTAACTGCTCGTGTGAAAAAAGGTGAAAAATCCAGTGAAGGCGCAACATTGACAAGAAAGTAGTCGATGACGAGCGCAACGCGCTCGTCATCGACCATGGCCACTTCCCAATGCCCAAAACACTACTATAGTGACTCAGGGCATTGAGGCCTATCCAATGATATAGGTGTTTGCCGCGAAAGCGGCATATTTGTTGTTGCTCGCAAAAAAATCTGAAAAAAAAACGCATTAAGAAATATTGACAAAGAAGTGGTAAAATACGAGCGCAACGCGCTCGTATTTGACAATGAACCTCACGGGTGGGTTACTGGACGTGAGACCTTTCCGACGATATAAATATGGGCCGCCGCAGGCGGCGCTATATTGTTATTGTAAGGGTTTTTCTTATTATTAGGCCCGAGCGGCCTGGCAGGGCTCGGGCCTATTGTAATTGTACGGCAGTGCGCGGAGCGCACTGAAGAAAGACGTGCGCGTAGCGCACGTCCCGAAAAGAGCGCGCAGCGCTCAAGAAACAGAGCGCGGAGCGCTCCCCATGCATTAGACAGTAATGGGGGGACTCCCGGCACCATGCCCTGTCCGGTGAAATAGGCGTGTGCCGCGAAAGCGGCACATTTGTAACTGCTCGCATGAAAAAAGGTGAAAAATCCAGGCATGGCGCAACATTGACAAGAAAGTAGTCGATGACGAGCGCAACGCGCTCGTCATCGACCATGGCCACTTCCCAGTGCCCAAAACACTACTAGAGTGACTCAGGGCATTGAGGCCTATCTGGTAATATAGGTATTTGCCGCGAAAGCGGCATATTTGTAGTTGCTCGCATAAAAATCTGAAAAAAAAACGCATTAAGAAATATTGACAAAGAAGTGGTAAAATACGAGCGCAACGCGCTCGTATTTGACAATGAACCTTACGGGTGGGTTACTGGACGTGAGACCTTTCCGACGATATAAATATGGGCCGCCGGAGGCGGCGCTATATTGTTATTGTAAGGGTTTTTCTTATTAGGCCCGAGCGGCCTGGCAGGGCTCGGGCCTATTGTAATTGTACGGCAGTGCGCAGAGCGCACTGATGAAAGACGTGCGCGTAGCGCACGTCCCGAAAAGAGCGCACAGCGCTCAAGAAACAGAGCGCGGAGCGCTCCCCATGCATTAGACAGTAATGGGGGGACTCCCGGCACCACGCCCTGTCCGGTGAAATTGGCGTGTGCCGCGAAAGCGGCACATTTGTAGTTGCTCGCACAAAAATATGAAAAAAAAACGCATTAAGAAATATTGACAAAGAAGAAGTAAATTACGAGCGCAACGCGCTCGTATTTGACAATGAACCTCACGGGTGGATTACTGGACGTGAGACCTTTCCGATGATGCGCATATGCGCCGCCGCAGGCGGCCCATATTGTTATTGTAAGGGTTTTTCTTATTATTATTTTTTTTCTTCTCCCCCCCCGGAGGCCGTTTCGGCCACTTCCCACTGATGAAAAGTCCTGAATTTTTGCCCAAAATTCAATTAGGTGAAAAAAAAAACCTCCACATCTCCAAATTTTAAAAATTCAAAAAAATGGCGCGTCAGCGCCCCCTGGAAAAACGACGTTAACATTGCGGCCTATGGCCAGACCCCCCAAAATCCCCAAAACCCCGAAAATTTTAGTTCGTCGTAGACGAAAAAAATTTGGCACAGTGATTGGTCACATGAAGCCAAAAAAAAAAAGATATTGCGCGGTTGCTAGGCAACCAACCATACGGCGGCCATCTTGGCCAGAAGAGCGACCTGGCGCCGAAGGCGCCTTTTCGTGCCCTCGCATTTGAACGAACTCGTCCTAGGGCGTTGAACGCAGCGACTCCCCGGTTGCTCCAGATCATCTACACATGTGGGGCATTAAAAGTTATTAAAAACTTTCTAATAGGATTTCCGGTTTTGTCATGGCAACGCCATGAATTTGGCGTTCATTTTTGGCGTTCGCCGTCGCCTTCGAAGAGCCATAACTCGCACATACTGTGGCCGATTTTAGCGAAACTTGAATCGTTGGTCGAGTCGTCGGCCCCGGATGTTTTGATATGGGAATTTTGAAAATGCGCGCAATAGCGCCCCCTGCAGAGCACCGAATAAAAATGAATGGGGGAAAAAAGTAAACTTTGTCGTAGACAAATAAAATTTGGCACAGACATCCGTCACGTGACCCCGATCAAAAAGTAAATTATGGCCACGCCCATTTTCCCACCGTGTTGCCATGGCAACGACCCGAAATAAACTTTGGCGTAGCCAAACCAAAATTGGTACACACCTTCGTCATGACCGTCCGAACAAAAAAGTACATTACGTGGTTGCTAGGCAACCCACACGAAGTCGGCCATTTTGGGAAATATCGCGTGATCTGGCGCCGAAGGCGCATTTCTTTCCTTTGCTCTTTTATAAACTCAACCGAGGGTGGCAGCGACAGTAGAACCACGTACAGCGCGGCAGCGCCCCCCGGTTATTGCGGTGGCGTGCGACGGCGTGCGCCAACCGGCCAACGCTGCTCGCGAGGGCCTTTAAATGCCGCTTGCGGCTTTAATTATTATTATTATTTTTCCTCTCCCCCCCGAAGGCCGTTTCGGCCACTTTCCCACCGACGAAAAGTCCTGAATTTTTGCCCAAAATTCAATTAGGTGAAAAAAAAAACTTTCCCATCTCCAAATTTAAAAAATTCAAAAAAATGGCGCGTCAGCGCCCCCTGGAAAAACGGCGTTAACATTGCGGCCTATGGCCAGACCCCCCAAAATAGCGAAAAACCCCAAAATTTTAGTTCGTCGTAGACGAAAAAAATTCGGCACAGTGATTGGTCACGTGAAGCCAAAAAAAAAAAAATATTACGCGGTTGCTAGGCAACCAACTGTGTGGCGGCCATATTGGCCAGAAGAGCGACCTGGCGCCAAAGGCGCCTTTTCGTGCCCTCGCATTTGAACGAACTCGTCCTAGGGCGTTGAACGCAGCGACTCCCCGGTCGCTCCAGATCATCTACACATGTGGGGCATTAAAAGTTATTAAAAACTTTCTAATAGGATTTTCGGTTTTGTCATGGCAACGCCATGAATTTGGCGTTCGTTTTCGGCGTTCGCCGTCACCTTCGAAGAGTCATAACTCGCACATACTTTGGCCGATTTTACTGAAACTTGAATCATTGGTCGAGTCGTCGGCCCCGGATGTTTTGATATAGGAATTTTGAAAATGGGCGCGATAGCGCCCCCTGCAGAGCAACAAATAAAAATGAATGGAGAAAAAAAGTAAACTTTGTCGTAGACAAATAAAATTTGGCACACACATCCGTCACGTGACCTCGATCAAAAAGTAAATTATGGCCACGCCCATTTTCCCACCGTGTTGCCATGGCAACGACCCGAAATAAAGTTTGGCGTAGCCAAACCAAAATTGGTACACACCTTCGTCATGACCGTCCGAACAAAAAAGTACATTACGTGGTTGCTAGGCAACCCACACAAAGTCGGCCATTTTGGGAAATATCGCGTGATCTGGCGCCGAAGGCGCATTTCTTGCCTTTGCTCTTTTATAAACTCAACCGAGGGTGGCGGGGACGGCATAACCACGTAGGGCGCGTTAGCGCCCCCCGGTTATTGCGGTGGCGTGCGACGGCGTGCGCCAACCGGCCAACGCTGCTCGCGAGGGCCTCTAAATGCCGCTTGCGGCTTTAATTATTATTCTTATTATTTTTCCTCTCCCCCAGAAATCCACTTTCCCACCGACGAAAAGTCCTGAATTTTTGCCCAAAATTCAATTTGGTGAAAATAAAAAACTTCACATCTCCAAATTTCAAAAATTCAAAAAAATGGCGCGTCAGCGCCCCCTGGAAAAACGACGTTAACATTGCGGCCTATGGCCAGACCCCCCAAAATCCCGAAAACCCTGAAAATTTTAGTTCGTCGTAGACGAAAAAAATTCGGCACAGTGATTGGTCACATGAAGCCAAAAAAAAAAAGATATTACGCGGTTGCTAGGCAACCATCTGTATGGCGGCCATATTGGCCAGAAGAGCAACGTGGCGCCGAAGGCGCCTTTTCGTGCCCTCGCATTTGAACGAACTCGTCCTAGGGCGTTGAACGCAGCGACTCCCCGGTCGCTCCAGATCATCTACACATGTGGGGCATTAAAAGTTATTAAAAACTTTCTAATAGAATTTCCGGTTTTGTCATGGCAACGCCATGAATTTGGCGTTCATTTTCGGCGTTCGCCGTCGCCTTCAAAGAGTCATAACTCGCACATACTGTGGCCGATTTTACTGAAACTTGAATCGTTGGTCGAGTCCTCGGCCCCGGATCTTTTGATATGGAAATTTTGAAAATGGGCGCGATAGCGCCCCCTGCAGAGCACAAAATTAAAATGAATGGAGAAAAAAAGTAAACTTTGTCGAAGACAAACAAAATTTGGCACAGACGTACGTCACGTGACTTCGAGCAAAAAGTAAATTATGGCCACGCCCATTTCCCCACCGTGTTGCCATGGCAACGACCCGAAATAAAGTTTGCCGTAGCCAAACCAAAATTGGTACACACGTGCGTCGTGACTGTCCGAACAAAAAAGTACATTACATGGTTGCTAGGCAACCCACACAAAGTCGGCCATTTTGGGAAATATTGTATGATCTGGCGCCGAAGGCGCATTTCTTACCTTTGCTTTTTTATAAACTCGACCCGAGGGTGGCAGGGACGGCATAACCACGTACGGCGCGGCAGCGCCCCCCGGTTATTGCGGTGGCGTGCGACGGCGTGCGCCAACCGGCCAACGCTGCTCGCGAGGGCCTCTAAATGCCGCTTGCGGCTTTAATTAGGCCCGAGCGGCCTGGCAGGGCTCGGGCCTATTGTAATTGTACGGCAGTGCGCGGAGCTCTTTTCGGGACGTGCGCTACGCGCACGTCCCGAAAAGAGCGCGCAGCGCTCAAGAAACAGAGCGCGGAGCGCTCCCCATGCTTTAGACGGTAATAGGGGGGACCCCGGCACCACGCCCTGTCCGGTGAAATAGGCGTGTGCCGCGAAAGCGGCACATTTGTAACTGCTCGTGTGAAAAAAGGTGAAAAATCCAGTGAAGGAGCAACATTGACAAGAAAGTAGTCGATGACGAGCGCAACGCGCTCGTCATCGACCATGGCCACTTCCCAATGCCCAAAACACTACTAGAGTGACTCAGGGCATCGAGGCCTATCCAATGATATAGGTGTTTGCCGCGAAAGCGGCATATTTGTTGTTGCTCGCAAAAAAATCTGAAAAAAAAACGCATTAAGAAATATTGACAAAGAAGTGGTAAAATACGAGCGCAACGCGCTCGTATTTGACAATGAACCTCACGGGTGGGTTACTGGACGTGAGACCTTTCCGGTGATATAAATATGGGCCGCCGCAGGCGGCGCTATATTGTTATTGTAAGAGTTTTTCTTATTAGGCCCGAGCGGCCTGGCAGGGCTCGGGCCTATTGTAATTGTACGGCAGTGCGCGGAGCGCACTGAAGAAAGACGTGCGCGTAGCGCACGTCCCGAAAAGAGCGCGCAGCGCTCAAGAAACAGAGCGCGGAGCGCTCCCCACGCATTAGACAGTAATGGGGGGACTCCCGGCACCACGCCCTGTCCGGTGAAATAGGCGTGTGCCGCGAAAGCGGCACATTTGTAACTGCTCGTGTGAAAAAAGGTGAAAAATCCAGTGAAGGCGCAACATTGACAAGAAAGTAGTCGATGACGAGCGCAACGCGCTCGTCATCGACCATGGCCACTCCCCAAAGCCCAAAACACTACTAGAGTGACTCAGGGCATTAAGGCCTATCCAATGATATAGGTGTTTGCCGCGAAAGCGGCATATTTGTAGTTGCTCGCAAAAAAATCTGAAAAAAAAACGCATTAAGAAATATTGACAAAGAAGTGGTAAAATACGAGCGCAACGCGCTCGTATTTGAAAATGAACCTCACGGGTGGATTACAGGACATGAGACCTTTCCGAAAATAGGAAGATGCGCCGCCAAAGGCGGCGCCATATTGTTATTGTAAGGGTTTTTCTTATTAGGCCCGAGCGGCCTGCAGGGCTCGGGCCTATTGTAATTGTACGGCAGTGCGCAGAGCGCACTGATGAAAGACGTGCGCGTAGCGCACGTCCCGAAAAGAGCGCGCAGCGCTCAAGAAACAGAGCGCGGAGCGCTCCCCATGCATCAGACAGTAATAGGGGGGACCCCGGCACCACGCCCTGTCCGGTGAAATTGGCGTGTGCCGCGAAAGCGGCACATTTGTAACTGCTCGTGTGAAAAAAGGTGAAAAATCCAGTGAAGGCGCAACATTGACAAGAAACATGACGAGCGCAACGCGCTCGTCATCGACCATGGCCACTCCCCAATGCCCAAAACACTACTAGAGTGACTCAGGGCATCGAGGCCTATCCAATGATATAGGTGTTTGCCGCGAAAGCGGCATATTTGTTGTTGCTCGCAAAAAAATCTGAAAAAAAAACGCATTAAGAAATATTGACAAAGAAGTGGTAAAATACGAGCGCAACGCGCTCGTATTTGACAATGAACCTTACGGGTGGGTTACTGGACGTGAGACCTTTCCGACGATATAAATATGGGCCGCCGCAGGCGGCGCTATATTGTTATTGTAAGAGTTTTTCTTATTATTATTATTTTTCATCTATCCGTGTTTTTTTGGAATAACTCGACGAGTCGTCGACGAAAAGTCACCATTTTTTGCCCAAAATTAAAAATCCCGGCGATACACAGTGTCAATAAATCCCATTAAAAAATATTGAAAAATGGCGCGTCAGCGCCCCCTGGAAAATCAGGATTACATTGCGCCTATGGAGAGACCCAAAAACTTAAGTTCGTCGTAGACGGAAAAAATTCGGCACAGTGATTGGTCACATGGAACCAAAAAAAAAAAGATATTACGCGGTTGCTAGGCAACCATCTGTATGGCGGCCATATTGGCCAGAAGAGCAACGTGGCGCCGAAGGCGCCTTTTCGTGCCCTCGCATTTGAACGAACTCGTCCTAGGGCGTTGAACGCAGCGACTCCCCGGTCGCTCCAGATCATCTACACATGTGGGGCATTAAAAGTTATTAAAAACTTTCTAATAGGATTTCCGGTTTTGTCATGGCAACGCCATGAATTTTGCGTTCATTTTTGGCGTTCGCCGTCGCCTTCGAAGAGTCATAACTCGCACATACTGTGGCCGATTTTAGTGAAACTTGAATCGTTGGTCGAGTCCTCGGCCCCGGATGTTTTGATATGGGAATTTTGAAAATGGGCGCGATAGCGCCCCCTGCAGAGCACCGAATAAAAATGAATGGAGAAAAAAAGTAAACTTTGTCGTAGACAAATAAAATTTGGCACAGACATCCGTCACGTGACCCCGATCAAAAAGTAAATTATGGCCACGCCCATTTTCCCACCGTGTTGCCATGGCAACGACCCGAAACAAAGTTTGGCGGAGCCAAACCAAAATTGGTACACACCTTCGTCGTGACCTTCCGAACAAAAAAGTACATTACGTGGTTGCTAGGCAACCAACAGGAGGTCGGCCATTTTGGGAAATACTGCGTGATCTGGCGCCGAAGGCGCGGTTTCTTGCCTTTGCTCTTTTATTAACTCAACGGAGGGTGGCAGCGATAGCAAGACCACGTAGGGCGTGGCAGCGCCCCCCGGTTGTTGCGGTGGCGTGCGATGGCGTGCGCCAACCGGCCAACGCTGCTCGCGAGGGCCTCTAAATGCCGCTTGCGGCTTTAATTCTTATTATTTTTCTTCTATCCGTGTTTTTTTGGAATAACTCGACGAGTCGTCGACGAAAAGTCACCATTTTTTGCCCAAAATTAAAAATCCCGGCGATACACAGTGTCAATAAATCCCATTAAAAAATATCGAAAAATGGCGCGCCAGCGCCCCCTGGAAAATCAGGATTACATTGCGCCTATGGAGAGACCCGAAAACTTAAGTTCGTCGTAGACGAAAAAAAATCGGCACAGTGATTGGTCACATGGAACCAAACAAAAAAAGATATTACGCGGTTGCTAGGCAACCATCTGTATGGCGGCCATATTGGATAGAAGAGCGACCTGGCGCCAAAGGCGCCTTTTCGTGCCCTCGCATTTGAACGAACTCGTCCTAGGGCGTTGAACGCAGCGACTCCCCGGTCGCTCCAGATCATCTACACATGTGGGGCATTAAAAGTTATTAAAAACTTTCTAATAGGATTTCCGGTTTTCTCATGGCAACGCCATGAATTTGGCGTTCGTTTTCGGCGTTCGCCGTCGCCTTCGAAGACTCATAACTCGCACATACTTTGGCCGATTTTACCGTAACTTGAATCGTTGGTCGAGTCGTTGGCCCCGGATGTTTTGATATGGGAATTTTGAAAATGGGCGCAATAGCGCCCCCTGCAGAGCACCGAATAAAAATGAGTGGGGAAAAAAAGTAAACTTTGTCGTAGACAAAAAAAATTTGGCACACACATCCGTCACGTGACCCCGATCAAAAAGTAAATTATGGCCACGCCCATTTCCCCACCGTGTTGCCATGGCAACGACCCGAAATAAAGTTTGGCGTAGCCAAACCAAAATTGGTACACACCTTCGTCATGACTTTCCGAACAAAAAAGTACATTACATAGTTGCTAGGCAACCCACACAAAGTCGGCCATTTTGGGAAATATTGCGTGATCTGGCGCCGAAGGCGCATTTCTTGCCTTTGCTCTTTTATAAACTCAACCGAGGGTGGCAGCGACAGCATAACCACCCGGTTATTGCCGTGGCGTGCGACGGCGTGCGCCAACCGGCCAACGCTGCTCGCGAGGGCCTCTAAATGCCGCTTGCGGCTTTAATTAGGCCCGAGCGGCCTGGCAGGGCTCGGGCCTATTGTAATTGTACGGCAGTGCGCGGAGCGCACTGAAGAAAGACGTGCGCGTAGCGCACGTCCCGAAAAGAGCGCGCAGCGCTCAAGAAACAGAGCGCGGAGCGCTCCCCATGCATTAGACAGTAATGGGGGGACTCCCGGCACCACGCCCTGTCCGGTGAAATAGGCGTGTGCCGCGAAAGCGGCACATTTGTAACTGCTCGTGTGAAAAAAGGTGAAAAATCCAGGCAAGGCGCAACACTGACAAGAAAGTAGTCGATGACGAGCGCAACGCGCTCGTCATCGACCATGGCCACTCCCCAGTCCCCAAAACACTACTAGAGTGACTCTGGGCATTGAGGCCTATCCAATGATATAGGTGTTTGCCGCGAAAGCGGCATATTTGTAGTTGCTCGCAAAAAAATATGAAAAAAAACCGCATTAAGAAACATTGACAAAGTAGAAGTAAAATACGAGCGCAACGCGCTCGTATTTGAAAATTAACCTCACGGGTGGATTACTGGACGTGAGACCTTTCCGAAAATAGGAAGATGCGCCGCCAAAGGCGGCGCCATATTGTTATTGTAAGGGTTTTTCTTATTATTATTATTTTTCTTCTCCCCCCCAAAATCCACTTTCCCACCGACGAAAAGTCCTGAATTTTTGCCCAAAATTCAATTAGGGGAAAAAAAAAACTTTCACATCTCCAAATTTCAAAAATTCACAAAAATGGCGCGTCAGCGCCCCCTGGAAAAACAACGTTAACATTGCGGCCTATGGCCAGACCCCCCAAAATCCCGAAAACGCCGAAAATTTTAGTTCGTCGTAGACGAAAAAAATTCGGCACCGTGATTGGTCACATGGAACCAAAAAAAAAAAGATATTACGCGGTTGCTAGGCAACCATCTGTATGGCGGCCATCTTGGCCAGAAGAGCGACCTGGCGCCGAAGGCGCCTTTTCGTGCCCTCGCATTTGAACGAACTCGTCGTAGGGCGTTGAACGCAGCGACTCCCCGGTCGCTCCAGATCATCTACACATGTGGGGCATTAAAAGTTATTAAAAACTTTCTAATAGGATTTCCGGTTTTGTCATGGCAACGCCATGAATTTGGCGTTCGTTTTCGGCGCTCGCCGTCGCCTTCGAAGAGTCATAACTCGCACATACTGTGGCCGATTTTAGTGAAACTTGAATCGTTGGTCGAGTCGTCGGCCCCGGATGTTTTGATATGGGAATTTTGAAAATGGGCGCAATAGCGCCCCCTGCAGAGCGCCGAATAAAAATGAATGGAGAAAAAAAGTAAACTTTGTCGTAGACAAATAAAATTTGGCACAGACATCCGTCACGTGACCCCGATCAAAAAATAAATTATGGCCATGCCCATTTTCCCACCGTGTTGCCATGGTAACGACCCGATATAAAGTTTGGCGTAGCCAAACCAAAATTGGTACACACCTTCGTCATGACCGTCCGAACAAAAAAGTACATTACGTGGTTGCTAGGCAACCCACACAAAGTCGGCCATTTTGGGAAATATCGCGTGATCTGGCGCCGAAGGCGCATTTCTTGCCTTTGCTCTTTTATAAACTCAACCGAGGGTGGTAGGGACGGCATAACCATGTAGAGCGCGGCAGCGCCCCCCGGTTATTGCGGTGGCGTGCGACGGCGTGCGCCAACCGGCCAACGCTGCTCGCGAGGGCCTCTAAATGCCGCTTGCGGCTTTAATTATTATTATTATTATTATTACAAATCCAACAAATGACCGTTTTCAGTTAATTACAAGCTTTAAAATGTATTGAAACGTTGAGTTGCATAATAATGTGGAACAGTAGATCTTGAGGTTTTTACTACATTCATTTTTGAAAAAAGTTCAAAAAAGTTATCACTGGGAGATTTTTTCAAACACATTTAAATGATCCTCTACCAGTTAAAGACTTGAAAATTATGCTGACTCTCATTTGAGTTGACTGAAGGTATTTTTTTCTGAACTCATGTGAATGTAATTAGTTCATTTTTATGTCATGTTGATGTTTTATGGATTGATTTGATCTGCTTTCTTGTAATTCTATGCAACTGTGAAGCACTTTGCCTTGTGTTTGAATTGTGCTCAAATAAACTCGCCTTTCCACCTTCAGCGCCTGAGTGCCCCAAAGCAGGTCCATAAGCCACAATAGTAGAGGTGTTTTGCTGGGAGTCCTATGGCGCAGTTCCTCTGGCCCCGCCTCTCTGCACGTACACACGGGTAAAGGGGGTGGAGTGGGGAAGGGCCGGAAGATAACCTCAGTGTCCCGCCTGCATCTGGAGCCTTCATAAATAATATCCTGTCCTCCTGTGTGCTGGTGTGGGCCAGTCAGTCCTGAGGGACACAGTAGATCAATACTATCACGGCATGAGTGTCTATGTGTGTGTGCGTGCGTGCGTGGATGTGCGTGTGCGTGTGCGTGTGTGTGTGTGTGTGTGTGTGTCTGTGCGTGTGTGTGCATGGTGTGTAATATCTGTATCCAGGGCATTTTGTTCTGGGCGGGATGTCGGACACACTTCACTGAGGTTTACATGATCAGGGAATGGATTTACTTGTAAAACATAACTCATAAGGGGACATGGCTTGTACATGAAGTGCTGAGGTTGCACAACAAAATCATAAAAAAGAAGAAAACAGGCTTTGGAAACAGCACAGACACATTTGCTCCTTGTTCTTTCATAATGAGGATGAAAAGTGTTCTTCTGGTGCTATATAAATAAAAGACTCTCCTCTCGTCTCCTCTTGACTCCAGAAATAGAAGCATGTGCAAGCGTGAAATAGCGCTTACATGCCCGTTTTATCCCAGTTACAGTTTAGACATAGTTGAAACATGGTGTAGACCAAACTTTGATCAACCCGCTTTAGTCCTGATTTGGTCTTATTCTAGGCCCTGTGGGACTTGGGAGGCCCATGAGGTGATACTTGCTCACTATTGCACTTGCATTTCCTCTCCCGAGCTGTGCCCTCCTCCCACCCCTTGATCAATGCGAGCGCTTTCCATCGCAGAATCTCGCTTTATTTCCACAATCCCGGCGTTCCAAGGACAGTACCACGGCACCATAGATTTTGTCAGCAGCGATGACCCAGCAGCGCCCTGATAAAAGAGCTTCATGCCGCGCAGATATATGCTTTTTAAAGGCGTGCCGGGACGTTTTCATTTGGTTCAGAGTGAAATATGAGTGTAAGGAGGGATCCGGTTCGTCCCGTTTACTCTAGAAAAGAAAAACATGTACAAGAGGGTCCAGTGTCACAAAGAGTAAGTGTAAGAGTAAGACTGTTTAAAAAGTTTCTTCTTCTTTCTTGACAGTAGTGCTATTTCAAAATGGTCTGTTCCAGGACCGTGCCTGCTGTCTAGTTCCAAACCACATAGGGTAATATGATGCAATTACTTCTAACACTTTGTAATTAGACCCAAATGACCACTCGAAACACGGTACAGCCTTAAATAAAATGAGCACATTAATTAGTCTCTTCAGTGGAGCGATACCCCCGTCCTCTTCAGCTCCAAAAGGTTTAAATGAATTTCAGAGGCTTAGACTGTCAAGAGATTACAAGGATTGTAGACATCCAGCAATTAGTCTGCACACTATATGTGCAGCAGCCTTAAAGGGATAATTCCGGATTTTTGATTTGATTTTCTTGTTATCCAGAGTGTTGTTGATTTCTGGAGATATATATTTTATATATCTCTCTTATATATATTTATATAAATATTTTATTCATGCAGTATTCATGCACCACTAAGTGCTAGGCACTAGGCTAGTTCTAGGCTAGTTTGGGTTTTATTTTTTGTGTAACAAGGCAGTACAACATGTAACAAGGAGGAACAATGTGTAACATGGCAGTACAAAGTGTAACAAGGGGGAGAACAATGTGTAACATGGCATTACAACATGTAACAACGTGTAACAACGTGTCAAGGTATTCATTTTCATTTTTTAATTTATTTCATTCAAAAGTAACATCATACAATCATAACAAAACCGCCAAGCCGCGGAGCGGCACGGTAGCACAGTGGTTATGTTTCAATCGTGCTTCGTGCTTCACAGTTAGAAGGTCCGGGTTCGATTTCGGTTTGTCCGGTTTCCACAACCACTAAAGGCCAGGATGAATGTGAGTGTGTTTGTGAGTGCGCATGGGGGACGACGGATGGAAATTAGCCCAAGGCTACAATCCTGTGTGGCTTGTTTACATGCATGAGACCCATGTATGTTCATTAACATGCACTGTCCCGACCAAATAAACCAATAAATAAATAAATAAAGCCAATACGGTATGAATGAACCGGAACAATTAGTGGTGCTGAGCTATCAGAGAGTTGTGGCAAAAGGGAAGGTGGTATTATGTGTATATATTTTAATGTTGCAGGACAGTATTACTGTGGTGAAAGTGAAGACATGATTCCAGGCATTTTTATTGATTGTTCTTTATTTTTTTCAATGTTGAAAGTAGTTACACATGTAATTCCATGTAACAATCAGAAGCAAGAGTGAACAGAGAAAAATAAGAACAGTGTCCAAAAGTGATCGCACTTAATCATCATTTCTTAGTCAGACGGAGCCTTTCTGTGCTGATGTGCAGCCTATTGTTTGTAGTTGTCGGGGAAACAGGAGGAAACCTCTGTTGGCACAGGAAAAACATGCACATCTGCACAGAAAGGCTCCGTCTGAATTGAACCCGGGACTTTCTAGCTGTGAAGCAAAGGCGCTAACCACTGCATCATCATATCATATGTACTTATGGTGTACACGCACTTTGATAGTGTGATCATTTTTGGAGACTTATTTTTTCTCTGTTCATTCTTGTTTCTGCTTGTTACAGGCAATAGTGTCTCACTTCATTTTACAGCCTGTGCTCTCCTGTACATACACATTAGTTACAGTTTACATGCACATTGATAACGTGCTACTTTTCCTTGTTTCGCTTTATTTTTCATTCACTCTTGTTTTTGCTTGTTACAGGCAACGGTGTCTCACTGTAAAAAATAAAGAACAATCATTAAAAATGCCTCGAGTCAGGTCTGCACTTTTTTTGAAACTAGCCTGGCTAACGCTAGACTAAAATCACAAGTGATATTTAGTCACAAGTGATATTTAGTCTGGGGACCACCAATTCATTTTCTCGTAGGAGAGGTGTGGTTTACGATCGTCCATAGCCGTTTATTGGGCGCTACGAATGTCTATCATATCCGTCTGCACGTAGCCACAGCCAATCGTATCATCGTATCCGATGACGTAGGACGTACCTGCTGTAAACTTTCGAGCTAAACTATTTAGAACACGGCCTAAAGCTCGATCGAAAAATGTGATTGGTTCCCAAATCCATGTGAAAATGTCGGCCATGGTCCCCAGCCTGGCGTTAGCCAGGTTACTCTGAAACTGTCTTTGGAACTATTTCGTCACTGAATATATTGGCAGTTTGAGCATTTTTAAATACATTTTATTTCCCTATTCAACTTCTGGATTCTTCACAGTACTACATGCTGTAAACGTTCATTGTCGTTTCTTATTACGTTTAGCCTGAACTGAATTACAATGTGAAGGGTTGGTAAATAAGACCGCGGGACAAGAATTACAACTATAGAATTACGAGCAGGATCCCGCGTAATTTGTCACCCACCGTTTTTTTTAAATACAACTCTGCTCGATCTTCCCCGCGGCTGATTTGCGGGAGTTGTAACTAACGGCTCTGGTGACAGCTGCCGCGCCGCCGTCGGTTCGTTTGCATAATCGCTCGGGGCCACGGGAGCGCCGCGCGTTAGACAAACTCCTGGAGAGAGATCGCGGCGCTTTGCAGAGTGTCAGCGAAGCTATCGGGATGACGGATGCGTACGGGGACACAGATTGGCTGCTGGAGACAGATGCTCGGAGCCGGGGCCATTCCTCTCGCACTGATAACGCTCCATAAATGGAAATGGGGGAAAGAAAAAAAAAACAATCTAGATGGTTGGTGTCAGTTGCACGGCAAAGTGATGTGTCTGTCATATACTAAACAAAATCGTACAGTTATATAATGAAAACAATAGGCTTAATGTAATTCCACCTGTACGCTACTATTACATTTCAAATAAATATATACAGACCTCAATATTCTCTTAAAGGAACAGGCCACCGTTTTTTACATACAGAGATATGTTCTTACCTGAGCTTAGACGAGTTGATACACAACTGTCTGGTCTTTCTGCGTGCCCTCACTCACGCAAAACAATCAAAGATGTTGTTAGCATTTGGCCTCTCCCAACATATTCCTATGTCTCCAAACGGGAGTGAAGTTAGAAGCGACCAAGCTCTTCCACAGGCACGTACAAAGACCAGACAGGTATGTGTCGACTCGTCTAAGCTCAGGTAAGATTATATCACAGTATGGAAAAACTGTGTGCCCTCAGCCACGCAAAAAGACCAAAGATGTTGTTAGCATTTGGCCTCTCCCAGTGTATTCCTATGGCTCCAAACAGGTGAAGTTAGAAGCGACCGAGCTCCTTCACAGGCACAAAGACCAGACAGGTACACATCAATTCGTCTAAACTCAGGTAAGAACATATCACAGTGTGGAAAAACAGTGGCCTGTTCCTTTAAGGCGACACACTGCAGGTGAATAGGGGAAAAAACATTTAGAGATATCAATTTTAAACTTTTGCTCAACATTACTGATATAAATATAAGAAACAAATGTGTTGCAAGTTTTCTGTCAATTTATGTTTTTATAAAAAATTAAGCATTTTGAAAAATAAAAAATGGCCAAAAAAAAGGCATATATTTTCAGCAACAAAATCTAAATAATGGATCGACCCAGAGTGAAATGCATGATTTTATATTGTAATATTAGTAACAACAGGATGTTTTCAGAGGTGGATTTTGGATAGTTTGGAATAAGCTCATCAGAAGTGGAAAAATATGTATAAACGTTTTTCCTTGTTTTTTTGTGTTCAAACCAGAATAAATCAGGCTGGGGATTTGAAGAAAAAAAAACGAAATATTGTGAAGCACAAGTTTGGAAAGTTTGGAGACTGTAGGAGTAACTAAAGCGGCTCACTGTGTGTGGAACAAAAACCTTGCTTTGAGAAAAGCGGTCCTGAAGTTTTGTAGCTACTTCCTGTATATCTTCATATCTTCATCTCGCGACAAAACGTCCTTAAATAAACATTGTACAGGGTAAGTTTAGTCTTTTTCATACTCTGACAAGAAAACTAAAAATTTCCACATCGACCACTGTGTGAAAAATCAATACTTTCAGCCGCCTTGTCTCACAAGGATTTATTCAGTGAAGGCGAGACACTTGACTCTGGGCACTAGAGAAGAAATAAAAACAGATATAATTGAAAACATTTGCCTAAGCCTAGTTTTCCCCTTAACTTCTTGTGATGTGCTGGAGGAGGCTTTGCACCCTCGGCGGAAATACACCTTGTGATGCTGCAGAAGCTCAAACAAACAAAAGAAAGTTACCATATCCAAAGCTGACACAGCTGTGACCTTTTCTGGTAGCTCTCGTTTGTGTGTGAAAAGCTTGTGTACCTGGGTTTTCTGGTTTGTTCACTTGGCATGGGACGTTTCTCACCTTGAAAACTTGATCTCAGTTTAGTTCCTGCTACGTGACGCCTTCTCTGATTAGCTTTCCATTCCGTGCTGAAGTCAAGCTCGTAAAATGATACAGATGCATTACAGAGTTCAAATGATAGTTCATGGTCATTTTGTTGTCAATTCACATAGAAACTGAAATTATATTTTTGTTATTTCATGGAAGTGCAGTTCTGGACCCTTGTCAGTGCAATAACCTCACACGTCTATGGATTATCCACAGAATCTGACCCAGGCTTTGGTCACACTTTGTATTTCTGGCGGCAACAGCAGCTTGAAAATGCATTCTTATGAACTGGCAAAAACAATGGACCAATGAACTGTTATCCTGTCAGTTGGAGGTAGGGCCGATATTTGGGTGTTTTTTTTCTCCCTTTGAAGAACTTACTAAACAAAACATGAAATCAGCCCTACACACCTCATATAGCGCCCCCTGCTTTCACAGTTCAACACTGACATGTTTAGAAGCTTCATACATGAGATTATAGACGAGACATTTCAGTTCATCCAAGGGTCCAACAAATGTCCAGCAGGTAATCAGAGGTCCAGCATGGTAAACGGGTGCCATGCCATTGGTCCGACATCTCATTATTCCGAAAATGTCCCATAGGCTATACCCAAATCTAAAAGTTTCCTATAGCATTTAGGCCAGTGTAGCACCTCATTTGAAACCTACAAAACTGATCTAAAATGGTCTTTTTCCTCTACGGGGACAATAAAGTATACAAACAAACAAACAAACAAACAAACGTGTTGTTGTCACTTTGTTGTTGTCACTTTTTTTTTATCATCACTCTTCTGTCACTTTTTGTCACCTTTCCATCTTTTTTTTTTGTCACATTAATGTTGCAGCTTTGTCAAAGACCCCGCTGTGTCTCGTCCACAATAAAGGATTTGGAACTTGGCAGCTCGTGTGCCTCGGATCCTGTCGGTGCAGATCTGTGATTGAAACCTTTACTTTAATAATACATGTTCAACTAGGCTATGTGACAGATGTAACAGACTAGATACAAGTTGGTAATTTTATGCTCACTTCTGCCACCTCAGGTCTTATGTGTAACTGCAGCTTCTATATTAAGCTCATGCATGACGGCACTTCAGACAGTACAGGATTTTAGAGGCAGTTGTGGTGAACAGGTCTGAGCTCATTCTACACATCAGGACATGGCTGGAACATGTAGGGGGAGGAAAATACTTACTTTTAACATTTTTAAACTCCATATAGTCTCGTCCTTAAACTATTGGAAGATACTATTATCGATATGTCAGACCCAAAAATCCGTATTGGATTTCTTCGACTGACATGGAGACACTGCTGCACCAATGTGAGAAAAATGCATTTTGAGTAAATGGCCTTGAAATTACAATTTCCCTTAAAAATCTGTGGAGAAACATTGGATCAGTGAAGAATTAACCATGTCATTGTGAAGATTAGGTGTTTTTTTTTTTTTTGTTTCCAGGTGAAAGTTTATATGTTAAGAGTCCAAACTCGCCCAAAACCTGAAAATGGAAAAAAGAAAAAGAGTTTTGCCTGTAGTGTCCCCTTAAACGGAGTTCCCCTGCCGGTCCCTGAACACCTGGTATCAGTTAAAGGCAACAGTACCTAAAATGACAGCGGCTGCCAGGCCTTTACTGTAACACTAATAACAGCAGTGACAGTATTGTCCCGCTCTGATCCCATTGGGACCGCGTACTGTCAGGAATCTGTTAAGAATGTCAAGAATCTGGGGAATTCCTAATAAAAGTGTTCCACTCTGGTTTACTCATCCTTGCAAACCCGCCATCTCCTGGTCCTTTGTGGAGGCTTCTTTGTCCTACAGCTCCAGATATATTGTATTTATGTCAATCTTAATCAAATAAAGTTTAAAAATTATAATCACATAGGAGCCTCAATCCGCGCGTTGTGGGTTTCTATTAGTGTTGGTCGAAAGTGTGAGAGAACATCAAGGGTAAATCGTGGAAGTAAATTTGTGGAAGATTTTTCTTTCTTTTTCATTACGAATATCACAAGCTGATGCATTCTGTTAAGAACCCTATTAAGCTTTAAGTATGTTAAAAGAACAGGCCAACATTTTTCCAAACTGAGATTCTTCTTACCTGAGCTTAGACGAGTTGATGCGTACCTGTCTGGTCTTTGTGCCAGTGGAAGAGCTTCACCCCATTTGGAGGTATAGGAATATACTGGGAGAGGCCAAATGCTAACAACATATTTGTTTTTTTTTGCGTGACTGAGGGCACACACAAAGACCAGACAGGTACAAATTAACTTGTCTATGCTCAGGTAAGAACATATGTCATTATGTAAAAACGGTGGCCTGTTCCTTTAAGAATGTCACGAATCACACATAACGTTGGCTTCTGCTCCATGAAGCTCCGTCTGACACTGGACTGACACGTTCCTTAAAAGGAATGGAGAAATTCAATTCTTGTTACAACAGCTGCCAAAAACTCTTAAACAATCAAAGAAGAACAAGGTAAATGTGCACCGAGTAATAGCAAAATAAAGGTGTCTTGCCGTATGTGCTATAGGGCTGGGCACTGTTAAATTTTTTTCCGATACAAATACTTCAACAAATACTTGGTTTTCGATATCGATACATGAACGATACCTTTTCCGATATCTTCTCCTATACCTATACTGAAATATTTGTCAGAACACAGAATCATGTTTGGACGATCTGCACATATTGGCTTCATCTCCAATATCAAGAAATGTGTGAACAATTGGGAATAATTTTGGTGAAAATTGAGATCAATTGGGTAAAAAAGGGGGGAACAATAGTAATATGAAATATGAAAAAAAAAAAAAGTTAAATAATAGGGATAAATGGGCATAAAATGCGAGGGGGATCATTTATTTGAGCTGAAACAACCAAGTCCCTTCCTAAAATTCTTTCCCTGGAGCAACAGCAGAAACAGATATATAAGATTTCTTTGTCAGTACTTTCTTTTGAATTTCTTATCTACTTTTTCCGATGCCAGGGTACCCAGCTACAATGCCTCTCGAAAGTATTCATACACCTTGAACTTTTGCACATTTTGTCATGTTTACAACCCTAAACATAAAGATTTTATTTTGATTTTTTTTTACTGAACGTTCACACACAGGTAACAGACAACTGTGAAGTGAAAGCGAAATGATACATGATATGAAGTGAAAAGTGGGGCGTGCATAAGTATTCATACAGCATGAATGAATACTTTGTGGAACCCCCTTTTGCTGCAATAACAGTAGCAAGTCTTGGGGTCTGACTCTACAAGATTTGCCCATGTAGAGACTGACATTTTAGCCTATTCATCTTTAAAAAACAACTCAAGCTCTGTCAGATTAGAAGGAGAACGTTTGTGAACAGCAGTTTTCAGATTATTCCACAGATTTTCAATAGGATTTAGGTCAGGACTTTGACTGGGCCATTCTAACACATTAATATGTTTTTATTGAACCATTCCATTGTAGATTTATCTTTGTGTTTCGGGTCATTGTCCTGCTGGAAGGTGAATCTCCGCCCCAGCCTCAGTTCTCTTGCTGACTCCAGCAGGTTTTCCTCCAAAATGTCTCTGTATTTGGCTCCATCCATCTTCACAACTATTCTTACAATCTCCCCAGTCCCCGCTGAGGAAAAGCAGCCCCACAGCATGATGCTCCCCCCCCCCATATTTGACACTGGGGATGGTGCACTCAGGACCATGAGCAGTGTCAGATTTGCTCCATACATAACGCTTTGCATTTGGGCCAAAAAGTTACATTTTTGTCTCATCTGACCAAAGCTCCTTCTTCCACATGGAGCTGTGTCCTCCATATGACTTCTAGCAAACTTCAAACAGGATTTCTTATGGCCTCCTTTCAATAATGGCTTTCTTCTTCCACTCGTCCATGAAGGCCAGATTTGTGTAGAGTACGACTTATAGTTGTCCCATGTACAGATTCCCCCAGCTCAGCGGCAGGACTTCACAGCTCCTCCAGAGTTATCATGGGGCACTTGGTTGCATTTCTTACCAGTGCTCTCCTTGTTCAGTCTGTTAGTTTACGTGAACAGCCGTGTCTTGGCAAGTCTGCAGTGGTGCTTTACTCTTTCCATTTCTGAATGATGGATTGAACAGTTGCTCCGGGAGATGTTTAAATCTTGGGAAATCTTTGTATAACTTAATGCTTTGTATAACTTCTTCACAGCTTTATCCCTGACCTCTCTGGTGCTCCTTGACCTTCATGATGTTGTTTAGTGACCAATGCACTCCGACCACAGCTCTGAGGGCCTAAAAGAACAGCTGAAATTATACTGAGAGTAGATTACACACAGGTGGCCTCTATTTAACCGTTAGGCCAAGGTGTGAACATTCTGGAGTCATTAGGAATGTTTTAAAGGCAATTTAATGCACTCAGAAAATGCTGTATGAATACTTATGCACGCCCAACTTTTCACTTTTCTATTTTTTGAAAAATAACAGAATCATGTATCATTTTGCTTTCACTTCACAGCTGTCTGTTACTTGTGTGTGAACGTTCAGTAAAAAAATAAAAATAAAATCTTTATGTTTAGGGTTGTAAACATGACAAAGTGTGCAAAAGCTCAAGGTGTATGAATACTTACGAGAGGCACTGTATATACATACATACACACACATATACATATATATATATATATATATATATAATATAAAACGCAATCTCAATGGCCGCCACCATGGGCGCCGCCATGTTTATTTCCCATACCGACTTTGAAGCCAAGCAGGGAAGGGCCTGGTTAGGACTGGGATGGGAGACCGTTTGGGAACACCAGGAAGCCTGGCGAGAGTAGTGAGTGTGTGCGTGGTAGGTGGTTGGGCTGATGTGTGTATTATTACATCCGCGGCCACCCCCCACGTGACGGTCCCGCAGGCCGCGGGCATTGACCACGGGTCCATATGGACCGCGGTGCTGCTGTCCGAGGACAACCCGGCGTCACAAAACCGCGAGTGCACGACATCTGACTGCCGTGCGTGTGCGCGCATCCAAACAGGGCGATGTGTGCGTGTGTGTGTGGGTATGTGTGTGTGTGTGTGTGTGTGTGTGCGTACGTGTGCGTGCGTGCGTGTGCCATCGTCACTCAGCGATAAACTGCAGCTGTAGACGCTACGCACAGGTACAGTTACATCCTCCAAAACACATGACATCTGCGTGTCTTAGTTTAAGTCTCTCCTGCAGTGACCGTGGCTGTGGTTCATTATAGATCCAGTGCTGCGTAATGTCAGAGGCGCAGACAAATGCGTAAGATCCAATCCTGGCCGTATTCCGTCTCCAAAGCTTTGTCTCCGAAAAAAAGTACACGCAAAACATTGCCCAAAAGCCTCTAATCAAACGCGCTGCTCCGACTGATTTATCCTCCGTGTGAGTAAAAGCGAAAATGAAACTACCACTTAACGAGCGCATGGCCTGCACTGCGTAGTTTTTTTCCTTTTTTTTCCTTTGCTGCTGTACCATTTGTTTTCTATTTTGCTTTCACGTATTGTGAGCCCAGAGGTACATTTTATTCTAAAGCAGCTTTGAAAGCATTGCCAATTTTATTGTACAGTTATAAATACTGTCTAATAACGATCATTAGGCTATTTCAGTTCAAAACCAACGTATTACTTTTTTAGATTGCACACTACCGTGATGCACCAAACCACGGGTCCTGCACCGTGAACCAAACCGTTAGAGCTGAACCCCTAATATTTATCCATAATTATTCCACTGTCTCTTGAATTCTGTTCCCTGAGTTTAGCGAACATATTGTGGTTGTAGTATATAAGAAAGGAGTACGGGTGTATCAAACACTCCAATTGCAGTTTGTTTGAAATTATTTTTAGCATTCATTATTTTACACATTTGTAGTGGCCATAGTTTTTGGAATGGGTTGGGAACCACTGGTCTACAGCTGAACTGTGTGACGGGTTGGACATTTCTTTGTAATCACTCATAATCTCAGAATATCAAATGTGGAGACTAGCGAGGCCCGGCCGAAGGCCGGGTCTCAGCTAGTACATATATAAAATAATATAATATGAGCCGAGACACAGATTCCACAAAAAAATTACAAAATGAGCATATGCAGTGTGGTAAAATGGAAAATCTCGTGGCATTTGATCTTGATCCCACAACGTTCAAAGTCAGACATTGTGGGGAAGAAAATGTAGATTCTGCGTAAATTCATTCCAATCAAGACAAATGCAATTCAGTGGCAGCTTCACATGAGCACGCTGTCCCAATAACGTGCAAGAGCCAGATTGACATTACAGGGGAAATAACATTAGCACTGATGTCAGTCTGGGATCACTCCGGCTTCTATACGAGCGATGGCTGTTATTGTTTACTTCCGTAATTGCCGCCACATGCGCAATGTCCAGTACGCAAGAGTTTTGAGCGAGAGCCCGTTTGTATTACACGACTGGCAGTTCACAATTTGTGTTCATTAGATGCTGGTGTCAGCTTAACGGCTGGAAAAACATACGGTTTTGCAGTTCATGTACATGTTAAACGGTTATGTTCAGTCACATTTCAGGTTCTATGTTACTGCAAAACTCCTGAGTGACTGTATGTGGAGCAGAGTGACAGCAAGGCAACTACAGTGAAGATTGTTAAATGTACATCGTCGTGATCAGTGATGACAGTAACTAATTACTTAGTAACATTAGTGTGTTGTGACGGTGGAGATGTCGTCAGCTGCGGTGAATGTAACTAATAAAGTAACTTGTAATCTAACTTAGTTACTTTTAAAATCAAGTAATCAGTAAAGTAACTAAGTTACTTTTCAAAGGAGTAATCAGTAATTTATTACTTTTTCAAGTAATCTGCGGCAACACTGGTCGTGATTAACCTTTACTACGCAGTAGTAAATGTAGCTCGTTAATACCCATTCCGAGGTACTGCATTTAAGGTATTTTTCCAAAATTAAGAGCCGAACGTGTTTATACACAACCAGTGTTTTACTGTTTGTATGATTCCACCATAATAAATATTACATTTACATTTAAAACATGACTCTTCTCTTCTTTTTAAGCACATAAATCAACTTTAGTCTTCAAAAAAGTAGTCAAAAGTAAACAACTCACAATCAGATGACAATCTTCCTTCTTAAAGGAACAGGCCACCATTTATACATACTGAGATATGTTCTTACCTTAGCTTAGACAAGTTCATGTGTGCCTGTCTGGTCTACACGTGTGCCCTCAGTCACGTAAACACAGCACACAGGGCGGTAGCATTTAGCCTCTCCTCCTCTCCTCTATAGCTCTAAACCTGGTGAAGATAGAAGCTACCAGCTCTTATTTAAATATGGTTACGTGAAGTGTTGCACGATAAAGTACAATTACACAAAATTAAACTATGTGGATTTTCTAAGCGGATCAAAGGGGAACTATATTGTAAGACGTAATAACACCAGGAGTAGTTTGGTAGTTTGGTAGTTTACTGCGCAATTTCGAATTTTGTAGTGTGGCACTTCAAGTAACCATATTTAAATAGGGATAACGTGGAAGAGCTTGGTAGCTTCTATCTTCACCTCGTTTGGAGCTATAGAGGAGGAGAGGCTAAATGCTAACGCCGTCTGTGCTGTGTTTACGTGACTGAGGGCACGCGTGAAGACCAGACAGGTACAAAAGAACTCGTCTGAGCTCAGGTAAGAACATATCTCAGTATGTAAAAACGGTGGCCCGTTCATTTAAAATGCTAACAACAACATTAGAACTACATGGCTACATTCATTTGACTAGCTTTGGCAGCAGATTTGTCAGGGCTCCACACACCAGCGCTGACGGACATTTGGGGTTGTCGTTTGTATTTTGAAGCTTCAGTGCTTTCACCCAGGCTTTCCTTCTTGTGGATCAAACAGCAGATGAAAGAAGCTCTTTTTGCAATCATTAGACTGTCGGTTAGTACAGTTTATGGCACAACAACTGGTCGGCATTGCTATCCAGTTCGCTGGTTATCTGTTGTTTTGCCTGCAGACCTTTATACCAGCCCTGTGACGACATCACGATCACTCGTATTGTTTGTTAAAAGGACACGCTTTATCAAGCGCACTGCTAATACATTCAATATTTAGTTACAGTATGTGTGTTATTATGTGCAGTGCTGGGTCCCGTAAAATTATAATGGTATAGCATCATATATATACAGTATATAAATGGTCTTTTATAGAATATACTAGCATGTCTATTTTCTGGTTCTATAGGTCAAATATTTTAGCACAGGTGTCGTATCAAACACAAAGTATAGTAAAAGTACCAATATCAATTTCTATTTGGCCCAAACCACTTCTGGTTCTGAGGTGGAAGCAGTTCAAGATGGGTCGTCACGTGTTTGTGAACTCACAAATACCATTTGTACTTTTTCTTTGTTCTTTGGCAGATTCAAGTTGACATTTTTACCTAATTATTCAAACTGATGAGTACTTTTAACCCCAAGGAAAAAGTACTGATGCAAGTATTTGAGTACGAGTAGACAGAGATTGCAGTATTTGGAGTATTTTCTTCTAAGATAGATGAGTAGAAGCGGGAAATTCTGATAAAGTACGTATGTTGATTTTCCAAAATAATAGCACTAAACAGAAGTAATGACTCCTGTGCCACAAAGCCCATTTCTCCTGTAGGTCATTTTAATACAACAAAAGCTTTCAACAAAATGAGTTTTCAGAAATCGCCGCTCCAATTCTCCCAATCATGACTTTGATTATTTCCTGCGCATCACAACAACGCACTCACACGCACTCGCTGGACCCTCAAATCATCATCATCGTCATCATTGTCTATTCCACCAGATGAGAGCTTTCTAAGCCAAGTGTCGTTACAATCAGTGGAGGAGAGCGGAGCGCATCAGGGAGGAGGACGAGCCCCCGACTCACCTCCACAGGGGCAAGGACACATGGGATATTTGGGACTGATTCGGCTCCTTTGATGGCTCTTTAGATGGCTCTTTTGGCTGTTTAGATGGCTCCATAGATGGCTCTTTAGATGGCTCTTTAGATGGCTCTATAGATGGCTCTATAGATGGCTCTTTACATGGCTGTTTAGATGGCTCCTTTGATGGCTCTTTAGATGGCTCTATAGATGGCTCTATAGATGGCTCTATAGATGGCTGTTTAGATGGCTCCTTTGATGGCTCTATAGATGGCTCTTTAGATGGCTCTATAGATGGCTCTATAGATGGCTCTTTAGATGGCTCTATAGATGGCTCTATAGATGGCTCTATAGATGGCTCTTTACATGGCTGTTTAGATGGCTCCTTTGATGGCTCTTTAGATGCCTCTTTCGATGGCTCTAGAGATGGCTCTATAGATGGCTGTTTAGATGGCTGTTTAGATGGCTCCTTTGATGGCTCTTTAGATGCCTCTTTCGATGGCTCTAGAGATGGCTCTATAGATGGCTGTTTAGATGGCTGTTTAGATGGCTCCTTTGATGGCTCCTTTGATGGCTGTTTAGATGGCTGTTTAGATGGCTCTTTAGATGGCTCTTTGGATGGCTCTTTGGATGGCTCTTTGAATGGCTCTATGGATGGCTCTTTGATACGAACGGCTCCATCACTTAAAAAAGGGCTGGATCTATTGTCTGTTTTGTTATTCACTTTTCCATATTTGCATAAGGAGACAGCAACATAGCAAAGCGAGTTTGTTTTATAGACGCTGCTGATTTCTTAAATAATTGCTGCAAATAGGAGAGAAACTTCGCACAACAATTACCAGGGGCAGGTGCGTAGGAGAGGAAGAAAATCCCAGAGGTCTCAGGACCGAAACGTTGACTATCCAAATAAACTATTACCACCATGTGGTAAATGGTCAGTCTGCCCCAGGGCGGCTGTGGCTACAATAGTAAAGTACTGCCATCGCATGTGGAGTGACTTCATGACTTCATGTAGCACTTTGAGAAACGTGTGACACAGGCTGATGAAGCACAATAAGTGTAGGCCGTTATTTCTGAGGCCACCGTCCTTTACAGTATATGCGGCCCGTGACCCGCCGTGGGGGCTGAAATTCGGCCCACGACCCAAACGACTTCGACACCCCTGCTTTACATAATCGTTCTATCTGCTCTCCCTGATTCCGCATAACTTTGGTGAACAATAATACTGCACCTAGGGTTGTGAAATTCCGGGAATTTTCAACGTAAATTTTCCTGGGTATTAATGGGAATTTATGGGAATAAACAGGGAATGAACATAACTGAATGTTGCTTCTTTACACACAGATATACACTGCAGCATAATAATCTGATTTGATAGTTACACTGAAATATCGATCACAGGACAGAGACTCAGAAGTCTCAATGAACTCATCTTCGGCGTGTCTGAGCAGCCGGGTTAGAACAGGACGTGTTTCAGGTGTGTGAAGGGAGAGAGTTCAGCTTCCGGATATCCTGCTGGACAAAACAGTTTTTCAGTCGACTGGACCGGCCTTTGGATTTCGCAGTCTCCTCCCTGAAGGCATTATCCTGAAGAGACTGTGTGATGTGAAGTAAAACACCAAAAAACACCACGTTTGTACGTCATAAATGACCGAAAAGAATGCTTTGTCAGGGAATCTTGAAGTAAGTGAGAAAATGTTCTCCAGCCTTTACTTTGCCTACCCCTGACGTACAGTTACCCTTGATCTGACTGAACCAACCAGTGTGATAAAATATCACACAAAATGCTTGTTCTGAATGAATAATGCCCAAATAGCATGTTTATTTAAGGGGCCAGAGAGGTTTGAGGGTTTTGATCATAACCAAAGATTGATTTTTGAGTGTCAGTGCATCAATAACGCATAACCCTTTCAGTAGAATATATTTTGCAAACTCAGGCAGTATTTAAAAAAATATATCTGAGCACATCATCTCCATAAATGACAGTTTGTTTTTTCCCCCATCACAAGACAAAGTTAAAAAAACAAAAAACATACTGTGACGGGGTGAAAAGGACACAATTTCAAATCAATACTTTTTTACACAAAATGTTACAACTTTTGCCAAATTCTCATAGAAATACATCCCACACATTGTCAGAAATGATCAGTTTTACTTTAAGAACAGCTGCACAGAAAATCACAGTAATAATAATGCCACATTTATATAAAAGTAAAAAACAGCACCTTTAAGTGTTTAACAATTGCTGTAAACAGAGAAGTGCCATTTCTTATCCTGACAAGGGTTAGGGTTATTGTGGCTCAGAGTGGGCTGGCTGGAGCATTTGTTTGACGCTAACATTAGCATCGAGGACGTCGCTGTGTTTGAGGCTAATGCTAACATTAGCATCGAGCAGTGTTGGGAAAGTTCATTTTCTACATGAACTAGTTCAAAGTTCAGTTCACAAATTTCAAAATGAACTAGTTCGTTCATAGTTCATAATTGTATATAATTAATAGTTCGTTCATAGTTCCAAAAATGAACTAGTTCATAGTTCTTTTTTTTTTTTTTTTGCTGCGAGCTATTATTCAGGCATGAAAACGGATCGAGGTGAAAAAGGTGAGAAGCATATTTCCCCGCTCATAAAGCAACAATCTGATGCATTTTTAAATGCATTTTTGACAACCTTGGTGGAGCTGGAGAAAGTTGACTTCAGCCATGAGTTAAAAACATTATCCTCACTTAGTGTTATGCAGCTATGTCATGTCAGCCTGTCACTGTTTTATGAGTGGATTTTGGAAATCTTTGCTAATCATATTTTATTTTATTTTATTTTATTTTATTCTATTTTATTCTATTTTATTCTATTTTATTCTATTTTATTCTATTTTATTCTATTTTATTTTATTTTATTTTATTTTATTTTATTCTTTTTAGTTTAATTGGTAAATTTTTGGTGAAAAATGAAGGTACAAATATTCAATTGCATTTGTGTTAATTTGGTAAATTAATCATGTGAATAAGATTGTTTTAGGAGCTAATTTGTAGTTAAAAACTCACATTGTGGCTTTATGTAAATGAGTGGCACCGCGGAGCAGAGGAGTTTGGAGCGACAGACGTTACACAAGGGAAACTCGCTTCGTAACCTCACACTGTGGCTGCTGCGGCACCGTGTGGACCCGCTGGTTACCGGTGTGCCAGGGCCTGTGCCAGGGCCATAAACAGCAGAGTTCAGCGCCACAGACCTGGACACAGTCGGGCTGTTGGCGCGGGGGCGGCGCGGAGCTAGCGCAAGCTACACCGTGGACCCGCCAGAGTTTAGACCCGCTGGTAAACTCTGACAGCGCAGCGGGGTTTTATATTCACTGATATAAGAAATCTGGCACCATAATGAACGAACGTAATTAGAACGGGAAATGCCGTTCACAGACACCAGAATGAACGCGTTCATGGTTTCGTTCATCAGGCTACACTGTGCGTTCAGTTCACGTTCGCCCAAAATATGAACGCGTTCATGAACTTTCGTTCAATGAACGCGTTCAGGTACATCACTGGCATCGAGGACGTCTCTGTGTTTGAGGGTAATGCTAACATTAGCATCGAGGACCTCTCTGTGTTTGAGGCTAATGCTAAAATTAGCATCGAGGACGTCTCTGTGTTTGAGGCTAATGTTAACATTAGCATTGAGGACGTCTCTGTCACCTGCACACAGCAGTACAGCTGTCTACTGTCCCATCAGGACGTTTTCAAAACTAAACTGAGGGGGGCGGATGTGCATCAGATCTACGGGCGTACCAGAAACATGCAAATACAAAGATTCCGGCTCGGGAGTTCTGGCTTGAGGGGCAAATCGGGGGAAATCCGATTAATTGCGTTAAAAAAATGTACGCGTTAAAATCTTTGTAATTAATTAATCGAAATTAACGCGTTAAAGTCCCACCCCTATAATATTCACATATAATTCTCACTAACATTTTCACACAGTACAAATGTTAACATTTAGAATTCTCTTTAACATATATTCAAAAAGCAATTTGTAAAATATGAAACATCTCCTTATGGCCAAAGTACAATAATTCATGAATATGGCCTTATTAAATTACAACTATAACTACATATATTAATTATCTGATTATCTGATTACGTAGCCTGGCTATCGGCAATCAAAATATCACAAGTTATATTTAGTCTGGGGACCACCAATTCAGGAGAGGTGTGGTTTACGATTGTCCATAATGGTTTATTGGGTGGAATGTCTCTCATATGTGTCTGCAGTAGCCCTAGCCAATCGTATCATCATATCAGATGGCGTATTACGTACCCGCTGTAAACTTTCAGCTACACAGTCTCAAAGCTTGATCAAAAGATGGAGTCGCTACTGTCATGTTGAATCTGTAAATAAACTTTACTTTTACTTTTTTTTTTATCCATAAACAAACAAACAAGCTTGAATAGCGCGTCATCATCTTGCCGTCCCTCCTCGTTCTGTGATTGGTCCCAAATCCATGCGAAAATTTCGACCATGGTCCCCAGACTGCGGTGCAGTTCAAAATGATTCGAGCGCACACAGCAGCATGGGGATTCCCAGGCTGATTATCACGTATGACAAAACAGTACATACACTGAGGCATGTATTTTTGATACCTGAATAAAGATTATTTTCTCCATTTCCCAGATATGCAAAAAATTATGTTGTTTAAAACATCACCAACCAAACTAACAAAAAACTAAAATAAAAAATCAATCACGAACATGCCATCTGTTAGGTTGATTAAATTAGTAGTACTCTTGCTCTTACTTATCAATTTTAACTAACACCACAATTAATCTGTCCACAACTCCTCAAATCAAAATTAATTTCACTATTGTCATTCATCATCATCATCAGTCCAGTGAGAAAGTCACTTTCATACATCTCTCTGATTTTCCCTGTGGCTCTTGAATAAGCTCTAGTTAGTACGTCATCAAACAACTACCAAATGATGTTTCTTCTGAATGCCGGAAGAACCAATCGGTTCTGACACAGTGCATTCACTTATCTTCGACATGTGTCTCATCTTTATTTAGGATTATGCCTGGATACAAGTCATTGTTATATTTCAGGGCACAACATTTTCCAATAACTTCATTACTTTCTCAAGAATTGTCTGCCAGAGCATTGGTGCTTTGTTGTTGAAGCTAAAGTGCTGCGTGGTAAAACACTGCTGCTTTTGTGCTGAAGTAGCCTGGTCTTAGCCATCCCTAAACTCTGGTCAATTATCATTTTCCTTCATGTACGTCTGGGTCTGATCTCAGTGGCCGTGTTACATTGGTTGAATTTCTACCTACCATTCAGCGAGCGGGGGAGGCGGGGCTTGTAGGTGACGTGAAGCATTTGCGCCGCATTTGCTGGTTGCAATTTGTTAATACGGTTGATACAAAAGAAATGGAAGCTCTTCAATCCGTTCTGGCTCGGCTCCCAATAGGGTTGTGCCGATGGACGTGCCATCGTCCATCGTGATGGATGAGCAACATCACGATGTAGAGCCACCATCGTGATGCCACGCCCCCTCCTGTCAGAAACACACACTGGTCTTCTGTAGGCCTTGTAAACCTACAAACTTTGCAGGGATTTCACTGTAAATTAAATCACGAATATAACTAATATGCACGCTAGTTTCAGTAGCCTGCCAGAAGCCATGATGTGTGAAATAACTCCACCAGGTTGGCTTGTGTGTTTTTAACACAGTCATTTATTCAGCAGGCGACCTCCATCCGCCTGCTGAATAAATGACTGTGTGGACCTTGGTCTATCGAAGGCCCACTATACTGTTTTTTTAATGTATTTATTATTGCTGTATGTTGTTGAATGTCTGTGGATGTATTGTTTTTATCGGGCCCGTACTGGCACTTCTCCTGCAAATGAAGTTCCTAACGGATAAATAAAGTGAATTTGAATTTGAATTTGAATTTGAATTAATGTTTTTTTGACTGTGATTTTTACCTCACTTTTGTTTTCTCTCTCATTCTTTGCTGTTACCCACTGTGTGAATGCTACTTCAGTTGTACGATCATAAGGAGTGTGATAGTTTTATTTTTGCACTTGACATAGGCTATACAAGCCTTGTTCAAAGTGTCACAGGATATGGCGGCACCGCACTTTTGTAAGCCTAACTGCACGACAATGGTTCACCATTCTGCTGTTTCAAACTTCATGGTACTTTAATAAGTGAGTATCGGCCATTGATGTATTATATTGACATATCGCCGTCATGGCTGACTCCATTGGTGTTGTTCTGCTGTTGTTGTTTTGCTTTGAACTTAAAATAAAGGGGGAGCATGTTCTGGAGAAGGAGGTGCAGCTCCTCCTCACATCAGCCGGAAAAGGAACAAAGCTTTTCATGAGGAACAACCACAACTGGAACACGACTAATCGCTTAAAGCAGCAGATTTAGCTTAATGTGACCTTAAAGAAGAAGCATTTGTCGGAACCCCTCAGGTCGATATAAATATGCAGATTTGCCTATCCGGGGTTAAGGCTTGATGGCCCATGTCCGATCCAATGAGGCGGACAATAGAGAGACAGCGGCGAGTGCGTTCTGAGCGGGGCATTAGGTCCGCGCCGCGTTTCGTAAACAGGATAATGGCGGGACAGGACGTCGGGGACGCAGAGGTCAGAACACCGCGGGACAGAGAGGAGACGTGCCTGGCAAACCACAACCGCGCCATTACGGAGATGACATTCGTATTACGCAAACAGAGGATACGGAAAGGTCAGAGATGGTTTAAGGACAGGCACCTTCATCATTTCAAAGTCCTTATTCCATTACGGTGGCCATGTTGGAATGGGCGAGCGAGTCAATGGAGTGGTACCGCGTACCACTCCATTGTACTGGAGCAATTTACAGAGGTTACTCAGAGAGGGGTTTAATTCATGGGTTTCAGGAGGGCAGCTCTTTACTCACATTAGTCATTTAGTACATTGGAATTCATACGCTCTCCTGTGCCATCAAGGCCCGACACTGCAGGAAAAAAAAAAGATTATGTAGATTATTGACGCAAATATGAGGAACATTTATTGTAATAGAGGTGGGCATAGATTAATTTTTTTAATCTAGATTAATCTAGATTAATTTTAAAATGAATCTAGATTAATCTAGATTAAAATGGCTCGCTTGAATTCTGCCGAAGCCATTCAGAATGTGTGCTACCCAAATAATGACTAAAAGTAAATCTTTGAGAACGAGTTTCTCAAGTCAGACAGCGCATTAGACCAGGGGCTCATCTCCTGTTTCCAAAATGCATCACACACTGCTTGAGAAAATTCTACTATGATAATTGGTGATGAAAATAATTCAGGTTCAAGAAGATGCACTTGTGTTTACTAACTGTTTATTCAGTTAAACATTAATCTTGAACTGTAGGCCGACATAAGAGGTCCTGATGAACTGTTATAGTCAGTAGCTTTGTGTCAATCAATTTTCTGGTGACAAACTAAATCTCCTCTTCTGCACAATATGACCTGCTAAAGAAAAAGGTCTCTCGCATGGGACAGTTGTGGCAGGAGTCCCCAAGTATTTATTTACGGGTAATGTGGGCCATCTTACCAGATCAGAAAATATAGGCCTCTGTTTGTGAGCGTGGGAAGCATGTGCGCATCTCCTGATTGGTCAACAGTGTCAACAGTGTCACGTGATCACTGTCACAACAACGCAGCTCATGCTGCTGCAGCTACTGCTACTACGAGCTTCAACCTGGCGATAGTTCTGTCAAAATGGAGATAAATGTCGACAACACGAAGATGTGGGACGTATTTCTTTGGATTTAATAAGAAAAGGAAACGGGCCTCAGCCGCGAGGCTGTTTTGAAAGAGGGAGGCGCCGCGGTGTTTTTCTGTCTTTTTTCACTCTGTCATTAGCCGCTGCTTCTGTGTGTCGCTTTGGTGCTATATTCACGCGCGTTTCTCCTGTGCGTCCAGAATTGGGCATAAAAGTCGTGTAATGTGTGCTGACCATAAAATATCACGGTGAAAGTCATCATAGCTTGCAGAGTATAGACCCAGCTCCCAATCCAGCTTTGAGAATAGATTAACGGCGATATTTTTTTTATCACCCGATAAGAGTCTCCCGTTAACGCAGCACGTTAATGCCGATAACGGCCCACCACTAGTAATAAATTAGGTTTTATGTGTCTCTGTCCTGCTGTTAATCGAGTGTTTGGTGGTCCGAGTCCACCCAGGGACGTCTGGAAGGCCTTACCTGGAAAATAAGAGAGTGGACATTGTGTGTTCATTTTATTGCATATGCAGGGAGGGGAAATGTTTGCACAGACTCTGACGCAGTGACAGATGCAATGCTGATCAGGTGTGAAACCAGTCTGCAGAGCTTTTTTTCCCCGCAACCCTTGAACGCCACAGCCTTCTGTACTTTTTAATCATAAGGAGGAAAAAGACCTGACAGCTCCTGTAGATATTGGATTATTAAACAATGAGGATTTCAGCTGCATCAGAGCAGGTCGTCAGTTTGTCAGTTCATGATCTTTTTGTAAACTTCTGTCATAATGCACAATGATCTCTGCACATGTTTGTGTTTACATGGTGAGGGCAGGTGGGGGTGAGAGGTGTGTTGTGAGGTGAGGGAGGTGCGTCTGGTGCTTCTGCAGTACAAAGTTTGCTCACTGTTTGTGTAGGTGGCGCATCTAGCAATGCAATGTGGGAATGCAACCATGAAGGAAAAATGAGGTAGCTTAGAGTAGCTTTAAGCATATTTGGCCGGTTTCGTAAAGTTAAACAAAAACATTTCAGTTCAGTCCGTGATTTTCTTGACTCGTCGTGCATACAGACTGTGTAATGCACGGCTCCTCGTTGTTTATTCCTTACTTAACCCAGGACAAAATAATGTAAAAGCACATCATTGTGGTTCTCATAATTCAGCATTTGTAGTAGTAGTTTTGGATTTTGGATATTTCTCCTCTTTGTTTACCCCATCAAGAGCTTCAAACATGAACACATATAGGCAAATTATCCGAAGTTAATTACAGGGTCTGTCATTAATAATTGTTTTGTAAATAAATGATTGGATAACCAGATATACACATGAGTTCAACAACAAAAGGTTGTTTGTTGCTGAGCTTAAAGTACTTACTTTAAGTAAGTTTATTTGTCATTGTACAATTGTGCAACCAAGTTGCGCTCAGGTGTTAGTCCTGAGCCGCTGCGACTGAGCTCGCTGCCATTTTGGGCCAACCTGACCAGCATGGACCATGGCTATAGATAGACCCAGGGCCGATGGGAGTCCCTAAACAGGTGAGTCAAGAGCGCAGAACACCATGTGAATAGTGATGAGTAGACTCCAGATAAAAGAAATATTGAATCATAATTAAGACAAAGTCTGCAGGAAGATCAACTAGAGGATTGTGCTAAGTGCACTTCCCAGAGCATGAGTCTGGTAAGTGCAGGGGAATTCTTCATTTGCCAAGGAAGGGTGTTTGTTCATCTTTCCAAGTATGTGGCACCCAGGGACCACATGTCCGTTTGATAATTGCCTTCACTATAGTCAACAAGGCATTCTGCGGCCATATACTGTATGTGCAAGTATCCCCATCAGCCCAGCAGCATTGCTTCTTGTAGGAGGTTGTGACAAGGTTGTGATATGGAGCAAAAACAACCCTCTGGAAATAAACAGAATTTAAAACCAGCATCTACAGCTCCCATTGTCATCGACTATGGCCCAGTCAAACAGGTGGAGTCCTTCAAATATCTGGGTGTGGTGATCCTTGTCTTGGAAACACCACATTGACTTCATCTGTAAAAAGGCTAAACAAAGACAATATTTCCTCGATCGCCTGCGGTCTTTGGGAGTGTCTCGTCAGGTGCTGCTTCTGTTCTTCACTTCCGTGATTCTCAGTGTCCTGCAGTACTGTAAGGCAGTGTGGAAAAATGTGACGAAAACACGACAAAAATGTTTCAAAAATGTGACAAAAACGCAGCAACAATGTGACAAAAAAGTTATGATCACTTTTGTAGGTCTTAAACTGAATAATCAGAATCTGAAACAATAAAACTGTAGGTGTGAGTGGCTGTCCGGGGTTAGGGTAAACATGACATTTTACGTTACAATCAAACTGCAGCCATATCTTTGTGTATGAAAATGATGGCTTGTGTTTGTATCTCAAAACACTTGCCATTATTTTCTGACCCGTCAAATCATATTTACCTTCAAAAAGCAGTCCTGTCTGTGGATGATGTCAGACAATAAAGCTCCGTGAACATATTCTGTGGGCAGCAGAAATGACTTGCCCAACAGTCTTTAGTTGGACAATATGCGGGACCTCTACAGGTCGGTGGGGAGTCCTTACCTCAAGTGGAGGAGTTCAAGTATCTCGGGATCTTGTTCACGAGTGAGGGACGGATGGAGTGTGAGATCGACAGACGGATCGGTGCGGCGTCAGCAGTGATGCGGTCGCTGTATCGGTCTGTCGTGGTGAAGAGGGAGCTGAGTCGGGAGGCAAAGCTCTCGATTTACCGATCGATCTACGTTCCAACCCTCACCTATGGTCATGAGATTTGGGTCATGACCGAAAGGACAAGATCGCGAATACAAGCGGCCGAAATGAGTTTCCTTCGCAGGGTGGCTGGGCGCACCCTCCGAGATCGGGTGAGGAGCTCAGTTACCCGGGAGGAGCTTGGAGTAGAGTCGCTGCTCCTTCACGTCGAAAGGAGCCAGCTGAGGTGGCTCGGGCATCTGTTCCGGATGCCTCCTGGTCGCCTCCCGCGGGAGGTGTTCCAGGCATGTCCTAGTGGGAAGAGGCCTCGTGGAAGACCCAGGACACGGTGGTGGGACTATGTCTCCGAGCTGGCCTGGTGTCGCCTCGGGGTCCCCCCAGAACAGCTGGAGGAGGTGTGTGTGGATCGGGAAGTTTGGGCATCTCTGCTGAGACTGCTGCCCCCGCGACCCGGCCCCGGATAAAGCGGAAGAAAATGGATGGATGGATGGATGAATATGCGGGTGAGTCAGTCGAAAATAAATAAGTTCATAAATTGCAACACGTGCATTCTAGAGTTAAAGATCTTTGTGAAAACTTATGTAATTTCTTCAATCAACCACAAGATAAAGCAAAACACAACACATTGAACAGCTGTTTTAATGCATTTTTTTCCCAACACATATGTCATGTGAATAATGATTGGCGTTGCTCAACACAACTGTGGCCCTCACATCTTTTACATAGTTGACAGCCCCACCCTCCCTCATTTAGCAGCACAAAAATAAGTCATACTCCATTAATCTCTGTAGAGAAATTTGTGCTCTGCATTTGACCCATCCTCAAGGTCGCTGGGTGACCTGTAGGAGCAGTGAGCTGCCAGCATGGGCTGGCGCTCAGGGACCCATCTCCATGATGTGGAGCCAGGCTGGTGGTCAGAAACACCTGGCTGGAGGATTAACCTATTGCACACATGTTTTTTATAACCTACGACTAACCTACACAGACACAGGGGGAGAACATGCAAACTCCACAAGGTAAGGCCCCATCCAGGTGGGAATCGAACCTGGGACCTTCCAGCTGTGAGGTAGGAAGGAAGATTATTAACAGTTTGTGTATACGTTTCACTCAATATACTTTGCACTTATGCAGTTGCACTTGTGACATCTTAGTTTTGGCAGGTCAGAATAATGTGCCCACGTCTATAACTGGAACCACCAAATTTCCCCCTCTTTCCTCCACTCTTCAGGAGTACTCCAACCTGCTCTGCTTGTTTGTAAACCGTGTGGAAAGACTGAAGGAGGACATTTGAAGGAGGAAGGAGAACCAGGAGTTAACCCCACTAATGATGCAATACATTTTGTTTGGAAATGTATTCATATCCAGTATGTAGCCCTGGTGAAGTTCTGTTTAAAGATCTTGGTGTTTGGGTTTTGGCCTGTTTTAATGCTTACGTTTTGCTTTGGTTAGGAGGGTGGAAGCCCTGATTTGGCACTGGGAACAGATTAAACAACAATGCCCTGTTTAATGAATGAATGAATGAATGAATGAACGCTATTGCCCATATACAGAATACTGTATGGATATATTTCCTATACAGGACAACAGGAACAATTTGGCAGGACGTGGCGCGTGAGAAAGTGGGTCTTTGTTCATGCTGTTGGAGGCGCGTGAGGGTCGTTTTATTTGCTTCGGATTATCGAGAAGTACAGTATGTTCGTCCTGGAGGACGACTTCTTAGTGACTGTTGGCCGGCATTCAACACTCTCTCACTACTTGGATATATTCACTGCCAAGTGAATCATGAGAGGTTTTTTGTCCACCCAACAACAGGGGCTTACACCCAACACATGGAGAAGGCATGACGCATTCTGAAGAAGGCGCGACACGAGTCCACACTCAAATACATCAAAGGGAACTACTGTTCCATGAATCAACGCCTTCCTCTCAGTCTATTTTTTATTTTCTTGACACATTTGGAATTGGTCTTATTTGGTAAAAACTCAATGAATCAAGTTAGAAATGATGTATTTATAAATGCTTCTGCTAAAAGTAAGTCTAGTCTAAAACATATGTGTCAGATGTTGTTCCCAGTGTGAGAAAAATGCACTTCAGACAGGTTTCTATACATCTCTAGCGCAAAGTTAATTTAGGGCAATAATACAACGGCACATTGTGTAGATAAGAATATTTCTTGATAAATGGGGACTTTTTTTTTCTCCTTCCATCACTTTGCTCACTGAAACCTGGGTAAGGAGCCGTCTATAGATTGTGAATGTCCCAGTTTCTTTGAGCAGCAGCAGCAGTTACCTCTCTAAGCCTGACAGCTTTCCATTGATTTCTGTGCTCTCTGGTCTGAAGTTCTCCAGCGGGGCTTTATACAGAGCACATAAGAGAAATAAACTAGTCAGGGCCATCATCTCAGAGTGAGTCTCAGAGTGTCACATCCTTGATAAACTTAACAGAGTCAGTTAGTCAGGACTAGAATGGGCTTTACTCCACAGGCGCAGAAGTCTCTTGTATAATGCGCCTGCTTTATGGCAGGTGTACAGTACACTATGCATTTTTTCTTGTCTTATAAGATTTTTAGATGTGACATTGCACGACGTGGGGATTGTAAAATGGTGAGCTGCTCTCGTCTCCACTGTGCGATGGTTCAAAGAGGACCATAGCTACCACCATAGTGTTGCCGTCTTCAGACGGTGCAAATGTAGAAAAACATTGATAAAGCAAGAAATCATGTCAGACCTGGTGTACATAATAATACAGGCTTTGAATGACGGGATTAAGAGTAGACGTACCTCTGTGTGATCACAAAATCCCCGCGCACAACCACACTTCACACGCCCTGACAGATGTGGCGTTGGCTGGTGTTTTGGGTATTACTTTGAGGGTCAAGCTGCATGTTCGAGGGGAAATGAGTATTTTAGAGCTAAAACAGGTAACACAATGGGGGAGGAACACACTTCTCTTTGGTCCTCATACCAGGGAGCTGACATTTCTGCAATACCACCCCCTGGTGGCCAGGGGTGTACTTCACTTCGGTTTGTGATTCGGACGGAAGCCGCTGCTTTCCCCGAGCTCCGCGCTGCGGCGTGCAGATTTTCCTTTTTTAATTTTTTTTTTTTCAGACTTGATCAGACTTGATTTATTTTTACAAATGTACAAACAGGATGACAGTTTGCCACTTTTACAGGCATTTTATTTTTATGTTATTTATTTAAATTAAAATTAAAACTGTCATAACGAAAAAAATAAAATCACTCGTTCAAAGGCATGCAGAAAGTAGGTCAGAGCCCAGTGTCCGAACACCAGCAGTCTGCTAAAATCTGTTAAAATCTGCTAAAAGTTCACTAATAATGTAGGAATAATGGATTTCTGTGATAAAGACTGACCAAACCCGTGAGACAGTGGAATATTTATGGATAAACACGAGTTAGATATGTTTTAATTCACATGGATTTTGCATAATTGAAGAAAGCGGCTTGGATTATTCACCTTTTTGTGAGAAATACACAACACAAGACTGAAACAGCTGTCGTGTTATGTTTAGTTCAAAGACCTGTCACTGTCGGCCGTTCTTCTTCGACTCTCCCGTTTAGTGACCACCGCTGCTCACTACTTTTCAGAATGCATTGTGGGAAATTCTGAGTGCACTGCTTTCTTCTCTCTGGTCATTCGGACACCCCTACTGAATGTGACCACTATATAGTGCACTATATAGGGAATAGTGTGGACATTCGGACACAGCCTACGTGTTTAATGATGTCTGCCAGTTAGCCTTGGACTTCTCACTGACCGTGGTATAAAAGTCATATAAATACCTTCTGTTACATGTGATCTATACACAACCTTTCATATATGGGCCTGATGTAGAACTCTGAGTCTTCTGGATTAGAGTTCCACTTTCCACTTTCACCACTGCATAGACGTTAGGACTCCGGGAGTGTAATGTTTATGATAAAAATAAAATTGCTACCACTAAGGAATTGATTTATTGCACATTCTAAATAAACTGCTTACCTCCACCAGTTTGGCCCTGGAGTGAGAGTTTAGTTTCGACAGAGCATATGTAAATGTGGGATGGGGCTTTTCAGAGCGTGACCCTGGTTCACCTCCGCTGCACACCGCCTGCCGGATTTACTGTGATGGACATGTCCTCCTTATGCAAATATCTGCTGGAGGATCTGCTACAGACTGGGTGAGGCTTTCTGCTTACTATTCATACAGGACAACGCCCCATAAGATGCCACACAGTCAAAGAATGCACAGATTCAAATAGAAAGAATACACAAGATATTACAAGGGGTCACATTGGCTGTATCAGGATGACCTTTCACTGAAGTACGGGTGTTATGCTTTTTCACATACTTGGCAATCATTGGAAGTCTACGACGAACGATCAATCGTCATGAGGAAAATCTTAGGTCGTAGCTGAAAATCGCAGGGCTTAGGTTGTACAGTGTGGTCTCAGACTCCAAACTTTCACTGGCTGGGTTTGGAACTCTGATTAGAATAGACTGCAATGTCGTGAGCAGTCAGATGAGCCATGGAAGGGGGCCAGTCATGGATCAGGACTGCAGTCATAAAACACTTGAGTTGTGCTTTCAATTTTAAATTCAAAGATAATTAAAAAAAAAAAAAAAAAAAAAAAAAAAGGGGGGATACACCAAAAACACTGCTTGATCAAGTGAGCAGACTCTCTCCTCATCAGGTCAGAGGGTTGCTCTAAAGTGATGGAGCGGTCTCTGCTATGCTGCTGCCTCCCCACCACTGACAGGCAGCAGCAGAATTTAAGCACCATGGTCTTACCCCACCTCAAAATTAAAGAATGCAAATAAATAAATAAATAATAATAATAATAATAATAATACTAAAAAGAAAATTAACGACAAATGTAGAGGTGGATATTAGCCAGGTAAAAACACTGCTTGATCAAGTGAGCAGACCCTCTCCTCATCTGGTCAGTGGGTTGCTCTGAGGTGATGGAGCAGTCCTTGCTCTGCGAGTTGCCTCCCCAGGGTCGGGCAGCAGCAGAGTTTAGGCCCCTGGTCTTACATCCACTTCAAAAGGGTATTGAACTTATAAGTAAAAATGATTAATAAATAAATAAAATAAAATTATAAGCATTGTATAATTGGAAAGAAATGTCTTCTATTTGATTGATTTTACTATTCTATATTTTAGTTGTATGACTATTACTATTAATATTATTATTAGTATCTTTTTGTTTTTCTTTTTTGTTTTTTGCTCCTTTCTATGTTGCCAAACTCTCCTTCTCTTGTGTTTCCCCTATAAACATATCCAAGTCGCACTTAGCATTTCATACAGGCACGCACACACATGCACACATGCGCACACACACACACACACACGCACACACATGTAAATGTTTAAGGTAGCACTTCTAACTTGTGCCCTTTTTTTGTTGTTGTTGTATAGAATTTGTTTTATGATTATTATTATTATTACACATCAGTGGACTTGTCTACTGTTTTTGTATTGTTCGTCTGCACTACCTTAAATAAAAAATAAATAAATAAATAAATAAAAAATTCAAAGATAATTTTGAGTAATATTAAAGCTAAAATAGACATTTTACATGAAAACAAACAAACAAACAAACAAACCTGTTTTATAATTGCAGCATCTGAAGCCCTTTCACAAGCCCCTGTTTCAGGGATGGTGAACATGCGGCTCACTGCATAAGAATGAGAAGGTATGTCCCATAAACTTAGACAAGTTGATACGCACCTGTCTGGTCTTTGTGCGTGCACTCAGTCATGCACTACAGCCAAAGATGTTGTTAGCATCTACATAGCAAGAAGTCATTTTCTGTTCACACTTCACTTGGGGCAGCACAGCCGTGGCTGCAGAATGCACTACCTGTTGACATTTCGTCAAATAAATTTACCAAAATGAGAACTTGTGTAGCTGCCTGTCCTTTCTGGTATTTTATGGTAATAGTGGAGCGGGACATTATGGGACCTTTAACAGGCCTCTCCCAGCATATTCCTATGGCTCCAAACGGGGTGAAGTTGGAAGCTACTACGCTCTTCCACGGGCACAAAGACCAGACAGGTACGTATCAACTCGTCTAAGCTCAGGTAAGAACATATCACAGAATGGAAAAATGATGGTCTATTCCTTTAAGAATCTTGACCAAAAATTCAAGCGTAGTCCTACAGACCCTGTTTCCCGTCTCTACACATGAATGAGAGTCCACTCTCTCCTTTTGGAGGCGGGGTGCCCGTTCAGCAGCTTCACTCAAAGCGAGACGCTGCTTAAACAACAGTCAGGCAGATCGTGGCTTTGAAAATGTTGGCACCACCATGCGCTGTCTGTGTGGCACATCAGGATCGTCAACAACTTACTATGTGGGTGGGCAGGCTATGAACCCTGGCCATGCACACTGTGTTTTCCTCTTTCTTTTTTGTGCAATATCGTGAGAATATCCCTCGCTCTTGGCTCTCTTTTGACACCACCTCTAGGACTATTTAAACCCTCGGCTGTGGAAGCATAGTTGAATGACCAATACCACCATAATTTGAAGCCTAATAAACAGTGGAATACTAATTTGAATGGATTGTCAAAACATGAACTGACATCGGATGACAAAGTGTGACTAGGCTGCCTCAGCCTCCCTCAGACCAGAGCCACCACACCAGGCTACCAGAGCTTTCAGGCCCGAGGCTAATACACCAGGCTGCCAGAGCCTCACCAGGCCGGAGGCTAATACACCAGGCTGCCAGAGCCTTACCAGGCCGGAGGCTAATACACCAGGCTGCCAGAGCCTCACCAGGCCGGAGGCTAATACACCAGGCTGCCAGAGCCTCACCAGGCCGGAGGCTAATACACCAGGCTACCAGAGCCTTACCAGGCCGGAGGCTAATACACCAGGCTGCCAGAGCTTCACCTGGCAAGCCTGTTAAGACTGCATAAGAAGCAAACTACTGGGAATTCTATAAAATTGTACATGAGAAGTACCATAATATGCCAGCCAAACAGAGACAAGACGTCAAACCAGAGGAAGATTGTGTCTCAACAGTTCAGGTAAATGAACTTCTACAGCAACAGAAAGAAATGTTCACTACCTTAATACAACAGCAACAAGAGAACTTTAAAGGCTTTGTGAAAATCATTATGGAGACCACAAATACAAGAATAGATACTCTATCGAAGGACCTACATGAAATAAAAGCAAGCCTAATCTACACGCAAAAAGAGGTAGATGATATCAAATAAAAAATTGATAAACAAATAAATCACCGTGATTCTTTACAAAGAGACTTTTTAAAGGTCTATGACAGCCTACTAGCCGCTACTGATAAAATGGATCAGCTAGAAGGCCTAACAAAGAAGAAGAATCTGATCATTGATGGAGCGGCTGAGTCACCAGGTGAAACTTGGTCTGATGTAGAGAATAAAGTCAAAATGATCTTAACAGAGAAATTGCAGTTGCAGAGAGATATTGAACTGGAAGTGGCACAAAGATTGGGGAAGGCATCACAGAACAGTGATAGACCTAGATCCATTTTAGTACACATTTTAAAAATGAAGGACATATTTGCAGTAATACAAAGAGCAAAAAATCTTAAAGGAACGAGGATATACATAAATGAAGACTACACAGAAGAAATTAAAAAGGAAAAGACAGGAATTGCTCCCAAAATTGAAAGAAGCTCGTGACAGAGGAGACATTGCTTTTTACGTCATGATAAGCTGATTGTATACCCACGCACCAGCACACCAAAAGGTCACTTGTAGTTGTGTCCATGCAAGTGTCAAATCAGCGAAGAATCTATACCCTCTGATTCAATATGGCAATGAATGTACATAGAGCAAAAGGTCTGACAATTGGACATATTAACATAAACAGCATCAGGAATAAATGATCAGAAATCTCAGATATCCTGTTGTCTAATAATCTGAATGTACTTGCGATCTCTGAGACTCACTTAGATGAAACATTTGAAGATTGTGAAGTGAGCATTCAAGGACATAACATCTTCAGAAGAGATAGAAACAAATATGGAGGTGGCGTGGCCTTCTATGTGCAAGCTCATTTACCGGTGAGGATGAGAAATGACACGATGAACTACAACACTGAAGTCATATGGGTGCATATATATATATATATCTCATGTAAAACCCCTACTGGTTGGATGTTATTACTGTCCTCCAAATGCAAATAGCAAATATTCTCTACAATGAATGAGAGGTTGAACTACAGTTGCACTTTGAGTACAGAGATGTACTTCATGGGAGACCTTAACATGGATTGGCTGTCAAAAAACTGTTCATTAAGAGCAGCAATTCTCAAAGTGTGGTCCATCCACTAGTGGTCCGCGACCCCCTTTTTCCCCGACACAGCGCACGTTGCATTTGATCAAATTTTAATAGCAACCAGCACAGTGTGACCAGGGCGAAGTCTTTTCTTTTTGAAGGACAGAGCTGGAGGTGTTATGGATGCACATGGATGCCACTTCTCAGAACCGAATCAGAATCAGTGCGTAATCTTTCCTCATCCTGTTTGTCAATATGTAGCTATTGTAAAACACGCAGGATTTCTCACACGGCTGGGGCATAACGCCAATAGCATACCTGATGCGCGGGTTGCAGGTTCCCCTGCGGTCTCCACAGCCATGCCCGCAGATCGGGTCATACAATTGGGGCGGGTTGAACAGCCTGCTGCCGCGCGCCGCCGCTCACCGCGGCCGTACGTGCGTCCTCTAATCAAGCCAGACACATCTCAGCCCCGAGAACAGAGAGGAGCCTCAGATCACGCTGCATCTCACGTTTGTTTTAAAGAGTTTGGGATTAAAACTATTTTTAAAGTTTGTGAACACATTTCTGCTTCTCCCACTCACCACACAGATGCCCCATCACTACAGCAAAAATAACAGACTCTTACAGTTTAGGATTAGAATAATAAACTTGTGCTTATTTAAATGTAGGCCATATGTTGAACACACTGGCACTTTCTGTCAAATATGAAGACTCTGAAGCATTTCTGCAGATCAAAGTAGATCTTTGTGACATAAAAATAAAAGGATGCAGGGGCTGCGGAGCGTCAGGGCAACACGTTTCTGATCTAAACACAACTCAGATCCAATCATCTGTCAGTCCTCTGTCAGCGCACGTGTTTACAGCACTTCATTTCCCACAATCCCTTTGGCCTTTGTAGTTCAGGCAGCCGAGCGAGGCGGAGAAAAGCAACTTCGCTCGCCGACCCAAGGCGCTCCAGCCGCCTCAGTCTCACGAGAATACGGGCACCGTCGCACAGGTGGCCTCAGAGCGAGGCGGGGCCATCTTGGACACGAATCTGACCGGCCTGCAGCGGCCTGCAGCGGCCTGCAGCCGGCCTGCAGCCGCCTGCAGCCGCCTGCAGCCGCCTGCAGCCGCCTGCAGCCGCCTGCAGCCGCCTGCAGCCGCCTGCAGCCGCCTGCAGCCGCCTCGCTCATCTTAAACACACCTATTCTCTCGTCTTTACAGCAGGTGTTTCACGTCAATATGCAACGGATTTTCATTAAATAAGCAGCGTTTTTTTGCTTGTGATCCAGAGAAGCTTCTGTGGAGCCAAACGTCTCCTATTTTCCACGCCATGTGCATCTGTGCACGAGTTTGCGTTACCTACATCCAAAGCTTAGAGTCTGCCCTCAAAGTGCTTATGCCCTTCCCAATACTGTACAACTGTGAAGTTGGTTTTCTGCACTGGTTGGTTCGAGACTGAAATTCTTTTTGTTTAATGTGTAAAATCCCAGTAGTTTTAGTGATGTTGGACAATAAGGGAAAAACATTTTTTCCCAGCATTATTTTTAGCATTTTATTGTTATCATAGTTACAACCAGACTTCCTATACCCGCCACCAACTTTGAAACTATTGGCTCTTTAGAATGACATTAAGGCTGTTTACAGCAGCTTTTTTGCACATTTTTTGTTGTTCATATTAAGCTGCAGCTCATTTTACATTTGCTTTTTCAAATTAAATGAAATTCATATAAGAATTTCTGATCATATCATTGCATTTGTGTTTGAATAATTTGTTTTTGACTTGAAACAGTTGAGTATTAAACATCAATTTAGCTTTTCCTTCCCATTTTGTTGTTTTTTGGGGGCGTGTTGGAGTGGGATTCTGTTAGGTGGTCCTCAGAAAAAAATTGGAAGTTAAAGTGGTCCTTGGGCTGAAAAAGTTTGAGAAACACTGATTAAGAGCAAAGTTATCTGCCACCCCAACAATGGTCTTGTACAATTCGTGAACTTGCCAACCAGAACTCAAAAGATGGTACAATTACAATAATTGATCATATCTTCACAAATACTCCAGTAAAGTGTACAAATACTGTTTCTGTGACCATAATTCAATAATTACTGTGAGATGAGCTAAACTAGACAAAAGGCGGGGCTTAGAATTATCTATAAGAGATCTTTTAAGACTTTTAATCAATGTGATTTTAGAGAAGATGTGATAAATACAAGCTGGTCTAATGTATTTGCAGAAACAAACAGAATGACGTGTAATCTGGTGCCTGGGACATGGCCTTGTTTTACGTTTGCTGTGTTTTGTTGCTGCACCTTTAAATGCATGTTTTTTAGTTTTACACAGCTGGCCTGTCGCCACGGCAACCTTGCCCCGTGTGGAACAATTGCCCAATCCGCTGCGCCCACAATCAACACATCTGTGCTACGGCGGGACAAGGGACGATAAAAGGAGTGTCTGGGGCTTCAGAAGCAGTAAAAAACACGGGGGCGAGCATCAGAGGGAGAGCCGCACCAGCACCAGCAGCAGCAGCAGCAGCAGCAGCAGCGCCAGGACGGCAACATCCCGTGACCAAGCCGGGTTGAGCACCACGACGCCGATCACACGCAACGGCAGGGGGAACCCTGCCTTGCCCGTGAGTAACGTGTATATTCTCTAGTGGTGCTCGTTGTGGGCCTTAGGTCCCGGGTTTGGGGGTGTTTGTACGTGGGCTTCGCGCTGTCCTCTGTGTACACTGGCAGGTGCAGGCGAACGGGAAACTGCTGGATCTGGGAGATCGGGCTGACGGACCGGGGAGTGCCGTGCTATTTCACTCACGCAGCGGCAGAGGAAACTCTGCCTGGCTCGTGAGTATCATACACTGCAGCAACGTTTTAACTCAAGATTGCCTCTGGCGTTGGCGTCGAGCCTGTCTGCTGTGTGCTGGACTTTTCTGTGTTGTGGTCCAGGGAGGTGTCCATTGCGGAGTGATGCCTGTTGTTGGAGCGGAGTTGCGCCTGTCGTGAAGAGGTGCGTGACCTTAAAGCAGGATCTGAAGACTCAGCGGCAGGGTGGAGAAGCCTTGCCTGGAGCGGAAGTGCCGCTACGGCGAGTGCATTCAGTGCCTTTCGAGATTCTCCGTGCTGTTTGTTCTGTTCTGCTCTGTGCACAGGCTTCGTAGGCGGGTCCAGCCTGGACAGGACGCTCCTGGACTCTCCCCTTTTAGTTAGTTTTTAATAGTGCTCGTGCCTTCTTTTTAAAACTAGCAATTTAAAAACTTTGCTCTTCAGATTTTTACAGTTTTAACTTTTATTTAAATCTCTTAATAAATTGTAAACTTTTTAAACTGTTTTGGTCACACCAACCGCTCTCGCCACCAGTGTAGTAGCCCTCTCTAACCACTCGACCATTAGATTCACACCATTCAAGCCATAGACACCAACCCCTCCTTACAGACGCACTAAATGTATTTAGCAAAGAATTCCTGAGTATAGCATAAAAACATGCAGCACCCAGGAGGTTTACAGTCAAGAATGTTAAAACACCATGGTTAGACAAAGATATAAAGCAACTGATGAAACAAAAAAATCAAGTGAAAGAAACAGCCATTTTAACAGGGAACCAAGAAGACTGGAATGTGTATCGTGATCTACGCAACCATGTCACAAAACTCAATAGGACAAAAAATAAATTGTACGATGAGAAAGAAACTGAACATCATAAAAATTACTATAAAAAATGTGGAACACAATCAGTGATTTAACTGGTAGAAATAGAAAATCGATGCCAACCTTCATTGAGGTTGAGGAGCAATTTTTAACTAATTCAGCAGATGTAGCTAATTATTTTATAAATAAAGTGAATACACTAAGGGAGACCATGTCAACAACTTATAATACATCTAACCACCTATCCATAAAGAATGAAATAATGAAGGAGAAAAAAAATAATTTCAAATTTAAAAAAGTGAGTAAAGTATACTTCTTCTACTTCTCTCAGTAAAACTGAGTTCAATAGCTACTTAACAGGGAGAACCCAGACCGTTTTTTTTCAATGGTTGTTATTCCAACATAGGAAGTCTGACGTGTGGGGTACCACAGGGTAGCAGTCTTGGTCCTTTACTATACAATATCTTTACTAATGATCTACCATTAGCTCTTACAAAGGCCAAAATGGTCATGTATGCAGACGATTCGACAATGTATACATCAGCGACTACTGTAGAAGAGCTGAACACTGTCTTGCAGTCAGAGCTAAATGTTGTTGTGGACTGGATTAATAAAAACAAACTAGTTTTAAACACACTGCATGATTATGGATTCAAACCATTCTATCACCCTAAAGCCTTTATTAGATCTTAAAATACAGGACAGTCCAATTACACAACTCCAGGAAACAAAGCTTTTGGGAATAACAATAGGTGATACATTATCGTGGTCAAAACATATACAGGGTATGTGTGCCAAAATGGGAAGGGTGGTCACTATGATTAAGAGATGTGCACATTTTTTGCCAAGCAAAGCCATAAAAGTGATTATACAGGCTCTAATATTATCCATCCTTGACTATTGCCCCACTGTATGGTCTAATACCACCGCTGACAATAAAAGCAGCACAACTAGTACTTCATTGCGACTATTATACCAGCACTAAATTAATGCATCAGGAACTAAACTGGTCATTGGTACAGGATAGACTTCTATATTCAGTACTATGTTTGTTCAGAAATGTTTCTGTGACTAAAACTCCTCAGACACTTTACCAAAATATAAGGTTCAGCTTGAACATACACAATTACTAGACACGCTTCTGCAAATAAATGTATCTTACCTAAAGTTGCAACAAATCACATGAAAAGAACATTTGCTTACAGGGGAATGTACGAATGGAATCTACTTCCCAAGCAAATAGTTCAACTGAAAACCCACTTTCAATTCAAAATCATTCTGAAAAACTTTATTCTGTTGAACAAATCGCTCCATAAAACTTAGGTCAGACATGAATTTAAAGATGTTCCATAGTGAAGTCTGTGCCTTGTGATTTAATTATGTTGTTATAATGCCTTATTTTATTAGTGGGATTGTAACACCATGCCTGTTAGAAAACTCAGGTCATCTCTTATAATGTATATCAGGCGTTGTGGCCTCTTATGTGGCCACAACGCCTTTGCTCTGCCCAATCCCGTCAGACCTTGGAAGCTCAGCAGGAAGGGCCTGGCAGGACTTGGATGGGAGACCGTTTGGGAACACCAGGAAGCCTAGCGAATGTAGGTGCGTGAGTGAGTGGGGGTTACAGGGGCCGATGGCGCAGACTGGTTACCTCGCTTCCGTCAGTCTACCCCAGGGCAGCTGTGGCTACAATAGTAGCTTACCACCACCGGGAATGGAGTGAACGAATAGTGCAATGTAAAGCGTCTTTGAGTGTCCAGAAAAGCACTATATAAAACCAATGCATTATTATTATTATTATTATTATTATTATTATTTGTACATTGCATTATAATGATGTTGAAAACGGTTGTGCCTGTTATGTATTTTTAAGTCTAGGACTTTGTTTATCTTTGTGTAATTGCATATGGTATTTCTATGGACCCAGGAAGAATAGCAGCAGCTTTGCTGTGGCTAATGGGGATCCTAATAAATAAACAATAAACAATAAACAATAAACAATAAACAATAAACAATCACTGCGGTCTTGGTGAAGGCCTTCCTCCCTGTAGCCTTTGTCTTGTTTAGTTTTATCATAGATCTTTTTTTTAGCATGGTTACATGTGGTTTAGGACTTGGCTACAGAAAGTGATAGTTCTACCAAATACCAGTATTACCACCAGTAAATACCACTATTCAAAATACACAATTTAGTGCAATGTACAATTGGATTAATTTGAGCAGAATAAGTTTGTTATTGTTGGTGTGGCCCTGTGACTCAATTCAGTTTTCTGATGTGGCCCCTTATGAAAATTAATTGCCCACCCCTGCTCTAAAGGCCCACAGAATATCAGACCAGATCATACATTTTTCCTATTAGATATTTGTCTTTTTATGTATTGCATTAGAATAGGCAAGGAAACAAAAGACTGGACCAAGTAAATGTGGAAAAATAAAAAACACCCCCACTCACATCTCTCCCTCTTTCCAGCACAAAACCAAACTGAAAGATTTGAACAACAACAAATGAAGGAAATGTTCGTCCGTGGTTGAGTCCCAGTCGCGACAAAATGTCCAAAACAAGACTTTTCCTGTTAAAGCCTCAGTCTAACAGAGGAAATGCACCAATTCTGTGAGCGTTTCTGTCAGTGTCTGGCCCAGTTACTGCTCCCCTCCACTTTATCCTGCTTCCCAACCTCCTCCCCATTCCTCACATCTGTATCTTCTCTTGATTTCCCCTGCCCTGCCTCACTCATCTCTCCCCCCCCTCGTCCTATCTGTGAGAGGGTAAAGTCTCAGGTGGCAGGACACATTCCAATTACTCAGCAGATAACAGCAGTATCAGAAGGACGGGAGCTGGAGCTGAGGCGACCAATCAGAGCGCAGAAAACACACCGAGGCGATGACTTCGAGACGCTGCAGCCACAGCGCCAAAGAACTATAAAGAACCACGGACATGCTCACACACTCTTATCATGGGGTACAAATGTTCGTTCACTAAAAGGGCCCATATTTTGCTCATACGACTCCTTTACTCCAGTTCATTTAAATTTTTAAGGAAATCTATTATGCTTTGTTCTGACATTTTGTGACCATCTATTACACACATACAACAAATATATCAAACATTGCAAGAGGCAACATTGACCTAAAATAACTTAAAAATAGAAACATTCATTTCCGTCAAGGCTATAATGTCTCCCCCAAAGAAAGCAAACAAAAAACGACTATGGCACAACCAGTCACCATGAATGTAAAACATGACGGTGAATAAAGCACTGCCCTGTTTCTGACTAAACACCAATGTGAGCAGAGTTTTGATAAGGAGCTACTGGAGCTTCAGTCTCTCAATGCACATTACATGACCCAAATGTTACCACTTCCCCGTAGTTTTACTCACTGCTGTCGGCTCTGGGGGAACATTTATATTTTGGGACCGCATCAGGTTTGGCATCCGCACGGTAAAGTGAAGATATTACTGTGTGGATTTCGAACTAACCATATTTAAATAGGGAAAACGTGAAAAAGCTTATTAAGCTATAGTGGAGAGGAGGAGAGGCTAAATGCTAACGCCGTCTGCGCTGTGTTTACGTGACTGAAGGCACGGGTGAAGACCAGACAGGTCCTAAAGAACTCGTCAAAGCTCAGGTAAGAACATATCTCAGTATGAATAAATGGTGGCCTGTTCCTTTAAGGTTAGGATTAGGGTTAGTTTGGCTTTTAAACTAGTTGTAGTTTGGGTACTTGGAGTGGATTTCTGATTGATTCCTGGAGAATCCTGCTGTGCCCTGCATTTGTGTGTTCAGTCTGTGCACCCACACACTTGCCCGCCCCCGGCCCGCATACATTACTTCCCATTTGAGAGAATAATAAACAAGCTCACGAACACTCGTGCTGTTGGGGTGACAGTGATCAGTCGAATCTCAGTCGTGCAATGTGGACCAACCATTCTTCACAAAATCTTTTAAAGGAATAGTTCGCAGTTTTTCCACACTGAGACATGTTCTGACCTGAGCTTAGATGAGTTGATACGTACCTGTCTGGTCTTTGTGCCCGTGGAAGAGCGTGGTAGCTTCCAACTTCACCCCATTTGGAGCTATAGGAATACATTGGGAGAGGCCAAATGCCAACAACATCTTTGGTCTTTTGGCGTGACTGAGGGCACGCACAAAGACCAGACAGGTACACATCAACTCGTCTAAGCTCAGGCAAGAACATATCTCAGTATGGAAAAACGATGAACTATTCCTTCAAGACTGAAAATATTGTCTTCTGTCCTCAGTCTTAGCTTTGGTGGTCCGTCCTCTTGACGTCTCATTTCTGTCTTTAATCCACCATATTGCCAGGAAGCTGAACTCTCCTCTTCCCTCCCTCTTCTGTCAACTGTTTCTATTCTCTACATGTGCATTATAAACATGGTCGAATCGGCAATAAAACGGAGCTGAACAGAACTGAAGATTAGCAGAACTGAAGTCTATGTTCATTTGATATCTTGGCAAATCTAAACCTCAATTACAGTCCCATGCTGAACTCCAGCTCGCTGCTCTCAAATAGAGACATTAGCAATTGCAATCTGGTTAACACTCTCATTATTCTCCCCGAAGGCGGCGCTGCTTTAATTCCATTAGCCCTCATCGCGCTGCAGTGGGATGGATTCAGAGCTCCACAGGTAAATGCCTCATACATCTCCAAGTCAAGCGTAACTAACGCATTATTGACCTGCGTGGCGGCCATATTGGCTAATATCTCATATGTAAGATCGACATGGAGGCCAGCGCACTCAGGCCGCATTCATCATCAGTGCAAACTGGTGAAGAGGCAACGTGATGCATTGGACACGTCTGCTCACTGAAGCTTTTCATTGGGTAATCCTTCAAAACTGTTACCAAGGTGGACATACGCATAACTGTGGCTAAGGAACCTAAGAACTGATATTTGGTGTTTTATAACCTAAACTTGTCTTTTTCTGTTCACTCCACCATAGTCAGGGGGAAAACTCAAGACGTGTGCTAAAAACGGACCTACGGGCAGAGCCGGTTCTTCCTATACGTAAACTACGCAGGGTGCTTAGGGCCCCCGCAGCCGTAAGGGCCCCGCATCTCAGTCAAACTACGGTGTTGTTTCACTGATTAATCAACGCGTTGTTACGGGGACAGGCTCTTCCAGCGCGCACTCACTCTCCGCCTACTTCGCCACATATAACACCAAAGCGGAGCAGTCTGCAAGTGGATGAGCAGGAGAGACCGACCGCCTTCCCCCTGTCTCTTCCAAAGCGCGAGTGCTTCTCCGCTCGTGTCCCGCTCGTGTCCCGCTCGTGTCCCGCTCGGCCGTCTGTCTCCCGGTGCTTCGCCTCCTCCGTGGCTGCATCATGTCACCCGTGTCCCGAGCGCTGCTCTCATGTTTTCTCTGCGCGGACTCTGGGCTGCAGCTCTGGGCCTCACTCTCATTTAAACTCTCTTCTTATTGTGTCTGGTGAGTCTAGAGCATCAGGACAGTAGTTTGGCGAGTAATAGACGAGAGTAAAGCCGTGTCCGTGGCCTTTTTGTGTAAAAGTGGAGTTGAATCCACACGAGCACAGTAACTTACAGTAACTCTGGTTCTCTGAATGTGCACAGTCTATAAGGAGTTGAGTTACTCGCAGGCTAATTCTCAGTGGTCAGACAGAAATAACCGTCAGGTGCAGGTTTCAGTTAGTTTTAAATCAGCGGTTCCCAAACTGTGGGTCAGGCACCAGAGGTGAGAGAATGACACCATTTGCTATTTACCATTTTAAAAAGTGGGGGAAATAGACTAGTGGTAGTCCTAAATCCCAGTCTCACAGTGGCTTAGTGGTTAGTGGTCCTCACACAGACGGGCAGGGTCTGACTTGAGGTCATTATGTTACACTTCTGCACTGCTGCACAGTGGCCCTGTTTTTAACCATAAATTGATTCGCTCTTCGTCGAATAGCCATGGGACGCGCACTGTAGGGCCCCCGTGTGGATTTTTGCTTAGGGCCCCAGAAGGGCCAGCACCGGCTCTGCCTACGGGTATTTTTTTCTGATTTTTGGTAGCATAGCTACTACTTTTACTAATTCAAGGGCCCCGATTTCAAAAACCAATGTCAGACCCCAGACACACTGGTCACGTTATCTGCGCATGTATGTCCCTGCTCTGCGTAAACTCCTGTGTAATTTTGTGACAACCCGCGAGTTGCAAGCGCCTTTCCACCCCCACCGTCCGCTCCATTTCTGGTGTCCGCCCTGTGGCGTCGTAGACTCACCCCATTTGTCCACCGTTCGCGCCGCCGTTTGAGCTGCCTCTCTTCCTGTTTGAAATGTCAGTCTCACTCTGATCAGTGTGGGAAGCAGTAGCCGCCGCCGTCAGTTCTTCAGTTTTAGTCAGTGCGTTGCATGCTAACTACAAACTACAAATCCGAGGTTGTGCAATCCCTCGTCACTCCGTCTGCTGGCCGCTGCTGCTGGGATCAATGCGTCTGGTGTCGTTTGTAGAAAGGGGAGAAGAACGAGTGCGCTCCTCTCCCTGTGTGTGTCTCGCTCCAACACGGAAGCCCTCGGGGGTGCCGGCTGGTGACGTCATCGCGTCTCACTCGCAAACTCACCAAACGTGAGGTAAAAATCACAGACTAAAGTTTTCATTAGTGTTTATTGCCACAAACATGGACTGTAACATTATTATTATTTTCCGTGCAGAGCAAGCCAAGATTTATTCTGTTTCGTCCTGCCTCATCCTGTGACATGTGAGTCTGTACCTTTGTGTGTGTGTGTGTGTGTGTGTGTGTGTGTGAGCGTGATGCTCTCTGTGGGTATACAGCTGAGTATTGAATCTTTGTATATTTTATCTACAGATTGTGCTGTGGAGCAACCCTTGTGGGGGAGTAAACTAGAAGTCTAGCTGCCTAGAACTGTGGGAAGGGGACAGATGTTTGCTGTGGACACTTTTTCTTCTTATTATTATAACTTATTGTTATTTGTGTGGACCCTCTTGTTTTTTTGTGTCATTCACCACTTTTCCAAAGAAAGGGTTTATACAGACTAGTGTAAGTCCTTGTGTGACCGGTAACCCTTCAACTAGAACAAAACCCTACTTATCCTAGATCCCATATTCAACTTGTCAGGAGGGATACCTGGCTGGCACCCCTATTCGGAAACCCCCTGTAGTTCAGAGACCCTGCAAACCGTCACAATTTCCTTTTGGTGCGTTTTGACAGATTCCAATGAAGGTGAATTGGAGCGGCCAGACTGTCCATATATAAAAGATATAGATAACTGGAATTTGTAAGTATTGCATGCAGTAAAACCAGATGTAAGATCCTTTGTAAATTTCACCAATATGACTCTTGGATAATTTTGGAACTTAAAAGAATATGACAATATTTCCAAATACAGTATCCTGTGTAGATATGTGAATTATCAAACTTGCATGAATTTGACAACCGTCAGTAACACATAGATCTATTACAGAAAATATAAGACGCATGTGCAGTGCCACATACATGATACACAGTAATAGAAAACTGCATAATCTTACAAAAAAGTCACAAGGAAAAGCACAAGCAATTATTCAGAAAATAACACTGGAATGTAAAAAATTTGCTCTGGTTTACATTTTTCAAGACCCACAGTCTCGCACGGTTTCACTCCACACTAAAACCTTGGGAATAAATCTTAATAGCACTATGTTGTGCTGTGGTCCTTGCTAGTGCAAGTATTGTTGTCTCACCTGTGCCAGTGAGAGGAGTTTTGCTCTATATAAATCAACTCCCAACTGGTTTAATAAGTCCAAAATCCAAACAAGAAACTGACAAAAAACCCAAATAAAACAGGAGCAACTGAAAACCCAAACTCACAGACTTGGACATGAACCAATGAACTGACAAAGAACAAGGGAAACACAGGGGTAGAAATACATGAGGAAACGGGGCACAGGTGAAACACAGTAGGGCGGGGCAGGCAATAACAAGAGGGAAGTCAAACAGAAAATCACAAAGACCAAAAAACATGTCAAAGTAAAACACCAAGAGGACATAAACACAAGAAAACAAACCAAAACAGAACAACAGTCATCACAACAAATCCACCCAGTCTTGAACTTTCTTTTTTCTTACTATGCTTGAGAGCAACATTGGACTTTTTAGCTGTGTCTACTATATCATGCCACAATGACATGCCTCCATCCTGTATTCCTTAAGTGTATCACATAATGACTCCAACATCTGCTGCCATTGTGAGGTCAACAGTAGGAGACTGTACAATCAGAAGGAAACTTAGTCTCCACTTAGTATCTTCCGAAAAGGCCAATAAAGGTATAATCTATTTGTGCGAGAAATCCAAGAGCATCCACTGACCTATCTTTATGATTTTCCAAACTTATTTCTTCAAGCACACAGAATACAACTGGTAACCTGTCCATCAGATTCCTACAAGCTATTGCCCTTGTGACCTTGTGTCACCGAGCTTTTCCCTTGGAGGATACATGTCCTTCTGAACATCCATCCACTTATGATGCACATAAGACTGATAAATACACATACAGCTTCTCAAGCAATGAGAAGAAGCAGTCAGCCTCTGGCACAGATTTCACTGAATCAACACCCGAGTGTTTGCCACTCATTACCGCAGCCCCATCGTAACCTTGGCCCACTAGGTTCTCTTTATAGTTGATGATGAGCTGACTGAGACCCTTGGCATCATGAGGGGGGTGAAAATCGACAAAGCTTTCATGTACAGTTTTGTTATAGTAATAGCGAAGAACAATTGAAGCCTGCTCCTTCTTCTGGGGTTAGGGTTGTTTCGTCAGCGATCACAACATAGCAACACATTTTTTGGGCCACTATTGGACTGTGCTTGGCCACAATTTGTAAAATGTCTAAAAACGTACCCTGATTTTTGGATTGTTCCGTTTTATCATGCCCTCTTTGAACTATACTTTGTGTTGCTGTATAGCACTGTACAGCAGCAATTGTCTTTAAATAGTTTTGATTTTCTTTGACTTTCTTCTTGTATTCTTCATTAAATTAGCCTGGGAACCAGACCATTTGCACCGACATGTCAACACTGCAACATTTCTCTGCGCGGCCAAAAAACGGCTTTGTTTTTGTGTAGTAACTGATTTTTTCTGAACTTCTCCAGTCCCATCTTAACAGATAGGAGAAAAGGGGCGGGCACAATTCAGGGCGGCGCACACGCGAACTTCCGGAATAAGGTAAATAGACTCCAAATTGCCTCAAGTGGAGGAGTTCAAGTATCTCGGGGTCTTGTTCACGAGTGAGAGACAGATGGAGCGTGAGATCGATAGACGGATCGGTGCGGCGTCAGCAGTGATGCGGTCGCTGTATCAGTCTGTCGTGGTGAAGAGGGAGCTGAGTCGGGGCAAAGCTCTCGATTTACCGATCGATCTACGTTCCCACCCTCACCTATGGTCATGAGATCTGGGTAATGACCGAAAGGACAAGATCGTGGATACAAGTGGCCGAAATGAGTTTCCTTCGATCGGGTGAGGAGCTCAGTTACCCGGGAGGGGCTCGGAGTAGAGTCGCTGCTCCTTTACATCGAAAGGAGTCGCCTCGGGTTGGGAAGTCTGGGCATCTCTGCTGAGACTGCTGCCCCCGCGATGGATGGATGGATGGATGGATGGATGGATGGACTCCAAATTTTCCAGTCTTGGACTTAATATTTTATTATATTTTATATTTTATTGCTATGTTTTTTTTCATTGGGATTTTATTAATATCTTATTCCCAGCCCGATTTATTGAGCTTTGAACACACAAAAAAGGCAAAATTAGCTTCTTCTTTTTTTCTACAAATGTTTTACAAATGTTTTGTTCAACAACTAAACAAGATCCAAAATTCCCTCTGAAAAAATCTTAGTACCCAATAATACAATACATTTAAACCTAAGTCTATCCATTATTTAGATTTCATTTCTAAAAATATCGGCAATTTTGATTCTCATTTATGTCAGTACTTTTTTCTCACTATTCAGCTGCAGTCTCGCCTTAAAAGAAAAGATCATGATAAGGATGCTGTCTGACTGCTACACTCACGTATCTCCGGCCTAATTGCTAACTCTCCAAACACACGAGGAATCCGCAAACGACGGGCCGGTGTCAGAACGGGCTGAGGAAATGTCACAGGGAAAGGTCGCGGGGTTAAAATCAATACACGGGGTCTGGAGGGAGAGTAATGACCTGCCTATTGGAGCGGGCTGCAATGGGACCACACATGCCCGGGTTTTACAATTCAGCAGAGGAGGAGAGAATTAGGTGAGCGGTGTTTTCGCACAGAGTCAGAAAAACAGTGCTCGGGTCAAGATACACTTCCAATGTTCTCATAAATATGCAAATGTGAACCAGTGAGTGCACAGGATGTTGAGAGGGCTCTTCTCAAAGGGCACTTCCTTACAGCTCACTGTTTTAAGATACGGCTTTCACTACTATATTACATTCACCTTATTCCTGTTTATTTTGTATAAAGGAATCTTCAGGCTCAAAATGATTACTGTCAAATGGTCTTAGTGCAACAATAAGGGCCATCCTTTCTGTCAGCCTAATCCCTGGGTCGTCTGATAATCTGCGGCTCAGAAGCTCAGTATATTGTGGCAGCACACGTACAAAGCTTTATGGACTTTTAAGAGGATTATGCACAAAAGTTTTGTTACCGTTTGATTTTTTTTTTAAAGTGGAGGCCGAGAGCAATCTGTTGTGCTCATTTAGCCCCACAAACATGTGGACAATGGTTCAGCTTTTTCATTTTGCCTGCTTTTTTTGTTGCTGCAAATGCTCTTTTTTTCACAGAGGATAGCAGACAGGAACAGAAGCTTTAAAGCCTCTCGTATCCTTTGCCCTTTGCTGCCCCTTGTGTGAAGATTAGTCTAAAACTAAACAGTGGAGCAAATCTTTCTGGGCTCAAAACTGGGATTTATTTCTTTTCCATTTACTGTCATAGGAGGGTCGTCAGAGTGACTTGTACTTAAAGACTTCAGTAACCCTTGTCATTTTCCGCTCCTGGTCCGTCTCTGCCTTAAGCACTAGGCCTAAACTTTCATGCGATTTTCTGTGAGGGTGAGGTTCTCAAAGGCAAGCTGAGAGAAAAAGGAGCAGAGTGTCAGGCTTGTTCCCCTTTGATAGGGCCCGGGGTGTGCCATGCCCATTGGGTGATTGGAGCAGTTAGATCTTCTCAGGGCAAGAAGATCAAACAATAGCCAACCTTTTTTGTTGTTTTGTTATAAATTGGAAACTCAAATTTAATTTATTTAACTTTGTAATAAAGTATAACTAACGAAACGGCTTACCTCTCTCTTCACTGAACGAACCTGTGGTCCTTTCATAAAATGTCTATATAAGCTGTTTGCACTACTTTGACCGTTTTCCAATAAGTGTGTGTAATGAACCTGTATGAATATGCCAGTGGAGTTGCAGTATTTTGGGGAGAAATGAGTGGAACAAACCTGCAAAGGAAGTTTATTACACTATGTGCCTTGGGATAATGACGTGCAGTTGCTACAAGGCCGTGGGAACTAGTGCTGGGATTTACGGCTCTTTACTGGAAGCCGAGTCTTTGGGATCCGTTCATTTCAAAGAGCCGTTCAAAACACTGGCTCTTTTTAATACAAAATTTTAGGGATGCACCGATACCGATACCAGTATTGGGTATCGGGCCGATACCACAGGCTTGTACTCATACTCGTACTCATTCATGAGGTCCCGATACCAGAAACCGATACCATTTGACGTGCAGCCAGCGCACCTACGAGGCGCACCTCTCAGCTGAGGAGAGAAAATAGCAACAAACTGGAGAATAGTTTAGTGTAAATACAATAATCCACATAGAGCTGACTTTATTACAGACTGCGCTCTCTAAATCAGAGTCTGAGCTGGATTTAACCAGAGCTAAATGTTGCTGCAGCGTCTGCAGTGTTTACAACATATAAGCTAACGTTGCTAACTCGCGGCTAGCGCACTTTTGGCCATTCTGACGCCGTTTTAAGCCCAGGGGTTTATTCTTCTGAAAAACTAACCCAGCGACTAAAAAGTCCTCAGAAAATCCAAATAAAAGAGATACAGCATGTCCATATTGAGCGAAAATGAGCTGCAGCAGAACAATGAAAACGCTGTAGCTGCTCGCTAAGTTGCTACAAAACACACGAGAAAATCTACACGGAGTTGAAGTAAAGACGAAAAGAGACCATTTAAGTAACATCTCAATACTATTGTTACGATAGATAGATAGATAGATAGATGATACTTTATATATATAAATAAAAATATATGAATAAAGCACAGGAATTGGGGAGCTTTTGGACATGGGCTTTTCTGTCTATGATGGACAGTGCAATAAAAATTAAAAATTATATTGAATGAAAAATAAAAATAAATAATAAATGGCATCAGCACAATTCTAATATAACTGCTCTTAAATGCGTCGCCTATTTTACTTAAGGAAAAGTACATGAGTAAATTAACTAATTACAAACCAATCTGCTGTGGAAAAAAGTAAGAATGTTGAAGAAAATGCCTTGTACTCGTATCGGTATTCGGTATCGGCTAGTACTTAAATCCAAGTACTCATACTCGTATCGGTTTTAGAAAAAGTGGTATCGGTGCATCCCTACAAAATTTCACTAATGCCAGCCAGATAACTCACAATATGTAAGATGTGATCGATGAAAGACCCTTTTTTATTTTAAATAATCCAAAATCCCACTTGGACTGATGTTTACGATTTGAAAAGCTACGTTATACTTATATAAAAACGTGTTTGTGAATAAACCCTTGTGCCACCACAAATAAAAAGAGGCTGCAACTCAGACAAATCATTTTTAGTGCATTTAGCTTTGACTTAATATGTAAAAAGTTTTCACTTGTGTGGCCTGCTCCGTTGTTCTGGGTAAATTTGACTGAAACAAAGATCCCGTTCTTTTCGCAATTGAGGTCGGGTTCAAACCGAACCATTCACCGTAAGTGCCGTTCAAAAGAGCAGGTCGCTCATGAATGTCACATCACTAGTGGGAACCATAGACTGTAAAAGTAATAGACAGCTCCTCCTCACTCCCCCCATAATAACTACGTTCAGGAGGGAAATCATGGCGGATTTACAGTCTCCTCCTACCCTACTGTGACGGAGCATGTTCCTAAAAAGGGCATAAAGGCGGGATCTTCACTGTAGACTCGACACTTGCGGGGCACGTAATTCTGTCATAACCACGCCCGCGCTGTTAGCTCTCATGCTAACGGCCTGTCAATTAAAGTCCGGCCCTCATTAGTATACGAGATTTCTAAAAATGTTCTTACAAAAAACAGCCTAGTTTCTTTAATTGTAACTGACCCAGCGTTATCACGTTTGGGAAATTAGAAATCAGGCTTTAAAGTATCTTTTTAGTATCTTTAATGCTGATGTCTTGGAGGATGTTGGAGAGCTGACAGTAACATGGCAACAGCCTGCCTCAGGTTTGCAGCCTCTCCTGGCTCTGCACATCAGCATCACAGGATCATCTTCCAGCAGTCTGTCCCCACCGGCCAGGCCATCAGCTGTATATTAGGCACAGAGAAGTAGTGCTACTGGAAGGCACATGTGCTGTGTATAATGATATGTCTCCCGTGCTTCCATAGATTGTGGTCAAGTGGACCTCCGAAGCCCACGAGTGACACTGCTCAATGAGACTTGTGTGCTCGCCAGGGTAAGAGAAGTCCCAGACCCGCATCCCGACACAGGAGGGTGACACCATCTCAAGTGCGGGTCTTCTGTCTTGAATGTTTGCTTGTAAAGATTTCTCAAAGGCGAGCTGAGAGAAAAAGGAGCAGAGTGGCTAGGTCCCTTTTATCGGTCCTGGGGTGTGCCAGGCCCATTGGGTGATTGGAGCAGTTAGATTGTTTGATCTTCTCGGAGCGGAGCTTCTGAGAAATTATGCATCAGTGAAAGCCTAAAGGGCTGAAGCAACATCTGTAACAGAATCTAATGCATCGTTGTCCGATACATGCTGTGCTTGTGCATGACAATCGCCAACCCTTTTTTTGTTGCTGTTTTGTTATAAATTGGAAACTCAAACTTAATTTATTTAACTTTGTAATAAAGTATATAACTAGTGTTACTAGAAAGGCTTACCCATCTCTTCACTGAACAAACCTGTGGTCATTTTTTCTAAAATGTCTATATAACCTGTTTGTGCTGAAGTAAAATATCCACCCGGTTACACATATTTAAGTTTTGTGGAAAAAACAACTGCATCATATGGAGATGATGCCGGCCAGGCTGGCTTTACAGTACAATCTGAATCATGTAGGCCTGTTTGAACCTTCAGGAAACTCACCCCCAGTATACACCCTAACAGATCTTTCTACCTCTTTTCCATCTCTGCCGCACTGGGCTGTGACTGCATGTGTCTTAAGTCATATTTGGAAACACGGTCGGACAAGGACAGGACAGAGGCTTGTCTCGGTCCACTGTCCCAGCCAAAGACACGATGTCCTGCCTGCAAATAAACAAAGTGACTTCTCGGGACGCCATTCGGAACAGAGCGAGTCAGCCTCAATTACACTGGCGAGAGGAAGGACAGGACGACTCAGGCACCGGAGCAGAGGAGATGGATGTGGAGAGAAGACGTGTGGCAACAATTAGGTCGTGCTTACAAAACAACAAAACACACACCTCGAACACGGTGCATTCATGTGAGTCATAAGCTGTTCCAGGCCAGACACTACATATCAATTTGAAACGTTTTCATCTAAAAAATAAGAAATATAAATAATTAGGCTGGGATATTGGGATATGGGATATATAGATATTAATATTGGGAAAGAACATAAAAATATAAGTCCAAGTCTGTATAGTGTGGAGTCTGTAGGAGCTTATAAAGTGGAGATATTGTTCAAGAGTGGAATGAAAACCTCATTTGGGGAAAGCAGCCCTTACGTTTTGTAACATGTGCGAATGTGAGTACCTTTTTCCGTTTTTTTCTAGCGGCCATCTCCCACAAAGAAAGTGGAGACTCTACACACCGAGGAAGGCGAGAGATGCGTAAGAGAGGAAACTACTTCACTTGAAAACACTGTCTCACTCAACATTTCGGAGGGGTCAGCTCATTTGTCCAAAAAGGTCCCATTGAGTAGGGGTTGAAAAATAAAATTAGGTTCAGGCCAGAGTCCACTGACCTTAAGGATAGGGCCAGTGGTTGTATATGGCTCTCTATCCACAACACAACTGGGTTAGAGATGTCGGACTAATGGGGCGTCGGACCAATGGCATGGCACCCGTTTGGGTCACTCTGACCTTCATCTAGCTTGAAGACAGCCCCATCCAATCAGGAACAACCACACATAGTGCCTAAATAGAACTCCCAACAATCACAAACATCATGCCTTTATATAAGGCATGATATATGCACATATAATTACACAATTGAAATTCATAATTAATACAGAATTATGCTGATTAATTTAAAAATGAAAAAAAAAAAAGTTAAAATAAAAAAAGTTCATGTTCTATAAGTAATTAAAAGTTGATTTTAAGGGGTGGTCAAAAGAAATGCCGCGACACGATATTATCAAAGCGTTACATTCATTAGCAGTTCATCGTTACTTCTCTTAGGACTCAGAGCCTTCATCCCCACTGCTGTCAGACTGTACAATAAGACTGTGAAGTAACGCCGACTGTAACAAGTGAATTTCTCCTTTGTGAGATGAATAAAGGTTTATCTTATCTTATCTTATCTTAATGTGGAGATCCTGGTGTTGTGGTTAGTGAGCCTCCTGTCTTCTGAACCTACATGTCCAAAAAACTGACCATATCCTTGCTGTGAATGTGAATGTGAATTTTAGATTGGTTTTAAATTGATTCATCATGTTGATAAATCCCATCACTTGTCCATGCTCCATGTCCAAGACACAAAGCCATAGGTGGTGGTTCGGATTCCTCCCGTTTTTGTAAATAAGTGTTAATTGTTAATAGTTAATAGTCGCGTCTAGTCCTTCCTCGTGTGGAATATTGGTGTAAAGGCTCAAGCTGTGAAGCGTGAGTAAAAATGTATCATCAGTCAGATCAGCTGTTTCTAATATTTTGTGGGCTGTGTTGGAAAGTTGTGATAGGAAATTACCATATTTGGATTATTTCATCTTGAGCATCCAACGCAGTACACGCAGATTTACATTTGTTCATGTAAATAATTATAAAATGAACAAAGGGTTAGGGTTGCAGTACCTGCAGCCTCATGTCATGATAAAATCCTGTTTAAAACATGTTTGTAATCCAGTGCGTTCTTTATTGCGTCTGCGTACGGGTTTTCATGAGTTCATTGAAGTGTATAATTCCTCTGATCCGAATGGCTCGGAAAGGCATTTGAAACCACAGCTGCTGCTTGTCATAAATCTTTTCCTTCTCTTCTCAGGCAGTGTTTCTGTTTCACTTGTGTCTTTATGATGTAGTAGAGGGGGTTAAGTTGATCCAAATTCCGGCCGATAATCTCCTGTGTCATTTTTCCCAAATGTTTGTTTTGGACTTCACTTCCTCCTCACACCTCGTTCACTCGATCTAAACAGCTGAAACGCAATAAGTAAATAACGTTTACAGTAAGTAACCACACCTTTCCCATTGACCATACACAGTGATCACCCGCACCTACCACTGTAACAGCTTTAGCACTGTTACATCAGCCTGTCATTTATAGATTCATCTTCCTCATAACTTCAAATGGATTCTCCAATATTTGACTTGGTGTTCCTTCTTCATGACAGAGACTATAAACCTGGCCCTTCTCCAAAGTCAAGATGGAGCCTCCTTAAACTTTTTCTATCCTGCAGATGAATGTGTCAGTGGAGACCTTTTTAGCACCAAATGATGACATGTGATCATTTCAACAACCTGACCTGGATTTCCTCTGCTCCTCTTTCTTTTGTTCTCAGTCCTGCAGTGCCAAAGAAATGACGACCAGTTGTTACATAACTTAACCTCTAAACCCCCACCTGAACCGAGCACATTTTCTCCAGTTTGGCTTTACCCAAATCTAAAAGCCTCTTGAAAAGAAATGTCATAATAGCAACAAAAACGAGGATGAAAACGCAACAAATAAGTGCCAAAGAGGGACAAAGAAGCAACAAAAGAGTGACAAAAACATGCCCGAAAAGCAACAATAATGCGACAAAAATGTGGCAAAACCACAATAAAAGAGCAATGGGGAAAAAAACTATGAAAAAGCAACACAACCATGACCAAAAAAAACGCAGAATATAACAACAGTAATGATATGGAATACATGCCGCTGATGGGTGATGGCCAGAATCTTCCCCCGGAGCCTGGACACTGGTGGTGGTAGGACGAGACCCAGCGCGGCCGGTCGACGCAATGAGCAGAACCTGAGGAGAGGCCAGTTGGAGGAGGGGCGCAGCACAGCTGGGAAGCGGCCGTGCCGGGGAGCCTGGGCGATGAATGGCTGAAGCGGGATGAGCAGCTGCAATGATTGGCTGACGCGAAGGTGCGGCTTGAGCTGGGTGATTAGTGAAGGTTGCAGGGACGTCTTCCAGGTTGAATTTGCGCTGAAGCTTCATTTCAGCCAAGAATGTATATTAGGGATGGGCGATACCACATTGTTTGGAATCAATACGATACCGATACTTTTGGGGTCTTTTTTGTCGATACCGATACCGATACTGGTCATTTCATATGGGTAAATGTATTTCAATCAATATACATTTCTAAAACTGGTTGTTTTATATAATTAATTGGTCAATTAAAATGATATTACTTTAACTGGTTAATTAAACAAAGCTAATGTGAAATTAAATACATAAACAACATTTAAAATTAATACTTAAATGACAAATAGAACCTAAACAAGAATGATAGGACTGGCTCAGTTCAATCCTTTGCTGTTGTGAACTGCTTTGGCTCAGAACAAAGAAATAAATCATCCTTTTGTGTTGATAATTGCTGCCCCGCCTTCCTTTTACATATGCAAATTAGTATCGATGCTTTTTGCCCAATATCGATACTTAAAAAGTAGCCGTTTGGTATCGATATATCGATACTTTGGTATCGATCCACCCATCCCTAATGTATATGAAAACCTTCTTTGGGGCCAGCACTCAATCTGAAACACAGATTCTTAATCACAGAGAGAAACATGTGGTTAAAGTTCATAAAGTAATTTTATGAACTTTATGTAGAAAAAGGTTGACATTTGTGCGACACTTGTCCAGGATCAATTGTTTTTAGGGTTTCTGGTAGGTTTTCACAGCTGAAACCCTACAACCTGGTATTATTGATCCTGGAGCATCCTAGAGGCCGCCGTGATGGAGAGTAAAGGTGTCATGCTAAACACCCACAGGTCGCTGTGAAAGGTCAAATATGCACTGATATTCACTTTTTACCCACATGCTGGAAAAACAGTGGAAATCACTGTCTAAAAGCATCTCCATTTTTTTGTCATTCAAACTTTATTGTTTTTTATCATTAATTACAAAACAAGAACAAAAACACGAACATAGAGACAGTGGGCATAAATGCAACATTTACAGAATCAAACAAAATCTGTCCGTATCGCTGGTATGTACTTCAGCCATTTTGACCAATATTCATTGAATGTATCTATTTGTAGTTTCAACTTGAAAGTGATTCTTTCCATTATAAAAAATTGATTTACAATGTCAATCCACTCGTTCTTAAGCCATTTATGAGTTATACACTTCCTGGCACCTACCAATAAAACTCTCATCAAAAATAAGTCCAATTTCAGGAAGTGTATGTCACTCAAATCTGCCAAAAAAAAAGAAAAAAAGTTTAAGTTTATTTTCCTTCTGAAGACTGCCTCTAGGACCTAATACACCTATACCCAGAATGGGGCTATGGCAGTGCAGCCCCAGAAGATATGAAAATGATCTGCCAATACCTCGTCACAAAACCTCGCTGCACAACCTCGCCGCAAAACCTCGCTGCATAACCTCGCCGCATAACCTCACCGCACAACCTCATCACAAAACCTCGCCGCATAACCTCGTCACAAAATCTCGCCGCATAACCTCACCGCACAACCTCGTCACAAAATCTCGCCGCATGACCTCGTCCCATAACTTCGTCGCATAACTTCGTCGCATAACCTCGCCACACAACCTCGCCACACAACCTCGTCACATAACCTCGCCACACAACCTCGCCACACAACCTCGTCACATGACTGCGCCATATAACCTCGCCACACAACCTCACCACACAACCTCGCCACAGAACCTCGCCACACAACCTCGTCACAAAACCTCGCCACATAACCTCGCCACACAACCTCGCCACATAACCTCGCCACACAACCTCGCCGTATAACATCGTCACAAAACCTCGCCACATAACCTCGCCACACAACCTCGCCACACAACCTCGCCGTATAACATCGCCACAAAACCTCGCCACATAACCTCGCCACAAAACCTCGCCACATAACCTCGCCGTATAAGCTCGCCACACAACCTCACCACATAACCTCGCCACACAACCTCGTCACATAACATCGTTGCATAACCTCGCCACAAAACCTCAAAAGGAGAGAAACTCATGATGTGGACCCCCTCCTCCCCTGACCTCAACCCTATTGAGAACCTTTGGAGCCTCAACAAAACAAACTTCTATCAGGGTGGGAGGCAGTTTTCATCCAAACGGCAGCTCTGGGAGGTTAATCTAACATCCTGCAAAGAATTCCAAGCAGAAACTCTCCAAAAACTCACAATTTTAATGGATTTAAGAATTTTGAAGCTGCTATCACACAAGGGCTCCTATGGTAAAATATAACTTGACCTGTTAATATTTTTTTGATTGAAATAGCTTTTGATTTCAGTAAATATGACCTCCTAATGCTACAAATTCAACAAATGACCATTTTCAGTAAATTACAAGCTTTAAAATGTATTGAAATGATGAGTTGCATAATAATTTGGAACAGTGGATTTTGAGGTTTTTACTATATTTATTTTTGAAAAAAATACTGCTATCACTGGGAGATTTTTTTCAACCACATTTAAATGATCCTCTACCAGTTAAAGACTTGAAAATTATGCTGATTCTCATTTGAGTTGGCAATTTAGAAAATCTTAGAAAAATGTCATTTGCATAATAATTTGGAACACAGTGTAGATGGGGCCAGCAGATATGACCACAGAAATATAGAGAAATAGATAAATACAAATGTACAATATGTACAAAATATTTACATACATTTACATTGATTAATTTACATTTACCCCGGGGCAGACACTCTCAAAATTAACATGAGCACTTAGTGGTACCGTGTTAGAAAGGAGACACAGGCAAGCATAAACATAACAAAAAGTAGACTCCGTCTCCTCACTCCTCACTCCCCGTTTGTCATAATGACCACGTTCCAGAGGGAATCTATGACGGATTTACAGACTCCTCCTCCCCAGCTCTGACGGAGCATGTTCCTAATAAGGGCGGGATCTTCACTGTAGACTTGGACCTCACGGGGTCTTAACGCGCCTAAGCCATTAGCTCTCATGCTAATGGCCAATCAAAGTCCGGCCATCATTAGTATGCGAGATTTCTAAAATGTACCTTACGAACCCCCGCCTGGTGTCTTTAATTGTAACTAACCCAAATCATAAAGCAGTGTAACCAGCGGCCATTGGCTACTATTCACAGAAAAGGTCGAAGGTCGAACTCCTCATTGAGGCCTTTAGGACTCATTATGTCCAAGGCGGACATCCAAAAGGCCTCCCTTTTAAGTAGTTGAGTGTTTATGTCTCCCCCTCCGTTTGACAGTTTGATGTGTTCGATCCCCAAGTACCTTACTGTACTTATATTGTGATGTGCTTGTGCAAAGTGTGTTACTACAGGGCTCCTGGAATCATGGTTTTGAATTTTATAGTGATGTTCTTTGATTCTGGTTTTTAAGGGTTTGTTGTTTTACCAGTTGTCCTTTGGTGGCATTAAAATGGCATTAAAGAGCATTAACTGTGACTTCCTTCCACCTGTATAAACCCTGAATAAATGCAATTGAACTCCACTTATTTAGACGTTGCCTCATATTCTGCAGATGTTTCAGCGACACATTTTGGCCACTGGCGTCTTCTTCGATTTGCTTAACTTCTTCTCCAATACTTTGCTCTCCTTTTCGCAATTACACAGGATTTTGGGGCACTGACATTTCTGCCGTCACATGATCCTTTTTTTGGACACCAGTAATCCTTTTGAGCATCTGATTTTGGAGCCTCCTGCTTCATGTAGGGTATGAGGGTTTATTAATCAATCAATTGTTTATTAATTAATTAATAGGTTGGTAGATTAGCCTTAAAAATTGAATGGGGCACCAGTTCGACAAAGCGAACAAAATAAAAGTAAGAATAGGAGGCTAATCTACAGACATTACCAAAGCAAACTGGTTTATGGAGGTTTAATTATCAAAATCAATTAACAGATGGCATTAAATATTAAAGTGCAAACAGGGTAACCTAGAAGGCTTACAGAATGAATAATCAGATGCAATGTTCTAAAAATGTATCTAAAAGTCAGTAGGTGAAGTTAAGGTTGTTTGCGTAGAAGTGATGTGAGTCTTTGATTGTTTGCCTTTTTCAGCGAGCTGCATTTGTGATTTCTGCTCCGCGTTGTTTTTCTGGATACTTTTGTACGTCTTTACCGTGTTTTGGTGGAGGTTTGGAGGATTTGTTTACTTTGAGAGTCCAAAATGGTCGTGCAGAAAGCAGCTTTTTGAAGCTAAACAAACTGCTAGCTTATCAGCTAAACCCTTATGAGATCTACAAATCTTCTTCTGAGACACTGAAGAGGCACCGAGAGCCCCCACACTTGTAGCACAGAGGAGGCGTCACAAGAGGAGCTACAGGAAGCAAAAAAAGGGATAAACAAGCTGTGCAGTAGGAGGAAGGAGGAGGTGAAGCTGACCAGTGCAGGACACCACACTCTGAGACGGGGACAAGCCCAGGAGGCGGTGCACTGTTTCAGATGATCAGAGGAGACAGAGGGCAGCTCCAGTTTCTCCGTCCTCAAAGGTCATGCGGGTCAGGTTGACGAACAGTGGAAAAGGGGCAAAGAGGTACTCCGGTTTCCCCTACCACTTCAAACTATGTACAATCAGTGAGTCCTCCAGCCAGGTGATACTGACCTTCAGCCAAAACAAAGAAAGACAAAGAATTGGTTAAATGCATTTACTATTTCTATATTTTTATCCATGATTTTTCCTTCTTTAACAAAATATTTAGGATAATCAGCTTTTTTTGTTTTGTGTTGAAGTATACCATTTAGAACTTTCCAAGTACCTTGAATATTATCTTTCTGTTTCTCTAATAGTTTATTATTTTTATTTTTTTGGCATGATCTTATTATGTTGGTAATTTATTTTATATGTTTTATATCTTTCTTCAGCTTCTTGAGATCGTGATTTTAGAAATAATTTATAATAATGTTTTTTTCTTTTTACACACATTAGCTATGCCTTTTGTAATCCACGGTTTGTTTTGATTGTTTGATTGCTTGATAGTATGTTTCTTTGGTGGGCAGTGTTTATCATAAAGACTTATCAGTTTGGTTAAGAAGATGTCATAGGCCAGGTCAGGATTAGACGTGGAATAGACCTCATTCCATGTCTGACTGGATAGGTCTGTCCTTAAAGTAGCCATGGCTTCAGGGGTTCTACGTCTCACCATTTTATATGTTACTGTTTGGGATGTACTTGATATATCAGACCTTTTGAGTAACTTATGGAAAATACTGAACACTGGAAGATGATCGCTAATATCATTTATGAGTAAGCCAGCAGTGGTTTGTGTCTGGAAGGTATTGGTAAATATATTATCTATTTAATGTTGACGATTCGGCTGTAAGTCTTGTGGGTTTGGTGATTAGTGGCAATAGATTATTGCTATACATAGTCGTAGTGAACTCATTTGTTTGCCTACTATGATGAGGGTTAAAAAGATTTATATTAAAATCACCACAGACAATATGTGTCTTTTTTAAGTTATTAAATAATTTACCCATTGTTTGATTGAATGTATCGATACATGATCCTGGTGTCCTATACAGACAGCTAACAACAATATTTTTGGTTTGTTTTACATCGATTTCCACGGTTATGCACTCTATAACTCCATTGATTGCAAAAGACTTACTATTGACAAGATTACATCTCAGATCCATATCCATATATAATGGCACCCCACCACCTTTTTTGTTAGTCCTATTGACAGTAAAGAGCTCATATCCTTCTAATTCTACTTCAGTTGCCTTAGTTGTATCTAACCATGTCTCTGATACTGCTATAACTTTAAATTTCTTGAGTTTACTAAGGTATTCTTTTATATTATCATAATTTTTGTACAGGCTCCTACTGTTGAAATGGATTATACTAAGTGCTCCATCCATATCAATAAGATTAAATTGTTCATCAGAGTAATACTTACAGTCCTTTATTATGTCATTATAAAAGTTATTATCTGGATCTATATTTTCGCCAAACTCATTTGTTGTATAGTTCAAAATATCAAGTAGGTTCATGTTCATATGTTCAATATGTGTTTGCAATTAATTTCTATCCAAAATATCAGTATATTCTTGTTCATTCTCAACTTCATCTCCAGACACCTCTGACAAGTCACACTCCTCATCAGCCATGTAATAGACATTATATAAGCGTTTCCTTGCAACTGCACACGCACACACGCACGCATACGCCCACACAGACACTCACACATACACACACTCGTAGTGTAAGAAAATAATGGGAAAAAAATTAAAAATAAGTAGGAAATAACTTGAATCCGTGACCACAGCAAGTGCAATTGTCCTGTTTAACGCAATTCATTAATTTAAAAAAAAGTGTCGAAGTCTCTGTCCTTTTACTCCATCCAATGTCCAAAAAATATATCCATGGGTTACTAGATATTATCCGCGCAATTAGATAAATTAGATATCCGATCCATTTCCACGTGTAGTCAAAAACCAAATATATAATCCATCGTCCCACACGCTCAAAGTCTAACTGTGATTGTGCGTGAACTGCATAATCAAAACTCAAGCGGAAGACAGTAGGGTTCATTCGTTTGTCCCTTCCAACGTAAACAAAAAATAATATAATAACTTCCTTAACACATAACGAGCGGGATTTGGAAAAGAATCCAAGTAATTTCGGTGCAGACAATTTAGCGATATGGATCAAGGTCCTTGAGTTCACTTTGGCTCCGGAGTCGTCCCCTTTACTTGAATAAACACCTTGCAGTTCGTCGTCCACGTTGATTTGATTTTGTCATTTCTTCTTAGGATGCGCGCTTCTCGTGCCATTTCTGCAGTCTTCTTTGTAAGATGCTCATTCAAATAAACAGCAGATCCCTTTAGCTTCCTCCCTTGACGCAAAATAGCTCAACTTTGTGTTTACGATTTGCAAAGCGCAAAAGAATGGCAGGCGTGCTTGCATCTTTCCTTGGGAGCATATGACAGGCTGCAAGATTTTTGGCATCTAGAAGTATGTCCTTTTCATCAGAAATGTCACAACCTGTGTCTCCAGTGACTGTTGGTCCTGTGTGTCAGAATCCCCGCTGATGTTAATAATAAAAGGTGGCTCTGTGGCGCCCCCTCAAACAGGCAGTTTACATTGACTCAATGGAAGACCGGTCGCAAAAAAAATCATCGTACAGAAGTGACATTGGCCAAGGACATAGACCACGTCAGGACATGTAAAAAATTATATTATGACCCCGCCCTAAATGCTACAGGGAGTCGGCCATCTTGGCCCGAACCTCAAACCTTCAAAATTGTACCTCTTGAACTTCTGGCCCCTGATCCCCGAGTTTTCAATGGAAAGCCTCCAATTTTGGCCAACGTGTCCCAAACCCACGTGGCTTTCAAAATCATCATTTCAAATTTTTTTCCATTATTGGCCGTGGTCATGACAAGGCCACAACTGAGAGGCCATTTTCAGCAAATTTCAAAGCCTCATATCTTTCACACACTTTGTTGGATTAGAACGGACCCAATCCGGCACGCGTGCACATTCACCAGCTGGACCTAATGGTGTGCAAACGCAGCCGCTATCACCAAAAATGCCTTTAAAGTGGCTTGTAAGTGGCCCGCCCATCCTCCGTGAAAATAGCCAGGGTTCTTTGCCTGGCAGCATGTTGGACTCAGTCAAAGTTTCTCCTGAAATTCGTTAATTTTCCAAATGTCCCCCTTTATTCACAAAAGCCACAGTTTTAGACTCGTATGGACTTACACTAACCCTCTGTCAGCGAAAGAAGTTTTAATTTGAACGTTTTTGGCTGCATTCAGCTTTTTCTGGACTGTACAATCACAGGAAGTTCAGTCCGGCTGTTTCCTGTCCGCCTCTGTGTGTTCCTCGTGCTATATGGGTCGCACGACAATATTGCTTCACATATCGAGGGAGCACCCTCTCAACAAATCTTTGGATGGCCAGGGGAATTCAGTCTAATTACAAAATGATTCAATGTATTATTGCCCAAACTGTAATCACGTTTTGTGCAAATACACAACTGCGGTCTTTCATAAGATTAATGCAAAATCGGCTATGATGTTCACTCAGCCTGTGTAGCTTCATTGGTAGAGTGCAGTGTTCCCATCTGTAAGGTTGCTGGATCGATCCCAGCCTTGACACATTTCTTTTTTTTCTTTTGGACTCTGCACTTACTGGGAAGAACATGAATCACCGCCTATGGTTCCACCCTCAATAAAAACAGGGAAATAACCCCTCTCCACTGGGGTGCTGGGACCTAATTATGGCCCGTGAATTTAGAAAATCCTCACCCTCATTTGTTTGTATGGACTTATAGCTCAGTGATAGTGTGGTCGTCTCAGCCTTGACACTTTTTTAATGCTTTCTCCTTTTACATGGGCCGCTGCACACTCGTTCAACTTTAAAACACATGAGCGCAGGGCATTTAATAAGATATTTTTTCAGGTCGACCGGCATTTGCTGTCTCTGTGTAGCATCATAGCTAGAGTGTTGGTTTCCCAACCGTGAGACTGCTGGATCAATTCTGACATTTACTTTTTGTTTTGTTTTTTTTGGACTCGCCACCAAATGGATTTAACATGAATCAACGCCTATGTTCCCACCCTCTTGAAAAACGTGGAAGGAACGCTTCCAGAATATGCCAACTAAAGACAAAGAAATTGTGGGATAGTAGGGAAACAACTGAGGCAACACTGGGGACAATGTCGAAAACAATTGAAAAAAATGTGTGGGGGGGACACATGACCTGAATTGACCACTCTCCTCCAGTGGTATACTGGGAACGAATTTCTAACCAATAATTTAAAGAAGAGTAGCCCACATCAGGCCCACATTAATATGGAGTTACAGCTCAGGGATAGGGTGCAGGTCTTTGGTATAGGAGGTTGCCAGTTCAAATATGGCTTTGACACTTTAATAATGCTTTCACTTTTCTTGATGGTGCAAGAGTGAGGCCAGGCTGGGTGTGAGGCAGAGGTGAGAGCAGGTTTGGGCGAGAGAGAGCGGGGACTGTCGCAAGGGGCAGCGCGTGCGGGGCTTGCAAGGGTCGAGAGCGAGCGGGGGTGGTCGCAAGGGGGGAGTTTTGATTATTATGGCTCAGCTTGAATTTTAATATTTTGGAAACAAATGCTGACATACAGTATGTCACTTTGCATGTAATAAGTCTTTATCATATATTAGTTTCACACTTAAATAATGAATGAATAACAGAAGGAAATGCACGTTTTCATGATATTCACCTTCTTCCGCCTCGCCCACTTTTGCATCTTTTTGCTTTGTCTCGGCACTTCCGTTGTATTGACACTTCCGGTTGAGCGCGAAGCCCATTAATTTATATGGAGAACGACGGAAAAAGTTCATTGCTCAAATATGATGTTTAGTCGATTGATTTTTGTAAAATGTCCAATGTTCACCAACATGTCAACTCTGCACCGTTTCTCTGCACAGCCGAAAATTAACTTTGTTTTCGTAGTAACTGATTTTATCTGGACTTCTCCAGTCCCATGTTAACAGATAGGAGAAAAGGGGCAGGCACAATTCATGGCGGCGCCCACACGAACATCCACAATAAGGTGAATTCTAATATGTGACGAGCACCTGTATAAGAGTACACTAAGCACTAGGGACTTTTTTTTCTAATCTGTACTTTGTAGATCTCCATATCATCACAGGTTCAGCTGCTGGAGAATTGGGAGACAGGTTGTCTTTCCTTTAAGTTTATTACTAATTACTCATTATTACTACTAGCCATAATTCACAGATAATAGCAGTGTAAAGAGCAGTTTAAAGTTAAAATATTTGTGAGGAGCTTCCTGTGTTCAGGCCAGAGTTGACCAGTCATCTTGCCTCCCACAGACTGTGGCTGATTACTTTCTGTCTAGACACAATGAGAACCCCGCACCCCGCCGCCCCAGAGGGACAGATACACTCCCCCCATATGCCCACGCCACCCCCCTGCACACATCAGCACCAGTCTCTGTTCACCTCGAATGGTCCTTCACCAGACTAAAACAGTGTCAACCTTGTTCATCAGTTTGAAATAATGAACAAAACTGAAGTGGAGCGAAAAGCAAGTGTTGTCGTATTCATTCTTGACTATGTGGAGTAAAGCTGTGCAAAATATGAACACGCTCGCGCTTCACAGCAAGAAGGTAGTAGGTTTAGTAGGTTTCCCCTACCACTAATAACATGTACAATAGGTTAAGCATCCAGCCAGGTAATTGCCTATAATATTATGCAAATGACATTTTTCTAAGATTTTCTAAATTGTGAACTCAAATGAGAGTCAGCATTATTTTCAAGTCTCTAACTGGTAGAGGATCATTTAAATGTGGTGGAAAAAATTTCCTAGTGATAACAGTATTATTTTCAAAAATAAATATAGTAAAAACCTCAAAATCCACTGTTCCAAATTATTATGCAACTCATCGTTTCAATACCTTTTAAAGCTTGTAATTAACTGAAAATGGTCATTTGTTGAATTTGTAGCATTAGGAGGTCATATTTACAGGAAGCAGTTTTTTTTTCAGTTCTAGTTTTCACCCTGTTCATGCAGACAGATGGAGAAGGAGAGAAAGACTCACATCACTTCAATGCAAACAACCTTAACTTCACCTACTGACTTTTAGATACAATTTTAGAACATTGCATCTGATTATTCATTCTGTAAGCCTTCTAGGTTACCCTGTTTGCACTTTAATATTTAATGCCATCTGTTAATTGATTTTGATAATTAAACCTCCATAAACCACAGTTTGCTTTGGTAATGTCTGTAGATTAGCCATTGGATATCCACCTTGGACATAATGAGTCCTAAAGGCCTCAATGAGGAGTTCGACCTTCGACCTTTTCTGTGACTAGTAGCCAATGGCCGCTGGTTACACTGCTTTACGATTTGGGTTAGTTACAATTAAAGACACCAGGCGGGTTTTCGTAAGGTACATTTTAGAAATCTCGCATACTAATGATGGCCGGACTTTGATTGGCCATTAGCATGAGAGCTAATGGCTTAGGCGCGTTAAGACCGCGTGAGGTCCAAGTCTACAGTGAAGATCCCGCCCTTATTAGGAACATGCTCCGTCAGAGCTGGGGAGGAGGAGTCTGTAAATCCGTCATAGATTCCCTCTGGAACGTGGTCATTATGGCAAACGGGGAGTGAGGAGTGAGGAGACGGAGTCTATTTTTTGTTATGTTTATGCTTGCCTGTGTCTCTCTGTGTCTTTCTAACACGGTACCACTAAGTGCTCATGTTAATTTTGAGAGTGTCTGCCCCGGGGTAAATGTAAATTAATCAATGTAAATGTATGTAAATATTTTGTACATATTGTACATTTGTATTTATCTATTTCTCTATATTTCTGTGGTCGTATCTGCTGGCCCCATCTACACTGTGTTCCAAATTATTATGCAAATGACATTTTTCTAAGATTTTCTAAATTGCCAACTCAAATGAGAATCAGCATAATTTTCAAGTCTTTAACTGGTAGAGGATCATTTAAATGTGGTTTAAAAAATCTCCCAGTGATAGCAGTATTTTTTCCCCAAAAATAAATATAGTAAAAACCTCAAAATCCACTGTTCCAAATTATTATGCAACTCATTTGTAGCATTAGGAGGTCATATTTACTGAAATCAAAAGCTATTTCAATCAAAAAAATATTAACATGTCAAGTTATATTTTACCATAGGAGTCCTTGTGTGATAGAAGCTTCAACATTCTTAAACTTGTGAGTTTTTGGACAGTTTCTGCTTGGATTTCTTTGCAGGATGTCAGAATAACCTCCCAGAGCTGCTGTTTGGATGAACTGCCTCCCACCCTCATAGACCTTTTTTTTGTTGAGGCTCCAAAGCATGTTGGTGTTCAGGGCACGGTCCTGCTGTGGTTCAGGTCTTACCTGACTAACCGGAGCTTCGCTGTTATGATCGATGACTATTCTTCCTCCTCTACCCTGCTGTCATCTGGGGTGCCACAGGGTTCCATCCTTGGCCCGGTCCTGTTCTCCCTTTACATGCTGCCGCTCGGGTCCATCATTGCCAGACATAATTTATCATTCCATCTTTATGCTAACGATGTCCAGGTCTATTTAACAGTACTCCCTAACACTGCCTCTGCTCTTGACTCCCTCCATAGCTGCCTTTCGGACATTAAACAATGGCTCACGCAGAACTTTCTCCACCTCAACGAAACAAAATCAGAATTCATTATTTTTGGCTTCAAGGATGTTCCTCAGATTCAGTCCAGAACGTTAAACAACAGATAAATGCTGTGGTCAAAGCCAGCTTTTTCAAGCTGCGCCATTTGACCAAAGTGAAGCCCTTTCTCTCACGCCAAGACCTCGAGAAGGCGACCCACGCATTTATCAGTTCTCGGCTGGACTATTGCAACGCTCTCTACTCTGGCCTCCCACAGTCGTCACTCCACCGGTTACAGTTAGTGCAGAAGCAGCAGCCCGTCTTCTCACCGGTTCATCCAGACACAGCCACATCACTCCCGTCCTCTCCTCCATGCACTGGCTCCCGGTCCATTTTCGGATTGATTTTAAAATGTTAACACTTGTTATTAAGCTCTTCATCGTCTCGCTCCGTTATATCTAACTGATTTGTTGACCGTACATTGCCCCAGCAGAGCTCTCCGGTCTGCCAATCAAATGGTTCTGGATGTGCCCAGGTCCCAGTACAAACAGTGGGGCGATCGTTCCTTTGTGGTTGCCGCGCCTAAACTGTGGAACAGCTGCCCCTCAGTCTGCGTGTTCTCACGGACCACTCCCTTTTTAAATCAAGATTAAAGACTCATCTTTTCAAACTTGCTTTGAATACTTAGAGCACACTGAATTGTGTCTAGGTTGTAATTATTGGGTGTTTTTAAAATGTTTTTTTTTTTTTATCTTTCTGTGAAGCACTTTGGTCCTCCTGGTGTTGCTGTAAAGTGCTATATAAATCCTTCCTTTTTTGTGAATGTCTGTCACATGGTTAAGAATGGTCCACTTTGCTACTCTTTCCTGGGGGGTCGTTGAGGAAGCAGCTGTCCAGTAGACATGATTCTTTATACTGCGAAGCCATTTGCTCAATTGTGTGCAATCTTTGTTTTTAGCTACCTTTACCATCTTTTTGGATAGCCCTAAGGAACAAAAACTATTCATTATTATAAAAACATGTAAAACAGACAAGAAACTAAGTTGTGTCCAGAGTACACTTATACAGCGCCTTATACAGAGCCACTATACAGCTATAATTTCATCAACATTGATTAAATACCTTTTTTTATGTGCCACACATCGTAGTAGTGGGTGATCTTCGCTTCTTCTCTCAAGTATTTTTGGACTTGAGGATGACGGTCTGTGACAACACAGTCCAAAGGTAAATTGTGTGCATTCAAAACACCAAGGCTGCGTTTCAGTCCCTCAAGCTCCATATGATAACTTCCACCCACTTCATTGCTCTGCAATAGCATTAAAAACATGATTCAGTGTGGTTTAATGTCAGAGAAAATGCCCTGTTATTTTTAATTACTTGAACTAGTTTTAAGTCAATGACTTTCTTGCTCCTCACATCCATCATTGTATAACTTCTAAACTTTGCAGTGTCCTTTGAGGTACACAGTATGAATATTAGTAATTGCATCAATCCTGTTCTCCGAAGTTTATACAAAATGTAAGCACAATAATGAAAGATCAGTACATACCTGGAGCGTCAGCCCTCATGTCACCACCAAGTATGGCATCTTGCGCTCTAAGCTTCTCCATTGTACCAGCCTGTGTTGACTTTCACTTGAGTATAATAGCTGGCTCTACGTAAAGTCTGGCATGCCGTATATAGGTGTTGTACTGGAACATTTGCCGCCTCATTGCTCGGAATATCTAAGCAAACATTTTCTAATATGCAAATGTTCACAAATACCCATTACAACTTTGAAGCATTGAGTGTAAAGTTGGTACCTTTTCCACTTCCCTGCTGGAGTGCCCCCTGTAGTGGTTGACTATTCAAATTTCTTACAAAATCACAGTGTGGACATCGCTGCTCTATAGACAGAACAGTCCCAACTGTTCTGGTCCGCCCCCTTATCCCTCGTTGACACACTGGGCACACCTCAAAAAGTTCTAAGAGGCATTTTTCATATACAATATAAGCAAGCATTTTGTAGGTCAGTGTAGAAGGGCCCATGCTATAGAAAAAAACTGCATGCAAACATAAACATACAACAAGTTCATGAAACATATTTACTGGTATTGTTTTGCTTACATGTGTTGAGTATCCTCTGTCAAAGCACTTCTGGAGTCTTCAGGGTTGTAGGTTGGATCATGAGGGCTCTGTATCATTGTAGAGCTGCCTTCTAAAGAATCAACACCCACTTCGGTCTGCTCCAGACAGGGTCTCTTTATTGGTGTGATTTCTTCCTCAATATCAAGCAACGGGCGTCGCTTAACTGGTGTTGAGGACAGGAAAGCATGTGTTCGCACAAAGGTGGTAGTTAAAGTGCAGACTCCAACATCTGAGCACTTTGGGGTTACCTAAAATAAAAGAGTAATATTAGCAACACTGTACTATTAGCATATATGGATGGTATCGTGTCTCTAGGATCTATGAATCACTGACATTAATCTCAGAGACCTGGGATGATTAGTTGTCAGGTTAAGCCCAGTTAAGGGAAAAACTACACCTCAAGAAACCATGGACAAGGCCTTTTGGGAACTACTGTGAAAACAAATGAGCCAAGTGGGAAGTAAAAGTTTAACAGGTGCTGCAAGTAAACGGCCAGTTAAAGTGACAATGAAGGCAAGAGAAGAAAGAGTGATATTTCTCCAGAAGGAACGAAATTCCATGATGAAAAAAATGCACAAACTCACACAGGATATTGATGAGCTTGTGGCGTCTAAGCAAAATGCTCCTGAAATTGAGGCTATGTATGAAAACTTGGTAAACACGAGAGCAGAAGTAAATAAGTTACACGAATTGTTACCAGATGAAGAAATGAATAAACAAAGTGAATGGGTCTCAACTAAGATGTGTAGTAGTGAGGATAAAATGAATCCCATTAAAATGTGGCTGAAAGATACAAAGGAGCAAGTTCAAAATGCCGACGATACAGATGCACATAGGCCCAAGGTCAATGAGTTCGAAGCTAAATAGAATGGTAATGATGGTGCAGATCATTCTGATGTAGCGTTAAAGCAAGCTGTGGGAAATTACGATCTCGAGCCAAGTGACAGCATTTCTAACTGTGGTGGTAGATCGCGTGTATCAAGACACAGCCACAGATCAGGGTCCTCCATAACATCAGCCCGTTTGGAGGCAGAAGCTGAATTGGCTGCAGCGATGGCTAGAGCAGAGGTCCTGAAGGAAAGACAGGAACTAGAAGCGCAGGAGGCAGCCATAAAACGTAGGAAGGAGCTCCTCGATTTACAAAGTGAAATGGCTGCTCATACTGCTAGGTCCCGTTAGATCCGCAGAGCTATGCTGCTCACGCTAATGGAGTAGAATTTAAAGGCATCTCTTCACAACGACCAAATGCTGCTGAAGTTGTTCCAAAGGTGTCTACAAACCATCCTCAGAATTCACCACCAGATGGCGATGTTTACGCATTACCACCAGGGACACTGATGCATTCATTATATGATACAAAGAAATATTCCATGGGAGCAAGGCCAAAGGAGAAGGGTCGTCAGTTTCAAGGTGACAATAATTTTCAACAGCATGTTACAGATGAGCTCAAATCACAGTTTCCAATATCAAACTCTCCTGGAATTGTGCCTCAGCTATCCCAAGTGTCTCAATTTCTTTCCAATACTCAGAATGTCTCTCAGCCTACTGCTTCAAATCAAAGTTTCCTCACAGTCCTGCAAAGACAGAATGAAATAACAGAACTGTTGGTAAAGCAGCAGTCGTACCTTTCCTTGCCATCTAGACAGATACCAACTTTCGATGGGGACCCACTACAGTACGGAACCTTCATGAGAGCCTTTGTACAGGGTGTGGAGGAGAAAGCTGTGACCACTGCTGATTGCTTATATTATTTGGAGCAGTTCACCACAGGGCAACCTCGAGAGCTGGTTATAAGCTGCCAGCATATGCCATCGGACCAAGGCTACCTCAAGGCAAAAGCACTGCTCAAAGAGCATTTTGGTAATGAGCAAATAATTGCTACAGCTTATGTGGAAAAGGTCCTTTGTTGGTTGCCAGTGAAATCTGAAGATGTTAAGTCCCTACAAGCATTTGCCTTATTTCTACCTGTTTGCTATAATGCTATGCAGGACATAAGTTACATGGATGAACTTAATATAAAGTCAAATATGCGCAGAATAATCCTTAAATTGCCATACAAAATAAGGGAAAAGTGGAGGACTACTGCTTTTGAACTGCAAGAAAGGCATAAACGGCAACTAAGTTTTCAAGATATTGTGAACTTTGTCGAAAGATAAGTATCTATTGCCTCTGATCCAGTGTTTGGCAACATCTAAGACTTATCTTCCTCAATGCCAGTCCACAAGGCAACGAATAAAGAATCTCATGTCACTGTCAAAGGAAGAGGAAGTAGTATTGCTACATCAGTTGAATCGTGTGGACCTGTAAACGGAATGGATAGCAATATAAATGACTCCCCTCATGAAAAGATCTATCTGCTATGTGAAGATCACCATACATTGGAAATGTGTCCTGAACTGGATACAATGCAATATCATGATAGGATCACATTCATTAAGGAGAATGACATTTGTTTTGAATGTTTAAGCTTCGGACACAGAAGCAAAGAATGTCTAAACCGTCTCTCTTGTAAATTTTGCAGACTAGGCATCCAACTGTTCTTCATGGTCACACAAAGGCAAAGAGGAGTTATACGCATCAGTCCACAGTAGAAGATTAAGACAGGTCTCCAAAAACATGTGGCCATATAGGGACTGGGAAACAAGATTGTGCCTTGCCCATCGCACCTGTGAAAGTTAAAGTAAACAACAGTGAGATCATAGAAACATATGCATTCATAGACTCTGGCAGCATAGCCACCTTTTGTTCTGAAGCTCTCATGAGAGATCTGAAAGCTAATGGAAAGAAAGCCACTTTCCTGCTGAGGACCATGAACCAGAACAAGTATGTGGATAGTAGAGTCATTACAGGGATGAAAATTGCTGCATTGAATGACAATGTTTTTCATGATCTGCCTGACTTCTTCACACAAGTAGAAATGCCAGGAACAATGGACAACATCCCACGTCACAAACAGATAAGTAAGTGGGCACATTTGAGCTCAGTGGATGTGCCCAATATTGATGCCAATGTGGGACTGCTGATTGGCAATAATGCAGCGGAACTGATGGAACCACAGCAAATATAAATAATAAATAAATTGTCCACATAAGGGCAAAGGACTGTACACCGTGAAAACGCCTCTGGGATGGTTGATAAAGAGTGGAAATACCTAGGATAAGACAAAATTGAAAAGGACAAAATATGCTTAATTGTGTTATTTTGTTAAAAAATGAATGCATCATGTATTAATTGGCTGTATGTATGTGGTATAGTGAATAGTTGTGTAACCCACGGTAACAATTCAGGGGCCGGTGTGTTACAGCCAATCATGTGTGTGTTTGAGCATGTGCGCGCTAAGGGGGGGTTATAAAGGTGGAGCTCACATACATAGTGAGCAGGTACAAGAGCACACAGGTTTTCAACCGCTTGTGTGTGCGCACAATATTTTATGGATGATTTTAGACCATTGATAAACATGGGCTTGATTTTAACAAGCATTGTTAAGTGATGTTTTTCTCTCCTGGATTCTATGGAAGGCATGCACGAGGCGCGTCTGGAACCTCAACAATACTCACCTGCTCCCAGTAGCGTTGCATGGCCGCAACAATTACTGACAATACTTAAACACAACGTGCATGTCAAATACCATACATACTACAATAATGATAATGACTAATAATTGTAAACAAGGCTTTCCTCGTTAACAAGCGAGCTAACACCAGCACCGAGCTAACGCTAGCGCCAAGCTAACGTCACGAAATGCATTTTAATCCAGTCTTTTCGGAGACAAAGACGGCTAAATGAAATGACTTGAGCTTGGACTACAAAATCGAAGCAAGGAAAAAAAATGGCGGATTGCTCGAAGTGTTGGGCCGGGAGTCGATGTCCTAATTTGGCAGTTCCGCTCCAAATACTTTTTATTGTTCAAAAAACGTCATAGAGAATAGAAAAATCGGAACAGATTCCAAAATATGACCAAAACAGAATAAAAAGATATCTGAGTACCTGAAGAGACTAATTTCAACTTTTCTGTACTTCTAAACACAAATATCCATCCATACTTCCATCCATCCATTTTCTTCCACTTTTCCGTTGCCGGGTCGCGGGGGCAGCCGTTGGAGCTGCCCATATCACATTACACCAGCCCTTTATGGATCCTCCTGCAGGTGATGGGACCACAGAAGGACGGCCTCACAATTCAAACCGGGCCTGTTGGTCTTTCACAAGGGGCTTCTGAACCGCTCTTTGTCTGACCCGTCACCTAGGACCTGTTTGCCATGGGAGACCCGACCAGGGGTGCGAAGCCCCCGACAACAGAGCTCCCAGGATCATTCGGGCGCTCAAAGCCCTTCACCACGTTAAGGTATCGGTTCCAGGAGGGGTCCAAATATACAACAAAATGCATTTAAAGGCTAAAAAAGTGGATTTAGCTGCCCACCTGCTCTCTCACACCCCGTCTTGACCCGCCAACTCAACACAAACATGTACGGGCCGGTTCACGTACGGTATGTTCCGTGGTTTACTGCAGCGCTGGTAACTTTTGGTAACGGTGTGTGCAACAGCCCCACCTAGAGTTTATAACACTGGCCGCTATGTATTGATTTATGAACATCGGTATTGTGAAAATTGGGTCACTGTTATTTAAATGATTGATACTTTAGCATTGATTTGCACATCCCGACGGAACACGAGCAGCCATTATCCAAATCTAACTGAACACCAGCAGAGTGACTTGCTCTCCCAATCTTTACGCTCTCGCTCATTGTAATGACATCTTTCATTGCAACTGAAACATCTAAAGCACAGAGTTTCGAAACATAAGCTGGTAAGAGGAAAGGCAGGATTTCTTCATGAATAATGAAGCATCTTTTACATGTATTGTAGTGTTATCCAAAGTGAAGTCAGTGCTTTCAGCTGTTTTAGTTTTAGATCACATACGTTCAACAAGTGAGCTGCTGCAGTTAAAGTAGGTCAAAAATCTCCCCCTTTTCCTGCTGTTTTTTCTCTGGTCGGTGCCTTTCTTTCAATCTACGGTGGCTCGGGGGGATTTGATCAATGGTGGAAGCGCCGAGAGCCGGAAGATTAAGAGAAACTGTAGCAGTGTGCGGGGGAGATGTGGGGGCAGGCAGGGAATCTTTGTTTTAACCCAACCCGGGCAGAAAACAAGTCTTTTTCTGTCATCAATACAATCCAGAACAATTTTAATGCAACACTTGTTTTTCCTCTTGTTTTCATGGGGTGAACTCAAAGATATGAAACTGTGACACTATATAGACTCATTTCTCTGATACTGTTCACAAATCTATAATAATCTGAGTTAAGACCTATTCGCACGGGATTAGAATGACCTCGGGACCGCAAGTAAAAAGGAAATATTACGTCCTCTGAGTTCCTATTCCTGTGCAAATTGGCCATGTCAGTAATTCCAAAGGTAAAAATTCTCCCGCTTTTACCTTAAGGGTAATTCTGCAGACTTGCACCACAAACTAAGCCTTTTGTCAAATCAGTAAAAAATTGTGAATGACTGACATTGCTGATCTGTGCTAATGCCCATGAAAATGACCAACATTCCCAGGTAATTGCGAATGGAGCTTTAGAGCGCTTTTCCCCTGCCGAGAGAGTCCATCCCCTTCACAGCTGTGCCTAATGCCTGGTGTGCACTGTGCCATTTATTTTTTATTTTTGTCTGAAAATTATGAGCTGCATTCATCCCCACTGTGCGACTGCTCATAGAGACAATCGTAGCTATGATCAAAGTTTAATCGTAGCAGTTTCAGGTTTCAGTGTGTTTACCGGAGGCAAGTGCCACAGTGGGGTTTATTTTTGCTGAAAAGTTCAGGGACAGTCCTGTAAAATGCAGAGTTGGGACTGATGTGGCGCGATGTGGTGTGCGCTGATGTGTTGACAAGACACTTAACAGAGATCATCGTTGCAGCTTGAGGATGGCTCACTCTGCAACTAGTGTTCCAAAATATCAGACACTGCCTGATGTCGGTCGTAGCTCGTCTTTGGTCGTATGACGGTTTGTCCTTGTCTCACTGAACGAAGTACGAGCTAAGATTTTGACCTGCGATTTTCTCCACGACAAGTGGTCGTTTGTCGCAGACGGACAAAATTGCACCCCAAGTATAATGTCTAACTCTGATCGGGTAAGTGCAGTACATGCTCGAGTAAAGAGCGCACCCTTATGTGGCACGGTGTCGCAGCGGTTAGCACTCACGCCTCAAAGCTAGAAGGTCCCGGATTCGATTCCCACCTGGATAGGGCATTCCTGTGTGGAGTTTGCATGTTCTCCCTGTGTCTGCGTAGGTTTCCCCTACCACTAAAAACATGTACAATATATTCCCCTCTGGGGCCAGGACTCCCCTGACAAAGAGATTGTTAATCTCAGTGGGACTATCCCACTGAGAAAAAAGTAGAATATCGAGGTGCAAAGTTTAGTCCTAGTGCAGGTTGTCAATGCGTAGTTTTGCAAAGGGATTATTGCACATGTTACTTTACAGTCTTATTGTACAGTCTGACAGCAGTCTGCTCCGTCTTGCACTGAGGGAAAGAGCTGCTCAGCTCCTCTACAGTCCCGTGCAGTGGATGGGAGGTGTTGTACATGATGGAGGTGAGCTTGGCTAACACCCTCGTGTCCCTCACCTCCTCCACAGAGTCCAGGGGGCAGAGTAGGACGGAGCTGGCCCTCCTGACCAGCTTGTTCAGTCTGTTCTGGTCCCGCTCTGTGCTGACCGGGGCCCAGCACACGGCAGCGTAGTGGAGAGCAGAGGCCACCACAGAGTCATACAAGTCCTGAGCAGAGGCCTGCTCACTCCGAACAACCTCAGTCACCTCAGAAGGTGGAGGCCACTTTGGCCCTTCATGTTGGTCCAGTTTATTGTTGAGGTGAACACCCAGGTACTTGAAACTGTCCACCTCCTCAATGTTCTCCCCCTGGATGTTCCGCGGTGTGTGCGGTAGTGACTTCCTCCTGAAGTCGATCACCATCTCCTTCGTCTTAATGATGTTCAATCACAGGTGGTTGCACTCACACCAGTCCACGAAGTCCATGATAACCGACCGGTACTCCAGGTCGTTCCCCACACACAGCCCACGATGGCGGAGTTGTCGAGGACTTCTGGAGATGACAGCTGTCCGTGTTGGGTGTGAAGTCCGATGTGTAGATGGTGAAGAGAAACGGTGAGAGGACGGTGCCCTGAGGGGCCCCGGTGCTGCAGACGACCACCTCAGACTCACAGCTGCGCAGCCGCATGTGCTGTGGTCGGTCCGTGAGGTAGTCGATGGTCCATGCGGTGAGATGTTCATCCACTCCCACGTACAGAATGTGCCAAACTGTTATTTACATTTACTACTTTGACCATAAAAAACAGAAGCAAATTACCCGTCTCGCCCTTTGCTTTGTAATATTTAAAATATTCATATTTTAACATTGCATTGCATGTAATTTAAAACCGCTGAGAAACCATCCATTTCACAGCGCAGGCAGAGGCAGGTACTCACCTCACGTTAAAGTGTCATTTATGACAAGAAAGTTGCATCTAAGGTCCGCTAGTATAGGCTAGTGTTAAATAAAAGAACATTAGAGTGAGCCAAGACTAAGATCTGTCTTAGCTCTGTGTCATTACATCACAGAGTCCACCTCATCAAGTCACTGCTGAGTTGAAGCGCACGGTGCTGAACAACGCTGTGTGGGCTGGACCATTTAGCACATTTTTAAAGGGCTGTCAGGGCCCTGAGATATTATCAATCATAATTTGTTGTGCAAAATACCATTGTATTTTAGCCCAGTTGTGTTCAGTTCTTATAGTATCAATAATGAGGAAACCTAGAAAGTACAGAACGCTTTTTGCAGCACTTTTGAGGCCCCCTACCCTGCTCTGGGCCCTGGATACTCAGTACTCTTTAACACTCCAGTCTGACGCCAGTGCAAAAGGAGTATCACAATTCAAGAGTTTTTTATACATTTTCAACTCACTTTACATCAGATTTTGGGTCCTACAACTATAATGCAGGCCATTTCAAATGTTGAATAAGCTGTGGAAAAAAACAGCACTTGCTATTTAACGCCTATTTTGATAAATGATCCCCCAAATGTTTTAATTTGATCATTCTAAATGTATTTTTTTTCCTGCCTGGTATGTCCAACCTGAATGATTTCTGGTTCCGTTTGTAATCCCGGCCTGCTCCGCTGTCTGTGGGAGAGGCTGAGGGTGGGCTGTGAACAGGTGTGCCCAGGTGGTGGAGGGTTTGATCTCTTCTCTCTCCTCATTCATCTCCATCTGTCTCCACCAGCTGTGTCTTCTCATTGTCATTCTGAGCTCATGCTTGTCCTCCAAACTTCCAACAGCCTGGCGTTTACCCTCAGTGTGTGCAGTAGAAATCAGGGAGACATTATACCCCATGGTGGTTTTTCAAAGTATTTGCTTTGTACACCTGAGCCTTGGTGATTCATGATTTGGAACTTCAGCTGAGGGATGGAAAGTTGAAACTTAACCATATCAATTTGAAACTTTTGCTGTAGAATAGATCGTTGATATAAATATGACAAAAAATGTTTTGCAAGTTTTCTTTATTTAAAGTGATTGTGTGCCAGCAGGTGGACATAACACTGTATAGGGGAGCATGATAGTTTCCTTTCGTTTTATTTCTCTCTCCTTTTTTGGATCTTACAAACTATCACTTTTATAGGTAATATTATATATTTTTCTGTATGAGCAGAAATGGCCAATATTTCCAGTCAAAATCCAAATAATGGATAGTGCCCAGTTTAAATGTAGACTTTTATGATGTTGACATATTAGGTACAAAGGTTGGTTCAGAGGGGATTTCGTTTTGGAATAATTAGTTATTAGTGGGAATAATAAATAAATAGCCAGCGGGTTAAAAGCTTTAAGATAGAAATTAGATACTGAAATAATCTGATCTCTCTGAGGACACCTTCCAAACACATCAGGGGCGGAATCCCTGAAGATTCTTAGTGCAAAGAGTTGCTCCTAGTGGCCAAAAGAAAATTCTTAGAATCATGATGTTCTCTTAGAATTTCCCCTAAAAGTGAAGAGTAGACCCTGGGATCATCAACCAAACACATCATTTCCGCTGGATGGCTGCACTCTACAAGCTCACAAAAGGGCATTTATGTAGCCTGGAAAAATCCAGACTCACTGTTGTACCAATGTGTGAGTTTGGTAAGACGCCACATCAACTTGATTTCTACAGGGTAACATACGTAAGCAAACAGGAAGCAGAGTAAACCAATCAGTGAAGGGCAGTCAGTGGCGTTATGAGCGGTTTTACATTAACCTGTTAAAGCACTGAAATATTATTTTTGGTCTCAGATCTTAGATCTTGGCGTTTGGTCACATTTGAGCCCAACCCACTCTGAGTCTCTGTGATCTGATTGGCTTCAGAGTTACACTGTTGGTCAGACACCGTGAGTCCCATGACGCTAAATAGTGAGCTCTTTATTTTCTGTAAAAAGGCTGCGGCCTCACAGAAGTGAAGAAGGAAGTCATGGAGATTCTGCTTTAGAACATCACACTTCTGCTGGATGTAACAATAAAAGACTGAAATTCAAGTATTCCTTAGTGATAGGTGTGAAAATCCTGAATTGATGTGTTTAAAAAGTCAGTTAATTATTAATTACTCTCATTAAAAAAAAATAGAAAAAAAAATTCATATCCGCTGTAAAGTCAGCAGATGGACAGATGTTACAGAAGAAGCTCATGAGGTTCATTTCTTCAACAGTAACTATAGTAACTGTTTTCTCCAAAGTAAAAGTAGATCTAGCACAGTCCTGTCCACATCTGTCATGGTTCACCATGACCCACTACGACTCAGAGGAACTGGGACAAACATGACTCTCCAGCAGACACAAATGACAAGGTTTTTCTTTTTTTTTTTAGAGTGATAGTACAGGATTTTCTCTTTTTTGTATAATTGGAATGATAATTTTCCTAACATTATGTTTTTAGTACATATTTGTGTTTCAGAATATGATATAACTCTTATATCCAGCAGAAGTCTGAAGTTCTGTCTAAAGCAGAATCTCCGTGACTTCCTTCTTCACTTCTCAGTCTGTGACTGAAGAGCAATGAGGCCTCAGCCTTTTTACTGGCAACAAAGAGCTCACTGTATTTAGCGTCATGTTACTGTCACTCACGGTGTCTGACCTAAAGTCTAACTCTGGAGAAAGTCAATAGGGGTTATGCGCTAACAACTTCCGCATTCCATAAGTGAGTAAACCACTTCCGGTCACCGTGTTATTTAATAGGAGCAAGAACTTTTTAGCAGCTGAAAAAACTGCTACGTAGAGCAACACATTCTTAGCTGTTCAAACGAGAGATTTCAGGAGTAAAAGTCACGTATTTATTGAATGCTAACGCTTGTGGAGCCGTAGCTATCATTAAGCTAGTTTTAGCCGCCTCACCCGACGCACTTTATTTAATTCATGTTCTGCCCACGGACGTGTATTTGCATTTTAATAAAGTATATTCAATAGAAGACTTCAAACTAACGCGTTATTGATGTAACCGGACTGTTACGATGCTGTAGCTGCATGTTCTAAGCCTGTTCTGAAGCCTTTTCACACACACACACACGCACACCTGGATACGATATTCACATGTTGTATATATACTTCACTGAAGGCTAAGCTGAATTTATGAAACAAAACTGGTTTAATCGATGCAGCCTCCGTGGTGGAGCTGCCTGTGCGTCAGGACGCTCCACATCTGCATCAGTCAGGGCAAGCTACAGGTGTGAGCTGCAAAAGCCAAACTACCGCCTGCCTCTGACAAAAGTGATCAGCGTCGAGACTTGATGACTTTAGGACAAGTCCGCAGTCATTTTGTAAACTAAACCAACGAGATGAGCCTAACAACGTGGGTTCGACTGACAACATTACATTTAGACAATTATATCATGCCTGTTCCCAAACAAGAGGAAAATAAAGCCTGTATTTTATTATAAACGCTCTCTGCTGAACTGTTCAACAAGATTGCATAAGATAGTCTATATATTCTTCCAGCTGTGTGTGCGTCATGTGCAGCATATTCTTTCAAATTTTAGAAACTTAAGAAGTTTCAATGTCACGTCTGCAAAATGAGAGAAAAAACTTGAAGTTTCTGAATGTTAAAATAATCTTCATATTTGTATGATAATTATGAATGCATTTAAATGATTAAATAATGTTCTAAATGTTGGACAAAGATAATGCTGTACAGACGCGCATCTGGAAATCTGCGTTCGGTGCAGGTGCGAGTTGAGGACACGTCTGTCTCATAAAGACCGAGCTGCACCGGGAGGAGCAGGTGCTCTGGACTTGAACACGCCTGTGTGGACAGTGGGAGGCTGGTGTCTTTTACCTGGTTGGAGCTGCTCTTGGGGACTTGCTACACGAAGCTTCACATCTCGTGGTGCGTAAAAGAGCTCCGCACTCATGGCGACCGCCCGGTAATAAATCTTCTGCGTCTTAACTTTGTGCCATGATCTATAAAGTGCCAGACATCGCGTGTTTCCCCTGAACTGGTAAAGGCGCACGTAAATAAACTCCATTACACGGATGCTGCTCAGTTGCAATCCGAAATTTTGAAGACCTCCGCAAATATTTAACCGATCAATACGAAAACAAAAGTGTTTAGTAAAGGCCCTGCTCGCCCTCCTCTTTACGATCCTAAAGTAAAACCTTTGTGGAAGATTTCACAGTGAAAAGATCTGCACATGACCATGGCCTGACAAATTACACCCATTGCTGACCCATAAGCGCTTGTCTTTTCTCTCTGGTTAGAGGCGTGTGCCTTTCGTAGTCAGTTTATGGGGAGAGATGCGTCCTGACGCACAGGCAGCTCCACCACGGAGGCTGCATCGATTAAACCAGTTTTGTTTCATAAATTCAGCTTAGCCTTCAGTAAAATATACATACAACATGTGGAAATCGTATCCAGGTGTGCGTGTGTGTGTGTGTGTGTGTGTGTGTGTGTGTGTGTGTGTGTGTGTGTGCGTGCGTGCGTGCGTGCGTGCGTGCGTGCGTGCGTGCGTGCGTGCGTGCGTGCGTGCGTGCGTGCGTGCGGGCGTGTGTGTGAAAAGGCTTCAGAAGAGGCTTAGAACATGCAGCTACAGCATCGTAACAGTCCGGTTACATCAATAACGCGTCAGTTTGAAGTCTTCTATTGAATATACTTTATTAAAACTGGCTCTTGTGTATTGTTTGTGATCACAGACAATGCAAATACACGTCCATGAATTGAAACGTCCACGTCCATGAAAATGAGTACATGAATTTAAATAAAGTGCGTCGGGTGAGGCGGCTAAAGCTAGCTTAATTATAGCTACGCTCCACAAGCGTTAGCTTAAAAAGACTTTTACTCCTGGAATCTCTCGTTTGAGCAGCTAAGAATTTGTAGCTCTACGTAGTGGAGCTATTTTGACCCGTTTTCCAATGTGTAAAACAAGTGAGTTTTTTCAGCTGCTAAAAAGTTCTTGCTCCTATTAAATAACACGGTGACCGGAAGTGGTTTACTCACTTATCGGAATGCGGAAGTCGTTAGCGCATAACCCCTATTCACATTACATTGAGAAGGTTGGAAGAACGCCCCCTTGTGTCCAGTGGCGTCCAACTGCCCGGAGCAAAACTGGTCCCCGATTGGGTGCCGTTAGGGTTGAAGAGGTTAAAACAGCTGCTGGGGGACACCACACATGCCCCTAGGATTGCCCAGCTGTTGTAACGAGGTTTGTGATTTGACATTTGGAGTTCATCCCTAGATTCCCAAACCAACAGTACCATATAAAGCAGAAGATAATGAAGCCGTTGATGAACCACTGGTTTCCAAAGCAAAGGTAAAAGACCTGTTGGATACAGCAGTTGTTAATGGTCACCGGACTGTGCTCTCCAATAATCCCAATTAAATGTACTTTTAAAGGGATTGTCATCCTAATAAAGTGCAGTATCTTGTGTAGCTTTAATTATATAATTATTTATACCATTATTTATATGGTGCTATCATTTTTCGGCCATATCACACTGCCCTAAGTGTCAATGTCACAATATTTGGCAAGAATGCACACAACAATGGGCCATGCTACAGCTTCTTTCTAATGGTTTGCGCTTGCTTTGCATAATTCAATCTTTTTATAGACGCATGAATGATACATGTGCAGAGCAAATATGTTGACACCACACGCGCACGTCCCCTCGTTCACTCTGGAGTGCAAGGACATGCTGGTGAAACAGGTATGTACATGTGTGTGTAAACAAAGTGCCCTTCAGCAGCATGGAACATAAGCACAGCCATCCGCAGTCTGTCAATTACATGAATATGCATTTAAAGAAAGAGGTGAGGAATAACAGCCGCCATATATTTGAACATCCTGAAAACAACCACTAATCTCATACCAGGATATATTAGGCAAAGTCATAAAGTAGCAGACCAAGGCTTTTCAGTAATTTACACAATTGTGCCGTATCTTGCTCCTAATTCATCAATTCGTATGGTAACATTCAGATTACTGCGAGGTAATGGAAAGAGCATTCACAATGGTCACTGTTATCCATATCCCTGTTCCTAACCCTAATTTGTGTCATGAAATCTCAAGTTTTCACATTAGACTGTCCCTCCTGCGCAGACTATCTAGCACTAACCATGTCAAAAACGGGAAGATGTAATCACGTGACACGAAGTGAAGAATTAGGAGATGACCAATTTAGCCATATATGGTAAACAATTTAGTTTTGGGTGTTGAAATTGAAACATATCTATTTCTACTCATCTGGGCTTGGAAACTTCAAATTAGTCGAAATAGATGTGTTTCCATTTCAAAACACAAAACTAAATAGTGCCATATATGGTCAAATCAATTGATGACCATGTTAACGCAAGAATTGGGCTTGGCAACATCGATTTTTGAAATCAGCGCCCTGGAATTAGTAAGTAGCTATATTGCCAAAATCCAGAAATAAATGCCCGTAGGTGTCACATTTTTCCGTGCTGTTGCTTCTATTTGGACGCTTGAAAGGTTTGCAATCAGACACTCACATGAGTTCACTTCAGGCGGAGCCACTGCTGTAAAAAATACACAGTAATCATCTTCACCTGCCGTGCGACCTTGAGTAAGAAGCTGCTCTCAGTTTTTATCTCCGATACCACTACTTTAATGATACCTGCTTTTCGTCACCTATGATATTTTAATTCAATTACAACAACGTGCGTATAAAAAGTATCATTCAGGAGAAAGTGCTAAAACAGCACAACAAAAGGCAACACACGCCTCAGCAACGTCACCTGTAACTTCATGTTTTGAGCAGAATTTCCACTTAAGCAGCGATAAAAATGTTAGCAGAGTCACTTAAACAGCGTGGCATTAAACACAGCAGACACGTCTTTACTCTTTGTAGTTCTCACCCACACTGGGCGCACGCCATATTTATTGACACACACGTGTTGCTCACCAGCAATCATCAACAATTCGCCACATGATCAGTGTCATTGACAATTTTGTAAACACAAAAATATATATATCAAATCATAACAAAATGAGAGCAGAGCTCAACACCCCCACTTCCTCACATTTGAAGAATCCATTTTAACGTAACACATCTTGGTTTACATACCAAACATAAACATTTCAAATCTCATTAGTTTTTGTTTAGTTGCAGGCTTGGTCAGTACATCCGCAACCATCTCATTAGTTGGACAATACAATAGGCTTATGTGGTCGTCATCCAACGTAGACCTTATAAAGTGGTATTTAATATCCACATGTTTGCACCGTTGCCTATGTACAGGGTTCTTTGTTAAAGCTATAGTGCCCTGATTGTCCTTGTAAACAATACATTTGTATGTTTGACCATCAAGACAGTTCAAAAACTGTTTCAAATACAAATACTCTTGTATGGTCGCAGCTAAAGCCATGTACTCAGCCTCACAGGTAAAGAGTGCGACTGTAGGCTGTCGTTTACTTTTCCATGAGACTATTGGACCATTCTTGTTTAGACTGATATCAGGGGAAGCGCTTGGATGCATCTACTCTATGCAACTGGGTTGCAGGAGGAAAGAGATGGAAGTGTTCAAGTCTTCGGAATCTATGCTAGTGAAATGGGAATTGTGAACATGCCAAGGGTTGTGCACTTCAGAAACCAAAAGTTAAACATTCAGAAGGGGATTTATACCTTCACCCAACTTGTCGACCGGACTGCATTCAGGAAATTAACCTTCATTCATGCGCCTTGAATTGTTTTGCCATTTTCGTCAAGGATAAAGGAGACTCTTTTTTCTCTTTTTCTCGCTGTTCATCTGAAAGAACATGATTCAAAGCTTGTGCATGTTCAAGAAAAGCCAAACCTTCTTGGGGTACGCCTAATTATTGCTGTCAGAAGTGGGATTTTAACCCGGCGACCTGAACGCAGCACCTTGGATCGCTCGGCCATCCTGACTGCGAACTATGGTTCGAGCACTGATTTTGGATTCTCACCAAGTAATAATGATCATATTTTGATTTCTGACACCTCAGCCATCACATGATAGGGCAATGTGTCATTAACTTGATGTCAAGTATTGTTTGAGGGTCAAAAATATGCTGCCATATGCACTGGTGGTCCAGTGGTAGGATTCTCGCCAAGTTTGATTCCCGGCCAATGCAGATGCTTTGTTGACACCGTTCTTGAAGCAGGGCTTCAGTCTCCCACACCAGGGGGCCCTTCGACTGTACTGACTGCCCTGACACTGTGCACGCTGTTATATCCATTTTGGACCTGCCAGGAAGCACTGAACAAACCATTGTGTGGCAAAATGAGGAACGCTTCACAAATTTGTGTGTCATCCTTGCGCTGCGGAGGTGAGAAATTGGGAACAGCCAATCAGGGGCATAGCACCAAATTCTGGGCCCTGGGTACAAACTATCTTGGTGGACCCCCCCCATATGAAATTCACATTCATATTCTATGTTCTTTGACCACATGACAGCGGTTTAGTGGTTTGACAGTGCAGTTCTTTTATATTCTATTATAACTTTATTATATATACCTTAGTGAAAAATGGGTTGGCCACCCAAAAAGTGCTTCAAACACATATCCAATCCAATGGGTACTTAGGTCACGGTTTGTTTGTTTGTTTGTTTCAAGTCAATGTCCATCCATCCATTTCCTTCCGCTTTATCCGGGGCCGGGTCGCGGGGGCAGCAGTCTCAGCAGAGATGCCCAAACTTCCCGATCCGCACACACTTCCTCCAGCTGTTCTGGGGGGACCCGAGGCGACACCAGGCCAGCTCGGAGACATAGTCCCCCCAGCGTGTCCTGGGTCTTCCACGAGGCCTTGTCCCACTAGGACATGCCTGGAACACCTCCCGCGGGAGGCGACCAGGAGGCATCCGGAACAGATGCCCTAGCCACCTCAGCTGGCTCCTTTCGACGTGAAGGAGCAGCGACTCGGTAACTGAGCTCCTCACCCGATCTCGAAGGGTGCGCCCAGCCACCCTGCGAAGGGAACTCATTTCGGCCGCTTGTATTCGCGATCTTGTCCTTTCGGTCATTACTCAAATCTCATGACCATAGGTGAGAGTGGGAACGTAGATCGATCTGTAAATCGAGAGCTTTGCCCCCCGACTCAGCTCCCTCTTCACCACGACAGACCGATACAGCGACCGCATCACTGCTGACACCGCACCGATCCGTCTGTCGATCTCACGCTCCATCCGTCCCTCACTCGTGAACAAGACCCCGAGATACTTGAACTCCCCCACTTGAGGTAAGGACTCCCCACCGACCTGTAGAGGGGAAGCCACCTTTTTCCGGTGGAGAACAATGGCCTCAGATTTGGAGGTGCTGATCCTCATCCCGGCCGCTACACACTCGGCTGCAAACCGCCCCAGAGCAGCTGAAGGTCCTGGTTCGTTGAAGCCAACAGAAACACATCGTCTGCAAACAGCAGAGATGAGATCCTGAGGCTTCCAAACCCACCCTCCGGCCCCTGGCTGCGCCTAGAAATTCTGTCCATAAAAGTAATGAACAGAACCGGTGACAAAGGGCAGCCCTGGCGGAGACCAACACGCACCGGGAACAGGTCTGACTTATTGCCGGCAATGCGAACCAAGCTCCTGCTGCGGTCATACAGGGAACGGACAGCCCTTAGCAGAGGGCCCCGAACCCCATACTCCCGGAGCACCCCCCACAGGGCACCATGAGGGACACGGTCGAACACCTTCTCCAGATCCACAAAACACATGTGGACTGGTTGGGCGAACTCCCTCGAGCACTCGATGAAGGGTATAGAGCTGGTCTAGTGTGCCACGACCAGGACGAAAACCGCATTGTTCCTCCTGGATCCGAGGTTCGACTATCGGCCGGATCCTCCTCTCCAGCACCTTGGAGTAGACCTTACCGGGGAGGCTGAGGAGGGGGATCCCTCTGTAATTGGAACACACCCACCGGTCCCCCTTCTTAAAGAGAGGGACCACCACCCCGGTCTGCCAATCAGGGGCGCTGTCCCCGACCGCCACGCGATGTTGCAGAGACGTGTCAGCCAAGACAGTCCTACAACATCCAGAGACTTAAGGTACTCAGGGCGAATCTCATCCACCCCCGAAGCCTTGCCACCGAGGAGCTTTCTCCCCACCTCAGTGACTTCAGCCCCGGTGATGGGCGAGCCCACCTCCGAGTCCCCAGCCTCTGCTTCCCCATTGGAAGACGTGATGGTGGGATTGAGGAGGTCCTCGAAGTACTCCTTCCACCGACCGACGACATCCCCAGTCGAGGTCAGCAGCTCCCCACCTGCACTGTAAACAGTGTTGGTGAAGCACTGCTTCCCCCTCCTGAGGCGCCGGATGGCTTGCCAGAATCTCCTCGAGGCCGACCGATTGTCCTCCTCCATGGCTTCTCCGAACTCCTCCCAGACCCGAGTTTTTGCCTCTGTGACCGCACGAGCTGTAGCACGCTTGGCCTGCCGGTACCTCTCAGCTGCCTCAGGAGTCCCACAAGTCAACAAGGCCAGGTAGGACTCCTTCTTCAGCTTGACAGCATCCCTTACTTCCGGGCGGCACCACCGGGTTCGGGGATTGCCGCCGCGACAAGCACCAGAGACCTTACGGCCACAACTACGAGCAGCCGCATCAACAATGGAGGAGGAGAACATGGTCCACTCGGACTCCATGTCCCCAGCCTCCCTCGGAATCCAGGTGAAGCTCTTCCGGAGGTGGGAGTTGAAGATCCCACTGACAGAGGGATCCGCCAGACGTTCCCAGCAGACCCTCACCACATGCTTGGGCCTGCCAGGCTTCCTCCCCTGCTAGCGGATCCAGCTCACCACCAGGTGGTGATCGGTTGACAGCTCAGCCCCTCTCTTCACCCGAGTGTCCGAGACACGCGGCTCAAGTCAATGTTTGACTTGAAATTGCATATGATTTGGCTTCAGTTACAGAAATTGAATAACTTTTAATCCTGTAGTGACATAAATATTAAGATTAGGGTGGAATATTCTACGAGCATTCTCAGTCATGATTTGACGTTTCAAGCGCACCTGGTAGGAAAGACGAGTGAGAAGAGAAAGGTCACACTCCTCAGGACGAGGTGGCCGAGTGGTTAAGATGATGGACTGGTCATCCATTGTGCTCTGCACGCGTGGGTTTGAATCCCATCCTTGTCGACTTGTGGCTCATATCACCAACTTTTCTTTCCATTTGTGGCCATGGAGAGTCAAGTTTTCAAGTTCCCGTTCCCTTACATGCCAGTGAGCCCCCCTTCAAGCTCAATGGCCTGTAAATCCATTGTGACCTACCTGTGTCCTTGTCAAGGCAGTGACTTTCCTTGATGCTTTCATGTCGTGGCTTGAGATCGGGGAAAAAAGTGCAGGGCTCATCGCTAATTTTGAATGCAGACCCTTACTAACTTGCTCTGCTTGACTATTTCCAGGACCACGACTGCACCTGCCTACAAAGCTTGTGCATGTTCAAGAAAAGCCAAACCCCTCTCAGAGGTCAACAAAGCAGACAAGGGCTCTGCAACCAGACTGTAAAGAAAGGCAGACAGAAGACATCCCTGACGTACAGAGCAATGAAGTGGAAAGGCCTCAGTCCATAAACCATTACAAATAACTTTATTCACAGCAGAGGCATATAACAACTTCAACCACATAATAAAATTACAACCAAACCCCATTTTCTCCAACACAGCCCACAGAAAGCTATGCTCCACTCTGTCAAAAGCCTTGTTAAAGTTCCACTCACGTGTATCCCGCCTGTCTCGTGCGTACGCTTAAGTAGATATTTAATGGAAAGCATTGAATCTGATATTTCTCTCCCAGGGAGCTTGAGCAGAAATTATCACAGAGCCCATGACCTTCCTCATTCTGCCCACTAACACCACGTTCAACAAACTAATAGGCCTGTAGTTCTCTAATCTATTCTTGTCTCTCTTCTTAAAAACCAAAGAGATGACAAGAGCAAATGTGTCGAAAACCCTCCCCTCCCTCTCTATGTCTCGACAGAGCAAGAGGAGTATGGGGGCCAGTCTGGGCGCGAAGCGCTTATAAAACTCAAAGGTGAGTCCATCCTCTCCAGGACTCTTACTGTAGCCGCCTAGCTGAGAGATGAAGCGTACAAGTGGATGTGTTTGCCGTCTTTATTTTCCATAGGGTACACAATACCACCGTAAGAGCTAAAAACAAACATATGTCAGTTCAACCAATTTAATAAATATAACCGTTGTACAATCAAATTTACCTTTTATCCGCCTTTCAGCCAGGAGCTAAGAGTAAGTTAGAACCATATCATGCCTTCCTCCCGCCGTGTCAACATACACACGTTTAAACACTTCCTACCATGATTACCGGAAATGACATGCCCAGGAAACATGTCAAATTAAAACAATCCGTTACACTTACTGTTACTAAGTGACTTAATCCCAGCTGCGACTTCGACAAGAAAAAATGGTGCATCGCAGACCTTGGCCTCAGCGTCAGATAACCTGCCACTCAGAGAATCAACAACTCCATCTAAACAACCCATGGACACTCCCTCTGAGCTAAAGAGGCTATAATAAAAATCTTCTACAACATTCAACAAATCACCCATATCCGACACTTCCTTACCTGTACCATCAATCAACTTTTCTATGTACATTTTCCAATGGTTTGTCTTTTCCAACCCAAAAAAGAAAGCTGTTGAGCGTTCCCCCTACACAGTGTACTGGGCCTTTGATGACAGCATGGCACCTCGGCATCTCTCAATTTCCCTATTTTCTAATCAAGACTTGATTTCTAAATGCTCCAGATCAACAGGTCCACTCAAAGAAGCTGACCCACTGGAAATATCCCTCAGCTTGTTAAGAGACCATTCTTCACAGTTTTTAAACCAGCTCCTTTGCTTGCTATAATTAGTCGAAATATGTTTAATTCTCTTGCCTCGACCCACCAGTCCACAATCGACTCGACTCGAATGCAACTTGTTTCCATGTCAAAAGAATCTACTAACTGCTCAATTTTCCGACAAAAGAGCTCGTCCTCAAGCAAAGAATTATTAAAAATCCACAGAGCCCCCCCTGTCGCTTTTCCCTGAAGGGGCTAAAAAACGCACGCAGTGGGCAGTGATCGCTCAACCAGGGCCATCATAGACAGCAGAGGCCATGCAGTTCAAAAGGCCATCAGATATCACACACATGTCAATACAATACATGACTACTTCAAAACTCCCATAACAACCACCCGACGGGAAAAATCCCTTTTATTAAAATGAAGGGCTCTCCAAAGACAAAGTGTTATCAGTCACTTTGAGTCTCTGTCTCTAAAACCAAAAAATCAGGTTAGAAATCTAGGAGTGATCATGGACTCAGACCTGAACTTAGAGAGACTTATCCATGTGTTTGTTTCCAGCAGGTTAGACGACTGTAACGGCTGCTCACTGGCCTCTCTAAACGAGCTATCAGAGCTACAGAACATCCAGAACGCTGCTGCTCGAGTCCTGACAAGAACCAGGAAATACGACCATATTGGTCCAGTGCTCCGGTCTCTGCACTGGCTTCCTGTCACTCAGAGAATAGAATTTAAAACAGCTCTGCTTGTCTACAAGTCTTTTCATGGTTTAGCACCAAAGTACATCTCTGACATGTTAGAGCCGTATGAACCATCTTGAGCCCTGAGAACTTCAGGGAGGGGTGTCCTGGTGGTTCCCAGAGTCAATCATAAACACGGTGAGGCTGCTTCAGTTTTTCATGCAGCTAAAATCTGGAACAGTCTTCATGACGATGTGAGACAAGCCTCAACTCTGACAATGTTGAAATCCAGGCAGAAAACAGTTCTTTTTGCCCATGCATATGATTGAAAGTATTTTATCTGCACTCTTGCCTTTTAATTGATTAATTTTATGTTGATGTTTTTATTGATTCTATTTGCTTTCGTGTATTTATGCAACTGTGAAGCACTTTGAATTGCCTTGTTTATGAATTGTGCTCTACAAATAAGAGACTGTCCTCCAACAGAAAACGACACAAGTGGTCGTTTGTCTTATCCCTTAATTACGACCATATAAGACGTTTACTAAAACAGCGCCCCCAAGCTCCCATTGAGGGTATGTACATTTACATTACATTTAACCCAATTCAGAAACGACTTTATTTTACGTAGTGTTTTGCGATGACGATTCCAAAACTCAAACGCAAAGAAATAAATCACAAACTTGCAAAATTAGCCCCACGTGCAATAAGTAAAGCAGTCCCAGATCTTCAGCCCCGCCACAGCTGTGCCAAAGGCTCCGTCAAATCTAGTTGGAAAAACCCGCGAGCTAAACACAGCTATAATGTTTTATATTGTTATCCTTAAATGACGAAACTGCGGAGAAATGAACCACATCAGTTTCATTAGGACATTTGGCAGCACGGACTTTGTGGAGAACAGCAGCGGAGCCGAGGCCAGACTTTGTCGGGGTGACAGAGGTGTTTCCCCGCATCAAACGCACTGGAACCCGGGGCGGATCCGAGGATCGCCGCGGTCACCGGACAACCGGACGTACGGGTGACACGGAGTCTGAGACACGAGGACGTTTGAGGACAGAGTGGAAGTGACAGGAGAGTTTATGGAGTTGGCAGTGACGCATATGGAGGAGAAGACACGAAGGCGTCAATGGTGAGTTGTGCTTTGGTGTCGCTGTTGTTGTGAGTAAAATGGCGATAACCTATAGCCTACACATATAATATAATAAATGATGAGAGTGGTGAATAGTTGCCGCTGCTGCTGTTGGCGAGGTGTGATGCGTAATAGCGCAGAGCGCGCTTGGAGAGCCTTTGGCACAGCTGTGGCGGGGCTGAAGATCTGGGACTGCTTTACTTATTGCATGTGGGGCTAATTTTGCAAGTTTGTGATTTATTTCTTTGCGTTTGAGTTTTGGAATCGTCATCGCAAAACACTACGTAAAATAAAGTCGTTTCTGAATTGGGTTAAATGTAATGTAAATGTACATACCCTCAATGGGAGCTTGGGGGCGCTGTTTTAGTAAACGTCTTATATGGTCGTAATTAAGGGATAAGACAAACGACCACTTGTGTCGTATGGATTTGGAGGACTTGTTGACAAATAAACTTGCCTTGCCTTGCCTCCAAGCCTCCACCATGTTATTATCTGATATGAGCTTAATGAGTGCAACGCAGGACATGTTGCTTCTATAGACATTGTTCACACACAAGTCTGATTTACTCAATACCAAATTAAAGTCACCAACAATGATGGTATTAGAATTGACAAATGCAAACACAGTGGTGAAGAAGGCATTCCTCTCATCAAGGAAAGTCACTGCCTTGACAAGGACACAGGTCGGTCACAATGGATTTGCAGGCCATTGAGCTGGTAGGGGGCCATGCCCACTGGCATTTAAGAGAAAGAGAACTTGACGCTCCATGGCCACAAATAAACAAGTGGGCGATATGAGCCACAAGTCAACAAGGATGGGATTCGAAACCACGTGTGAAGACTCGGCCACCTCTCTCTGGTCAGCTTTTGCAAGTGCATTTTTTCCCCTTCAAAACCAAGATGGCCGACAGTAGAGCAGCTGTGCCTTGCAGGGGAGGAATTTCTGTCTAGTCCAAAATAAATAAATAAATAAATATGGGGACGTCATCAAGCAAGACGTAAGGAGTAATATAAAATAATAAATAATAAAAATAATAATGTTGATTTTGTGATTTGAGGAAATTGTAATTAATCATGTGTCCACTAAATTAGACATTGTGCATTGCTAGTTATATTTTTACAACAATTTATTGTATTGCTGCAACTTTTTTGTTTTTGAAAATACTTCATCTGTAGTAATGTGTTGGCTCCAAATGGTCCTGGAGACACTGGCCAAAGCTCTCTGACAAAAGAATGCCATACAATATGCCAACAGATGCCATAACTCAGCCTGCAGAGTTATCTACAACAGTGGTTCATAACATAGGGGTTTGGCCTCCTCGAGGGGGCAGAGCTTTGTCTGGTCAGAGGCTCAAGTGGGCAATTATTTTTCTGATTTGATATGTTGTTGAGGGCCATAGCTTTGCATGGGGGATGCAGCCTGACTACAGCATGCACCGGGGAGGGGCTAAGAGGAAAATCCTGTTTAAAACATGTTTGTATCTCAGTGCATTCTTTATTGCATCCGCATCCATGTTTTCATACGTTTATTCTCTTGCTCTCGCGTGTTTTTACAAGCTCTCTTGAGGGACGATGGTATAATCCTGTTGATTAAAAGAAACCTCACGATTATTGAGATCGACCTTTATTCAAATCACGATTAGATTAATATCTGATTAATCGCCCAGCCCTAGAAAGTAAAACACTGCAAAAAATGCATCCTTTTCCCACTTTTTTTTGTCATTCTAAAATCCAAAATAAAGCACAATACTTTCCTCTCGTGTCTGTTTTGGGCAGATTTCCAGCTCCCACCTTGCTTTGGCCTCAATGATTTTCTATCCACGGTAAAAGAGGCAAAATTACTTCAGAGATACAGACAAGATCCGCTCAATCCTCAGAGGTCGCTGAGCGTTCCTAAATCAAGCCCCTTTTTCCAATGTGAGGATATTATAGTGCCAGTATCAGCTCCGTGAGAATGTAGGTCAGGACTAAGTGAGGACTGCTCCCCCACAAAAGGAAATGACTATATTTGTGTAGCGGACAGCAGGGGGCTCCCTCCCAAAACTATTGGGTGAGGCCACTTCCTGCCTAATGAAGGAAGCGGCCTCTTTAAATCTCCCCCGTGCCTGGCACTCACTCTCAACTGCTGCTGGCTGGTGACAGGTGCGTTTTTAACTTCTCCTCTCGCTTTTAGTATTTTTAGTGTTCATTTATCTTTCTGGTTTTAGAGCTTGTTTTAATGAACTCCGGTGGCGGCTATTTTCCCCCGTTTTTATACCAGTTTTAAGGTGAGACAAGCGTTTAATATTTTGTTTACATTTATTATCTTTCGGTTTTAACGTTGTTCCCCTTTTAATTGCAGATTTTAGCCTGCTACTGTTTTGTTTAGAGTTTGTTTTAGGGTTTGGTTGCATTTGAGTTTGTTTTTGTAGCCTTTTAAACCCTTTTAGCTCTGCACCAGTTTTGTATAGCAGTCCCTGGGTCTTTTAGCCTTTAGATTTCAGTTCCCTTGGATGTGCTTGGGTGGGGGATTCGGCCCGTTTTCTCTGTTTTGCACTTGGGATTTTTGTTATTTAGTGTGTGTGTGTTTGTGGGTAGCACTTTCCGTTTTGTTTGGGGTGGGGCTCCCCCCTCTCAAGCCATCCAAGTTTGGTTATTTTTCTAACGTTTATTTGTGTTTCAGATTTCCTTTGGTGCTGGCCCAGGGGCTGCAAGGTTTTATTGTAATTTTGCACTTTTCAACATTGGCCATTCTTAATATAAATTTTAATCATAATAATAAATACTTTTAATATCGTACTCCTGGTCCTTTTAAATAAACTTTTTAATTACATATTTTAAAAGCACTGTCTCTGCCTGTTTTTACAAATCCTTATCTGCGTGTCCTTTGGTTTTATCCTGTTTTTAAAGTACCTCAGGTCACATTTGGATTACAGCAACATCTTGGTCACCTTTCATGCTACACATGGATACCACACATCCATATTTGTGAATGAATAGGCGTGGGAAACTCTGAAGCTCTGAGATGCTATGGGAGAAAATGAGCTAATTGTTGCACTTTTTAGATCAGGGGTGCCCAAAATGGGGCCTGCAGGCCAAATTTGGCTGGCCGAAACAATTCTGTTGGCCCGCCAGAGGGTGACCTACTTTTGCGCTGCGTGTGGTTGATACTAATTCTCTTCCATTCATCCTCAATGGTAAAAACTTCGTAACGTTCATTGTGTCTATTTGTGTTCTAGTATCACTTTTTTGGTTCGTTTTGTCAGACACTAAGGTTAGAGATGTTAAAGATCTTTTACCTTTACATGTTTCAGCCGCCATCTGCAGGCCGTCATCAGAAGTATCACCGGCGTGCGGTGACGTGTCACTTATCAGCTGTTCTTACTTCCGAGGCGTGACCAGTCTGACGGTCCCAACAGGTCCGACAGACTGGTCACGCCCCCTGCCGCCCGGTGGATTCAGGGCGACAGGGGGCGTAATCATTGGAGGAGGGTGTCCCAGGTGTGGGACAGGAGAAACGCTCCTTCGTCACGGTTGATGGTGTCGGTGCTCCGTTTCCTGATTTCTATGGCTTCTTTTATCCAGCGTTTGAATTTATTGGTTTCCGATCCAATGACCCGAGCCTCGTCCCAGTCCATGATGTGGTTGTTTCTTTCTTTGTATAGTTGAGGAGCAGTGATGGTGACAACAGGTTTGTCTCTGTTACACTTGGTTTAGTTATGACACATCAGAAAAAGATCATTGATTTTGTTCTACTAAAACTAGGCTTTTGCCAGAGTTAACATTTGTTTTAATATAGCATGTTGTTTGCGTAGATAGAATCAAATGCAAATGTATAGGCTATCGAAAAATAAAATAAAGTAACTATTATTGTATGAAGATATATGTATTTCACGCTTGACATCACCAAGTTTGGCCCGCGACCCACAGGCACTTTTTCATTTTGGTCTTCGGAGACCAAAAGTTTGAGCACCCCTGGTTTAAATGTTTGGCGCAGCCCTGTCGTGATGTTGGACTATAAAAAACAACTTCCTATGCTAATCTGATTGAATTCTGTAGAATCATGCTGCTAACGTGCACTTCCTGATCAGTGCTGATAAAATGACAAGAGTTGGGTGCAAGGGGTGTGACGAGGATCTGCCTCAAGGAAAAAGGTTTTGATGCGGCTGTAAAAATTTAGGCACACGTGCGGCTAAATTGGTCGCACTCTGGAGCCCAGTGTCGAATTGCCTGGAAACCAGACTCTCGGCTGAACCAGCGATTGAGTCTGGTGACCGTGGCATCAACTACATACGCAACAGGAAGCGGAGTAAACCAATCAGTGAAGGGCAGGTGTCTGCTATTGATGCAGTGTTATTAGCGGTTTTGCGTTCATATTCGCACAGGATTGTGAATCACAAAACTCACATACTGCCAATGTTTTTTTTAGGGATGCACAATAATATCGGCCGCTGATAATTATCGGCAATTATCTGCATTTTTGACGCCATCCCCGATAAGCTGTTAAAAAAAAAATTGCGGCTGATAATTAGGCCTGATAATTAAAAGCTCAAAATGACTCTGCGGCTCCAGCTCGCTGCCTTTCTCTTTGCAGCGGCGCCGCCCTGCTCGTCCTGCAGCCCGGAGCTGCTGCAGATTCAGGACGGCACATTTACAGCAGCAGATACACGCTCTCCAATGGCAACTTCTGAGCTGCTTTAACTGGAATATACAGAGTATTCCAGCGAAACAGCGCTGTGCAAGCGCTCTCCGCAAAGGAAGTTTTTCGACTTTTTACATCGAAGTCACTTCAATATTAGCACAACAACAAAATCAGAAAAAGACGAGCAAATGCGAACCGCGGACCCGCTCATGTAAGTTACTCGAACAGAGCGGAGTCTAAACTGACATTATTGTCATATTTCTGATCAAATAAAGACAATTGCCACGCCGTCAAAGTGCAATGAACGAAATGAGTCACGCAAGCTTATGTTTTTTGCCGTACGAGACAAAAATGCATAAATGAGCCCAATGTAGGAGAAGAGCGTCTTGTTTTTGTGCTGTTGTATCGTATTATTAGTCAAAGTTGAATCTGTCACAGACACAGATTTGGCATCACATCTCTCTCATGTCAGAGACGCCTCTAGACTCAGTGAAATATTCCAGTATTGTACCTAAGAATTCATTAGTATGATGTCAACAAAAACAAAATACTAAGAAGGAAGTAACATTATTAGTATTATTCTTTTTTTAATCAAATGTGTCACAAATGAGCAGAGACAGAGACAGACCTGCTCAGATGATGTAACAGTAACAACCCAGAGCTTTTAGAAAAAGGTGGAGACCCAAACCCAAAGAGCACATAAGCTCCGCCTCCGGGTCTGTTGCTAAAGGTAAAGACGTCTTTCTTGTTGTCACTGGTTGGTTTTGTTTTTCAATTTGCCTAAAAACTCAAGTTTCTTATTCAGTCCTGGTTTATAACTGGTTTAGTTTAGCTCTGGGTTTTACAACCGGTGTAGTCCACGTCCTGGCTCAGTCCTGATGCAGACCGCGGCTCTGTCATCTCTATTACAAAAGTTTAGCAAGTTATAGCTTTGCTTCCCTCCATTTGCGCTGAAGCGGCTCATTATCTGCGCACACGTTCATGTTGCTTTTTTAAGACTCGGGTCACATATTGACGCCTGGAGAGAAAAAGAACCGAAAGTTGGCACCGAAAGAATTACAATTTTTCGATACCACCTCCGACCGGAGTTTTTCGGTCGGTTCCAAGTAGGTACCCTTTAACGGTGCCCATCCCTATTTACCGGTAAATAACAACCATCCATAGATTGTTATTGAGGGACTTCCAGGTCCCCTGAGTAATGCTGCTTGAGAACATGTGACGCATGAAAAAAATACAGACGGTATCATTCTCCTCTCGCCAGGAAAAGTGCAGGATGCTCTTAAATAGAATAAAACAAATGCCTCAAATTAACTTCAAAGTGACTTACACCATTAAACAAGATTATGGAAGACTCTAAATCATTTCAACAGCTTAGATGTAAAGGATAAAGCGAGAGTAGTTTAGTATTGAAGACGTCTCAGTAAATGTCAGACTTCTGATAGTGACCTATCATAAGTCAAAGTTTCATTCGCCAAAGAAAGACATTCAGGGCTGATCCAAATGCCAACTCTTGCCTGTATCTTAAACAGTTATCTCAGAAGACCAGAATGTTGCATAAAGGATAATAAAAGTTGCTCAGCTGTCTGCAGTCTTCAGTGACAGAATGTGTGCTGTCTTCAGTGACAGAATGTGTGCTGTCTTCTGATGGCCGTGAGGGGCAAGTCTCTACTGAGCGCGCTCAGAACCACGGGAATGTCAGCTGTCACAGCTCAGACGGGCTCTGTCCTCGTCTGGCTCACTCCCTCCCGAGGGAGAAGATTGTTCATTTCCTAAAAGTTTCGATTTGTTACAAAGACATACTATGCAGCGTGGCCTCTCATCAAAATACACGGTTTAATGCAGCTCTGAGTAATCCTGTCCACTGCTGTGGTCGACTGTATGCTCTGCTCTATATTTCCTCAACGTCCTCTGTGTCTGGAAGGTCAGATCAAGAGGCTAAGGTATGCTGTCATTCTTATTAAAGCTATTTTCAATGCCAAAAATACTATATTTTAATGCTACAAACGTACGGGGGAAAAAAATATTTGCAAACATTTCATGAAAAAGGGGACAGAGAATTGGACAAAACAGGCAACTTCTAAGCAAAAGACAATTTCAGCCAAAACTTAAACATGTTCCAAAACTGAACATGTTTAAGAGCTTCATTTTGGTATTTCCAATATACAGTGAAAATTGTTGAGCAATAAATTTCCATTAAACGCTAGTTTGAATCCAATTTAATGCTTTTTAATGACATTTAAGGCCTTAATTTTGGCACAATTCGTTTAACGACTTAATGCTTAATGCCCCACGGAAACGCTGCGTACAGCTTTGTTCTAATCCGATTCTGCAGGCCAGTTTTTCAAAAGCTGCAATAATTTTTTCGCCTTAGAACAATATATTTTTTACATCAAATTCAAACTTTGCATTTTTCATTAGCTTAAACCATAGAGACTGAAGAATAAGAAAATACTAAAATAGACATCATTTTTAAATAGTTGTATCATCTACACTGAACAAAAATTTAAATTTGTCTTTGCTCTCAACTCAAAGACATTAAACTTTTTCTATATAGCCTACCTTATAGTCCCATTTCTCCCAAATATTGTTCACAAATCAGCATCTTGACATGCCACACCTGTGAGGGGGGATGGATCCTCTGATAACTTTATACTTTACATGTTGGACACACGTGGACACACGTGAGAGCCACTCAGGGAGTCGTGACAGCTGCAGCTGCAGCGCACCTGCTGCACAAGGTGACTCCCCGTCAAAGAACTGCAGAACACCAGTGCTGTGATTGGTCGATCCTTTTTGCAAAACGAGGAAACACACTTCAGAAACTCCAACTCCACTGTAATCCAGTGCGTTCTTTATTTTGCCCACATCTGTGTTTTCATAAGGTTATTGAAGCGTATGATTCCTCTGATCCAAATGCCTGGGCTCGGGAAAGGCATTTCAAACCCCAGCTGCTGCTCGTCATGTAGATATACTTTTCTCAGACGCTGTTTCCACTTCACTTATGTCTTTATGACGTAGCAGAGGTTCGCCGATCTGAACAGCTGACACATACTGCCGCTAATTGACCCCGCCATGCACACTCATCACCCACACATGTGCGCGCATTTCACATACTCGATAATCCACGTCAGATGTGAAGGCACCATACCACAGATTAAGGCAGATTTGTGAGAGAAATGAATCTAATGTGTTTATAGAAAAAGTTATGCTGGGTTCACACCAAACGAGGCCAAAGCCTCCAAAGTGTCAGGTTTACATTCAAACATGGTGGACTTGTCTCGGGAAGCGTCAAGGCATCATCCAGTGTGTCTCGCGCCTCTTGTGCAGCACGTTTTGAAGCTTTTCAACTCCAGCGGCCGATGCTGGGGTTGGAATTGTTGAACTTTTTGGAGAAATTTGTGAGCGTCGACCAATCAGGAGCCTCAACAGTGTGTTGTAGCTAAGCCACCGCTATGCCAGCCTGCAGATGTAAACTGTCATGGAGGTTAGCTTCACCGTGTTGTGAACCGGAGCTACAGCAGCTGCGGGACTTTTACAAAGATACACATCAGTGTTTCTATACCTAAACACCCAGGGTTAAAAGCTTGCCTGGCCTGCCAAACTACATGCTTCTTCATAGATATTTCAAAGACATAGTCTGAGAGTAAGCATGATCTCAACAATTTCCCGGTAGGCGTGACTGACAGACGGCATCAACCAATCAGAGCAACGCTAGATACATCGCAGCAACAAGCGGCAGGAAGCCTTTCCAAAAACGTACTTATTTACGAGGAACGCTTGGAACGCTGTTTCTTGTAAAATCGTGAAATGATAGGCTGCGAGGAGCTGTCCAGACGGTTCTTCTTTTGAACAGAAAGGAGGAGTGTCTGGCAGGCCAGGCAAGTTTAAAGCGGCGACAAGAAAACATATTTCAGTGGCTGAATCTGTGCTGGGAATGTGTTTGGGCCTTGATGATGCCTATATCATTCCCAAAGCTAATGCTACAAGCTAAAGCTCCGATCATGTGAAAACGAGAAATATGCGTGAATAAAGTCAATTAAACCCCACCTACATACAACTCATCACATGTACAGTGAGATATGTAGCCTTTATTTGGCTTACAGGTTGTAAATACTAAAAATTTAAGAAAAAATCAAAGAAAATTTGAATATTTTAAAAACGGACTGTAAGCCGTAATCATCTGTATAATAAATAGCAATTGCAAACAGTTCCGTGGTGGGCGGGGCTGGTGGAATATAATGTTTTCTCCGTCAGTGATCACGTCCGAGTTTATCTGGTGGCATGTCATTACCATTTGGAAGAAACATCCATGTTTTCCGTGTGAAAAGGAAGGTCCATTGCTAGTCGTCATGTTTTTTATTTCCCATAACACTGCGCGCGCCCCCCACATGACCGTCCCACCAGCCACGGGTCAATACAGACCACAATGCATTGCGATACTACTGTTGGAGCCAGAGAATGGAGTCGGCAGCGACACAACAAAGGGTGAATGAAAACGGACCGACGACAGCATGTGCAGGGGGAGCTTTAAGTAAAAAGGTTGGGAACAACTGGTCTATTATATAGTGTTGGTCATGGTGAGTGATGGGTTAGGGACTTGGGTGGACATGTTTTTGTAATAACTGATAATCTCAGAACATCAAATGTGGAGACTAGAGGAGGGTCACAACTAGTCAAACAAACAAAGGCATATGTCTCTTTTTTTTTGTATGAATGTATGTAAGATTTTATTCGGACCATGAAGAAAACATAAAAACACAAACTCATACGAACTCAAATTATAACCTGCCATGATTGTGGCAGTTGTGAGCTCAATATCAAATGTGCAGCTCAATACATTTACGTCTTAGTACAAACAATTTTGTTTTACCTTTTGCACAATTTAAATTAGGCTGTCCGAAAAGGGGGGGAAGTAAACACTTATTTAATTACTGTCAGTCTCTTTTAAAGCTTCCTTAAAACAATAATTTGAGCACTGTGATCTAAATCAAGTTGTCATAAACTTTACAGCTACTTTTCACCGAGTCTGTTAGCTCCTCTTTCTCCGCTCCCCGCTGTCTCCTCTGCCTCGCGGCTGAGGCCCGTTTCCTTTTCTTATCAAATCCAAAGAAATACATCCTTCGAGTTGTCGACGTTTATCTCCATTTTGACAGAACTGTCGCCAGGTTGAAGCTCGTAGTAGCAGCAGCTGCAGCAGCATGAACTGCGTTGTTGTGACAGTGATCACGTGACACTGTTGACCAATCAGGAGACGCGCACATGTTTCCCACGCTCACAAACAGAGGCCTATATTTTCTGATCTGGTAAGATGGCCCACATTACCCATAAATAAATACTTGGGGACTCCTGCCACAACTGTCCCATGCAAGAGACCTTTTTCTTTAGCAGGTCATATTGTGCAGAAGAGGAGATTTAGTTTGTCACCAGAAAGTTGATTGACACAAAGCTACTGACTATAACAGTTCATCAGGACCTCTTATGTAGTAGGCCTACAGTTCAAAATGAATGTTTAACTGAATAAACAGTTAGTAAACACAAGTGCATCTTCTTGAACATTAATCTACAATTATCATAGTAGAATGTTCTCAAGCAGTTTGTGATGCATTTTGGAAACAAGAGATGAGCCCCTGGTCTAACGCACCACCTGACTTGAGAAACTCGTTCTCAAAGATTTACTTTTAGTCATTATTTGGGTAGCACACATTCTGAATGGCTTCAGCAGAATTCAAGCGAGCCATTTTAATCTAGATTTAATCTAGATTAATCTAGATTAATTTCAAAATTAATCTAGATTAATCTAGATTAAAAAAAAAAATCTATGCCCACCTCTAAATTTAAGACATGCTTTGCCTTTCTTAATACAGCTATACTTTTTGCTACTTTTTTTTTATGTATATGCGCTTTCCTGTTTATTTTTTGGTCTATAATGACACCTAAGAATTTTATCTCTTTAACACGTTCTATATTTACCCCCTGTATATTTAACTGTACCTGTACATCATCTTTATAATTCCCAAATAACATTATCTTTGTTTTTGTAAAATTTAGTGATAATTTGTTAACCAAGTCTTTAGCTTAATAATTTCGCTATTTAGATCAGATAATAAATGTTGCAAATTATCTCCCGAGCAAAATAAATTGGTATCATCTGCAAATAAAACAGCTTTGAACAAATGAGAAATTTTGGACAAATCATTAATATACAAAATAAATAATTTCGGTCCTAGTGCTGAACCTTGGGGGATTCCACAAGCGGTGTCCAAATATGTAGAGCAGTGTTGTCCTGGTTTAACAAACTGCTTTCGGTTTTCTAGGTAGCTTTTTACCCAATTCAAAGCTATCCCTCTAATCCCATACAGCTCCATCTTTTTAAATAAAATATTGTGATCTATTGTATCAAATGCCTTTCTTAAATCTATGAATAGCCCAGCTACTATGTTGCTTTGATCCAATTGCTTAGTTATTTCTTCTATTGAATCCAGTACAGCCATTGAACTAGACCTATTCCCTCTAAAACCATATTGACTCTCATCAAGCAGATTATGTTGTTCAATACATTTTTCCAGTCAGGTATTGTTAAGTTTTTCCAATATCTTCGAAAACTGCGATAATAGAGACACTGGCCTGTAATTAGTAAAATGATGCTTATTGCCAGATTTAAATAAAGGTATTACTATAGCTATTTTCATATGGTCTGGGACAGTTCCTGCTTGAAATGATAAATTAAAGATATATGCTAATGGTTTTGCAATTTCTTTTTCTTCTTTGCATGTATGTGTCTATATGTGTCTATATCAGGGGTCTCTAAGTAAATTTCACTGGGGCCAAAATATATTGGGAGTGTTTTGATTGGGAAAATACTGTTGAGGAAACTTTTTTAATAAATGAATAATAATGAGCCTGACAGGACTGTAGCCTTGGCTTACCCTTGTATTGCACTTAACAAGCCTGTGTCACAAGTTTGTGCCACACTGTAGTCATTATTCATTCTTTCAGCACTTGGTGGTGGAAAGCTGCTATTGTAGTCACAGCCGCTCAGGGGCAGACTATCCATTTACCATGTGGCTGAAGAGCAATGTGTTGTTGATATCCTGATCTCTTCTTACGTCAGTGCCCGCTGCTGGACATGTGTGGAATTCTTTCCTTTATTTATTTAAGCTGCCCCGTAGTGGGTGGGGTGAGCATTCTGGTTATTTATTTAAAAATTCATAACTCTGGGGCCAGAGACTTGACAGGTAATGTATGCCCTACAAGTCAGGGGCCGGACTGAATCATCTCGGCCCGCGGGCCGCCTGTTGTAGACCCCTGGTCTATATCATACTGTATATTAGTTTCACATTTTAAGTTGAATAACAGAAGTTAATGCACTTTTTCATGATATTCTAGTTATATGTCGAGCACCTGTATTGCAACCGTTAAACAATTATCACACACAGAGCAGGACTTGTTGATTTTGAAGTTTATTGCCCACATTTCATCTACAATGGGTCGTAGTTGCAGACTTTTCATCAACAATGAGCTGTAAGCGATTGTAACAAAATACCTAGGAATGGGTTTTGTTAAGGATTTATTGATACTACTACTCTTATCTACTCCTTATCCATTCAGTACTTTAACGGTACTCTTATCGGTACTTTAAAAGCAAAAAATAGTTAGATAGAGGCTACTGTATAGGCAATAATCCTTGGCATAAATGTATTTTTATTACTCAATTATTTGGATCCAATTTATTTTTTTTCCAAACACTTAATATATGGGAGTTAAAGGATCTATATCATGCTATTTTAGCCATTCCAAAGTTAAGTATAGGCATTTATATGAATGATTGTACCTCTACCGCTATTGAGCACTCATTTTTGTGATAAATATAAGTGTTTTCTGGAGGTATTTTTCAAACCCGGAAGACACAACGCTTCGATTCAGTTAACTCCGCCCCCTCTCTCCGCACATACTTTACCGTAATATAAATAAACAGCAATAAGTGAAAATACTTCACAATGCAGTTATAAGGAGTTGACATCTGCAACACAGCTTCATAAATGGCTAACACACATGCTAATATGCTAACCCGCGTTTCGACTGACTCACCGCTCTGGTCCATCGCTGTTTACATTATGGGACTCGCGTTGGTTATAAAAGTTAATCCACTTTGATTCAGGCGAAGGTTCACCAAACATCTATCAGTGACAGTCACAGAAAAACAACCAGAATAAGTTGCAACGAGTTCCATCTTCACAGCTGCAGCGCAAACATGACTCATCTGTTCAGATGCTCAGGGATGTGTTTGTTTTGGCCACAGCTGACCTGGAAGCACCTCGGGCACATCCTTTTTTTTTTTTTTTTTTCTCTTTGCATCTCTCTTACGACAGAAATAATGAAAAGGGTGGTTTACAAATTAAAATCAGGCCGTAAGCATAGAATTAAGACATTACATTACAGACGTCGAGCACTTCCGTTCCGCTGTGACGACACAACTGAACACTCAGTCGTTCACCAGGAGAGAGCTGAGCAGCTGCTCAGAGAGCAGGATTCAGGAGGATTGCGGAGAGCTGCGTGAATGAAGCCACTAACCACTCTGGGGGTATTTTTGATAAGGATATAGCATAACAACATGGCTAAAAGCTCTAAAAAGTCGATTTTGCATGATATAGGACCTTTAAAGGACCTATGTCATGCAAAATCGACTTTTTAGTTTTTGGCTTCATTCACGCAGTTCTCAGTAATCCTCCTGAATCCTGCTTCCAGCTGCTCCGCCCTCTGCTGGAAAACAACTGAGTTGGAACAGGAAGAGCACAACTTCTGCAATGTAATGCCTTACGGCCTGATTTGAATTTCTAAAACAGCTTAAAAAATTATATATATATATAAAAAAAATAAAACAAAAAACTGAAAACAAACGCACCCCTGAACGTCTGAACAGATCAGTCATGTTTGCACTGAAGGTTGTGAAGAAGGAGCTCTTTCTAAACTATTCTGGACACATCTGTTCTTTATTCTTACCTAACAATAATGTCGCGGAGAAAAGCGCGTTTGGCTATGAGAGGTGCAGGACTTTTTTCAACCTTCCTAAAGAAGAGGCCACTCGCCAGCAGTTGGTATTTCTTTCCGGGATTCAGCGACTATCACCAAAATAGTGTTTTTCTGTGACTGTCACTGATGGATGTTTGGGGAATCTTCGCAAAGTGGATTAACTTTTATAACCAACCAACGCGAGTCCCCAATATGATGGAGAGACCAGGACAGTGCGGCGATGAGTCAAAACGCGTGTTAGCTTGTGTGTTAGCCATAATGAAGCTGTGTTGCAGATGTCAACTCCTTATAACTATATTGTGAAGTAACTTCACTTATTGTTGTGATATTTATATTTATTTTACTGCTAATAATGCATGGGCAGATCCGCTCGGAGAGAGGGGGCGGAGTTAACTGAATCGAAGCGTCGTATCCTCCGGGTTTGCAAAATACCCCCAGAAAATACTTATATTTCTCACAAAAAATAGTGCTCCATAGCGGTAGAGGCACAATATATCATATAAATGCCTATGCTTTAGTTTGGGATGGCTAAAATAGCATGATATAGATCATTTAAATACTTTACTTTCTTTACTATTTTTTTATTATTATTACTATTATCTAGTAAATTGAGGATTACCAGGCTGTTGGTTAGATTTGGCTGTAGTCCATGTAAAATCTCGTACAGTAAAATAATGAACAGCCTGTTTTCTGCTATTCTCAGCTTGCGTCCAGTAGGTCCACACGCCCCGCGCTGGCGTGCACACCCGAAACTCTTCAGTTTGTGTATTTGTGACAGAACAAAGAGCGAGTGGCTCGTGTACTTGTTCAATACAAAGTCGTTACGTTTAGCTTTTTACCCCAGGTTAGCGGCAACAGCTCGGGGGTTTCGGAGAATAAACAAGTTTTAAATGTTTTACACCGCGTGTCTCTTCCATGCACTTGTCTTGCCGTGCGCACGGCTGGAGAGGGAGGAAGAACGTGGTGATGGTCCAACACCCTGCGTTCTCGCAACCCAGTCGCACCCAAATGCTTACCTATTACACGATAATACATTTCAGAAACGTGTACCTATGTCATGAAAAAACAGCTTTTTTTCGTGACATACGTACGCCAAAGGATCCAAGTTAAAACCAATGTAATTTGAAGCCAGGGCCCTTTGGGCCAACTCGGAATAGTCCGAAGTCTCACGAAGATTTCCCCACACTATTTTCCCACAAAAACTGGCTTAAAATGAAGTGTTTTCCCTACTTTTGCTGTCTTGATAAGACGATTACTCCTGGAGAAGTCCCAGATGTGCAGCTCTGGCGCTGTTATGCACTCATGAGTCTCTCCGTGCTGCGGTAAACTGACCCGGTCCCCGTGCCATTCCTTTAGCCGAGGAAGGTGCATCCTACTGTCCGGTGTGTAGATCGCTGATGCCTCCTGCCACTATAGGCCTGTGTCCCGCTATACTCCATATAAAGTGATGCAAAATGTGTCTGTGATGAGATAAATGTCCTTAATGTTGCCGCTTTCAGCGATTTGAGGATAGAAAAGTAGCAAATGCTAATGTCAACAAGTGCAGGATGATTGACACCCGCTCCAGCCAATGACGTATGTTCATAGTGGTGACCTGTGACCTCAGAGAAGGTTGCGCTCCTGTAAACCTGAACTTCTAATTGGCTGTGTCAATCTAAGTTTATTATTTTTTATCATTGGGAAAGAACAATATTGGTCTCAATTTTTTTTTTTTTAATATATGTTTTATTATTGCAATCTTGCTACTAAAATAAAGAATCATTTTATTGTGTACTGTTTTTGCTTTCCAGTTTGTGCATGATCAATGAAAAATAAATAAACATGTACTTTCATTTCAATACACAATTAACTTTGTGTTGTATTGCCTGCAATGTAAGAACTTTCAAAAGTCACCTCACAGAGAAAAAAATGTGTATTATTCAAATTTTTTATTGAGCATTTTAACTCATGATATTAGCGCATTCTTTACAAGAGTCCAACTATGGATAAATTACTAAAATGCAAAATATTTGATGAGAACAGACTGAAGAGGCTGTTTACGCGGGTGTTGGTGTAAATGTCCTGAATGGATTTTTTTGTTTTTTGACCAGTAGTATGGATTTGTGTGTGTCACTGATACTCAATTATGCAACTTCTCTAAAAGCAGATTTTGGGGTTAGTTACTCCTTAAGCGGCTCAAGCCTACGGTTCTGTCAATAATAAAACCAGATGTACTCCAGTCCAAAGGATTTTTATGGCGACTTTCTAACAAAAGTTTGATCATATTCTGTATCTATGGACAAGCTTACTGGCGTGTCATGAGGGACAGGCCAAAGATGAATCTGTGGTTGTTTATGAATTATTTATTATTTCTGTGCGGCCCAGTAGCAAATGCATCATGGCCTGGGGACCACGCCTCCTTCTCGTCTGAGTGTGTACATGAGCTGAATAGTTTAGTTCATCAAATGCAGCGGACTGTGTTGATATGCAAATCCACCTGTGTCTCTGCTCCCTGCTCTCACCGCAGACACCTCGGCTCTGAACGCTAGCCCACATTAGCATACTGCTGCCACCTTTGACCCTGCCCATGTGTGCGGTAGCAAGCTCATGCGCACCGTAAGGCCGGGGGAAATACCCGGGTGTCAAGGAGACCACAGCGAGGCGACTTTTGGAGATGACAGCTCATTCATCACGGCTTCCCGGTCTGTTCCAGCGAATCGAGCGAATTCTCCACCCTACGCTGAGTCTGACGCTTAATTACGGACACGTAAATGGTAAACAACTTCAGTGGTTCCTCCCGCAGCTCATTATATACATACTTCAGACGCAGGACTCTTTGCGGAAGGAGAATGGAATAAGCTCTCCATTTGAAGGACATGCTTTGATGAGGTTCTTTGAAGTTGGTGTTTAATGGAATTGCATGTACTGAAGAGATAACATTGAAGGAGGAAGAAAGCTGAATGGTATAAATAATGTTTAAGATGGACAGACATGTTCCTGCCTGTAGTGCAAATGAAAGGATTTCAGATTTTTCAGGTACTGGCAGATACAGTGGGAGGACAATATATGTGAACGCTTTGGAATAAAATGTGGTCTGATCTTAATCAAAATCATAAGAATAAACTGTCTGCTTGAACTGCCACCCCCCAAACATTTACATGTTTACATCATATTTTTAATGGCCAAAACATGCAAACATACACAGGACAGGGGGGAAAAAGTAAGTGAACCCAGAATCTTGCTGAACTGCAACACTTTTGTAAAGAGGAAATCAAAGAGCATTTCAACTTCAACTGGGTTAATCAGTCCACAGTATATTCTGCCAATAGAGCTGTGGATTATCCAAGTTCCCTTTCGCAAACCAAAGTTGATTTGTTTAGGAGGACAAATGGAACAGCACACCAACATCAAAACCCTATCCCCACTGTAGGGCTGACCCCGACCAAAGATTTTCATGGTCGAACAAAAACTTGCTCTGAGCAGCAATTAGTCGACTAAAAGGGGGCGTGGCATGACGCTGACAAAACTACAACTTTTCTGACCCAAACTGCACTCGGGAGACATACAACTTTTGGAGCTTTATGTGTAAAAAGTCACATTAATCTCACCTTAAATCTCAGACTCCAGCTCCCTGCTTCACTCCTACATCTGCTGCTGTACGTGCTGTCCATATCCATATAATCCAACTAAAGCGGTTGTTTTCGTCTTTCATCATCGTCCCTGTTCTCAAATGTCCTCCGGGTCAGACGTCTCCATGTGACACTTATCTCTTTTTCACCGTAATGTAAACACGAGCCATGTGCTTTATTGTGGCATGCGTCGTCCGTGTGGCTGTAGTGATGAATGGGTTCATCACCTCCTCATCTTTTTTTATCTTGGAAAAAGCCAGAATGAAGCGGAGAAAGACACAGCAGGTCCATTAGCTGCGCCTGACGTTTGATTTTGGCTTCGTTCTCTCGTATGTTTCAGTAGAGCGGCAGACAGAGGAGGCGTCAGACACTGTAGAACCTATTTGTGGTTTAAACAACTGTGGAGGTCTGACGTATTGAAGGCAGCATCTCGTCGAGACACAGAGCCGCTGATCTCAGCTGTGAGACCACCTGTTTCAGCCACAGTCTGCTTCATCTTAGTGCTGCGCTGACCCTCAAGTGCTGCTGTCGGGCCGAAAGACCCTTAAAGTCGACCTAACACCAGCCTGTGTGAAAACGCCCTGAGTCTTTTTTATAATGAGATAATATGCCAAGGTAAAAGATAGACCTGCCACAGGCCTCTGGTGTGTAAATTGAGAGCATCTTAATTGTTGCAAAAGTGTGTGCATTTAGTCGACCAATGAAAATCTTTGTTGACCATTGACAACATCGACCAATTAGTCGACTAAACGATCAAAAGGAGGCAGCCTTACCCCACTGTGAAGTATGGAGCAGGAGAGTCATGGTGTGGGGCTGCTTTGCTACCTCAACAATCATCAAGAGAAAAATGTGTTCACAAGTTTATCAAGATATTTTGCAAAAAGACCTGAAACATTCACAACAGCGTGGAATATGTAAGTGAAACAATAATAAGCAATAACTGCTTTTCTGTAGTGGCAGATTAGCCGCTCACAACGATTCCTGGGTTCACTTACTTTTTCCTCCCTGTCCTGTGAATGTTTACATGTTATGGCCAATATTTTTGGCCAATAAATATGACAACATATAATTTTTTGGGTGGCATTAGTTTAAGCAGACACTGTTTAATCATTCTTCTGATTTCTGTTTGGTGTGTAATTGTAGGTGAAACATGAGCAATAAACTACGAAATCTACAAGCCCGGCTCAGTGTGTGATCATCTAAAAGGCTGCTTTATGTAGTTAACGGCTTCACTGACGTTATTAGTGCGTAATACTCGATGACTCCAGATGCAAACCTGTGGCCTATGGCTACGGCCAATTGTAGATGAAACATGAGCTACTAGACCTCTTCCACCTCTGGTGATGAAGGTGGAGAGAAATTTACTATTAGCTTCTGCTGTCACGGTGCCAATGCCGATGTCAATCACAACCCAGACGTCCCCTGATCCAGTGAACAGTGAAGTGCAGATTTTGTTGCAAAACTCATTTTGAGAAAAGTGACTTTAAACTTTCTTAACAGGTTTGTTATCAGCTGCGTTTGGTATCTTCCACAGGAGAGATGATCCTCAGATGACATAGAGTCCTCCTGCTATGGTTTTCTGACTGCATCCAAAAGTGTTTGTGTTAGTTCTACTTTTCATGTTGACATTAAAGCTAAGATGTGAACTAAACAGTGAAAACTTGCCAGAAATTTCTAAGATTTGGTTAAGTTGAACTGGAGAACATGTGCTCAGTCAGAGGTTAAGTGTCTTCCCGTTTTCTGGATTCGCAGAAGACTTTAAAATTCCATACTGATTTTATTATGAGGAAATTGACATGGAAATAAGGTACTGCGCGATATACGTCACCTTTCCTCATAAATATTCATTAAGCTAGCAACGGTTGCTAGGGGGGTCAAACTCGCGCCTGTCACTCATGCTAGACGAATGTAAATAGGTTACGGACGAGATGTCTACTGAGCTAAAACCTTCTAACTCTGTCCGAGAATGATGTCCCGGTGCCAGATTCACTGGTATAGAAGTAGAAGAACATATAAATGTTCAATTAAAGAGATGGCTTGAGTGTAGAGGGCTGAAAAAGACAGGGAAAAGAGCTGACCTGATCCAGAGGTAGATTGTTATCAACACTATTTTTCCCCCAAATAACATCAGTGTACGCCACTGATAGTGACATTTTGCAGTTTCAACAAGCTATATTTTACCACCCTACATGTCATACATATTATGTCCTCTGGTTGTCTTACGTCTGATAGTTGTTGGGGGTTATTTATATCATTCTTGTTATTATTTTATTTTTTTTGTTTAGCGATCGCTAATGCTACTCGGTCACAGCCAACAACACTTCACTTTTAATTAATATCAATTCTCTCAATTATTTTACCCTTCCCCTAAGGCTGTTTCCCTACTACAGAAAAAAACAAATCTGTTGGATCTACCTGTAGGCATGAACAGGCTTGCTAGAAAAAGGCGGAGGCTGAACATGTCTTCCATATTTAAATAAGAGTGTTTTAAGAAAGTAGGCCTGTGTAGAACTGTAGTAGAACTGGTCTTTTGGACGGCCGCACAAGTTGACCCATCGATCACATTTATCCCTCTGGGTTTTTGGTTTCAGGAAACGAATAAAAAAAACATCCTTCATATGTGGACGGTCATAGTGTTGTTATTATCTGAGCGATAACCGGCAGAAAACAAGCAGTTCTAGCATGAGTCGTAACCGAGCGCACTTCTATGTTGACCCCCTTCCGGTTTACGTTGCTGATGTCACGCAGCCTCACGGTCTAAAAATAGCACTCGTGCGACACGCTATTGACTTACCAAGTGAGAACACTCTACGAATCACCTTTCCAATTCGTAAGCGCATCGTAACAACGCAACTGCTTCTGCCGATTGTAGATTCCGCTGATGTGGTTTATCACAACAAAAGAACATATTACAAACATAACACAAACAACCAGTGGCGGCTGGTCCATTATGGGCGGTGGGGCGCCGCCCCTCCTATCAATTATGCAAATAAAATAAAAAGTTTTAAGCTTAGCAAAATCCTAACTTTCTTATATACAGGTCTTTTATACAGTGGAGGGAGGGGGAGTGGAGGTGAAGGAGCGTGTCATTTTGTCTGCCTGGTTCATCTTGTGCTGTAACCGCTGTAACAGCCTCATAAATGTGTAGTTTTGTGCTCGGGGCGGCGAGGAACAGCGCCCCAAACATCTAACCAATGGCGCTCTGATATGGTATAAAAACGTCACTGTATATCATTAATTCAACCAATCAGAGACGCGCAATAATAAATCCCCGATGGGCGCTGAGGCCAAGCGCCCATCGGAGATTTAACAGGTGAAAGACGAGTAAGTGTCTACTGTAAACAAACGCGAGTAGCTCGTTGTTGGAGCAGCTCTGAGCTCACGGACGATCGGAGGAAAAATTTCTCATTTGAAAGACGGAGAAGCTTTGTGTTGTTTCCTGAGAGGAGGTGAAAGGACTTAGTCAAACTAATGGACTTGGGACATCTTTCTTCCGTCAGAAGTCACGTCTAAACGGACTTTCCTGGAGGTAGCATGACGATGCTAACTAGCTCGTCTGCTTTAGCTGCTGCTTGTTTATCTCACACTTTGGGACAAACCCTCGCTGACTTGGACAAACAGTCCGTCCCAGGACGTGGACATTTGATGGAGAGAAGATTCAGGACCGTGAGGAGGAGCTACGACAGGAGAGGGGAACGTCATTCATTCACTGAGGGAAACAGAGGAGGAGCTCCAGGTGCTACAGGAGGAGCTCCAGGTGCTACAGGAGGAGCTCCAGGTGCCTCGGAGGAGGAGGACTCTCTTCACAACGTGAGCTGCACATTATTTCTGAGCGGATCATTTGTCTGACGGTTTATACGGGTTTAAACCTGTGGCTCTGAGGCTCATAATGAAATTACAGCAAGTCTGGGACTAAAATTGTCCATGAAATCAAAGAGGAAACACCTCCTGCCTTTGTTCTGGTTCTGTTGGTGCAAAACACAAATCAGTGGTGCACAACACAAATATGTATAGTGATTATCGTTACGCTTTAGTCAGAAATGATTTATTTTTTAGTTGAATAAAACTAAACAATAAGTTTTGAATATATTCTACATAAAATAGTATTAAATGCTCCAAAGATAACTTTCTTTTTTAAGTTAAAAACAATGTTTATAAGTATCTTCTAAAATATAATTGAAGGTAGGTCGAGGCAACAGCCCCCCCTGGTTTTCACATCACCAGCCGCCACTGCAAACAACATATTACAAAGTGCAAAGTACAAAATGTTCATACAATCAACAGAAATGAACAGAAACAGAAGCGAAGCACATCTACCGTATTTCGCTCCGGAGTATAAGACGCACCAGCCAAACTATGCGTAATGACGGAGAAAAAAACATAGATAAGTCGCTCCGGAGTATAATACGCACTAGCGTCATTAAAATGTGTAATGAGAAAAAACAACAGACTTCGCGGAGTAACACCACTCCGCTGCGCGTCATGGTGTTCTTGACTCTGTGTCGTGCATTATAACCGTCTAATGCACGGCTCCTCGTTGTTTAATCCTTACTTGGGCTCTTCCTTAACAACTGAGTCGGTCTTTGGTGTGGACCCATTTCTAAATGAAATGGACAGGATTCATGCTGAAGAGGACTTTCGGGCTGCTTACCCAGATTTGTCTGTTATTGTTGACAATATTGTTAATTTTGAATATACAGATTTTAATGAAGCACTTTTTTGCTTGCTCCATGCGACTGAAAGGCATGCTTAATGGGACTATACCGAGTTTAAACATGTTAAATTAAGTATTTTCCTCCCCCTTCATGTTCCAGCCATGTCCTGATGTCTATAATGAGCTCAGACCTGTTCACCACAGCTGCCTCTAAAATCCTGCACTGTCACTCAAAAAGTTGTTACTTCGGGTCCGAAGTGCCGTCATGCACGAGCTTAATATAAAAGCTGCAGTTACGCGTAAGACCTGAGGTGGCAGTAGTGAGTATAAAAATAACCAACTTGCATCTAGCCCCTTTAAGTATGAGGCGGGTAGTGATTTTATAGGTAGAAGTATGTGTACACTTAAGAAAAAAAAAGGTTACTTACAACATCCATCCATCCATTTTCTTCCACTCGGCCGTTGCCGGATCGTGGGGGCAGCTGTTGGAGCTGCCCAAATCACATTGCACCAGCCCCTTATGGTTCCTCCTGCAGGTGGTGGGTCCATGGGAGGACATCCTCACGATTAACCCGGGCCTGTTGGTCTCTCATAAGGGGCTTCTGAACCGATCTTTGTCTGACCCGTCACCTAGAACCTGTTTGCCCTGGGAGACCCTACCAGGGGCACGAAGCCCCCGACAACATAGCTCCCAGGATCATTCGGGCGCTTAAACCCCTCCACCACATTAAGGTGGCGGCTCTAGGAGGGGTTACTTACAACAAGTAACCTTTTTTTCCCAGTAAATGTCACTGTTGTAAAAGCTGCATGTTCACATAAAATAGATGTAGTTTGTTAGCTGTACCTTATTCAGAATTATGGAATTGTCTTCCTTTTAAGTATGAAAGTAAATTTGAAAAGCTGATACTCGGGTATGTTTTACATACTTTTGTTTAAGCTCAGTCGTAGAGGAGTTTACTATTGTAGAAACAGGTTTAAGCCATCATCTGTAGACTGTAGGACATCTAGCTTCTTAGTGGACAAGCTTTGTGAAAATATGTGTCTTTTTGTTTTCAGTTTTCTAAATAATATAATATGTTCTTAGCTTAAAGTGAAATAACAGCTTCTCTGCTATCTCATGTGACCTCCTGCTGACCTAAAGTTGGCCTTCTGCTGACCTGAGTGACCATGTAATAACGTTAGATTGCAGTTGTTCACTTGTTGTTACAGTTGAATTTATGGCATCTGTTTAAAGACATCTATTTTGGTGTCCTGGTAAAGAATGCTTTGTTGTAAACCAGCCTCTGTGGTATAAAAGCTGGCTGTTCTGTTAAACCTGCAGACTCTCTGCTACTGTCATCACGCTGTCATCTTGTGCTAATATAGGCTCTAAGAACTACTTTCCTTTTTGCATTTTTCTTAGGGTTTTTGTTGGCCACAACATCCACAGCTTGCTTGTGGAATGTCCCACACTCTGTACTAGAGTATAGAGATGATGGCTCAAGAACTTTTATATCTGTACTAAAGTAAATTAATTGAATACTTCTTCCTTCAATAGACTCACTAGGAAAATGTCTGAATGTTTTATTACACTATAGTAACTGTGAATTGTGTTAATACACAGGATTAACAACCATGAATTGAACATTGGTAACAAAACTGGCATAACTTAAGAGTTCTCTATGCAAGCATTTCTCCAACAACAAGTAAAAGAAAATTGTGATGGGTGTAAAAAAAAAAAGGGGGGGATAAAAAATACAATCACGTGAAAATAAAAGTGATCATGATAAATGTGGATTCATTTAGCATACTTCGTATTGCACATAACCCCAAACATAATGTAAACTTGGTAAAAACATTTTGAACATTTAACCATAGCAATTTAACATTAAGTCAACGATCATTCAGGAAATAATATTGTGAAGGGCTGTAAGGGCATCGTCCAGCCCCACAACAGAGTGGATGTGGAAGGTAAAATCATCGGTACTGTGTGCATGACTATCTTGCCACTGATCCAAACAGGGTCTGCATCCAAGTATAGTGGTACAACAGCTTGCAAACATTGGATCCTTCATGGGGTTGGTACGATATATGCAGTACATGAGTGAGAAGGAACTTTGTTCAAAGGTTATGTAGCGTTTGAGGGTGACCTCACACGCATGGTTACCGCATACCAAGAGATGAGCAAAACCCCCACTCCAAAACCCCCAGACCATTTTATGGCATTGTAATTTCTTCACTTCCTGTCTTGTGAATGGCTGATCAGATCAAACAGTTCAGGACAAATGAAGACTGTGATGATCTTATCCTTTAGACCTCACAACCAGAGATGAGAACTCTTTATTGACCTTCGAACTTGGACTAAAGACTGAATCTCAAACATCCGATCTGAGTAATAAGCCAGTTCTTTAATTCATGGACAGTGAGAATGAACTCAAATTTGAAACTGAATTTTTCCCAAGGTCAACAAAGATGCAATGTACATACATACTGTCGAAATGTCGGTAATGCATTTGGAATGTGTTTATTACAATAGAAATGTATTTCCTGAATTCTCTCCCAAGATAAGCCTCCTCTCATCCCACCGTGACTTGGGCCCCAATCATATCGAATTACGGACTGAACCGATTGGTCGAGTCCCGCGGAGACAAAGGGGCCGCCCACGGTATAAAGAAAGGGTACAGGAAGCAGTTCCCTAGTGTTGCAGTTGAGTTCGAAGTTGAAGTTTTCTTTTGGAGTTCAGACAGACGGAGAAGGAGAGACGGCAGGAAGGGAGCACATGGCGACATCCCCCGCTGAACTCTGACCTCTCTTTGTCTCAGATGGACCGCAAGAATCTTTAAGTTTGAGCCCGTCATTTGACATGATTTGTAACTATCAGTTACTTCTTTTAAGAACATTTGCATTTTTCCTACAAGACAACAACATTTTTGATCGCTGAGCTTTCAGCACAACCATTTTGAGTCTAGCTTGTCAAGCTAAACGCCCAAGGCCCAGAGGAGCTGGAGATAGGCCCCCGCCGCGCCTGCATGAGCTTGAGATTGCCACCCGAGAGACCACGACCAAAGGCCGTCGAACACCAGGACTTTGGAACGCCGGACCACAGTTGGCGTGGAAAACCTTTCTCTCACGGTTGTAAGCGCATCTCACAGACCAGGCTCAATAAGACTCACATAACTTCTACGCAAACCACCTTACTGACTTTCAGATGCAATTTTAGAACATTTTATCTGATTATTCATTCTGTAAGCCTTCGAGGTTATCCTGTTTGCACTTTAATGCCGTCTGTTAATTGATTTTGATCATTAAACCTCCATAGGCCACAGTTTGGTGTCTAAGGTTGTAAATAAGCCTTAACTTATCTGTGGTGTAGCTGCTGGAACCACGCGCTGTTGTTTTGGTGCGAGGCAGCGTGGGAGATGCATTCAGGGACAGCGGGAAAGGCACACTTCTTACTGTCCCTTTTTTTCCACACAAACGCAGGAATATCGGGACAAATATATAACAGTGGGGTTCTCCAGCGGTGTGGCCATAGGGGTGGCAGGGACTGGCTCCCGAACATCAGGAGGAATGACCGCAGGAGGAGGAAAAGCCGGCGGAACAACTTCAGCACATGAGGAGCGGCGGCGGCAGGTGCTGTCCCGAGCCTGGACTGGCCGAGTTTGTGTGACTTTTCTTTTGCTACTGCAGGTACGAACATTTTCTTTTCTGCGTAGCTTGTGTCTCCATCAATTTTATGCGTGAAAACAATGATTCTGCTCTACCAATGCTATACGAATGCTCTCACACTGAATTTACGAAGCGCCACTCCTCATCACAAAAGGACACGCTCCATTGCGAACTCTACGAACAGAGGGTGAATCGTGACATTCGTGGAAGATTTTTTGACAGACAAAAACATCACAAATGTCACGAACTGATGCGCTCTGTTAAGAATCCCATTAAGACGCGTTAAGTCATGTTACGAACGTCACGAATGACGAAAAAATGCCATTCGTAACGCATCATGACTATGTGTAAACGCAGCATAAGGGTCAATGTGTATCGTTGAAGAACTTACTTCCTTCAGATAAATCTGAAGTTTAGCCTACAGATTTAATCTACAACCTATTAGTTCATTAAAGGGGGGTATTATGCAAAATCGACTTTTTCAAGCTTTGCATCATGTTATTATGTCATTCCGTCATTAAAAACATGCCTGAAGTGTTGCCTTCGCACATTCACGTATTTTTGAGTAATCTGTAAAAACTCTGATGGCGGCCATTTTAGGGATAGGTTTGCCTGAGTCCTCCTAGGAACGCCCCCACCTCCTGGAGACGCCTCCGAGCTTTCGTCACCAGCCGAGTAACCAATCACTGCTCCTCAACAGAATCCCCTCCCAACTGATGCCACAGACAGCGTGTGGAGGGGGCGTGTCGGAAAGGGTCAGAGGTTCTTAAAGAGACAGAGGCCTATTTCAAGACATTCACTACAGCCATTTTGAAAGAGCAATTTTATACAAGGCAGTTATTCTAATTTACTGCATTTACAGACCAACAGAAGGTTTCGTCATCATTGTAGTGTGCTATAGACTGGTGCTATGTGATTGAAAAAAGCAAAATACCCCCCCTTTAATAAGCAATTAATTGATTAATAAATCCTCATAGCCTACAGTTATGTTCAATGAAAGACAGAAGTATGACAAAGTGATATGGAGAAATTTGCAATCACAGGGACTACAAGAAATTAGGAAATGAGGGAAGAGGCAGGATTATGAGGAGCAGATGATGCACTAAATACTTCAGAACATAACAATAAAAGTCAAAACCAAATACAAGTACCTCCACAAATGACACAAGAAAAGGCTGCTTTTACAGCAGCAGCCTGCTCTTCGCTGAGGCTGACAGTTGTGTGCTTGTTTCCTCTGACAAATGTCACAAGGTCTTTGACTTGGATACTTCCTGCAAACCTTGGGATGCCAAATGGACCTTCTCAATTTGGTCCAATACCTCTGGAAGGGCAGTACTGTCCCCATGTCGACTAAACATGTATAACATGGTATAATTAATGCTTAAGCAACAATTAAGAGGCAAATGTAAAAGCTACTTTACCTTTCTCTCTTTCGCTTATTCCCTCTGAGCCTTTGTAGTTGCTCCTCTGGAACAGCGTACATTTTCCAGAAGCCTGGCCCTACAAAGTGGACAAAGGATCAAGGTTGTCTTACCATGCGCCACCTGGGTAAAAGATTGAAATAATACAATTTCCAGCACTTTAATAAATGTAATTTTACCTTTGTGACATCTTTGGTCCAGTTGCTTTTGAAGCCTGAAAACCTGCTGTACTAGTGGTACTACTAGCACTGAATGGGCAGCGAAAAGCAAAGCGGGCAGGAGTTTGCTGGTTGGAAGTAGATGGGGGGGCCTTCACCAGGTTCTCCATCATTAGTGCTTTCGCCGTACACCTCACAGTGGCCACCGCCCAGTATCTCCAGGTTGTCAAATACACTGCCTTGACCGGGTAATATTACCTTGTTGTGGTCGTCAATCAAATAAACGGTGTCAGCACGGACCTATTCACAAACATAGAAGGATGTAATTAAGTTATGATTATTTAGATACTTGCAATGTGTGCCAATTCAAAGCAGACTTCTGTCTTTTTTTTATTTTAAAACTCCTAAAATTCAGCAATGTAGCGTACTTAATTTGTTTTTAATCCATACACAGTTTCATTGTGCTAATTACGTGTAGCCGACAAATCCAGGGGCGTGCGACACATGTAAGCGTAAAAGTGTCTTCTCCAAATAAACATAATTAAAAACAACTCACCTGAAATATCATGGAAAATTTGTTGGTGGTAATGTCATCTGGGCTAAAAGAAATCCGTCTACCTCGTCTGAATAAGACGTGGTGCTCCATTTTGCCTTTTGCGCAGTCGAGTAGTTGTAGTGCTGCTTGCAGTTGGTTGCTGCTGCTGTTTCCGTCTGTCTCCACTCATTTCCGGTAGCATATCAAACCGAAACAGTAGTAAACAAAATAATGGAAGTTGTTATAGCAGTGTTTGTTTCCACTGCATAACAAAGAAATGTGTCAATATTTTATTTCGATTTTTTTGCCTTTCCAATTTAATTTCGGAAATGGAAATACAATGTTCCCCATAATTAGTGAAACGGAATAACTAATGATCGAAGGGTACACGGATTAAAATGAAAACCCCTTCTTCTCTCCCTTAAGACAAACCAACTGCTCCTGTTTCTGATACTAAATTTAAATCAATGCTTTTTTGTTGTTTTTATGTGTTTATTGTGTTGTCCTGATTATTGTTTTTGTTATGTAAAGGTAATTATTAAGTCTATTTTTGAAAGGCAAATGGGAATTTATTTTTCTTTGTGATTGCATTGTTGGTATTGTGGAGGGCTATTTGTCCTGTATGCATGCTGTTACCTTTTCCCTTGCTGATTATGACTGCATTCTTTAATCATTTTCTCTCTTTGCAAAAACTTGACATGCAGCTCATAAGCCTTCTGCACTGCTGGCTATACTCGTTGTTTTGAACCGCACAGAAACATAAAGTTCCACAAGCGAGTCGTCCCTTCAGTGTTGCCAGATTGTTAAAAATTTAATTTCTGTCTTTCACACAGTGTTCAAAAACATTTGAAACCAGTCTCCCGACCAAGCAGTGCCCCATAAACACACTGAATGATGCAACAGCCAAATTCAACATGCTCTTTCATTTTCAGCAAGATTCAGACTGCATTTATGACATTTAGAAGATGTAAGAGGAGGACGCCATGCAGACTTTCAGCTCCCCACACACATTATCTGTGAACCGTGGCATACCGGTTCTTTATTCCATTGTTTCCACACCAATACAGTGCCATTATGTATCCCAAATAGCTGTCACAACAAATAGTTAAATGCAGTTTCATTGTGTACAGCATGTGCCTCAGTGCTGGTTAGCACAAGGCTGCAACTGGCAAAATAGTCTCATGCAAAAACTAAAAACATAATCTGAGACTTAAACATTTTTGGACACTTTTGCCTGAATCAATTTTAAATTATCATGAAAAAAAAGCCTAATTTATTTGGCAGAATGAGTCCACTTGGAGTCAACTGTTTTTGCAGACATTCGTTTATTTTCAGTGATGCAACTGGGACTGGACAACACAAACCCTAAGCTCCAACAAGGACTGGACTCTTCCATGGTCTTTCCCCGTCTGCTGAAAGATAATTGAGTGTGCGTTTGATCGACTAGGAAAGATTTGGGGCATTGAATAGGCCAATGACAGTAACATGGATGCCCTCCCACATGTCTTACACAATTATTGTGAATCTCATAAGGACACTGTCCTTAGATTCTGAGAATCCTCTCAGAGAGCTCCTAACTTAACCTAAAAATTCCTTGCGAGGAGTCTTAGCTTAGGAGTGATTCCAGAACATTCTCAGAGAACTCAGTAATCATTTCAAAAGCTGTGACTGGTTCATCCTAAAGCTAGATCAAAAATGTACTTGGTGATTATGGGCAAAGAATGGACCCTCAAATCGATAAGCTTAATTATAGAATTTAATCTTATGAAGACTGTGTCATTGTAAATAATATTTCAAATAAAAGAAAATATCAGATAGATAGATAGATGGATAGACTGGAGCAGTCAAAAGAGCACCAACTACTGACAGAGAACAATCACTATCACACAGAGTGCAATGAACCTCCAAGACGAAGAATGTGAAGGATTCTCACACAGTTTCTTGACTCCTGACTGACTTTCAGTTTTGTTTCATTCATAATTGATCAGTTAGACTAACTGACTAATTGTTATAATTGATTAGTTAAGTAAATGTCACATGATTGGCACAAATGTTCATTTCTAGAACATTTTCTACACAACAAATATGAATTAAAACATTGTATTTATGAGGCTTTTACTCAATTGAACATGCTTTCCAGCACAAAATACTGCATGAGTAAACAAAATGTAAAATTGTCACCCAACGATCAAAGATTGCCAAACATCAGAGTGATCTGGAGTAGGAGCAAGCAGGAGAATCCAGGAGGAAGTGCTGATGGATACCCAGAGGTGTGTGTTGGAGATGGTTGGTAGAAGTGGCCCATGGTTTCGGGGGCTGCTGGACCAATTGGTTCAAAAGATTAAAACCTGATACAATAGAAGAGGTGAGCTTTTCAATATCAGAAGTAATTTTGTTTAACGCATCTGTGTTTTTGGGTCTCTGCCCTTTCAAAGAGTCGCAGCATAGTTTTCTTTATTTGTAGGTCATCATTTGGCTGCTTTTTCTTTAGCTTTTCATGTCGGTGTCCTTGAAGCTTGGCCAAAAAGACAAAACAAAATGAGACAATGTTCAAAGTGTGAATCCAAAACATCTCTCTTTGGTATAACTTTTTCAGGATATTTTCGATTCCAAAGAACCTCAAAGAGGATGGTGAACCATGATGTGCTTCTTTGTAATGTTTGGCAACAGCATAGTCCATATTGCCTGTTCTGATAGCAGTCTTATGTTCTGAGATCCTTTGTTTTAATTGTCTTTTTGTCTGACCAACATATTCCAAACCACAAGGACAGAGAAGCATATAAATGACATGGGTTGACTTACAATTGATGAATTGACTTATTGTAAATTTTCTTCCAGTATGTGGATGGTTAAAAGATTTTGTGTTTGTTGTGTTGTTGCAGCAAGCACAATTACCACATCTGTGCATCCCAGTTGTTGTCAGCCATGTTAGAGAGGTCTGAGGTTCATGTTCCTGTACATAACTTTGTCTTTGATTGTTGGCGCTTTTCTGAATGCAAATTTTGTTTTTACATATGTCCTCCAAAGATGGCTCTATGTTGTAACCAAAAAAAGAAATATGTGAGTGAATATGTGAGTACTTCTGTCTGGATATATGAACTACTGATGCGCTACCCTTTACATTTTTTCTAAAATTTATCATTTTTTGGGCTTTAGCACTCGGAACATTTGAAGACGCGCAACTTCTCTTCCTGGATACTCCTGTTTACATCTTTCACATACAAAAAAGTCCATCCATCCAACCATTTTCTTCCGCTTTATCTGGGGCCGGGTCGCGGGGGCAGCAGTCTCAGTAGAGATGCCCAAACTTCACGATCCACGCACACCTCCTCCAGCTGTTCTGGGGGACCCTGAGGCGACACCAGGCCAGCTTGGAGACATAGTCCCACCAGCGTGTCCTGGGCCTTCCACAAGGCCTTGTCCCACTAGGACAGGGGTGGCCAACCCGCGGCTCTAGAGCCGCATGCGGCTCTTGGCCAATCAGAGTGCGGCTCTTTGCATGATTGGATATGTTTAATACAATGCGGCTCTTTGCAAAATAATTGGTAAATATTTCCCATAAATCCAACCATCGTCCTACAGACCCTGTTTCCATCTCTACACATTAATGAGAGTCTGTATCTCCCTCCTTTTCGAGGCGGCGTGTAAAAGGTGCCCGTGCGGCAGCCTCAGTCAAAGCGGGATGTAGGTTGAACAACAGGCAGGCAGATCGTGGCACTAGGATTAGCTTCTGTGCTTTTCAGGTTTCTGATCAGCTACTCTTTATTTGATGTCATTTGGCCTCATATTCACAGAAAAAGATCAAAATTAAGAAAAGCGGAGCTCTTATGAAGCATATGATGCGAAGCGCGACATCGCAACGCGGAAATACGCAAAGTCATGACTTTTCTTTCACATGTGACAGTAACTGTAACAGATGCAACTTAAAACAGACTCTCAGACGTCCAGAGGCTCCTGGTTAAAGTTCATAAACTTTGTGCAGCCTAGAGTGCGTTCTCTGCACAGTCCAGTCAGGACGAAGCTGCAGGCACAGAGCGCACAGGCCAGGGGCGAATCAGAGAAGGGGGCTCAGTGGGCAGGGCCCCACATACAAACACACCCCAGCATTAAAAAAAAAAAAAAAAAAAAAATAATCTAATTCTGTTTTAGTCAGAGCAGAAAGCACAAAATTTCAGTTAACATACATGTATTTCAATCTTGTTGAGGAGTAAAACCATTCAATCTAACACAATTATTTAAAAAAAAGAAAAAGGCCAGGCATAAAATTATAGTTTATTGTGATTAAATAAAACGGTCACATTCTATTTAATCACAATAAACTACCGCCCCGGAATCTCGCTAATGGTTGGTGCCTTTGTGGCTCTTCACAGGATCAAGGTTGAAAATTTCGGCTCTTGGTCTCTGACTAGTTGGCCACCCCTGCACTAGGACATGCCTGGAACACCTCCCGCGGGAGGCGACCAGGAGGCATCCGAAACAGATGCCCTAGCCACCTCAGCTGGCTTCTTTCGATGTGAAGCTCCTCCCGGGTAACTGAGCTCCTCACCCGATCTCGAAGGGTGCGCCCAGCCACCCTGCGAAGGAAACTCATTTTGGCCGCTTGTATTCGTGATCTTGTCCTTTTGGTCATTACCCAAATCTCATGACCATAGGTGAGGGTGGGAATGTAGATCGATCGGTAAATTGAGAGCTTTGCCCCCGACTCAGCTCCCTCTTCACCACGACAGACCGATACAGCGACCGCATCACTGCTGACGCCGCAGCGATCCATCTGTCGATCTCACGCTCCATCCGTCCCTCACTCGTGAACAAGACCCCGAGATACTTGAACTCCTCCACTTGAGGTAAGGACTCCCCACCGACCTGAAGAGGGGAAGCCACTTTTTTCCGGTGGAGAACCATGGCCTCGGATTTGGTGCTGATTTTCATCCCGGCCGCTACACACTCGGCTGCAAACCGCCCCAGAGCATGCTGAAGGTCCTGATATGTCGAAGCCACTAGAACAACATCATCTACAAACAGCAGAGATGAGATCCTGAGGCTCCCAAGCCGAACACCCTCCGGCCCCTGGCTGCGCCTAGAAATTCTGTCCATAAAGGTAATGAACAGAACCGGTGACAAAGGACAGCCCTGGCGGAGGCCAACACGCACCGGGAACAGGTCTGACTTACTGCCGGCAATGCGAACCAATCTCCTGCTACGGTCCTACAGGGAACGGCCAGCCCTTAGCAGAGGGCCCCGGACCCCATACTCCCGGAGCACCCCCCACAGGGCATCACGAGGGACATGGTCGAACGCTTTCTCCAGATCCACAAAACACATGTGGATTGGTTGGGCGAACTCCCATGAACCCTCAAGCACCCGACGGAGGGTATAGAGCTGGTCCAGTGTGCCACGACCAGGACGAACAAAAAAGTATGCAATAAAAACAAGACCACCTCACTTACAACATAATGTTAAATGACAGTTTTTTTAGGGGGGGGGGTATTTATGTAGGTAGGATAATAAAACACTTGGACACCAGTGTGATAGATGTATTTACCTGTATTTTGTATTTTTCTTCACTTTTTATAATGGTTTAGCTAATGTTAGTCTACGGAAAATCTGTGCTTAAAACCACAAGCATGGTGGATATCCATGGTAACAGTGGTCAGTTGTCCTCTTGGAGGCTATAGTACACGTTATCATCAGTTATTTCATCCGTTATGTCGGTGGACAAGACGCCACTGTTAATAGACGTTGTGGCCGGTGACCCACCCCAAATCTGCTCACACAGTTCAAAATAGAGAAGAACCACTCGCTCGTACACTTTTACGACCTTTATCCACAGCCTGTCCATATTTGCCTCTAAAACATTTTTGTTTTGGTACTCCTCCAAAAATGCCTCCTGGAACCCTTGGTATTTGTTGTGGCAGGACTTCCCTGTCCACATTTTGAGCCAGCTTTTTGACTTTATATTATAGCAAAACACTTAACAGCAGCTCAGCGTCGTCATTTGACCAAACTAATGATTCCCTTCCCTTCGCCATTGTTGTTTACAACATTTCGTGGCGGATGGTACTTTTTTACGAGAGCAATTGCGCATGTGCGAAACGTGCTTCTTCTGTAGTTTTGGAAACAGAGCAAGCAAACACTTATCGCCATCTTGTGGTCTGGCTAGGTTGCACCATTCGTATGTGTTCAGAATTATTCTCTCAAACGCAGGCGTGTGGACAGAGATACAGTGCCTCTCGAAAGTACTAATACGCCTTGAACTTTTGCAACCATAAGCATGAAGATTTTATTTTGAGTTTTTTACTGAAAGTTCTCACACAAGTAACAGACAACTGTGAAGTGAAAGCAAAATGATACATGATTCTGTTATATTTCAAAAAATAGAAAAGTGAAAAGTGGGGCGTGCATAAGTATTCATACAGCATTTTTCTGAGTGCATTAAATTGCCTTTATAACATTCCTAATGACTGCAAAATGTTCACACCTTGCCCTAACCATTAAATAGAGGCCACATGTGCGTAATCTACTCTCAGTATAATTACAGCTGTTCTGTGAGGGCCTCAGAGCTGTGGTCACTAACAACATCATGAAGGCTAAGGAGCACTAGAGAGGTCAGGGATAAAGTCCTGACCTAAATCCTACTGAAAATCTGTAGAAGGACCTGAAAACTGCTGGATAGGGCCTCGGGGACAAACTACTGCACCAGGCAACAAATGGAGAAAGACATGACAGGCTCGATAGAAGAAAGACAACATAAGTGTCAATGTTGGAACGGGCCAATTTCCACAGACACAACAAACGCTGATGGCCTTTTTTTACAGACAATATCACAATTTTGAGTTATTGAAAAGTCCATTATTATTGTTTTTTTTTTGTCACTCACATTTTATTTAACTTTTCTTCTTTTTTTTCTTTTCAGAATGGGTTTCCAAAAAACAAAAGGGGGGAGGGGGGGATCAAGGGAGAAAACATTAACACAAATACAATGCACACATCCACACACACACATACGCGCACACACACACACACACACACACACACACACACACACACACACACACACACACACACACACACACATTCACAGGCGCACATCCATACCCATACCAACATAAAATAATTCCAGAAGTAGTAAACAATCAGAACTAACAAATAAATAAATAAATTTAAAAAAATCCATCAAGACAAAAAAATAATAAGTAGCCAAGGAATAAATCCATTAATATACATAATAGATAATACAGATAAAGGTTGACATAAAAAGATCATATAAACAAATAAAGTAATAATAACCAAAAAAGAATTAAAAAAAATAACAATATGTAAATTACAAATATTTGTAAAAAAAAGAAAAAAAAAGCTGATGATTCTCATTTATTCCCTCCATCAGGGGAGGAGTCCAGATACAAATAGGCATTGTTTATCCACATATGGTTTATTCTCACGCAGACCTGACTCCACAGAACCGACCATAACCGCCCCCAGCACGGCATCACCCAGATCCAAGAGCCTCTCTGATAAAAATGCATCAAAAACGTGACAAACAAGAATAGACTAAAAAATATATGTATATATATATATATATATAATTAAATTTTGAAAAACAAAGACGAAATCGGCAAAAAGGAACAACCATTATTATTGTTATTATTATGACTTACACTTGTATAGACTCCCACATGTCATATAGCTCCAAAAAAGCTCCCGATAGAAGCTACCAAGCTCTTCCACATGTTCCCTATTTAAATAAAGTTACGTGAAGTGTTTTCATGCGAAGTATATTTACACAGAAATGTAGCATGTCGATTTTATAAGCAGATAAAAAGGGGCACTATAAAAAGAGGCGTAATGATACGAGGAGCAAAACGTCCGCGCAGTAACTCCTAAAGACTTCCCCCGCTCACTTCCGTCAATAGAAGCTGCGTGACTTGTAGAGAGTTTACAACAAGCAGAAAATATATTTTGGGAAAGTGCTAGCCCATTCCTACCTCATGGTCGAGGTCCTGAGTCCTGTGTCGTCGTCCGGGGTGAGTTGGAAATCTGTGAAACATTACTACACTATATACTTTCTGCTTGTTATCACAGCCCGGCACGATGCACGTAAAAGGCTTTGTTCACAAGTTATCCACGCTTCTTCAACTGTTCTCTGCGAGCTCTCTACAAGTCACGCAGCTTCTATTGACGGAAGTGAGCGGGGGAAGTCTTTAGGAGTTACTGCGCGGACGTTTTGCTCCTCGTATCATTACGCCTCACAATATAGTGCCCCTTTTTATCTGCTTATAAAATCGACATGCTACATTTCTATGTAAATATACTTCGCATGAAAACACTTACACGTAACTTTATTTAAATAGGGAACACATGGAAGAGCTTGGTAGCTTCTATCGTGAGCTTTTTTGGAGCTATATGACATGTGGGAGAGGCTGCATATGTGCTCCGTTTGCGTGACAGAGCGCACGGACAAAGACCAGACGGGTATATATTAACTCGGCTACGGTTAGGTAAGAACATATCTCAGTATGTAAAAACGGTGGCCTATTCCTTTAACATTGACCACTGTGTGTTGTGTCTCGCCTCATTCCACCACTATGCCCCAACAAAACACTCCCAGGACCAACTCTAAGGTTGAGAATCAATGCAATAAAGCATAAAACCTTTAATGAGCTTCATCAGCAAGTCAGACGCCAGCTTTGTTCTGCGGCGCTGACACGAGCTCTGGGCTGACAGCTTCTGATACGGCAGCCTTATCTGAGTAACTGACAGTGACAGCCATCCCCTTCTCCCACACTCTCCCATTCATCCGAGCTCTGCGTCAGGCCTGTCCATGTCTGATTAAAACTACAGTATGGTTCGTAGCTACACGGTGTGAGCGCGCATCGTAGATCAGACAGAAAATGCCTGTCTGTTTGGTTAGAGGAGACACTTCATTTTCAGCCTGTCAATCCACATTTCAGTCGGACGGTGACATATTCAATTGGATTCATACTTCACATCAGAACAAAGCAAATGTCAAAAGAGGGACACGGCGAGTATACATACACATACAGTATACTTTAACAGGCTGGTGCAGGATAGGACTCAATTCTATCCACTTATTTGGGCTTAAATACAGTTCAGTCTGCACACAGGCCTTTTACTCTGCTTTGTGGCTGATAACTGCTGTTCTGGACTGAGTTCACGGCTGCTGCTTAAACCACTTCCCGACAGAACCATTGAGGCGCCACTACGGCCGCCGCCATATTTAACTTCGAGTGAGCTGCGCGCTTACTCAGAAGGCTCTCCGGTCACGTTTTTGTGTATGACTAGTGCTCTCACCATCTACTGTCACAACCCACCACAAGTCTACAGTACTACTACCACGACCCCGACTACGGATGGCAATCTATACTGCTGAACTGTGGTAGGAAATCGAACTCTTTTCTGTGGGGATTGTGTGTTGACATTGTAAAACAGACATTCATGAACTGAATACACCAGCTCACAGCCAGATGAACTGAATTTTACTTTACTTTATTTTTCACTGTCCTGTGTGTTTCGTCTTGTTTAACTATATATTAATATAATTTTTCTTGCATATCGACCTATAGAAAATATTTAAAGGCCTTCAGCAATACAGATCTGAAAATCATACTTTGTATTGTGGTCATTCACACACCTAAAGCCCAACGCACACCGAAACGGCATAAGAGCCGCCTCCTGGACCCCGCGCCACAATTCAGATCTGTTGAATCCAGACGCGGCGCCACGGAGGAAAACACAGGCTTTTAACCTCCTGCAGAGGCACAGATGTGCCAGAGACAGACAAAGAGACCGCTGTAAATTTTGTTTGGAGGGACGAGAGAAGCCGCGGAGACAAAGAGACCATCGTCAGGGTTCAGGCTTCAGGGGAAGCGTCACTCACTATTAACCTGCAGAAAAGAGCCATGTTTGCTCTCTCTCTTACAACATTGACATACGTGTCTTCCTTTATTCATGACAAATGTAAAAATGGTTTGAGAAAAGCCTCTGAAGTGCCATGTGTGTTGAAATCTCACAGGGACGCGCCGCGGCATGCTGCTTTCTGGTGTGCGTTAGCTTTAAGACAAGCTTAGTCAATGCATAACCTGCACTTAATTCTTTAGCCCATAGAGAGTGTTACAAATGCATCGCGTATTGTATCGAATCGGGAGGTACCCAGAGGCTTATCAGAAATATTACAATAATAAAGTCTGAAAATATCCAATCTGGTCTGCTGACTTGGTTTTGGGTTTGAAACCGTTAAGGCCAGTTTTCGGCCCTGTCCAGTGGCCCCCCCGTGGCCTGGCGCTGGTTGAGGCCGTGCCCAAGCCAACGTGCCCCAATGTGATCATGAGTTATCTGACACCTCTGTCATAGCTACACCTCACATCTCTCTCTGAAACATTGTGCCTTTTCTTCCCGTCTCTCTCTCTCCCTATGCGAGCGGGTCAGGTGGGTGGGAGCAGACGCGGACACAGTGCTCTGCATTAAAGTGATAGTCTGGAAGTCTAAATGTTTTACATTTTTTAAGAAATGCACAAAATTGACCTCCTGGCCTTACACTTTGATATATAGTGAGTATAGATATATATTATAATATTTTTTTGTAAGTCCCTCCTTCCCTGAGCTCAGCAACTACTCAAGAGCCCGCTCGCCGATGGCGTAGACCAGTAAAATGCGGCTAAGACGATGATTGACACTTCATGCGTGCTGCAGGCTCGCGCCCGAGAACTGAACACGCGCAGAGAGTGTTTCTCGTACCTGGATCCGCCATTACGCCCGAGCGCCGCTATGGACAACAACAGCCAGAAGCTACGACTGCCTGCTCCTTCTCATAAGAAATGTAAACAGTTCAAAAGTCCATCTTCTAAACTAGCAGGAAAACGAGGGCATGATAGATGTGGAATTTATATCGTAGAGTCGTTCAACAGATGGACGGAGCTACGAGCCCAGCTGCAGAACGGAGGAAGAGAGATGGCAAAGTTTCTACAGGTAAATGCATGACATTTTGAAGTTTTCATGGCGATAATTTGTTGAATTTAGTCCGTCATGGTTAGGGTTTTTGCTTATTCTAAGCGCTCATACGCTAGCTAACTATGACCTGTTTGCATGGTGTTATAAAGCTATAAGGTTAGCCTACTGTAAACAATGACACTGGTCACCACGGATGTTTTCACTACTTTACATGCACGTGAATTGACCATGTATATTTCTGTGCGAACTGGCGTTACATCAAATGTAGCATTGAGATTTGGAGACGTGCAAAATCTAAATATAGTGCTAGCATCTGAACTTTATTGTACGATAAATATATGAGGGCCAGTGGGCTACATGCGTTATTGAAGAAAATCTGATTAAAAATAGAGCTTAGTCTGTAAGAATTGTATTAGAATTGCACAATGTCGTTGTTACATTTTGTGTAAATATACATAACTTTATGTTTCCAGCTACCAAACCGGATCAGGAGTTCCAATATCTACACCAAAATATAAAAAAACAACCACTATTTCCTGCTCATATTGCTGTGTCAGCACTATCAAGTATCCACGGGGACTTATCTGAGAGGTAAGAATTTTTGGGGGTAAATTAGATTATCACACAACACGACAGTGTGTGGCAGTCAAAAATGTGCATTGAAATTCAAAGTCCCATATCCCCCAAAAATCACCACAGAAACAAAGTATAGACGTGTGAACTGTAGTGGATTGAGGATAATAGTCTAATCAAATGGTGTGCATTACTTACTAAAAATAGGTAAGCCTTGCTGATGCTAGCTATGGAAAAACAGACACCCAAACACCACAAATAATTCATACACTGCCACTATCCTGTATTTATAGAGATAATGATTTTGAAGAGGGAGTGAACATCTTGGAGCAAGAGGAAGCTTCTACTTCAAGAACTGGAGAGTAAGTAAAACATGTTTGGTATCTTTATAGTTGTCACACTGGTCATTGACACTGAAATGAAAATATTTTTTTTGTTTTTTGTTTAGTTTACCATCACTTGGTATTCTTGAGGAGGAGAACAGCCACACTGTGAGGATTTGAGCTTGTGTTTACAAAAACAAGTTTAAACCAATCCAGTCCTGTTCCACATAAATACATGCATACATACACAAGCAACAGAACATGCAAACCTTTGTACATAATACACATTTTCACACTGTGTTCAGGGGCCTCTCTGAGAAGGAAAACAGACCTGAATGACCTTCAGCACATACGTGAGCAGGACACAGGCAGAGGTCAACATTACAGAAGTGAGTACTGACGCCCACTCACACATTTCTGCTCTTTTCAGTGTCATCGTTTTTTTGTTATGAAACTTATAATTGGACACATCTAAAGCAATTATAATTTTTATTTGAATTTATAATCCTGACACAGGAAATGGCATATACAAAGACAGTGGTGTGGAGCACACATGATGCGGCTGGAACTAAGAACTTTGGCAAAAAGTTCCATCAAGTAAGTAAAATTGAGAGCTTTGTAAAAGATGCTTATTGTGCATTATACTGTACATGTATTTGATTTTTGTCTCTTTTCTGTGTAGGCTGGTCAGCAAAAGGGATGTTTCACAGTACTACAGTGAACTAAGACATCTGTGATCATGTCGGGTGAACAGTGAAAGGTTCAACGGTGTGAGGTCATTCTGAAAGAATGTTGGTTCAAAGAAGTACTAAAGTATGTGAAGTTTAGGTATTGTATTTGCAATTTCTTTTTAAATGTAAATTATAGAAGCTTCAAAGTATGCATTATTTTTTGTAGATCAACAGCATGCCTGGAGACATTGCACAGTCATCTTATGTACGCCCGCAAAAGATACAGATGACTCGCCCATTATGGATACAAGAATGCAACCCTCAGCCCTCACCGTGTCAGATTATACATCCAATGCTGATGGATGTATAATTGCATACAGTATGTACACATTTTGTAAATTATGCATCTTCATTGCTTTTCTACAATTTACTTTTTTGGCATTATTTTGTCTCTATTTCAGATACCGGAAAGTATTCAATAAAAAGTCCAGGTGCTACAAGATTTATACAGTGAAGGTTGAGATGGACAATTCATATATTCCAGAACTCCAGACAATGATTGTTGCTGCACGTCGCGCAAAAGTGAGATCCTCAGACAACTGGGTGTGCTGTAAACTGTCCCTGACCCCCCCGACTAGCACATAAGGAGATGGTATGGACTCATTTATTCTTCTCACAATATTGACTATAGAAATTGCATACGTCTATGTATCCATAACACATTCTTTATCCTTGTTTTTTACAGGTCAACAATTGCCACAGAAATAACATCAAGATGTTTTTTTTATATATAAATAAATAGTTGTTGAAAAATATTTGACCATTGTTTGATTCTATGTGTAACCAAATGTTTCCCTGACAAGTTATGAGATGGTATTTCTGTGCATGTTTTTTTTTTTTTTAGGTAATGTGTTAGCTGTGTGTGCTTTGAAATTACAAACTGTATTATATTGCATTCTTTATTCTCATGAAAACAAAGCAAAGTGACTTCAACTGAAATGTTAATTACACTCGATGTGGTATAAATCCAATGTAGGGCCCACTAGGATCAGAAAATGTGTCTGATTTAGTCTCTACATGTGACACTTTAGATATGCAGTTCTCTGGAGGCTGCAGGCAGCATGTTTTTATTCAATATCAGTGGGCATTTCTGCACCGGGGTGTGTCCAGGAGGTGCAGAGTGAGAGATGATGTCAAACAGAACACCAGGGTCTTAGTCCACGGTCATGACCTCCAGAGTCATATTCTGTATGTGGATACCAAAAGAAAGAGTAGTTTTGTTATCCTAACACATTTTATTACAATTGATGTAAATGGTTATGCAGACTTCTGAAGGGACTTACACGTTCGAAAGTGTAGCCTCTGATAATGACCAGGGGCTAAATCCTCTTCACAGATGCTTTTGGAGATGGTCTGCTTGATGCTGCAGGTGGGGTTTATTCATCATCGGAGGATCCTTCCATTACAGAGCTTTGCAGAAGATGAAAGATAAAATAATTACAAAAAAACTAAAGCAATATGGCCTAAATCTGAAGGGGTCTAAAACACACCATCTAAAAACAAGACCACAGGACAATAAATCGTACGCTAGCTGTTAGCATATCAAAGAAGTAAACACAATGTCGCATGCTATAAACCATGCCAAACGATGTCAAAACTACATGTTAACTGGATATACCAGTTTATTTGACCTTTCAGTACAAAGTTAGCTGCATAAACGTGTGATCCCCGTCAAAAAACACAACAATTTTCTAACATAAAATGCATTGTTACCTTGGAAAACTCCATTGTTGACACTGTCACCGTAATGTCTCTCCTCATCACTTCTTGGCCCATTGAACCTTGCGCGTGCACGGGAAAACAGGCGTGGCTTCCCAGGCAAATCAGGAGGGGAGGGGGCGGGAGCTTAATAGAGCTCTCTCTCTATATTCCTGACAAACTCCAGACTATCACTTTAAGTTTGCCAAACACACAATTATAGATCAATAAAATGAAGGTTGCATCCTAATCTGAGATTACCACCAGCCTGATCATTACTACATCTCGTACAACAACGTGTAGGCTATGACTTTTTATAATGCGACAGCAAAATCAATTTGAATAAGTTCGCAAAAGGTTAAAACTTACCATTTAGATGCGAGTCTGGCTCATGTAAGAATGATCTCAGTCAAGTGAAAAGTCAAGACCCGCCCTCACCCCAAACTTGTTTAATTTGGGTTCGGGCATATCTATATGACAGCAGTTTAGGTTAGAATTATTTAACATATTCAGGTTTTGATAAAAAAAAAGTATTTTATGTTTGTTTTGCCAAAAATATATTAATATGTTTGCTTATATTTTTTCCTGTGGCAAATTAAATATGAACGTGTTCGCACCGAAGAGGGGCTCATTTAATGAAAATAATTTTGGTAATACATTTTTTTAGATGCTGTTAAAACAAATTTAGATTCATCAGACAAAAAATATTAATGTGTCACCTCAAAGATCGGTTTAACAAACAAAACCATTTTAGTCTACAGTTCACAATTCTATTTAGGTTATGGATATTCTTAATTTAGCATCATCATGCAAATTGTAGCCAGAGTGTACCATCCGGCCAGCCTCCCGGTAGTTTTTTTTGTGGGGTACTGTATTGAAACATAGAATTTATGAAAAATACGATTAGTCCTACACATTATCTTTCATGATCCAGCTCACATTGATACATGACAGTGTTAGTATACACTTACCAACAGCATCTAAAGCCAGTGATTTGGAACCTTCTGGATCTCCAAAGATGCTGGACTTTTCGATTCTTGCAATAAGCAGGCGTGTACGGCCTACTGCATCACTTGCACCCTCACCATTGTCCTCGTCATCCACAAAAATGATATCGAATTTGGATTTTGGGTCAAATGCTGCCCTTCTAAAAGCATGAAGGGCACAATCAAACTCCTCACCACGTTTTTACATTGATTTGGTTGACTTAGGGTGCCTCCAAGCATTCTGTCCTAATGGAGAACAGAATATTAAATATTAACTTTTTTTAATGCCAAGTTATTTACAGGACCACATTTAGAAATACTTGCTCAGAGAGCTGAAGACCTGATGAAGCTGGCTGTGATGTTGGAGGACACCCTGGTACTCTGGCTGGAGACGTCTGTGTCCTTTGAAGAATAAACATAATATCATTTACTTATAAAGTATTGTGTAGGTCCTTAAATAAATGCTGCATCTTAAACTGTCATCTGGTGACAACAAAACTTGTATGGAAACTAACAGGCTACAAACATGCAACACAAACAAAAAAGGTCTCATGTCCAAAACCCAAGGAAATTAAAGAAGAACTCCAAAAGAGCTGATTAAAAATTTACAATGAAGTTGAAGCAGAAGCAGAAAAGGTGAAGGGCGCATTATAAATGTCAATGTCAACTTTATTTATAAAGCACATTTAAAAACAGCTACATCTGCCCAAAGTGCTGTACAACAAACAATACAAAGTGCAATTAATAAGTAAAAAGACAATTACAAGATACACAAATATAAAACAATAATAATACATGAGACCTGCTCAACTTGTGTTGAAGGCCAGAGAATTAACAATGACTTAAAACATGAATAGACTGGGCCATTTTAACATTCAAGAGTTCCAGAGTCTCGGAGCTGCTACAGCAAAAGCCTAGTCTCCTCTGGTTTTCAGCTTTGATTTCATCATCCTGCGTTCCAAATTATTATGCAAATGACATTTTTCTAAGATTTTCTAAATTGTGAACTCAAATGAGAGTCAGCATAATTGTCAAGTCTTTAGCTGGTAGAGGATCATTTAAATGTGGTGGAAAAAATTTCCTAGTGATAACAGTATTTTTTTCAAAAATAAATATAGTAAAAACCTCAAAATCTACTGTTCCAAATTATTATGCAACTCATCGTTTCAATACATTTTAAAGCTTGTAATTAACTGAAAATGGTCATTTGTTGAATTTGTAGCATTAGGAGGTCATATTCACTGAAATCAAAAGCTATTTCAATCAAAAAAAATATTAACAGGTCAAGTTATATTTTACCATAGGATAGCAGCTCCAACATTCTTAAATCCATTAAACTTGTGAGTTTTTGGACAGTTTCCGCTTGGATTTCTTTGCAGGATGTCAGAATAGCCTCCCAGAGCTGCTGTTTGGATGAAAACTGCCTCCCACCCTGATAGAAGTTTTTTTTTTGTTGAGGCTCCAAAGGTTCTCGATAGGGTTGAAGTCAGGGGAGGAGGGGGTCCACATCATCATCATTTCTCTCCTTTTATTCCCATAGCAGCCAGCGATGCAGAGGTATTCTTTACAGCAGGACATGGTGCGTTGTCATGCATGAAGGGGATTTTGTTCGGGAAAGCACGGCTCTTCATTTTGTAGCATAGAAGACAGTGGTCAGTCAGAAGCTCCACATATTTTTCAAAGGTCATTTCACACCTTCAGGGATCCTAAAAGGGCCTAATGGGGCCGACAAGCTCTCTCACCATGATTCTGGCCCAAAATATAACTCCACCACCTCCTTACTGACGTCACAGCCTTGTTGGGACATTGTGGCCATTCACCAACTATCCACTACTCCATTGATTTGACCATCCAGGGTTACACGGCCTCATCAGTGAACAAGACTGTTTGAAAATGAGTCCTCATGTATTTCTGAGCCCGTTGCAGCCGTTTCTGTTCATCAGCTTCAATTAACCGTTTAGGGGAGGCCCGGATAGAAGGTTTAGGCACCAGCAGCTTCAAATACCTGTATGCTGCTTTGTAGCATCTGTTCTCTTAATCTGATGTGTTTGTCTAGCAGAAACCGTCCATATTGTGCCTTTATCTGCACAAACCGGAGTGTGCTCTGAATCATCCACAAATCTTTTATCAGTACAGTGATTATGCTTAATCTTTCATGAAATATCGAAGGTTTTCATACCTAGACCAAGGCATTAAACTATTTCACGCTTTTCATCAGCAGACAGACCCTTTTTCTTTCCCATATTGCTTGAAAATGATGATCTGCATAATAAAGTGGAACACCCTATCTCAGTAGTTTTTCCCTTAACTGGGCTCTGAGATTAATGTCAGTAATTAATAGAGCCCCGAGACACAATTACCATCGGTGAGTTTGTGGATGTTGTGGCTAACAAAAATGTTAAAAGCAAAGTAGTTCTTAGAGCCTTTATTAGCACAAGAGGACAGCGTGACAGTCGCAGGAGAATCTGCAGGTTTAACAAAGCAGCCAGCTTTTATACCACAGAGAGTGGTTTACAACAATGTCTTTAAACCGATGTCGTAAATACAACTGTAACAACAATTTAACAACTGCAATCTAACTTTATTGCATGGTCAGCAGGAAGGCCAACTTAGGTCAACAGGAGGTCACAGGAGATAGCAGAGAAACAACTGTTATCTCACTTTAAGCTAAGAAAATATTATATTATTTAGAAAACTGAAGACAAGAAGACACATATTTCCACAATTCCTCCCTTTGATCACATTTAAACACATGTGATCACACAAAGCAAAACATTATCAAAAAACACAGAACTACTTATTTAGGGACAAAGATTAATACAAAACCATTGAATATGACACCACTGAACACCTTTTGAAATCCAGAGCGGGGCACAGAACAAGCTAAAGCCACAGTATTCAGATGTAATCTACACTTAATCCATGAGTGATATTTACATTTTAGACCTAAATTAGGTGCGCACTGAATGGGTGCTGCTGCCGGATGCTCTCTCATCGAATGCAATTTCTCCATCTGTGAGATCAATAAAGTATAAAGTAAAGTAAGTAAGTAAGTAAATTACACCACTTAACTTTTGTTTTCAAAAGAGTCATCATTATTTCTACAGACAGAAAATGAAGTCTCATTTTTGGCCTCTCCTTGCTCTGTGTCCCACACCTGTTACATTATTTGAGCTTTAGGAAAAGCAAGGACAGTAGCATTTTGTGAGCTTAGTTCGGAGTCCTTTCTTGTTAGTTAACGGTGTCCAATGGGTCCAATGAATTTCAAAATTCCATAAGGCTAAAAACACAAAATAGAACATATCGTGAGTGCATATAGACTTAACAAAATTTAAAAAGATAATTGACCAAAATTAACATTACTCCTTCTTTTTCTTTTGGGCTCCCCCCTTTGGAGTCACAGATGTGGGTTGTGTTGAGCAGCCTCCTTCATCAGAGCAAGGGTGGAGGAAGAGGCGTGTGAGTTAGGTCAGGGAGTTTACCTTCCCAATGGCCTTGTATATGAAACTGTTCTTCAGTCGGGTGGACCTGGGCCGTAGATTCCTTAGTCTCCTCCCTGAAGGCATTACCTTGAAGAGACTATCTTATGGTTGCCTATGGTCCCTGACAATTTTTACAGCTTTAACGGGTGAGACACGTGGAGTACATGTCCTAATAATAGGGGAGAGGGTCTCTGCAGATCTTCTCCGCTGCTTTTGCGATGCGCTTGAGGCTCCTTCGGCAAGAGGTAGTACTGGCGCCATTAGTCCTTTGTATCAAGGTGAGTGAGGACTGTATGAAGCACAGTGGCATCTTCAGTTGAGCGATTGGACTGATAAGCAAACTGGAATGGGTCCAGTGTGTGAGTAAGATCAGACTTAATGTGGTCCATGACGAGCCTCTCAAAGCACTTCATAAGAACTGGAGTAAGTGCTACTGTGCGGTAGTCCTTAAAGCAGGAGGGTGGTGACTTCTTTGGCACTAGAATCACGGTCGTTGCTTTAAGACACCGTGGGACCACAACCTGCTGCAGAGATGTGTTAAAAATGTCTGTGAAGACTTCAGTAAGTTGGTTGACTGCTCACATAGGTATGGTTGTCGTGGTGTCCTTGGCAGCCATTTTTGACTCTTCATCTACATCTTCCTTTGAGACAGAATCTGTGTGAGCTGTGTACTTCATGACAGCTGATCTGAATGATTGGACAACCTCAATAAGTTGTCTGCTCTGTTCTGCTTGATTGAAGATCCATCTACAAGTTTAAAGTCATTTCTCATCCAGCCGGCAATAAACAGTATTATACTGAATCAGAGTGGCTTCATAAAGTTGTAAAGCAGCTGTTATTGCAGCAAACTGAGCCGATACATGAGTCAGTTGTTGAGGTTCCAGCACTTGAAGTTGATCAAGAAATAACTGTTGAACCACTGCATATAAGGATATTATGGTATGCCCATCTTGTGCTCAGTAAGAGCAGCCGTCACAAAATAAAGTCATAATCTGGATTTGAAAAAAGCGTTGCAAGTCTGTTCTCACATTTAGTTTCAATCTTCTGTTGTGGTAGTAAGACTCCCCAAGAACTCCACTTCTCAAAGTTAAATGGCTGGTATGCCATTTAATGAGTTTACGTCATTCTCCATGGGCAAACAGGTGTAGTACTGAGCCTTGTTGCTCCCATCATGGAGGGTGACTTTATCGTTGTTACTGCTGCTTTGGGTGTCATCTGAGGATGGTCTAGGAAAGGATACTCAAGATCCAGGGGGTAAAACAGGAACTCCCTCATATTGAGGAGATTTGTCAGCTGAGTGTGGCTTCTGATAAAGTTCATGCAACGTTCTGTAGATTAGGGGTTGTCATCAAGGCTTTGTCATTTGCTTATGGTTCCTTTCAAGCAACTGTGCAACTAGTACAATTGACATGTTCTCATTCTCCAATTAATTAAGGTAGTTTTAATTTTCTTCCAGGCAGTCAAAACAGAGGTTTTATACATGATCTGCCCATAGTAATAGTCCATGTTTTTCTTCCATTGTTTCTTGAGGTGTAGGTACATACTTTCTACAAAAACTCTCTTCTATATTTTAGCATGGTGAATTGGGACATTGTTGTCGTTTGTCCTGCAGTTTATCTAAAATGCATTTGGTTAGTTTTTCTCTTCATCTCATCCAGTTGAGTCGGATAGTTACTAAACTCAAAAATAGACAGAGGTTAATGCACAACACAATTATCAGATGGATCAATATTACAACACAGTCTATGTGTATGCTGACTATTTAGGAGTAAAATGTTTCATTTCAGTGGGATTTTCCAAATTAAAAAGGTCAAAAGGTTTCTTATTACTTAGTACTATTTTCTTTTAATTTTTTATGTTTCTTCTTTTTAGATCTTAACTATAATTAGTAGCCATTAGTTTAACATAAAAAATCAATAAAAATGTTCCCATGGTCAAAAAAGTGAAAAGAAAAATAAGCAAAGTAACAAATTAAAGATGGCCCAGATGTACCAGCCAAAATCAACACAAAGACATGTTCACCGGCCAACTGCTATGCAGCCGTAGAAGCAGATCCCACGTCCAAACTAATGGCCAAAAAATTCCACAACTAAACCCAAAACAAAAGAAAAGCGAAAATGAGACGACCGGTCACACCTGGGCAAAACTTAAACTAATGGTTGTCAAAAAGCTTAACTACAGAGAATAGTGTGGTTATCACCTTCTCAAATGGAAAATTATATAAAACAAACTTGCCTCTTAATATTTCATACACCTGACATGTCAATAGTGAAAATGGGACTAATCATTTAAATGGAAAACATGAGAAGTTCAGGCTCAAGTTTTTTCTTTTATCCAAGAATCACTAATTTGTTTGTTTTTGCTTTTTATCCATCTATGCATTTATGACTAAAAAAATAGAACATTAAATTAAGCAGATGTATGGAGTCATATTTAGATATTTAGCAATTTGGGTAAACTGATTAATCTATTTTTATGAGTTCATGGCTAAGGGTCACAAACTACAGATTTAATACAGACTTCAAACAATTGTAATTCTTTTTTGTGACATTTAAGACCTTAATTTTAGACAATTCTTTCAGTGAATCAAACAAGTAGTGGATAATTTGTCATCTTCTAAAACTGACTTTAAAAATGGGACATTTATCAAAATATGCAGCACAGACAGACAAAGGTCTAAACAGCTGTGGTCACCAGAAACAAGTGGTCACTCTAACAGCCAGTCATACAAAACACTTCTTCAGAATTAGAATTTTTGTCACTAAGATATGGGAATACAATAACAATTTCCCATTAATTTTAATTTTCGGCTCTGCTGTGATTGACGACCATCAACAAAGGGAAAGGGGCGGAGTTAAGCATATTGCTCAGCTCAAGGGGAGAAGATAGAGAATCAGGCCAGAGTAAAAACAAACAAAGCACAACACACAGCCCTAATAAAGTAGGAGATACTCAGGAAATTGCTGATTCTCTGTTTTTTCCCCCAAGATTTTCTGCCAATTTCACAGCCTTAATATAATTTCAGTAATTTTACGCAAGTTATAGGCTATAGGCTAGTTACGCAAGTTATCACTTATGTGTATGTTTGGGAGAATGGACCTCGTCCATTTCTGCAGTTTCTGCAATTAAATCATTTCCAACATTTAACTGTGAATTCCACAGTTGTTCGCAATGGCTTTGCGATAGCAACAGTTTCCAGTTTATTTTTGTATTTTCCCACTTTTTCTAGCTAGCTTTCCTTATATCATTAATACATATATAGTTTTTACACACTTCTACATTTTTATACTTTCTCTATTTTACTTTTTTCAGAACGCATAAAACTAACTAAACATAAAATTCCATTAATTCACCCCAAACACTGACACAGTCACAGTAGATATTGAATAAAACAAAACAATACAAAAAGCACAATAAATTTCACAAAACGATAACTCAAGACAAAAACAAGACAGGACAAGACAAATGCAAGACAGAAAAACAACGAGACAAGACATACAAGTCCTTGTACTAAAATATCAATTTCCCCACATTTTAGAAAACCCTTCTTAGTTTCCTTATAACTCCCATTTTTTTTTTTTTTTCTCGAAAAAAGATAAAAACGTGCCCTACTTACATTTTTCTGTTGTTTTCTTATTTTCTTACTTTTGTTATCCCAGAAACTTATATAACAAGTTTATACTATCTGGTTGTCGTTGCGGGCAAACCAATTGGCCCCACATAATATAAAATATAATAGTTTAGTTCACTAAATATAACTTATAGTATCGTCATAACGTTGGATTTTCTAAGTGTCTACTTTATTTTGACGAAAAAGCGTAAAAATGTGAAATGGCTACTTTATTTGACTAAAAGAGCGTAAAAATGTGAAATGTCTACCTTGTTTTACCCAAAAAAGCGTGACAAAAAAATGAATGCCCACAAAATTTAAAGGAAATAGTGTGGTGTTCTGTGTCCAGTTCATGTGAGAGAAACACCCTAACAACATTTTTTTTTAAATGTCTACTTTTTGTAAACGAAAAAGCGTAAAAAGGTCAATTTTTGCCGACGAAAAAGCGTAAAAATGGTAAAGTCTACTTTATGTTAACGAAAAAGCGTAAAAACGTCTACTTTTTGTACGCAAAAGCGTAAAAACGATAAACACCTGTAGGCCTACCATAACTTAACATGAGCAGCATTTCATATGCCCTCTGGATCCTTATTTCAACACATCACTTATTTCAACACATCACTTATTTCAACACATCACTTATTTCACTGCGCATATAAAATGCTAAAAGCAAAGTAGTTCTTAGAGCCTTTATTAGCACAAGAGGACAGCGTGACCTGCAGGAGAGTCTGCAGGTTTAACAGAACAGCCAGCTTTTATACCACAGAGAGTGGTTTACAACAAAGCATTCTTTACCAGGACACTAAAATAGATGTCTTTAAACAGATGTCATAAATACAACTGTAGCAATTCACAGAACTCATATAAAACACAGAGCTGGTCTAAAGGGTCTGAAGGAGGAAACTGAAACCTGTTTGCCAAACATGCAACATTTCAAGTCAGATGGAACATAATTGCCTCTTATTAAACAATGATCCAGCTAACAACGACAAAACTCTAATAGCTCAAGGAGCAGTGTATTTAAAGATGTACTCATTTCTACTTCTAGTAAAATAACCACACGGATATTTCATAACAATGGCAGAATGTAGCAGACCAAGGTTTTTAGCCTTAGCTTTTAGGACACAAGTTCCATTGACGAAGGGCATAGAATTAATTTGTTAGAATTTTTTTTATTTCATGTCAGTTCATAAGTATGCTTTTTAAACCTTTAAAACAGATGTAAGTGCAGTGATACAGGTGTTGCACCCTCCTCCTGTAGCCTATAAAAGGTGCTTGGCCCTCCTGACCTCTCCCCTCTGTTGTCACACGTCAGCAAGAGCAGAGTGATGGCCGCTGTGAGCTCAGCCGTAACATGTTGTGGGTCTTGAAGAAACATCAAGCCCCGGTGACTCGTTACAGTTACTTGCGTATGCTCGGTAAGTTGCTGTTTAAGACGTTTTAAACATTCACTGTACTCGTAGAACTAACACCTCTAACTGTTTGTAGTTTCCTGGCTGTGGCTTCTTGTGTCGGGCCGTTGTGTCTCCGATGCGGTTGAGGCATGTTTGTGCGGAAGTCAAAGTGACACGCAAACGACCCGGTATGTGTCTGAAAGCCTGTATTTGTATTACTTTATGTGTATTAGTACTTGGATTGCTACCGACAGGCTCTTGTCGGATGGGCTCCCTCTGTGACCTCTATGGTCAATAGAGATTAGATCGGGCCCAAAAAATCAAGCCCGACCCGACCCGAGCCCGCGGTTATAAAGCCCGACCCGACCCAGCCCGAGCAATTAGCGTGAATTGTCAGCCCGAACCCGAAACAAACCCGACGTAAATAATTATTTATTTAAAGTGATAGTCTGGATGTCTAAATGTTTTACATTTTTTAAGAAATGCACAAAATTGACCTCCTGGCCTTAAACTTTGATATAAAGTGAGTACAAATATATATTATTATATATTTTTTAAGTCCCTCCTTCCCTGATCTCAGCAACTACTCAAGAGCCCGTTCGCCGATCGCGTAGACCAATAAAATGCGAGCAAGACGATGATTGACACTTCATGCGCGCTGCAGGCTCGCGCCCGAGAACTGAGCACGCGCAGAGAGTGTTTCTCGTACCTGGATCCGCCATTACGCCCGAGCGCCGCTCTGGACAACAACAGCCAGAAGCTACGACTGCCTGCTCCTTCTATTTAGATATGTAAACTCTTCAAAAGTCCATCTTCTAAACTAGCAGGAAAACGAAGGAAAGACAGATGTGGAATTTATATCGTAGAGTTGTTCAACAGATGGACGGAGCTACGAGCCCAACTTCAGCACGGAGGAAGAGAGATGGCAGTTTCTACAGGTAAATGCATGACATTTTGAAGTTTTCATGACGATAATTAGTTGAATTTAGTCCGTCATGGTTAGGGTTTTTGCATATGCTAAGCGCTAATACGCTAGCTAACTATGACCTGTTTGCATGGCGTTATAAAGCTATAGGTTAGCCTACTGTAAACACTGACACTGGTCACCGCGGATGTTTTCACTACTTTACACGCACGTGAACTGACTGTATTGTTCTGTGCAAACTGGCGTTACATCAAATGTAGCATTGAGATTTGCAGACGTGCAGACACGCAGTATATGTAATGTCAAAACCTAAATATAGTGCTAGCATCTGAACTTTATTGTACGATAAATAAATGAGGGCCAGTGGGCTACGTGCGTTATTGAAGAAATTGTGATTAAAAATATAGCTTAGTCTGTAAGAATTGTATTAGACTTGCACAATGTCGTTGCTACATTTTGTGTAAATATACATAACTTTATGTTTCCAGTTACCAAACCGGATCAGGAGTTCCAATATCCACTCCAAAATAAAAAAACAACAACCACTATTTCCTGCTCATATTGCTGTGTCAGCACTATCAAGTGTCCACGGGGACTTCTCTGAGAGGTAAGAATTTTTGGGGGTGAATTAGATTATCTCACAACACGACAGTGTGTAAAGGGTGCAGACAAAAATGTGCATTGAAATTCCAAAAATCACCACAGAAACAAAGTATAGACGCGTGAACTGTAGTGGGTTGAGGATAATAGTCTAATCAAATGGTGTGCGTTACTTACTAAAAATAGGTAAGCCTTGCTGATGCTATGGAAAAACAGACACCCAAACACCACAAAACAACCATCAATGGGTTGAGTGTCAGTGTAGGAAATAATTCATAAACTGCCATTATCCTGTTTTTGTAGAGATAATGATTTTGAAGAGGGAGTGAACATCTTGGAGCAAGAGGAAGCTTCTACTTCAAGAACCGGAGAGTAAGTAAAACATGTTTGGTATCTTTATAGTTGTCACACTGTACATTGACACTGAAATGAAAATAATGTTTTTGTTTTTTGTTTAGTTTACCATCACTTGGTATTCCTGAGGAGGAGAACAGCCACACTGTGAGGATTTGAGCTTGTGTTTACAAAAACAAGTTTAAACCAATCCAGTCCTGTTCCACATAAATACATGCAGATATAGACACGCAACAGAACATGTAAACCTTTGTACATAATACTCATTTTTCACACTGTGTTCAGAGGCCTCTCTGAGAAGGAAAACAGACCTGAATGACCTGAGCAGGAGGCAGAGGTCAACATTACAGAAGTGAGTACTGATGCCCACTCACACATTTCTGCTCTTTTCAGTGTCATCGTTTGTTTGTTATGAAACTTATAATTGGACACATCTAAAGCAGTTATAATTTTTATTTTAAATGTATAATCCTGACACAGGAAATGGCATATACAAAGACAGTGGTGTGGAGCACACATGATGCGGCTGGGACTAAGAACTTTGTCAAAAAGTTCCATGCAGTAAGTAAAATTGTGAGCTTTGTAAAAGATGCTTATTGTGCATTATACTGTACATGTATTTGATTTTTGTCTCTGTTCTGTGTAGGCAGGCCAGCAAAAGGGATGTTTCACAGTACTACAGTGAACTAAGACATCTGTGATCATTTCTGGTTCTGCTGCATGAACGCAACGCACTGGAAAGTGAACGAGTGGACAGTGAAAGGTTCAAAAGCGTGAGGTCATTCTGAAAGAACGTTGGTTCAAAGAAGTACCAAAGTATGTGAAGTTTAGGTATTGTATTTACAATTTCTTTTTAAATGTAAATTATAGAAGCTTCAAAGTATGCATTATTTTTTGTAGATCAACAGCACGCCTGGAGACATTGCACAGTCATCTTATGTACGCCTGCAAAAGATTCACTTATGACCTGCCCATCATGGATACAAGAATGCACCTCTCAGCCCTCACCGTGTACACAGATCTGCAAAGAGGAATACTGATGGATGTATAATTGCATACAGTATGTACACATTTTGTAAAATTTGTATCTTCGTTGCTTTTCTACGATTTACTTTTTTAGCATTATTTTGTCCCTATTTCAGATACCGGAAAGTATTCAATGAAAAGTCCAGGTGCTGCAGGATTTATACAGTGAAGGTTGAGAAGGACAATTCATATATTCTAGAGCTCCAGACAATGGTTGTTGCTGCACGCCGTGCAAAAGTGAGATCCTTAGACAACTGGGTTTGCTGTAAAATGTCTCTGACCCAACAACCCAGGAGTTACTCCAACACCAGCACATAAGGAGATGGTATGGACTCATTTATTCTTCTCACAATATTGACTATAGAAATTGCATACGTCTATGTATCCATAACATTATCCTTGTTTTTTACAGGTCAACAATTGCCACAGAAATAACATCATGATGTTTTTTTTATATATAAATAAATAAATAGTTGTTGTTGAAAAATATTTGACCATTGTTTGATTCTATGTGTAACCAAATGTTTCCCTGACTAGTTATGAGATGGTATTTCTGTGCATGTTTTTTTTTTAGGTAATGTGTTGCTGTGTGTGCTTTGAAATTACAAACTGTATTATATTGCATTCTTTATTCTCATGAAAACAAAGCAAAGTGACTTCAACTGAAATGTTAATTACACTCAACATGTGGTATAAATCCAATGTAGGGCCCACTAGGATCAGTTTGTCTGATGTCTCTACATGTGACACTTTAGATACACAGTTCTCTGGAGGCTGCAGCCAGCATGTTTTTTTCAATATCAGTGGGCATTTCTGCACCGGGGTGTGTCCAGGAGGTGCAGAGAGAGAGATGATGTCAAACAGAACACCAGGGTCTTTGTCCACCGTCCTGACCTCCAGAGTCATATTCTGTATGTGCACACCAAAAGAAAGAGTAGTTTTGTTTTACTAACACTTTTTATTACAATTGCTGTAAATAGTTACACAGACTTCTGAAGGGACTTACACGTTCGAAGTGTAGCCTCTGATAATGACCAGGGGCTAAATCCTCTTCACTAAGGTCTAAAGCTGGGTCTCCAACATGCTTCCACGACCCTGGCCACAGATGCTTTTGGAGATGGTCTGCTTGATGCTGCAGGTGGGGTTTATTCATCATCAGAGGATCCTCCCACAACAGAGCTTTGCAGAAGATGAAAGATAAAATAATTAGAAAAACAAAAGCAATATGGCCTAAATCTGAAGTGGTCTAACACACACCAAAAAGACGACAGGACAATAAATCGTACGCTAGCTGTTAGCATATCAAAGAAGTAAACACAATGTTGCATGCTATAAACCATGCCAAACGAGTTTATTTGACATTTCAGTACAAAGTTAGCTGCATAAACGTGTTATCCCCGTCAAAAAACACAACGATTTTCTAACATAAAATGCATTGTTACCTTGGAAAACTCCATTGTTGACACTGTCACCGTCTCTCTCTCCTCGTCACTTCTTGGCCCATTGAACCTCGCGCGTGCACGGGAAAACAGGCGTGGCTTCCCAGACAAATCAGGAGGGGAGGGGGCGGGAGCTTGAGCCGTTTTTTTCAAAAAAGAAAGCTCTCTCTCTTTATTCCTGACAAACTCCAGACTATCACTTTAAGGCTCAGATAGGTGCATCTGCACAGCAGCACCATGTTTGCGAGGTACGCGGCTACGCGCACGGCATACGTGCACGCAGCACGCGGCGCGGAGCAGCCTGCTCAATGTGTTTGTCTCCTCTTTTCCGTCTCTCTCTCTCCTCCTCCTTCATGTTTCATAAACATCGCGCTCTACAAAAGCTACTTTTTACGCAGTAACAGGAACCAAACTGCTTATTTATCCACTGTTAATGAAATGCTGTCCTGAGAGAAAGACTGGAGAGTGATGTTCTCTGTGTGGCGCCGGTATCACAGCCTGACCATGTTGCTTAAACGTGACAACACAGCAGCACGTGCGTCCGCCCCCCGCACCTGCGCCACCTCCCTCCCGGACTCCTCTATTTTATATTGCGTATTGCCACATTTTGTATCCAATAGACTCCGCCTTTTGCATAGATTTTTATTAGAGATTATAATGACATTAATAAAAAAAAAAAATAAAGGAAAAAAAAAAAAAAAAACTTGAGCCCGACCCGACCCGACCCCGACTCTCATGCGGGAAATCTCGGCCCGGCCCGGCCCGAATGTCGGGTCGGGCTCGGGCCGGGCTCGGGCTCGGGCCAAAAATCTAACCTCTAATGGTCAACTAGCTCTATATTCTATGGATGGTTAACATCACAACATGACCCTGGTGGGTAGTAGTCGGATCTGCGGAGATGCAACTCTTCGGGAAAGCAGTAGGATGCTGCCACCCGCGGTTGTATTGACCGCTTAGTTCTATGGACAACCCATCGAAATTGTATAAAAGCCCCTCTCTTTCATTCATTCGCCCTCTGTCCTTCTCTGTACTTCCGTTTTCCGGTCTGCTGAACTGTGAGTGCCCAGAGGGGCGTTCTACGTCTCCTGTCAGGTAGATAATACAGATATTTTCCAATTAATCAATCATAGTTCTTTGTATATTAATCTATCATAGTGCTGTGCCCAGTAGCACTCACTCCAATTCTTATGAAGTGCTTCGAGCGGCTCGTCATGGACCACATCAAGTCAGTTCTCCCTCCCACCCTGGACCCATACCAGTTTGCTTATCGGTCCAATCGCTGAAGATGCCATCTCCACTGCGCTTCATACAGCCCTCACTCACTTCGAAACAAAGGACTCCCAAGTTAGAATGCTGTTTTTAGACTTTAGCTCAGCATTCAACACTATAATCCCACAGCAGCTAATACACAAACTGCTCCACCTGGGGATCAACACATCACTGTGCAACTGGCTGCTGGACTTTCTGACAGGGAGACCACAGGCTGTATGTGTTACGACTCAAACCTCTTCATCAAGTTTGCAGATGACACAACAGTGGTGGCTCTCAACAGAGACGAGTCAAACTACAGGAGTGAGGTGAGCAGTCTAGCCATGTGGTGAACAATCTCTCTCTAAATGTGGAGAAGACAAAAGAGATTGTTGTGGACTTTCGAAGAGCGCGGGTCCAGCATGCTCCTCTAACAATCAACGGTGCTGCTGTGGAGAGGGTGACCAGCACTAAGTTCCTGGGTGTGCACATCACAGAGTAGCTCTCCTAGAACATGCACACTACATCACTGGTCAAGAAAAGTAATCAGCCTCTCTACTTTCTCCGCAAGTTGAGAAGAGCCAGAGTCCCAGCCTCCGTTATGTGCAACTTCTACAAAGGGACGATAGAGAGCATCCTGACCAGCTCCATCACTGTGTGGCACGGCGCCAGCACTGCCTCCTGCCGAAGGAGCCTCCAGCGCATCGTGAGAGCAGGGGAGAATATCTGCGGCGCCCCTCTCCCCTCTATTAATGAACTTTGTCGACCTACAACAGCGTGATAGACATTTAGCCAACAATAAGCATCAATCAGAAGTAAATTAAATCACACAAAAGCCAGCCTTAATGCATGAGGTCGCCAAACACCACCTGCTAGCAACATTAGCATCTGAGAACAATAGGCTAACAAACTAAACTAAACTAAATCACAAAAAAGCTAGCACTTTACCCCACATTTGAAATAAACAGCAATAAAGAGAGCAAAATATTGTTTTTTCTTACCTTCTCCTGGGAAAGTGGCTCTTTGCTGAAAGTCAAAGACGATCAGACGGTCCTTTCTCCAGCCGAAGAAGATGTCCTCAATCAAAAAAAAGTCCACACAAAAGACGACAAAACTCACAAAAGACTACAAAAGACTAACAACCAAAAAACAGTAATCCAATGATCCGATGATCGCAAAGGCAAGCCAAAGTTTGAGAAAACACTACTGATTCAATCACAAGTGACTGTACCAGAAGTTCTGTCCTCTCACTCTATTTATAGGCTCCAGTGAGTCACAGATAGCTCTGTCTCTCCACCAATCCACCAATCAGAGCGAAGGGAGGGGAGGGTGGGGCTCGTGGGGGAGGGGAGGGGCGTTGTTGCTAGGCAAAAAATACACAGGGATGGGAGGGGCTGAGGAGACGTGCTCTTTGCGGAGCAGAAACAGATGCAGAAACAGCCTCCGTTTGGACATGATTAGTTTAGTGAGTTTAAGGACTACAAATATAAACCAGGACAGGAGAGATTATTTGTTTCTGAGATACTTAAATCTGCA